>NC_066582.1:329463041-330161791 GCF_024323335.1 Lathyrus oleraceus | reverse complement strand
CAGTTTATGACTATGATGCAAGGGGTTGCGCAAGGTCAGGAAGAGCTCCGAGCTTTGGTTCAGAGACAAGAGACCGTGATTCAAGCGTCCAACCGAGGTTCACCTGCTGGTATCCCTGTGCAGGAGAATGTCGCTGCTGCTCCCGTTCATGATTATGTTGTGGGGGATGAGTTAAGAGGAATAAGGATCAATGGATAGGCTCTTGCTGCAGAGACTGTCAATGTCAGAGCTACCCGGGCTCCGGTTCGTCATCCAGCTCCGATTATCGACAGACAAGAGGAAATGTTCACGCTGCTGAGTGAAGATGACGGTGATGTGGGAAGAGTTGAGGATAGGGATCGGAAGGTTGATGCCCTGGCTGAGAAGATAAGAGCGATGGAATGCCAGAACTCTCTCGGGTTTGACGTGACCAATATGGGGTTGGTTGAAGGTTTGAGAATCCCATAAAAATTTAAAGCACCTTCTTTTGATAAGTACAATGGCACTTCTTGCCCTCGCACCCACGTGCAGGCCTATTATCGGAAAATCTCTGCGTATACAGACGATGAAAAGATGTGGATGTACTTTTTCCAAGATAGTCTATCTGGGGCTTCTTTGGACTGGTACATGGAATTGAAGAGAGATTCAATCCGATGCTGGAGGGATCTGGGTGAAGCCTTCTTGAGGCAATACAAGCACAACATGGATATGGCACCGAGCCAGACTCAGCTGCAGAGTCTTTGTCAGAAATCCAATGAAACCTTCAAGGAGTACGCCCAGAGGTGGCGTGAGCTGGCCGCGAGAGTTCAACCCCCTATGCTGGAAAGGGAGTTGACTGACATGTTTATCAGTACTCTTCAAGGTGTGTTTATGGACCGAATGGGGAGTTGCCCATTTGGAAGCTTTTCTGACGTGGTCATTTGTGGTGAGAGGACTGAGAGCTTGATCAAGGCTGGAAAGATCAATGATGCTAGTTCCTCGTCTTCCAAGAAACCGTTCTCTGGGGCACGTTGCCGAAGAGAGGGTGATACCAATGCTGTTCAACATCGCCGGGTTCAGAACAGAAATCAGTACCGTCAGGTTTCCGCAGTGACCATTCTTGCACCTCAACAACGTCAACCTCCACAACAACAGAGGGTTCAACAACAGATGCCGCAACAACAACAACAACAGCAACGTCCGTATCAACCGGGGCAGAGGATGCCTGATCGACGTTTCGACCCACTACCCATGACCTATGCTGAGTTACTACCTGAGTTGCTCAGACTAGGGTTTGTCGAGTTGAGGACCATGGCGCCATTGACAAAAATACCACCTGGGTATGATGCCAATGTACGTTGTGACTTTCATTCGGGTGCGCCGGGACACCATATAGAGAACTGCAGGGCTTTTCATCATAAAGTCCAGGACTTGATTGATGCCAAGACTATCAATTTCGCTCCTGTACCAAATGTTGTTAATAACCCTATGCCTG
The DNA here is from genome assembly GCF_024323335.1 of Lathyrus oleraceus. NCBI lineage: Eukaryota > Viridiplantae > Streptophyta > Magnoliopsida > Fabales > Fabaceae > Lathyrus > Lathyrus oleraceus. The sequence goes on along the minus strand of NC_066582.1, from coordinate 330,160,338 downwards.
CGCATGGTGCTCACCGGGTGAACTGTGTTGAAGGGGCAGAAGCTGAGGATTTGGTTGTCTGTGTGGACGATGTTCAGACTTCTCTGCTTGTTGTTAAGGGCCATTTGTTGGATGGGGGTGTCTACCCGGGCTGTGATGAGAATTGTTTGGGCTGTGCTGAGTCAGATAATGGGTGTGAACAGTTGCGGGCTGGTATCCAGAAGCTGATTGACGAGGGCTGTGTCCAGTTTATTCGGGCTGATAATAGAGATCATGGGGCACTGTCTACTGTCACTATCTTTTTCAAACCGTCTGAAGGGCGTGGGCAAAGGATTAGTGGTGCGCCTACAACATGTGGTACTCCTGTTACCATCTCCGCACCAGTAACTGTCAACACTCCAACTACTATTGCGGTATCAGGTGGAAGACTTGTTGTTGAGAATAGTAAGGCGGTGCCTTGGAGGTACGACAATGCCTACCGGAATAATCGAAGGGCTGAGAATCGGGTCAGGCCGTCGAATCAGGCTCCATTAACTATTGCTGCACCTAGTAGAACTCCCGCGGTTGTGAGTCCAGTTGTGGACAATGTTGGTGGACCGGGAGGATTTACTCGAAGTGGACGACTGTTTGCGCCTCAACCGTTGAGGGATGCCAATGCTGAGGCATCTGCTAGATCAAAGGGCAAACAGGCCGTGGTTGACGAGGAACCAGCTCAGAAGGAGCCTGAGGGTTCGTTTGAAAAGGATGTCGAGGAGTTCATGAAAATCGTTAAGAAGAGTGACTACAAGATCGTAGATCAACTCAACCAGACTCCGTCCAAGATTTCAATTCTTTCTTTGCTGTTGTGCTCTGAGGCACATCGCAACGCCTTGCTGAAGATGCTGAACATGGCGTATGTACCTCAAGAGATTTCCGTCAACCAGTTGGAAGGAGTGATCGCCAACGTGAGCACCAGGCACGGCTTGGGGTTCACTGACCTTGATTTGACGCCTGAAGGGCGGAACCATAACAAGGCCTTGCATATCACGAAGGAGTGCAAGGGGGCTGTTTTGTCACACGTGCTAGTCGACACCGGTTCTTCTCTGAATGTGCTGCCGAAGCAAATTTTGAAGAAGATATCTGTTGAAGGGGTTGTGCTCACTCCTAGCGGCCTGATCGTTCGTGCTTTTGACGGATCCAAACACTCTGTGTTTGGGGAAGTTACCTTGCCGGTGAAGATAGGTCCGGAGGTGTTCGACATTATCTTCTACGTGATGGATATTCAGCCCGCCTACAGTTGTTTGTTAGGGCGTCCATGGATCCATGCAGCAGGGGCAGTCTCGTCGACTCTCCATCAGAAACTCAAGTATGTCTGGAACGGTCAGATTGTGACCGTGTGCGGTGAAGAAGATATCTTGGTGAGTCACCTGTCCTCGTTCAAATATGTCGAGGTGGATGGCGAGATCCACGAAACTTTGTGCCAGGCATTTGAGACTGTTGCTCTCGAGGGGGTGACGTGTGCTGATCAGAGAAGGCCGGGTGCTTCGATTGCTTCATACAAGCAGGCCAAAGAGGTTGTTGACTCCGGTAGAGCGGAAGGCTGGGGCAAAATGGTGGACTTGTCGATCAAGGAGGATAAGTTTGGTATTGGCTATCAACCTTTGCAAGCGGAGCAGGGTGTGCCAGCAGGTCCAAGTACCTTTACCAGCGTCGGGCTGATGAATCACGGTGACGTCTTTGCAGCTAATGTTGAAGATGGTGACAGTGATTGTGATCTCGATTGCTGGGTCCGCCCGAGTGCGCCAGGGGAACAAATCAACAACTGGACAGCAGAGGATGTAGTCCAAGTTACTCTTCAAACAGAGTAATTTTCTTTTGTTTTTTCATTCTGCACAAAACCCTACGTTCTGCCCAAGACGTAGTGGTTCATTGTAGGGCCACATCATGTTTTACAATTTTTATCATTAATAAAGGACGTTTTGCAAACAATTTTGTGATCCCTGTCTTTCGAATTTTTGTTTTTCACTTTTAAAAATAAAAATGGCAATGTTTTTGTTTTTGTGACTTTATTGAATTCTTTTTCTAAAATAAAGCATTAAACATGCAGAAGTGATCTTATGGCATCCACTAGGAAAAGTTTTGTTATGCCTCATCATGATTTCAATAATCCCATCTACCAAGCTGAAGAGGAGAGTGAGGAAGACTGTGAACTCCCGAAAGAATTGGCTAGATTGTTGAAGCAAGAGGAAAGGGTCATCCAACCTCATCAGGAGGAGTTGGAGATTGTGAATCTTGGTACTGAGGACGCCAGAAGGGATATCAAGATCGGGGCTGCTTTGAAGACAGAGGTCAAGAGCTGGTTGATTGAGATGCTGAGAGAGTATGTTGAGATATTCGCCTGGTCTTATCAAGATATGCCTGGGCTGAATACTGATATTGTGGTGCATAGACTACCTCTCAGGGAAGATTGTCCTTCGGTCAAGCAGAAGCTTCGTAGAACGAGTCCTGATATGGCAGTGAAAATCAAGGAAGAGGTTCAGAAGCAGTTCGATGCGGGTTTCTTGTCAGTGACAACTTATCCCCCGTGGGTGGCCAACATCGTTCCTGTGCCGAAGAAGGATGGCAAAGTTAGGATGTGTGTCGATTACCAGGATTTGAATAGAGCGAGTCCGAAGGATGATTTCCCATTACCTCACATCGATGTATTGGTAGATAATACGGCTCAATCCTCGGTTTTCTCTTTCATGGATGGTTTCTCGGGCTATAATCAGATTAAGATGGCGCCAAAGGACATGGAAAAGACGACATTCATTACACCTTGGGGCACGTTCTGCTATAAGGTGATGCCATTTGGGCTGAAGAATGCCGGTGCTACCTATCAGAGGGCTATGACGACTCTCTTTCATGACATGATGCACAAAGAGATTGAAGTGTACGTGGATGACATGATTGCGAAGTCGCAGACAGAAGAGGAGCACCTGGTTAATCTGCAGAAGTTGTTTGACAGATTGGTAAAGTTCAAACTGAGGCTGAATCCAAACAAGTGTACGTTTGGCGTGAGATCAGGGAAGCTGTTAGGCTTCATTGTCAGTGAGAAAGGGATTGAGGTTGATCCAGCAAAAGTCAAAGCTATTCAAGAGATGCCTGAACCGAAAACAGAAAAGCAGGTTTGTGGGTTTTTAGGGAGATTGAATTACATTGCAAGGTTCGTATCTCACCTAACTACCACGTGTGAACTGATTTTCAAATTGCTGAGAAAGAATCAAGCAATCAGGTGGAATGATGATTGTCAGAAAGCTTTTGACAAGATAAAAGAGTATTTACAGAAACCTCCAATCCTGATTCCTCCAGTTCCTAGGAGACCATTGATAATGTACCTGTCAGTAACCGAGAACTCGATGGGGTGTGTATTGGGACAACATGATGAGTCTGGTCGAAAAGAGCATGCCATATACTACCTTAACAAAAAGTTTACCGACTGTGAAATCAAATATTCGCAGCTCGAGAAAACTTGTTGTGCTTTGGCCTGGGCTGCTCGCCGACTAAGGCAGTATATGTTGAACCATACTACCTTGTTGATTTCTAAGATGGATCCAGTGAAGTACATCTTTGAGAAGCCGACTCTCACCGGACGTGTTGCCCGTTGGCAGATGATCTTAACAGAGTATGATATTCAGTACACGTCACAAAAGGCCATCAAAGGTAGTATTCTGTCAGACTATCTCGCCGAGCAACCGATCGATGATTATCAGCCTATGATGTTTGAATTCCCTGATGAAGACATCATGTATCTTAAGATGAAGGATTGTAAAGAGCCTCTTGTCGAGGAAGGACCGGATCTTGATGACAAGTGGACATTGATGTTTGATGGGGCTGTGAACATGAATGGTAACGGTGTTGGTGCAGTGCTGATCAATCCTAAAGGTGCTCATATACCTTTTGCTGCCAGATTGACTTTTGATGTCACCAACAACGAAGCTGAGTATGAGGCTTGTATCATGGGGATAGAAGAAGCCATTGATTTGAGGATCAAAACGCTTGACATCTTTGGAGATTCCGCTCTAGTGATCAATCAGGTCAATGGGGATTGGAATACGAACCAGACGCATTTGATTCCGTATAGAGATTACACCAGAAGAATACTGACGTTCTTCAAGAAGGTGAAATTGTATCATGTCCCCCGGGATGAGAATCAAATGGCTGATGCTTTGGCCACTTTATCCTCTATGATCAAAGTTCATTGGTGGAATCATGTGCCACATGTTGCGGTGAATCGACTCGAGAGGCCTGCGTATGTGTTTGCAGCCGAGTCTGTTGTGATTGATGAGAAGTCGTGGTACTATGATATCAAGAACTTCCTCAAGAGTCAAGAGTATCCTGATGGTGCGTCAAAGAACGATAAGAAAACCCTGAGAAGGCTAGCTGGAAGCTTTTACTTGAATCAGGATGATGTGCTGTATAAGAGGAACTTTGACATGGTCTTGCTCAGATGTGTGGATAGACACGAAGCAGACATATTGATGCAAGAAGTGCACGAAGGTTCGTTTGGTACCCATGCTGGTGGTCATGCAATGTCGAAGAAATTGTTGAGAGCCGGTTATTACTGGATGACCATGGAATCCGATTGTTTCAAGTACGCTCGGAAATGCCATAAGTGTCAGATCTATGCTGATAAGGTGCATGTTCCACCAAGCCCGTTGAATTTCATGAACTCGCCTTGGCCGTTTGCCATGTGGGGCATTGACATGATTGGGAAGATTGAGCCTACTGCTTTGAATGGACATCGCTTCATTCTAGTTGCGATTGACTATTTCACAAAATGGGTGGAAGCAGCTTCCTATGCTAATGTTACCAAACAAGTGGTTGCCCGGTTCATCAAGAAAGAAATCATCTGTCGTTATGGAGTTCCTGAGAGAATCATCACTGACAATGGTTCGAATCTCAACAACAAGATGATGAAAGAGCTGTGTAAAGATTTCAAGATTGAACATCACAATTCTTCTCCTTACAGACCGAAGATGAATGGTGTTGTAGAGGCGGCAAACAAGAATATCAAGAAGATTGTGCAGAAGATGGTCGTGACGTACAAGGATTGGCATGAGATGCTGCCTTTCGCTTTGCATGGGTACCGTACCTCAGTACGTACGTCGACCGGGGCAACCCCGTACTCCCTTGTGTATGGTATGGAAGCAGTCCTACTAGTTGAAGTGGAGATCCCTTCTCTGAGAGTTTTATTAGATGTCAAGCTGGACGAAGCCGAGTGGATTCGAACAAGGTTTAACGAGTTAAGCCTTATCGAAGAGAGACGGCTAGCAGCTGTGTGCCATGGGCAGTTGTATCAGAGAAGGATAAAGCGAGCCTTTGATCGGAAAGTGCGTCCTCGAAGCTATCAAACTGGTGATCTAGTTTTGAAGAGGATCCTTCCTCCCGGTACAGATAATAGGGGCAAGTGGACTCCTAATTATGAAGGTCCATATGTTGTGAAGAAGGTTTTCTCCGGTGGAGCCTTGATGCTTACAACTATGGATGGTGAAGATTTTCCGTCCCCTGTTAACTCAGATGTAGTCAAAAAATACTTCGCATAAATTGACCCGCTGGACAAAAAGAATAAAAGAGTCCAGGCAAAAAAAAGGGCATCCCGGCGAACCAAAAAACAGAAGGAAAAGGTTCAGGCAAAAGTTAGGGATAAAAATGAAAAGAATTTGTACACCCGGTAAGTCGAAAACCCGCAAGGGCGGCTTAGGCAAAAATGGGTATCCCGGTGGATTGAAAACCCGAAAGGGCGATCCAGCCAAAAGAGGGATTAGAGCGAAGACTACAGTCTGAGTTATCTGTACTTCATCGCGCTTCGTCGTCTGCCATCTCGAAGGATGTGATCGGTCCAGCCATTCTTCTCAGAAAGCCAGGAGCTGGGAGGAAAACTGGTGATCTATGAGTTATAACAGAATTGGGAAATAGTGGATGCCGTGTTCACATTGCCATTAGGATAGATTTTTCCCCAGCAGGCTTGGAAGTGTGGGTTATTCCCCAACGAATATTTCCCCAGTTGAGATCCCCCGCTGAGTGCCTGGCAGGTGTTTTCCCCAGGAGAGTTCCCCACTGAGTGGGAAGGATGTTGTATCCCCAGCGGAGTTGTCATTAGAGCGTTGTTCCCCAGTAGTCGGGTTTGTAATACTGTTATCCCCAGCATGGCCGTAGGCGCTCATCCCCAGCAGGGTTATGGATGTTTCTCCCCAGCACAGAATTGGTGTGTCATCCCCGACAGAGTTGCTTTCCCTAGAAGATTTCTCCCGAACAAAGATTGGTGTTGATGATTTTCCCCATCTAGTCCCCGAGTGGAGCGGGTTCAATGAAATTTATCTCCAACAGCTATCCTACCTGTGGATTGGATGAGTTTTCCATAGTGGAATGATATTTGCATCCCAGCTAAGTCTATCCTACTTATAGATTAGATGGGTCGTCCTCGGCGGAGTAGCATTCATTTCCCATAGCAGAGTTTATCCTATTTGTGGATTGGTTGGCTTTCCCCAGTGATGTCGTCTGGTTATCCCTAGCAAAGTTGCTTTGTCACTCCCCAGCGAGTAGTTTCATTACTTCACCCGAAAGTGGCCTTGTTTACTTTCCCCAGTGGAGTAGTATTGATGGTTCTTCAGCACAGTCGCCGTTGGGTAGTCTTCAGCAAAGTTGCTTTGATTATTCCCCGAGCGGAGTCCCCTAGTGGATTGGGTCCTTTGAAGGATGTCCCCAGCAGAGTCTATCCTTTCCCCAGCAACAGTATTAGTCTCTAGCACGAGTGAGAAGTCGGTGATCTCCCCGCAGAGTATTCCTCAAACAGAGTCTCCCCACAGAGTTGGAGTATCTGATCAGTCTGGTTCCCCAGCCAGAGTTCATCGTTTTGCATTTTGCATATAGTGATCATTGCATCCTCAAAATTCGTAGCATTTCCATTCGATATGGAGCATTACGCCATAGAAAAATTCAAACATATGCATTCATGTGTTCGAAACCAATCAGACTGTATCCCCGGCAGAGGCGGATTTTTGATCAACATCTGTACAACACGTTTGCTACAGTTGCTCCTGACAGCATTCAGGATTGATACCCCAGAGAGGTTTATTTCCTCATCCGTTGGCGAAAGGAAAACTTGTTTCTCCCCAGCGAGATCCCAGCAAGTGTTTAGCCTTGCCCTGGCATGTGTAGATGTCGTTTTGTGATACTGGTCGGTGTCATGTCAGCACCCGCGTGTGTTCTTTCTTTGGTGTCGGTAAACACCATCTTTCGGTGTACACATCGAGTATTTCCCAGTCATTCGTTAATGTTTGGTCTTCCGTTGGTGTCCGTAAACATCATCTTTCGATGTTCATAGTACCCTTATTCTTCCCCAGAAGAGTCCTCCTCTCCGTTGGTGTCGATAAACGTCGAGTTTTTCCCAATCGTCCATCGACGTTTGGTTGAGTCTTGTCTTCTCTCCCCAGTAGGGTTACCTCTCCGTTGGTTTTGGTAAACGATGAGTTTTTCCCGATCATCCGTTGATGATTTGGTTGTGTTCATTATCCCCAATAAGATTCACCTTCCTCTGTTGGTTTCGATAAACGTTGAGTTTTTCCTATGCGTCTGATGACGTATAGTTGCTTATTCCCCACAGATCATTCATTAATGGCTGTTGATTCCCCTCAGAGTTACCTCTCCGTTGGTTTCGATAAACATCGAGTTTTTCCCGATCGTCTGTTGACGGTTGTTGGTGATATATTTCCCCATGCAGAGTTACCTCTCCGTTGGTCTCAGTAAACGTTGAGTTTTTCTCATTCGTCCGTTAACGTCTGATTGTGTATCCTATTCCCCAGTCATTCGTTAATGTCTGGTTACGTACCCAGCCATAATCCCCAGTAGAGTCGTCGGTGGGCGTCTTATTCAGTTTCCGGTTGTTGTACCCCTTCCTTAGTGAAGTGGCTTCTCCTCTCCGTTGGTGTCGATAAACGTCGAGTTTTTCCTAGTTATCCGTTGATAACTAGTTGTATCCCTTTCACCTCAGATTCTCCTCTTCGTTGGTGTCGATAAACGTCGAGTTTTTCCTAGTTATCCGTTGATATCTAGTTGTATTTTCCCCAGTAATTCTCCTTCTCCGTTGGTGTCGATAAACGTCGAGCTTCTCCCGTTCATCCTTTGACGTCTGGTCGAGTATTCTCCTTCTCCGTTGGTGTCGATAAACGTCGAGCTTCTCCCGTTCGTCCGTTGACGTCTGGTCGAGTAATTCTCCTTCTCCGTTGGTGTCGATAAACGTCGAGCTTCTCCCGTTCGTCCGTTGACGTCTGGTCGAGTAATTCTCCTTCTCCGTTGGTGTCGATAAACGTCGAGCTTCTCCCGTTCGTCCGTTGACGTCTGGTCGAGTATTCTCCTTCTCCGTTGGTGTCGATAAACGTCGAGCTTCTCCCTTTCGTCCGTTGACGTCTGGTCGAGTCTTTCCATTCATCCGTTGATGTCTGGTTACCTCTCCGTTGGTCTTGGTAAACGTCGAGTTTTTCCTGGTCGTCCCCAGTAGAGTTACCTCTCCGTTGGTTTTGGTAAACGATGAGTTTTTCCCATGTCGTTCATTCACGTATGGTTGTATCTCTTTCCCAGTCATTCATTAATGTCTGGGTACCTCTCCGTTGGTCTCGGTAAACGTTGAGTTTTTCCTAGTCGTCCGTTGACGTCTAATTGTGATTTCTGTTCCCATTCATCGTCTTGTGATGTCTGGAGGTGGTTTCTGTACCCTTGAGAGAAAAACCAGAAAAAAATCAAAATCCCCAGTGATAAATATCAGATCCCAGTGGACGTTTCCATTGGTGGATCCCCGTGTTGTGCAAATTTCTACGGTTCTTCGGTATTCAATCCCTGTTTACCCTGAAAGTCTGACAGCCGTTGCTCTCATCCATTCGGGTTCCCAGTTGATTGAATAGGCGCAGCTGTAGCACCTCAAATTTGCACCTCCCATTTTGTACATTCATTTTCATGTTAGGTCAGAACATTAACATTGTCCACTGCATAGAATTGCATTGTCCATTTGCCCAAGTGCAAGTCATCAGACAAGATTAGGTCAAGATTGGTTAGGAGGATCAGTCAAGCAAGCAAGCAAGTGCATTTCCTATTGAAGCAAAGCCCTAGGGTTGGTTCAACAAGTTCATATGATCTAGGGATCATTTTGGAGTGATTTGGCCAAGGATTGGATGATCAAAGCTCAACAGTCATGTTGAATTTCATCTGAAACCTAGAAAGTCAAATGTGGTCAATTGTGCCTGAAATCATGGATTTGAAGGTGGGAGATGGTTTGAAAAGCTTCATTCATGTCCATACAAGTCTCATTTGACATGTCAAAGATCAAGATTGAAGAATTTGAGGTCAGATGAAAAGTTTCCAAAAATAGTAAGTGACCTGTAATTTCAAACTGCCAAGAATGGAAAGGTCTTCTCCTCAAATTTACATCATCATACAAGCTTCAAATGGAATTTTGTCCAACATGAAAGTTGAATATCTTGCTCTCACCTTTCCAAAAAGTCCAAGAACATCCATTTCTCATTTGTGGTTGGCAAGTTATGATCAAATCATTGTCAAGAATTTTTGAACTTCAAACTTGGATAACTTTCACACCATTTGGCCAAATTGAGTGGGGTTTTTTGCTACAATCTCCATTTGACATGCTCTATCCAAATCATTCATTGCATTTCATCAAAAATCATCACATAAAAATGGCATTTTCAAGGTGAATTGAATTTAAAAAAGGGAGGGAAAAAAGTCACTTTTAAAAATATGCATTTGCCATGCTTCCAATCACTTGAATTTGGTCTAAAATCACATTTGGAGTGTGGTTAGCAAGGATTTCGTGCACTGTAGCAAATTTCCCATGCACATGAAGGTTATTTTGGCCAATTGCACAAAAATGCATTTCACTTAATCACTTTGGTTTTGGCTAAGCTTGATTAACAAAAAGGATTAACAGCACCTATATATTCCTAATCCTAACTGAATTTCTGATTAACACCTCATTCAAACAGATCTAGATCAAGAATTGCACAATTCTCTCAACTTTTCCTCTCACTTTTCTGCAAATTCTCCAAGAACATTGCATTGATTCTTCATTGATTCACCATCCACAAGCTTTTCTGAAGAAGATTGAAGCAAGGAATCACCACATTCGAGCAAAATATTGGACTGTTACATTGAGCATCATCAATGGCAGCTTGATTTTAGAGCAAGATCGAGAATAGCTGAGCTTCGAATCTCCACTCATTCATCAACCTAAGCATCAAGGAAGATCTGTTTCAACACTGCAAGGCTTAAAAACTCCAAATCCAACTCTGCCATCTCTTGAAGGTTGGAATTCGAACCTTATAATTGTTGAAATTAGGTTATGCATTTGGTAGATCGTTGATTGTAGAGTAGCCTGAACTTTGTAGAATCGAAGTTCATCAAGAAACTAGGAAGTTAGGGTGATTTGAAGTTTGTTTGTCAAAACTTATTCTGTTCGATCCAAGCGATATGGTGAGAATTAGGACAAATCATGTTAGGATTGTTGTTGTGCTTGAGAAGACGAATCTATTGGTATATCGTTTGTTGATTTCTGTGAAAAAAAAGTTCATGATGATGATGAACATGATGAATGTGCCATGAACCCTAATTTCTCAATTGCCAGAACGCGTTTGATCGTGTATTGGCCTGTTTGCATGTTTTTTTGTGTTTGTGTCCCATGCGTCCAGTGATAGCTCGCCACGTCATTTATTGAAACGCAGCGCTTCATGTAGCGCGTGTTATACTTGAACTCAGACGCGGATCGATCCTTGCCGCCAGCATCTCATATTTTGGTTTTTGCATTTTTCCATTGCCTTCATCCATGTTTACATGCTTTCATTCATTTTTTTTTTGTTTTTTCTTCACATTAGAAAAATCATAACTCATTCAATATTTGTCCAATTAATATGAGATTTTTTCCATGATGATCCTTGCCATGTCTATTATTTTATGATGATTTTTGCAAAAATTGTGCACGTGTGGATTTCTGTTTTGGCTAGGGTTTATGTGAACATGTCATTTGTTGCACCTTGCTTGATGTCTTGCTCATGAAATAATGATGCTTAATTGGATGGAGCTGAAATTTTGTATGCATAATCTAGACACCTTGAGGAGCACTTTGGTATAGAATTTGTGATTTTTTCATTCCTGGTTTGTGAGATATGCTATGATCATTGGAGGTGTGACAATGTGTCTCACACCATTTCTTGTCCAACTTGTGGAATTTTGTTACCATGACATATGAACTCAAAATGACCTGAATTTTTGCATGTTGAGATTTTCTGCCTTGTTTGACCAATTGTGGACTTTTTGTGAGTCATGATTTTATTTGATTTGTGAAATTCTTGTTGTTTATTGGATGAACTTGAAATTTTACACATGTATTCTAGACATCTTGAAGTGTGTCATGGCTAAGATTTGGTTCATTTATCCTATGCCAATTATGTTTTATGCTTGCTTGAAGTTGATGCATGATTTGGTGCCTTGTATGAGCTTGTTTGAGTATTCTTTGACTTAGGGATTTTATTTGACTTGCTTCCCTTTATCCAAATGGCTTGAAATTTGGTGTGATGATCATGTGATGGATTCTGTTTATACATGATTTTTTTTTAGATTTATTGAAATGTTTTTGAGTTGATTTGAATTGGATCTTTCTGTTTGGTCCTATGAGGTTCTAAATTGCATGCTTTGTACTCTTTGCCTCATGAAATGATATTGGTTGATGATATGAATGTGAGACCACTTGGATTTGTTTCCTAATTGATTGATCTTGATTTTTGATAAGTTTCATGTTCTGTTTTGGTTTATTACTCCCAGTTTGACCCTAGTCTTGTACTAGTGGTTAGTGCTTAATGTTTGAGCTTTGTTTCAGGTCAAAGAGCACAATTGCTTATACTTGATGATGTGCACTCAATTGGAGTTGGTTTATTGCTTGTTTATGACTAACTTTGAATTTGTTTTGAAGGCATTGAGACTCATGCTTAGGCCTTGTGGCTTGCACCTGTGTGCATTCATGTTTGTTATCTGTTTGTGCTGTGGACTTGTAATTTTCTATTTGACTTGTGTTTGTCTGGTATACTGATTATGTTGGATTGATTTCAGGTACCTTAATTGCTATAGTTACTTTGTGAACTTGCTTGTGCTTTGCTTGCTAGCTTGAGCATTGAGGTATAATGATTCTAACCTCATGTAGTCTGGAAGACCTGGCCTGTTACTTGGCCAGGCACCTGTCTGAAGTCCTCCTTAAGAGGCAATGCTTGTGCTTGTTTATTTTTGTCCCCAAGTAGGAAAAGACCTTTGATAAGGCAATTGGCATATACAAGAGATGTGCAATCTATCTCCTGCTATTCAGTTGAGTCGTCCCTTTGCTCACACAACTGGTGTTGATGCATTGTGGATATTAACCCAAGATCCTTGTACAGTTGAGTCAGTGTCATAAGTGTAGAAGGGTTCCCACTTTCTGGACCCACACTTCATTGTCTGAAGCTCTCCCAGGCCAGGGATAAGAGCTGTGAAGTCTCATCTTTACTCACCTTTCATCAGCTTCACCCTAACTCTCAATGTTAGGGTTAAGAGCTAACATCACCCCGATACAGTTGGCTTGCTCTTGCAGCCTAACCTTTGTTTGAGCCCCACTTGGTGTGTATATAGTGTGTGCTATCTGTGATTATTTGCTTTGCTATTGCCTGTGCTTTAGGATAGCTTGCTCCCTGTGCAAGTTAGATAGCAACCTTGACTTAGGGATGATTTTGCATGATAACATCTAGGCTCGAGTCGTAGTCTCCCTAGTTGTGTCTCCCTCTGTTATCTGGTTAGGCGGATCCTGTATCCCTGCGTAGGGGAACTACGTCGCCCTGATCCTCATACCAGATGAGGTACGTAGGCAGGAGATGAGCTGATCTCTTCGGGCGCCCGTTTTGTTTTGTCTTTGTGTGTGTTAGGAGATGGATGTAAGCCCAGTGATTGGCATTCCGTATCCTCTTGTTGTGTGCTTGGAGTCCGGTATAAGTCCATCAAGTGGCATCTGGTTTCCAATGTGGGTTGTTTTGGTTCGGAATCTGATGTAAGTCCAACGATTGGCATTCGGATTCCACGTTTGCCTGTGTCTGTTTTGTTTGGTGTGCGTGAGCCGAGCTACGGATGCTCTGATTCTTCTTAGTCTAAGAAGATACGTATGCATAAGATGCGATATCCTAGCGAGCATGTTTTTCCCCGGTCCGAACTACTTCGACTCTAATGTCTATGCTTGATAGACTAAGTAGGCCCCGGATGCGATATCCTGCCGAGTCAGTCTCGTTTGTTTTCTTGTGTCTCTTTCAGCCGGTGTTTGTTTGTTTGTGAGCAGTGTTTTAGCAACCATTTTCCTTCCTTTTGTGCGTGGATCCCGTCGAGTACGACGGATGCGTAGGGGTGCTAATACCTTCCCTTCGCATAACCGACTCCCAATCCCATTCTCTTTGGTCGCGAGACCATGTCTTTTCCAGGTTTACTCTGAGCGTTTCCTTTCCCTCTTTTGGGATAAATAACGCACGGTGGCGGCTCTGTTGTTCTTGTTTCCCGCCGGTTTTTCGCGTAATGAGACAATGATCATATGATGAAATTTCATGCAATTTAATGATGGATTTGGAATTATAGGTCATAAGGAGCAATATGCAAAAAGAGGCACTCAATTTGGAGTTTTAGATCAAAAGTTATGGCTTGTTGAAGTTTCATGCACACTTTGCAATCATTTTATCATATCTCCTCAACCATTCATCAGATGCTCATGATCTTGGACTTTTTGGAAATGGGAGAGAAAGATATTCAACTTTCATGTTGGACAAAATTTCATTTGAAGCTTCTTTGATGTTGGAAAGTTGAGTTGAATTTGGTCCAAAAACTTGCTATTTTTGGAAACTTGAAATTATAGGTCACTTTCCATTTTGGGAAACATTTGACTTGACCTCAAAATCTTCAATGTAGATGTTTGAAATGATGAATAAGCCTTGTTTGAACATGAATGGGATGAAGAAACTCAATTCCCACACTCAAAGCCTTCAGTTGACTTGCATTTGACTTGCATTGGTCCTTAGACGACCTGAAATTGCCTGATGAACTTGAGCCTTTGCCACTTGGGGAATTTGCTCCAAAATGGACCTATAGCTCATATAAGCTCAAAATAATGATCACATGATCCATATCTCAATGGAACCCTCATCTGTTGCACAAAGGATTCACTTGATATGCCTTGACCTGTTGACTACTTAAGCTGCAAGACAAATGTTAGATGACATATTTTTGATGCTTTTGGTTAGTGATTAAACAAGAAATGCAAATGATATATAATGCAAGCAATGCCTGGTGATCAAAAACCACTCACAGGGAGATCCCACCCACAGGGAAGGAAGCAAGGTGTCCAATGATCCTTGAGGCTATGCAATGTTATGATATGATGCCATGAGCGATCTTAGGGACAAAATTGGGTTCTTACAGATGCCCCTATTTAAGATCATTCTAGCCGGAGAAATGAAGGTTAAAGTCTTCATTTCGACGCGGTAGAATGCGCTTAAATAACAACAATGAGACAAATTTTGGTCCTTGAGAGACCTCATGATGCAGATGTATGCATGTAAAACAAACAACTCTGTGGGAATATGTGTCCAAAAAGAAGAAAAGAAAATCAGAAGAAAAGACAAATCCACAGGAATGATGCATTTCCTAGTGGGACAGAGACTCTGACGGGACTCTCATGGGGATAAGAAAAAAGAAACGAATGCGTGAGCAGGACACGACTTAAAACTGGAGACTATACTGGGGAATAAAGACTGACACTGGGGAAAGAGTTCCAAATGGAAACACATCCGATGGAAAGACTCAAGCTGACTCAAAGATACGTGTATTGGGGAAAAAGCCAATACAGCAAAACTATCCACAGAGGATACTTCGGATCAAAATCCGGACTCAGGCTGGGGAAAGATTCACACAGAACCTCCCTACTGGGGAAAATAGCACATATTGGGGAAAACGCCAATACAGCAAAAGGGTGAATCACAACAGAAACTCCGCTGGGGAATGTCTAACAAAGACTCTCCAGAGGAAGCAAAAGGATGAGGCGTTACCGGTTACTGGGTAACAAGCTCACAGAGACATGTGATCTGAACACCGGTTACTAGGTGAAAGAACAACACGCCCAGGAAGAATGAATATCTAAGACCGGTATAAGGGTGAGAGATATCAATCAACCAAAACATCTGAGGAAGACCTGAAAAAGGTATATCAACTCAGGAAAATCTGACTCCACAGGGGACCAAGGTCATAATAGGGAGCAGAAAGGAAGGGACACCAGGGATACCGGTTACTGGGTATATAATAGGTGACCAACCAAAGCGTGAATTGGGGTTTACTTCCAAAACACTCATCATCCGAAAGGAGGGCTTGAAAAAGCAAATCGACTTACAGGATGGACATTCGACTCCGCAAAGGGAAAACGAATCTTACTTAAATGGGGAAAGACAAAAGGCTTCAACCAAAGAGTGCATGAGATATATTATCCATTACCGTCAACGTGGATAGTATACTCGCATGGAAGGAACACCAGGGATACCGGTTACTGGGTATATAATAGATGACCGACCGAAAAGAGAAACAATTGTTACCAACAACAACAGGGTAGACGAAAGATAACTCGCTGGGGATAAATTGCAAGCATACGTCAATTATCCAGGAGACATATTACCGGTTACTGGGAGATACGCTCAAAAAGGGGGAAATGAATATTCGATTCTGCAAGGGACCACGAATCTTACTCGACTGGGGAAACACAACAGGCTTCGACTGAAGAGTGCATGAGATATATTATCTATTACCGTCAGAACATAGATAATATACTCGCATGAAAGATTATCCACAACCGGTTACTGGGTTAATAAAGGATAAATCATCCGAACAGAAAGGCATCGGGATACCAAAACTAGGTATATAATGATGACCAATCAAAGGGAGCAACAATCATTACCAACAAAAGGGTAGATGAAAGATGACTCACTGGGGATGCATTGATAAAAAATCAATGATCCGGGGAACAAATCACTGGCAAACAGTGAAAGGACCCGCTGAGGACAAAATTGCTAGCATACGGCAATTATCCACAAGAAAGAGGGAATATCAACATCGAATACTAGATGAAGATAACCACAAAGAGGGGATTACATCTACCGAATACTGGGCAGAAAACCACGGACGAGTAACCGTCATCGGTTAGGATGAACAACAAGGTTAACTCTGCAAAGGGGAGAAAATAGGATTTACAACTACCGAATACTGGGTAGAAGACCAAAGACTCGGCTGAGGATAAGGCGAATGAATGCCGATTACTGAGCAATTATCCATCTATCCCACAGGAAAGCACAGACTCTGATAGGGAGAAAACAACCACATAGGATTTACAACTACCGAATACTGGGTAGAAAACCACAAAATCCGCCATCAACCAGGATGAACCACAAAGGTTACCTCTGCTAGGGGATGAAAATAGGATTTATAACTACCTGTTACTGGGTAGAAGACCACAAAGATAGGACTTACAACTTCCGGATACTGGGTAGAAGCCACAAACTCTGCGTGGGGAGCGAAAGGATCACTATTCCGCATGGGGAAAACAAATAGGGTTTATAACTACCAGTTACTGGGTAGAAAACCACAAACTCTACTGAAGAGCAAGAAAATAGGATTTACAACTACCAGTTACTGGGTAGAAAACCACAAAGGTTAGGACTTACAACTACTGGTTACTGGGTAGAAGGCCACAAAGATTCCGCTGAGGATAAAGTGAATGATTGCCGGTTGTCATACCCCAATTTTGTTCGAGCATATTTAAATTTTCATAGAATTAATTTCATTTTTATTTTGTGCATCATATGCATAACAAATCATACATTCCAAATTCATACCAAATTCCTTCATTTACAAAAAATCTCATTCAACTGACAATTAGATTACATTCCGTTGTCGTTGTATAAAAAAGGTGCAAAATTTGGAAATTTTGATAAACTGTTGACTTTTGTTAACCGTTGACTTTTGGTCAACGGTGGACCAAAGCCAATCATGTGGCTAAAAAAAAACCCATTCCTGGTCATTCTCATGTTCTTTTCCAAATCACCTTAACCCATACAATTTCATTATGTTGGACCTTGATCAATAAATCATTAGCCCACTGTTTTTTACACTACCATACATAAGACAATGTAAATCATGTTCATTCCAAAAGCCAATTTACATTACATCCACCATTGAAAACCATTACATAAACCCTGTCCATTCTCATTACAACCAAAAACCAACTCACATGCTGACATACACAATACAATGACCAAAGTACATAACCTAAGCATCGTTACAACATGTACAAAACTACACCGCAAATTCACCACAAGCCGTGAGTGTGAAACCACCATCAAGGCAGCTCTTGTCAAACCATAAATCTGCCGCAGAAACTGGTACTTTTTCCTGCGTGGCTGCTAACAGAATGTAGTAGAAAATTCTCCTGCATTTTGTTTTCTATAGCCAACATTGAGCATAACCTGTGGAACAACCAAAACAGCAGCATGCATAAAATTAAGCAGCGACATATCAGTGAATGAACCAAAGCTGCTAGATGAACACATCATCACACTTGAACCAATCAGAAAAAAAACCTGCTAAAAAGAAAACAAAAGGAAGAAGTGGATGGGAACGAGAAGTGTCGAATATGCTCCTTCTGTAATTATATCTGATTCACTTACCAACCTTTTTGGTGTTACTGGAAGGGAATAAGCTTCAAACATGCATCCCCAATTTTCCCTGAAATGATACTTCTTTTTGAGGTCATTTGAGCATCAACGGCAAGAACATCATCTGCCACCATATGGGTTCAGTAGAAATCCTGATTCTAGTATGACTAGTCAAGTAGTGAAGCAACGACAATGGCGGGCGCCACAACAGAAGCATCATCAGCCTGTGTCTCTTAAACAACAACCTTTGTTGCAACTAAGACCTGTAGTAAATTACCAATATGGATTGAATTCACCTATGCCATTGTCATGCAACACAACAAAATACATGGTTTAACTTTATGGCTAAGATACCTGCAACATTGCCAACCCTTTTGAAAGTTTGCCACCAAACCGAGCTTATGTGCCTCGCAATAGCAGCAAAGTCCGCATCTGTGTACCAGCTCAAAAGCATCTGTGTACCCTCTTGAAGCATCAACCCTGCCACCAAAGGAAACCCGAGCATTAAAAAATACATACTCAATGGTGGTCTGCGGCTCACAGTAGTCAGTTGTGGATATTGTGTTTGACAGGATCTCATACTCATAATGGAAAATGTTTAGAAGTCAAAACCTGCACCAGTATTCACAAGATTTCAAAGTACATCAGTGGAAAGCAATCATGATCAAGTCCAACCTGCAAGCAACCAAACCAGTGAATTAAGATCAATCTTGTTGCATCATTGTTAATTTCAGCAAAGAAGCAATTGAAAAGTGGAAGGAACCACAACTACAAACACATACACATCCTGGAAATGTTTTATCCATTACACAACAAACCGGCATGAACTGCGTAACAGTTTAATGCGAGTGCAATAGCATCATGTTACCTGCATAAACCAAGAGAAGCTTAAATTTCTGGAAGTTGTGAGGAAATGCCTTGTCATATCAGTTGACAGAAAAAGAAGACCACAATGGCAAAAAGGAATAGTCAAGGGTCGTACGCCATCTAAAAAAATCGAATTTACATGACAGTGAAAATGAGGATTCTTACCATGACAGATACAAGTGTTACTGCGGTAAAGAAGCTAGTGAGAACAATCTTGCATTTTTGTGAGGATTTTGCCAACGGAATGGATTCGCATTACAACTTTAACACAAGGGACCACACAAAATCCAGAAGGAAATCTTACTCTAACGGAATGATTTGCTGGATCCGCCAGCTCACACCATCACATGAACCTCGTACCACCTCTCTATAAGAAGGGAGTGAAATCCACTGAAAAAGGACCCTGAAAAAAGCACCGTTATGCTGCAGAAAACAACCCAAAGACACTTAAAGCTCTAAAATTTCTAAGCTTGTTGAGATCTCGCGTTGAATCTCGACGAGTTTGAGCTAAAAAACCACTACCTTAACAGCAACAAGTCAGCAATAATCATGCAGAGGAGCGTGGAGTAGGAGGAAGAGAATCGAAGCAACTGACAAAGAAAAGAGGCAATTGTCGAGCGATTACCTGAGGTATCCATGGTCACTCTAACTTCTCCGGAGTCACGACACTCTGGTGGAATCATTTCTCATCTGCTTTAAAATGCTTATGTATTGTATCCTTTTATGCACTTACCACCATCTGACTTTAAACTTCGAAGGTTTTTGTTGATGATTGTTGATATAGAAGGAGAATTAGGAGCTAGGTCATATTTTTGATAGTTAGATCTATTAGACAAAAGTTGTTGATATGCTAAATTTAATTTGAGGTGTAGAAACGGGGAGGGTGTGCGGTCTTCTCCCTTTCAGTTTTGTGGGATTGCAGTTTTTTAGTGAGTGGTATCGCATGAAATATGGGTTAGCATGAAGAAGAACACCACAAGGTGTTCATCTCGTTTCTCTCAAAAGCTGGGTTTTTGACTGATATACACAAAGGAGATGGTTTTTTCAGTGAGAGTAGTATGACCGTTCGAATAAAGAGAGAAGAGTATACATATTTCTTTGTGCAATGCAAAGATGGCATTGAAGAGGTCGATAAATAAAATCCTTTTTTATTAAGTGCCTTTATTGTTTGGTCCTTTGGTTAAAGTTATTTTAAAAGCATTTGTCAGTAATTGATCTTCCCTATGATTATGTGGATTCCCCATTTAAGCTCTCTAATGCATGGTTGTCGGGTGTGTTTACCAGAAGAGAGAGTAGAGGCCAAACGATGTCCTCTTGTTTCTCTTTCTATCATCCCTTTTGTTGTTTTTTTTTGGGAAATCTTGGAAACGTTTTGGGCCTCCGGCCAACCCGGATCCGTGAAGATGATACCAAGGGCCTTTGTGGTTTTCTTATTTGGACTTCACCCTTCATTTCATTCCTGCACCCCATTTCTTTTAAAGACTTACTTATTCTTCTACTTTTGTTGTTTTATTATTTAACTTGAGTTTGATCATTGTTTTAATTTGCACCTTATATTATTTATTTATTTTTTAGAATATTAAGATTAAATGATAGTTGATTTACTAAAGTAAATAAGTGCTTAATTCTTTATGTATCTTGTCGCTAAATTAATTTTGAGCAAATACCAAGTACTTTTATCTAAACTTTATTGGTTTTGTAAAATCGAATTCAAAGTCTTTAATCAATATATTCCTCAAAACTTTTAATTCTATTTTTTTTATGAAAAGGGGAATAGTGAGCATCCGCTTCATTATCTCTCGATTATTCGAATAATTGGCGTACGCCATATTGCTCGGATTTTCGTCATTCAATTGAAACCCTAAAACTCTATAAAATTAAAATTACTTCCCCAAATTATTTATGAATTCTAAAAGATTTAGTTTAATAATTAATTTTGGATGAAAAGGGGAATAGTAAGCCTCCGCTTCACTATCTCTCGACTATTCGAATAATTGGCGTACGCCATATTGCTCAGATTTTCGTCATTCATTTAAAACCCTAAAACTCTATAAAATTAAAATCACTGCCCCAAATTATTTATGAATTCTAAAAGCTTTATTTTAATAATTAATTTTGGATGAAAAGGGGAATAGTAAGCCTCCGCTTCACTATCTCTCGACTATTCGAATAATTGGCGTACGCCATATTGCTCGGATTTTCGTCATTCATTTAAAACCCTAAAACTCCATAAAATTAAAATCACTCTCCCAATTAATTATAAATTCTAAAAGCTTTATTTTTAATAATTAATCTTTGAATGAAAAAGAGAATAGTGAGCATCCGCTTCATTATCTCTCGATTATTCGAATAATTGGCGTACGCCATATTGCTCGGATTTTCGTCATTCAAATTTAAACCACAATCGAATAAACTCAAATCACCTATTATATCAAACATAGTTTCAAGATCAACTTTATAATTTAAACTTCGATAGAGAATGGGAGGCGTACGCCTCACCATTCCTTGATTATTTGAATAATTGGCGTACGCCACATTGCTCAAATCATCGACCTTTCAAAACTCACCAATTCAAAATTCAAATTATTTTCACAAATCAAATACAAACATCTAAACATATCTTTTACAATTTAAACCTCGGATGATAAAAGATGGGAGGCGTTCGCCTCACCATCTCTTGATTATTTGAATAATTGGTGTACGCCATATTGCACAAATTATCGACTTCCGACTAAAACACGCTAAATAAACTTTGATAAAGGAATAAGTGGCATACTCCTTATTATTCCTTGAATAAGCAAGTAGGGGGCGTACGCCTCACTACTGTGCATATTCAACATCCACAAACAAACTTTCAAAATAATTCGAACGAAAAGGGAGTAGAAGGCGGTCGCCTTATTATTCCTCGAAAGAATTGGACGATTGGTGTACACCACATTGCACAATCTTTCGTCGTTCTTCAAAACATCTCAAACAAATCAAACCTAACTTCTCGCCCCCGAGCGATCGAACCCAAACCAAAACACCCAAACACATCAACTCAACCTGTCACCCCCGCGTGACCAAAACTCTTTCAAAAAGAACACTGTAAATCCTTTCTAATGCGCCCAACAAACCAGTGCTAGAGCCTCCCCCGAGAGTAGACAAGCCAGTGTTTAGCCGTTAGAATGCCGACCTACACAGTCGTTCATCAAAACAAAACACACCAAATATTCGTAGTAGCCCGAACTATGAATGCTCTGATTTCCTTATTGCACCATAAGGATACGTAGGCAGGAGATTGTTGTATCTTCGCGAGCACACTAATAAAAAACCTCCCATTTCCCCCTCCTGAGGTCTTCATCCACATCTATCATCAATTCTAATCACTCGAAGCAAGCGAATAACAGTCAATTAACAGTCAAATAGCAAAATCAGACTAAGAGGTTCCCGTTGAGTACAACGGGCGTAAGGGGTGCTAATACCTTCCCCTTGCGTAATCGACTCCCGAACCCGAATATGGTTGCGACTGTAGCGGTGTATTCGTCGCTATATGATTTATTGATTAAACCATAAGCAAAGCATACAATGAATTCGAGTCGCCACCGCACTTTTATTTATCAAAAGGACTGGCTAAAAAGAGAACAAAAGCCTAAGAAGTTTTACACGTAGAAAACTAATAAAAAGATCAGAGAGTCTGGGTAAGGGGTAAATTACGCAATGGGAAGGTGTTAGGCACCCACTACGTCCTAGGTACTCCTAGGGAGCCCTTTTCACACTTGTTGTATTAAATTGTTATTTGTTATGACATAAATATTGTGCAAACATGAATGGGATGATGAGAAAAGAATATACAATTTTTATTATTTTTGTGTTCGAACGGATGAACCCGTTGCCTACGTACCTTCCATCAAAGGTAAGGATCAAGACGCCGTAGTTCGGCTAAAAGATTTCAAAAAAGGTTTGTGAGTTCAATTTTAAACACACGCCCTAAGGTCTTACGTATCCACGGGAGAAAACTCAACCTTATACAAACAACGAGTCCACCATGTGAGAACAGCTTCAACTTGCTAGTGAGGGGTTAACCCTATAATAAGCAAGGAAGACTTACAATTCAATCAAATAAGGACAAATAGGTGAGATTGACATCAACCAACTAGGATAAATCAAACCTAAGGCTAATGTATGAAAACTTAACAAGAATGGACAAAGCCACAAAATCATTGAATGGGTGAAGTTAATTGATTATGATTATTCACAAAAGGAGAGTCAAAGTATGATTAAGATTGATTCAAAAGAAGTATTATGAAATGGAGTTTGAAAAAGTCAAGGACTTGGGGTCCAGGTTTTTAATTTGAAAGCATGAAGATGTTTGCACAATATCTATTTCAAGTTTGAAAGTAATGTGTGAAAAGGTTTAGGACAAAATGGATGAATGGATGAAGATGGAGTGTAAAACTTCTTAGAAGGTTCACCTCTTGAAATCATATAGAAGATGACTCAAGTGCGTCCTTTGGAATAGGCAATGAGCAATAACAAACAAGCAAAGCAAAAGATGAAAGTCAACCAAAGCGGATACCGGATGCCAATCACTGGACTTATACCAATCTCCTAAAACAAAACTGGATATCAGAGGCCACTCTATGGACTTATACCAATCTCCTCAACAAAGAAATGAAAAGTGGATACCGGATGCCAATCTATCTGGACTTATACCAATCTCCAACAAAAACACAAGACATTTGGATGTCAAATGCCAATCTATCTGGGCTTACTCTAACCTCCAACAAATGATCATAGGAAAACAAATGCCAAATTACACGGACTTACAATTGCATCCTCACATAAATCAAGTAAATGCATCAAGCAAAGAGATGATGAGCAGCCAATGAAATGGTCTTATACTCACTTCCATATCATAGGAACAATGGGCAATGAATGGTCTTACAATTGTCCTCAATGGGTAAACAAAAAGGATATGTCATAAAGACAAATGAAATGATCATGCACTAATGAGCAATTAATGATGATAAATGCATAAATTATACAAGCAAACATGTGCATATGAAATAAACAATCAATCAAATGAAGTCATTCAGCACACACTATAACCAAGCAATAAGGCTCATACAAAAGGTTAGGCATTGATGCCAACTGGAATAAGGTTACTGGTGCTCTTAACCTTGACATTGAGAGCCAAGGTGAAGCAGATGAAAGGATATGAGGGGTGTGCCTCATGCTCTTATCCCTGGTCAGGGAGAGCTTTGAATATCAGAAGGTGTGGGAGTTCAGAAAGTAGGAACTCTCTCCACAGATTATTGACTCGATAGATCTTGGGGTTTTACTCACTATGCATCAACACATGTGGTGTGAGCAAGGTGAGTGACACACAGAATAGTAGGAGATAGGTTGCATATCTCTTGGGTTCTACCAATTTCCTTATTCAAAGGACTTTTCCTGCTTGGGAGAAATGTAAACACACACAAGCATTGCCTCTTAAGGAGGACTTCAGACAGTTGCCTGGCCAAGTAACAGGCCAGATCTTCTAGACTACATGGAGTAAGGAAATTATACCTCAATGCAAATTGCTTATCAAGCAAAGAAAAGCAAGTTCTTAAAGAACTAAGCAACTAAGGGTACCTGAAACCAGTCAAACAGAATCAGTACACAACTCAAAGTCAAACCAAAATAAGATAGGGATCAACAGTCAACACAATCAGTTAAATGTGCAATGCACAAGGCTCAAAGCATGTGAGCCAAGCAACCTATAAACCAAACAAGTTAGTCATGATAATCAATCAAGCTCAATCAATTTGTATTGATCTCTTTGGGTATTTGTTGCTTAACCTGAAACAACAAACTTAAACATGAGCAACATGACCACTAGGACAAGCCTATGGTCAAAAAGAGATAAGAAAATCAAAACAGCAAGTGACAAGTGTCCAAAATCAAGTTCAAACAAGCAAGAAACAAACTCAATTGGTTCCATGTTCATATCAATCATCATCATCATTTTATAAGCAAATTAGGTCAAAGCATGTCATATAGAAGCTCAAAGAAGTCAACAGAATGATTTAGCTCAAAACCAATCTCAAACATTTCAATAAATTCTCAAATAATTCATGATCATACATTATCCATAACATGATAAGCATATCAAATTTCAGCTCATTTGGATAAAGGGAAGTTGGTCAATGAAAATCAGAAAATTAAAGCAAGTTCAAGCATGCTCAAAGAAGTCAACCAAACATACACCAACTTCAATAAATCATAAATCAGTGACAACATATGAGAAATGAATGGGACTAAAACCATGATGAACCTTAAGATGTCTACTAATCACATGTCAAATTTCAAGTCCATCCAATTAAGTATGAGAATTTCACAAATCAAATGAGAACATGTGTCACAAAAAGTCAACAAATGACCAAACAGGGGAGAAAATCCCAAACAAATAGGAAATGCCATTAATAATTCCAGAAAAATTCATATATAAACTAGACATCCACAAGTATGTTCATGCAAAAATTTAAACCAATTTGAGTTAAGAAGCATGGTAATTAAAATCATGAAGTTGGACATGAATGGTGTGACACAAATTGTCACACCCCTATTCAAAAAATCATAACTCCACAACCAGAAATGATAAATTCACAAATTCTACACCGAAATCGCCATGAACATGTCTAGTTTAAGCACAAAAAATTTGGGAAGCATTGGATAAGGTATCATCATTTCACAATTGATTTGGCAAGACATACATAAAATGGACACATATGACAAACCCTAGCACATTTTAAAATCCATACATGCAAAAAATCTGGAATAAACATGATAAAAAACTAGAGATCAAGATGAACATTTTGCAAAAAATCCCATGAAATTTGGATCAAAAATGAGTGTGCTATGATTTTTGTAAATTGGTGTCACAAAATGAAATAAAAATTGCAAAAATAAAAATGAATTAATGATTTAAATAACGACCGGTGGCAATTTGGTAATATTGGAATCCCTTAAGTGAAACGATGCGTTTCACTTACGGGAGGTGTCATGCGCTAATTGGATCATGGCAATGTAACAGTATCTCTTCATGCAAAACACGATTCCAACACACAAAACATGAATTCTGGGTTTAGCAATTAGGGTTCATCGCTACAGTAACATCATTCATCATCTTGAAGAAAAATTTTCCAGAAAATTGAATCAAGCATACCATTCAGCTCAGCAAATAATGCAAAACAATATTCCAACAACCATTTTCATTAAATCGAGCTATCATGAGAGAACTAAGCAAAAACATATTTGAGTGTCAAGCTTTAAATCAATGTAACTCTCAAAATATTCCACCATTTTTAATGATTCAAAGCTCATTGTGACCAGCAAAGCAAGATCTATCTAAAGCATGGCATGATTTTGGAAATAGAGAGATTCGAAACCTTACCAAAATTGGAGCACAGTGATGATTCAGATGTTGTTTGGCTGTGATGTGTAGAAACAGATGCACTATGTTGTTTGTATTGATGAATGGTCGAAGAATTTTAGCTCAGCAATGTTGATTCTAGCTCAAAACCAAATCTGCCATGGAAATGCTTTGATGTAACAGTGGTAGATTCTTGCACTACAGCTATGAAATAATCCTTGAAAATGCTTCCAAAAGGTTGGTATATGATGGCACAAACAACCCAAGCTCGAGCTCTTTGCAGTTTTTCAGTAAAAGTTCAGATGGAAAAGTGAGAGAGTTTGAGAGAAAAATGGTTTTTGGTCTGTTTTGGTGAAAGTGTGTTGCAACTGCGAATTTGGGCTTTGAGCATATCCAAAACATGATTTCTGAGCATTTTCAATTGGCAAAACATGTTGGAAAGGCTTAATTTGAAAACTCATTTTTTCACCTCACTTAATTTAATTCAAACCACTTTAAAAATGCCATTTTGCTTGGTTGAGTTTTGGTAAAATGTGATGAAAGATTTGGATAGAGCACACCAAATATGACTTGTAGCAAAAAAACCCCACCCAATTTGGCCAAATGGTTTGGAAGATATGCCACTTTGAAGTTCAAAAATTCTTGAGAATGATTTGATCATAACTTGCCAACCATAAATGGGAATTGAGTGTTCTTAGACTTTTTGGAAATGGGAGACCAAGATCTTCAACTTTCATGTTGGGCAAAAATTCATTTGAAGCTTGTATGATGATGTAAGTTTGAGGAGAAGAAGTTTCCATTTTTGGCAAATTCCAATTACAGGTCAACTTTCTATTTTGGGAAATTTCTTGTCTGACTTTATTTTCTTCACTGTGGATGTTTGACATGTTATATGAAGCTTATGTGGACATGAATGAGGCCTCTCAGACCAATTCCCATCATCAAATCACTGATTAAATGCACAGTTGACCAAGGTTGACTTCAGTTGACTTTACTAGGGTTTTGCTTGACAGAACCATGTTCTGATGAATTCCAAGCCCCTACCAATTGATATCTTGATCCAAAATGATGTCACAATTTATATGAACTCTTGATGAATGATCATGGTGCCCAAATTCTTCAAGAATGGCCACCATCCACTATTCAATGGCTGATTTGACTGTTTGACCTAGTTTGCTTCATCTGCAAGTAACATGGTTAGATGACAATATTTTTGTACTTTTGGTTGATAAACAGATGAAAAGCAATGATATACAAATGCAATACATGCTTGGTGATCAAGAACCAAACTCACAAGATACCCACCCACTAGGAGGGAAGCAAAGGTGCACAAAGATCCTTGAGGCAATGATATGGTATGATATGATGCCATGAGGGATCTTAGGGACAAAATTGGGGTCTTACAGATGCCCCTATTTAAGGTTATTCTAGCCGGAGAAGTGAAGTTTAGAAATCTTCAACTCGACGCGGTATAGAATGGGCTTAAATAACAGTAATGAGACAAATTTTGGTCCCTAAGAGACCTTATGATGCAAATGTATGTATGCAAAAGACACAAATTTTGTGGGGAATATGGTTCACACAGAAGAAAAGACAATCCATCGGAGTAATACACTCACCAGGAACAGAGACTCTAACAAGACTCTTGTTGGGGATAGTAAAAGAAAAAGAATGCGTGAGCAGGACACGACTTCAAGTTGGGAAAAACAAAACTGACACAGCGTGAACAAAACACGACTCTGATTAGGAAATAACAGAAATCAAACTGGAGACCTCACTGGGGAGTGAAGGACTCGCACTGGGGAAAAGAAAATTCCAAAGGAAGAACATCCATTGGAGAGACACAAGCTGTCTCTGGGAAAAGCAATAGGAGACTTCACTGAGGAAGCACCAAAGAATTGAGATGTTACCGGTATAAGGGTAACAAACTCAGGAAGAATGAATATCAAAGATCGGTATAAGGGTGAGAGATATCAATCAACCAAACATCTGAGAAAGACCTGAAAAAGGTACATAAACTCAGGAAAATCTGACTCCACAAGGGACCAGGGTCATAATAGGGAGCAGAAGGGAAGGAACACCAGGGATACTGAGGTATATAATAGGTGACCGACCAAAGCGTGAATTGGTATATATGCCAAAACACTCATCATCCGAAAGGAGGGCTTGAAAAAGCAAATCGACTTACAGGATGGACATTCGAATCCGCAACAGGAAAACGAACCTTACTCGACTGGGGACACAAACCCAAAGAGTGCATGAGATATAATATCCATTACCGGCGGACCGTGGATAAGAATACTCGCATGAGATATATTATTTATTACCGTCAGAACGTAGATAATAAACTCGCATGGTAAGAAACACCAGAGATACCGAAGCATATAATAGGTGATCTACCGAAAACGTGAGTTGGTATATATGCCAACACACATCATCATCCGAAACACAAACTGGTTAAAGGATGGATATCCGATTCTACAAAGAATACGAATCTTGCTCAGCAGGGGAAAATCAACAAAGGATTCCAACTAAAGAGCGCATGAGAAATATTATTCATTACCGGCAGACCGTGAATAATATACTCGAAAGGAAAAGACACCAGAGATACCGAAGCATATAATAGGTGACTAACCAAAAAGAGAGACAATCGATACCAAGCATCCGGGTAAACGAAAGATAACACAAAGGGATAAATTGCAAGCATCCGGCAATTATCCAACAATAAAGAACATTCGACTCCACGAAGGGAAATAACGAATCTTACTCGATCAGGGAAACACAAAAGGTTTTGACTGAAGAGTGCATGAGATATATTATTCATTACCGGCAGACCGTGAATAACATACTCGCATGGAAGATTATCCACAACCGGTTACTGGGTTAATAAAGGATAAATCAACCGAAAAGAAAGGCATCGGGATACCAAACTAGGTATATAATGATGACCAATCAAAAGGAGCAACAGACATTACCAACAAAAGGGTAAATGAAAGGCGATCTGCTGAGGATTCACTGGTGAGAAACAGTGATCCGGGGATGAATTGCATAAACAGCAATTATCCACAACGACAAGCTAGGGATATATTGATGACAATCAACTATCCGGGGAACGCAATCACTGAAAAACGGTGAAGGGACCCGCTGGGGATAAAATTGCTAGCATCCGGCAATTATCCAACTGTACCATAAGGCACGAACTCCTCTGGGGAGAAAGAATCAACAAACTGGGATTTACAACTACCGAATACGGGGTAGAAGACCACTGACTCAACTGGGGATGGAAATCACCACAGGGAGACACCAACTCTGTTAGGGATAAAACCACAACAACAGAAATCCACTTACAACCAGGACGAACCACAAAGGTTACTCTGTAAGAGGAAAAGAGATAGGACTTACAACTATCGGATACGGGGTAATAGCCATACTCTGGTGGGGATAACCACAAATTAGGGTTTACATCTACCGAATACTGGGTAGAATACCAAAAACCTGCGTGGGGATAGAACAAATCACAAATCCGCACGGGAAACCAAAAATAGGGTTTATAACAAACCACAAACTCTGTTGGAGAGTAAGAAACAGGATTTACGACTACCGACTACTAGGTAGAAAACCAAAAATTCTTGTCGAGGAATAAAAGGTACATAACCACCAATTCCGCTGAAAGGGTAAAGAAAATAGGACTTACAACTACCGGTATAAGGGTAGAGGCCCGAAAAACTCCGCTGGGGAACAACCCACTGGGAAGCACAAGACAATTTGACAAATGGCCAATTCGGGAATAATCCGAAAAGACAGACTGAATCAAGACACGTCTAAATGAGGATGTAACTCAAATAGGAAAATCCATCCCAATATATATGTTGGGAGGAAACGGAAGAAACCGTCATCCACGAGGATATATCTCAGGGGGGAACTGCAGAAGGACAAACAAAGGACACTTTCTGCTTATGGGGCTAACTCTATATGGAGAGATTTAACACCCGACATTTGCTAGGGGAGATCTATTAGGGATCTGCACCACCATAGCAAGGAACAACAAACAAAAGATATATGGCAAAAATGCAACATGAATATCTGAATGTTTTATGAATATGCATGAATATACGTGATTTATGTTTGATGAATGCTGACAAAACAGACAATATCTAACACAAACAGGTCCAGGAATCAAACGCCCGGTATTATACTTCCAGGGGAGAAACCAACTGGAAAGCCAATCTGCGGAGATCTACATGCTATAAAGCATAGATCTTCGGGCACTGCTGGAGGAGCAGAGGATTAGAGACATCCGGAAACACCAAATCTCTGAATGATGGATCAGCAAACAACCCAACCAAGGTACAGAAAGTCACAACGGGCAAAACAGCCACCAAGACGAATATGTAGGGGAACAAGAGAAAATCTCGAAGATCTGCAGGGGATCTCAGCATCAACTAAGAAACCAAAAGTTTTGCAACTCCAAATAACTCCGGGGAACAACCCATTGAGGGAGAATGTACCACACAAGTAGATTCTGCAACAAGCCACTCTACTTGGGGAGAATACACAAAGCAAACTGATCGCAACAATTAGATTCTGCAATATAAGCCACCCTACTGGGGATCACAAGCAGTCAGGAAATCAATTCGTTCTCTGAATGCTAGAGCCATCATCCGACCATACTGGGGATTGAAGGAGTATTCAACAGGCGAAACTGCCACAACAAACGTTCTGCAGACTATGCTGAGGAAAAGATGGTTGAAACACTGGGATGTCAACCCAATCAACCACTGAATAAGAAAATAAATCCTGCTCTGCTGAGGAGAACAAACACTCTGATAGAGGGACAACAACAACTCTACAGACGACTTCGCCGGGGAAAAGGTAAAGTACCGGGTATAAAACCGCCGACTTACCGAATCTTTTAAAAGGAAAACGACCGTGTTGAGGAAACAGACAACTCTGCTGGCACCTGCACTAGGGAGAGTGACAATAACTCTGCTTGCGAATATGCTGAGGAGACAAATAAAGTCTGGGGATGTCGACCCACTAGAGAAAGTGACGGGGCGCCAGGATGACAAACCAATCAACCGCTGAAACTCGCAAGGGAACATCCATGCTAGGGAGGATTGCTGCTGGAGAAAACGAAGTCTTCAACAACACTCTGCTTGCGACTATACTGGGGAACAACCCCAACAACAACTCTGTTTGAGGAACAACCCCAACAAAGATCTGAAGAAAGAAGATACAACCAAACCAGGAATATGAACAAATGTCTTACCTGTTGGAAATCATGCCACCCTCGGGAGAGCACTGAGATATTCTTGAGTATCCTTTCAATATTGTGAATGTTCGCTTTGTTTAAAACAATTTTTGAAAAATTTGATTTGTTTAAAAACAATGACATTTTATCAATTTAAAACATGCAAAACATTTGTTGAATTGAAACGAATAAGAGTGCAAATAATTGGATAAAAAGCTCAAATTGATTTGATGGAATGGTAGCCTGCAAATGGCAAGACTCCATAGATCTGTACAAATTTGAAATCAGTGATATATATTGGAAGAGGGCTACATTGAACATAATGATCCTTTCTCTACCAATTTGAATCTCGATGTATTCGAAGCTTCGGTTGACGACGAATCGAGAATCTTCTGACGAAATGACGATTGGTGAACAGAAAGTCTTGTCAGGGTGCAGTCACTTGCCAAATCCCTAATTTTTGCCTAGATTGCCCCAGGGTGAGGTACTCAATCTAGCGGGATGCAAATATATATATTTTTTTCAAGTCTCTAATTTTTGCCTGAATTACCCTTGCGGGTTCTCCACCGAGACGCTCATTTTTGCCTAAGCCGCCATTTCGGGCTTTCAACTTAGCGAGCTATTCTGTTTTTTCATTTGCATATACTTTTTTTTTTAGGCAAAGTATCTCTTGACTGCATCTGAATTCACAGGACGAGTGAAATCCTCCCCATCCATTGTTGTAAGCATCAATGCTCCGCCTGAAAAGGCTCTCTTAACAACATATGGACCCTCGTAGTTTGGAGTCCACTTGCCCCTGGAATCGGGCGCGAAAGACAAAACTTTCTTGAGCACGAGTTCACCTTCTCGGAACACACGAGGCTTGACCTTCTTATCGAATGCTTTCTTCATTCTCTGCTGATATAGCTGACCATGGCACATGGCAGTTAAACGCTTCTCTTCGATCAAATTCAGTTGGTCGTAACGACTCTGAATCCATTCAGCATCAGTCAACTAGGGACTTGAGGGTATAATTTTTCTTTTTTCTTTTGGAAAAAATTTTGAAATTTTTTTTCTGATTTTTTATTTTTCTTACTTTTTCACCCTCTTTCTTTTTTCATTTTTTTACATTACATTTGTAATGCCCTAGTTTGACTGGTTTGCTGATTCTCATGATACAGCTGAATGAGCTCCTCTGGTGCTCAAGAAGGATAGGAAATCTCATCAGGAATCCCCTTCACATCATCTTCCTCTGCCTCAAATACAAAGAATTCAAGATTGGGAGATGGCGTTGGATCATTATGTTCAATGGGTTTAGAAATCCCTGCATAATGATTCTGGATAATGAAAAGCTTTTGAATTTAAAACAAGCAAATCATTTATGCAGATGAAAAAGATTGCTTTTATTCTTGTTTTTATGGGTTTTTTGTGATCACTGATTTCATGCAAAAAGAAAAAAGTGAAAACAAATTGAAAAACAAATGTTTAACAATGCATTAATTGAATGAAAACATCATTGTATTAAATGCTGCCAACAATGTCATCACTTCTCCTTTTGGCATGGGAGAAGGGTTTTGAACAAAGTGAACAATTACTCTGATCTATGGATGACTGTAGGAACATCCACAGCGACCCAATTGTGGCAGATCTCGCCAGGGATAACAAAATTGTTCGAGTCTTCTGCATCCTCTTCTAAGATAGCAGCAGCTTCCTCTTCAGGTTGATCAGCATGGATGAATCCTCCACTTGTGAACAAACCTTGCTCATTAAATGCCCCGGAACAGTAGCCAATGCCAGCCCGGGATCTATTAACCAGGAATAAATCCATCAACAGTACTAAGTCTGGCAAATATCTCTCTGAGTTCACAATCCTCTTGCTCAGGATGATCCATCAAATCTGGAAAAATCGGCTCTGGTATAGTACCGGCAAAGTGCGTCTTCAAAATAAATGAAGATCGCAAGGTCAGACCACAGGACGGGAGACCGGAACAACACACCCGCTTATGCAAATGATGCATGAAGTGTTTGTGCATATGCTTGTTTTTTACTTCAAAGGAACCCAAGGGTTTTATTTGCAAACTTTGAAATATTTACATCTTGATCGTATATGAGAATATCTCATCAGATATATCAGGTGAATTTTTTTTCCGGTTTTTCCATGTTTGAAATTTTTTGCAAATAAACTCCTTTGAGTTCCTTGAAAATTTTCTTTTTTCTGATGATATGGATGCAGATGAATGCATGAATGCATCAATCACACTCAAGGATCAAGCAAGTCACACCAAACAAAGGTCATGGGAAAGCTCATTGTATCCCTAATATCAATCATCCATTTTGGTGGATTTAGGTTTTCACCTTATCGACACCCAAGTTCCATTGATATTAACGGTACATGAACCGGCTCGAACATCCTTAATATCAACCATCCTTTTTTGGGGGATTTTGGTTTTATACCTGATCAACGCCCAGGTTCCATTGATATTAAAGTTGTATGAACGACTCAACCACGAATCACGGGTTTGCTGAGAGTCACGAGCATGGAGTCTCGGTTAAGAACCACCCAAAGGGAGTGTACTAGGGTTTAAACCTGCCAGACATGTTCTACCAGAGGTTCCCATAATCATCGTTCCATCTTTCGAATATTATCGGAGGAGCGAATACTCGTATTCCAAAAATATTCTCAAGAGAAACTCTTATGAGTGTAGTATCGCGTAACAATTGCATTAGAACTTACATCTGAACGACCTCCGCACTACGTTCCTAAAAATAGGCCAAGATGGGTTTGGTAAACTAAGGTCCTTGGCTTCTGCGGCACATGATTGAAAGAATAATGCCTAACCACAAATAACTTGTGTGACATTATTAATCCAACATGACCTCCACCAAGTGAATGGACTTGCAAGTCAACTGGCTAAGGAATACTCCACACCAGTCAACAAGACTATGCCATTCTCCTATCCTAGAGTGCACTCGAGTTCGGGTATAGAACTCATCTCACTATTCACCAAAGCAAACAACAATTGTATATCAAGCAATTCAAACATTACAATCAATACAGTTATCCCAAATGGTACAAAAATATGTCATATAACAAATAATAATATAGCACAACAAGGGTGAAAAGTAGGCAATACCACCAAGGAATTGATTGCTATCCCCAGCAGAGTCGCCACTTTTCTATAGCGGTGTATTCGTCGCTATATGATTTATTGATTAAACCATAAGCAAAGCATACAATGAATTCGAGTCGCCACCGCACTTTTATTTATCCAAAGGACTGGCTAAAAAGCGAACAAAAGCCTAAGAAGTTTTACACGTAGAAAACTAATAAAAAGATCAGAGAGTCTGGGTAAGGGGTAAATTACGCAATGGGAAGGTGTTAGGCACCCACTACGTCCTAGGTACTCCTAGGGAGCCCTTTTCACACTTGTTGTATTAAATTGTTATTTGTTATGACATAAATATTATGCAAACATGAATGGGATGATGAGAAAAGAATATACAATTTTTATTATTTTTGTGTTCGAACGGATGAACCCGTTGCCTACGTACCTTCCATCAAAGGTAAGGATCAAAACGCCGTAGTTCGGCTAAAAGATTTCCAAAAGGTTTGTGAGTTCAATTTTAAACACAAGCCCTAAGGTCTTACGTTATCCACGGGAGAAAACTCAACCTTATACAAACAACGAGTCCACCATGTGAGAACAGCTTCAACTTGCTAGTGAGGGGTTAACCCTATAATAAGCAAGGAAGACTTACAATTCAATCAACTAAGGACAAATAGGTGAGATTGACATCAACCAACTAGGATAAATCAAACCTAAGGCTAATGTATGAAAACTTAACAAGAATGGACAAAGCCACAAAATAATTGAATGGGTGAAGTTAATTGATTATGATTATTCACAAAAGGAGAGTCAAAGTATGATTAAGATTGATTCAAAAGAAGTATTATGAAATGGAGTTTGAAAAAGTCAAGGACTTGGGGTCCAGGTTTTTAATTTGAAAGCATGAAGATGTTTGCACAATATCTATTTCAAGTTTGAAAGTAATGTGTGAAAAGGTTTAGGATAAAATGGATGAATGGATGAAGATGGAGTGTAAAACTTCTTAGACGGTTCACCTCTTGAAATCATATAGAAGATGACTCAAGTGCGTCCTTTGGAATAGGCAATGAGCAATAACAAACAAGCAAAGCAAAAGATGAAAGTCAACCAAAGCGGATACCGGAGGCCAATCACTGGACTTATACCAATCTCCTAAAACAAAACTGGATATCAGAGGCCACTCTATGGACTTATACCAATCTCCTCAACAAAGAAATGAAAAGTAGATACCGGATGCCAATCCATCTGGACTTATACTAATCTTCAACAAAAACACAAGACATTTGGATGTCAGATGCCAATCTACCTGGGCTTACTCTAACCTCCAACAAATGATCATAGGAAAACAAATGCCAAATTACACGGACTTACAATTGCATCCTCACATAAATCAAGTAAATGCATCAAGCAAAGAGATGATGAGCAGCCAATGAAATGGTCTTATACTCACTTCCATATCATAGGAACAATGGCCAATGAATGGTCTTACAATTGTCCTCAATGGGTAAACAACAAGGATATGTCATAAAGACAAATGAAATGATCATGCACTAATGAGCAATTAATGATGATAAATGCATAAATCATACAAGCAAACATGTGCATATGAAATAAACAATCAATCAAATGAAGTCATTCAGCACACACTATAACCAAGCAATAAGGCTCATACAAAAGGTTTGGCATTGATGCCAACTGGAATAAGGTTACTGGTGCTCTTAACCTTGACATTGAGAGCCAAGGTGAAGCAGATGAAAGGATATGAGGGGTGTGCCTCATGCTCTTATCCCTGGTCAGGGAGAGCTTTGAATATCAAAAGGTGTGGGAGTTCAGAAAGTAGGAACTCTCTCCACAGATTATTGACTCGATAGATCTTGGGTTTTTACTCACTATGCATCAACACATGTGGTGTGAGCAAGGTGAGTGACACACAGAATAGTAGGAGATAGGTTGCATATCTCTTGGGTTCTACCAATTGCCTTATTCAAAGGACTTTTCCTGCTTGGGACAAATGTAAACACACACAAGCATTGCCTCTTAAGGAGGACTTCAGACAGTTGCCTGGCCAAGTAACAGGCCAGCTCTTCCAGACTACATGGAGTAAGGCAATTATACCTCAATGCAAATTGCTTATCAAGCAAAGCAAAGCAAGTTCTTAAAGAACTAAGCAACTAAGGGTACCTGAAACCAGTCAAACAGAATCAGTACACAACTCAAAGTCAAACCAAAATAAGATAGGGATCAACAGTCAACACAATCAGTTAAATGTGCAATGCACAAGGCTCAGAGCATGTGAGCCAAGCAACCTACAAAACAAACAAGTTAGTCATGATAATCAATCAAGCTCAATCAATTTGTATTGATCTCTTTGGGTATTTGTTGCTTAACCTGAAACAACAAACTTAAACATGAGCAACATGACCACTAGGACAAGCCTAGGGTCAAAAAGAGATAAGAAAATCAAAACAGCAAGTGACAAGTGTCCAAAATCATGTTCAAACAAGCAAGAAACAAACTCAATTGGTTCCATGTTCATATCAATCATCATCATCATTTTATAAGCAAATTAGGTCAAAGCATGTCATATAGAAGCTCAAAGAAGTCAACAGAATGATTTAGCTCAAAACCAATCTCAAACATTTGAATAAATTCTCAAATAATTCATGATCAAACATCATCCATAACATGATAAGCATATCCAATTTCAGCTCATTTGGATAAAGGGAAGTTGGTCAATGAAAATCAGAAAGTTAAAGCAAGTTCAAGCATGCTCAAAGAAGTCAACTAAACATACACCAACTTCAATAAATCATAAATCAGTGACAACATATGAGAAATGAATGGGACTAAAACCATGATGAACCTTAAGATGTCTACTAATCACATGTCAAATTTCAAGTCCATCCAATTAAGTATGAGAATTTCACAAATCAAATGAGAACATGTGTCACAAAAAGTCAACAAATGACCAAACAGGGGAGAAAATCCCAAACAAATAGGAAATGCCATTAATAATTCCAGAAAAATTCACATGTAAACTAGACATCCACAAGTATGTTCATGCAAAAATTCAAACCAATTTGAGTTCAAGAAGCATGGTAATTAAAATCATGAAGTTGAACATGAATGGTGTGACACAAATTGTCACACCCCTATTCAAAAAATCATAACTCCACAACCAGAAATGATAAATTCACAAACTCTACACCAAAATCACCATGAACATGTCTAGTTTAAGCACAAACAATTTGGGAAGCATTGGATAAGGTATCATCATTTCACAATTGATTTGGCAAGACATACATAAAATGGACACATATGACAAACCCTAGCACATTTTAAAATCCATACATGCAAAAAATCTGGAAAAAACATGATAAAAAACTAGAGATCAAGGTGAACATTTTGCAAAAAATCCCATGAAATTTGGATTAAAAATGAGTGTGCTATGATTTTTGTAAGTTGGTGTCACAAAATGAAATAAAAATTGCAAAAATAAAAATGAATTAATGATTTAAATAACGACCGGTGGCAATTTGGTAATATTGGAGTCCCTTAAGTGAAACGATGCGTTTCACTTAAGGGAGGTGTCATGCGCTAATTGGATCATGGGAATGTAACAGTATCTCTTCATGCAAAACATGATTCCAACACACAAAACATGAATTCTGGGTTTAGCAATTAGGGTTCATCGCTACAGTAACATCATTCATCATCTTGAAGAAAATTTTTCCAGAAAATTGAATCAAGCATACCATTCAGCTCAGCAAACAATGCACAACAATATTCCAACAACCATTTTCATTAAATCGAGCTATCATGAGAGAACTAAGCAAAAACATATTTGAGTGTCAAGCTTTAAATCAATGTAACTCTCAAAATATTCCACCATTTTTAATGATTCAAAGCTCATTGTGACCAGCAAAGCAAGATCTATCTAAAGCATGGCATGATTTTGGAAATAGAGAGATTCGAATCCTTACCAAAATTGGAGCACAGTGATGATTCAGATGTTGTTTGGCTGTGATGTGTAGAAACAGATGCACTATGTTATTTGTATTGATGAATGGTCGAAGAATTTTAGCTCAGCAATGTTGATTCTAGCTCAAAACCAAATCTGCCATGGAAATGCTTTGATGTAACAATGGTAGATTCTTGCACTACAGCTATGAAATAATCCTTGAAAATGCTTCCAAAAGGTTGGTATATGATGGCACAAACAACCCAAGCTCGAGCTCTTTGCAGTTTTTCAGTAAAAGTTCAGATGGAAAAGTGAGAGAGTTTGAGAGAAAAATGGTTTTTGGTCTGTTTTGGTGAAAGTGTGCTGCAGCTGCGAATTTGGGCTTTGAGCATATCCAAAACATGATTTCTGAGCATTTTCAATTGGCAAAACATGTTGGAAAGGCTTAATTTGAAAACTCATTTTTTCACCTCACTTAATTTAATTCAAACCACTTTAAAAATGCCATTTTGCTTGGTTGAGTTTTGGTAAAATCTGATGAAAGATTTGGATAGAGCACACCAAATATGACTTGTAGCAAAAAAACCCCACCCAATTTGGCCAAATGGTTTGGAAGATATGCCACTTTGAAGTTCAAATATTCTTGAGAATGATTTGACCATAACTTGCCAACCATAAATGGGAATTGAGTGTTCTTAGACTTTTTGGAAATGGGAGAACAAGATCTTCAACTTTCATGTTGGGCAAAAATTCATTTGAAGCTTGTATGATGATGTAAGTTTGAGGAGAAGAAGTTTCCATTTTTGGCAAATTCCAATTACAGGTCAACTTTCTATTTTGGGAAATTTCTTGTCTGACTTTATTTTCTTCACTGTGGATGTTTGACATGTTATATGAAGCTTATGCGGACATGAATGAGGCCTCTCAGACCAATTCCCATCATCAAATCACTGATTAAATGCACAGTTGACCAAGGTTGACTTCAGTTGACTTTACTAGGGTTTTGCTTGACTGAACCATGTTCTGATGAATTCCAAGCCCCTACCAATTGATATCTTGATCCAAAATGATGTCACAATTTATATGAACTCTTGATGAATGATCATGGTGCCCAAATTCTTCAAGAATGGCCACCATCCACTATTCAATGGCTGATTTGACTGTTTGACTTAGTTTGCTTCATCTGCAAGTAACATGGTTAGATGACAATATTTTTGTACTTTTGGTTGATAAATAGATGAAAAGCAATGATATACAAATGCAATACATGCTTGGTGATCAAGAACCAAACTCACAAGATACCCACCCACTAGGAGGGAAGCAAAGGTGCACAAAGATCCTTGAGGCAATGATATGGTATGATATGATGCCATGAGGGATCTTAGGGACAAAATTGGGGTCTTACAGCGACGACCATTATTCTATTTTCCTAAAGGTTTTCTCGATATTTTCCTATTCCTTCATTGGGATAAATAAAGTTCGGTGGTGACTCTGTTTCAAACTAAAAGTTTTCCGTGTTCCATCGCGAGGGATCGCATTATCATTTTCGAGGTGCGACAAACTGGCGACTCTGCTGGGAACCCTGCTCCAAGCAAGAGAGAGTCTAGCCTAACTTAGTGTGATTTTTCTAGGACTGTTAGAAGATATTCTTTCTTTCCATGTTTATCTCTCTGTATTTTATTCTGATTACTTGTTGCTTGTATGTAATGTATTTTGATACTATAATATGGGACTTGATGTTTTGCTGTGAGACAAGCTTCATACCCGAGCTTCGAGAAAAAACTTAGAACCCGGAGTTGTGTAGTATTGAACCGGAGGGTGTACACCTCATTGGGACAATACGAAGACTCCACCTAGAGTAGATCTGTTTGGAGTTTCCATCACAATATGGCTAGCCCATCATTGTGGGGGAGGTTCTAAACACGATCCGTGACTCTAGGGACCTCACCTTAAACCCAAGTTTTGTTTTCATGATCGGTGATTATGTAGTATTGAACCGAAGGGTCTACACCCTGTTCGAACAATACGAGAATCCCACTTAGATTAGATCATTTCATAACTCCCATCACGATGTGGCTAGCCCACCATTGCGAGGAAGTTTTGAACTTGATCCGTGATTCTAAGTTCCTTCCTTGAAAACATAACTTTAGAACCTACCTTTGGGAATTTCTTGTGATCAGAGAAACCCAAGCTTCTTCCTGTTATCCCGTTGTACCCGACGTGTGAATAATCCTGAGTATTTGCATTCCTTTATGGAAATCATGGCAAAATTTCATGCATTTGCATATCATCAACATGCATCGCATATCATCTCCCAGAAACAAAAACATACACCATATTCTACCCTTTGTCCAGTAACGCTGACTACTCGACACCGGTACGAGACACGCCACAACTACAAGATGACACTTGAACAGCTTGAAGCTAACCAAGTTTCGATGAGAACGGACATTGACTCCATGCAGGCAAAGCTGGACCGTCTGCTTGAGACCATGTGTAATACCCCAAAGTTTACCCTTCATTTTTCCTGGAAAAAAAAAAGTTAAAAATAAATAAATAAATAAAATTAATTAAATAAATAAATAAAATATAACAAATTTTTTTGGACTTGGGTCTCCCTAATTTGAGCCCACTACCCACGAAAATCAGTCTATAAATACTGAAGTTTCAGTAGAGGAAAACACACTTGGAGTTACACTGGGAGATTCACTGGAGAAAGATTTTGAGAGAAGGAAACCTAGGAACTACTCTGCAGCGACCTTCAGGCAGCCCTGAGAAGTTCACTCCGCCTCACACAAACCCTAGTATTACTTTGCAGATCCGGCCGTACCATTCAATCTTAATCAATCTCTCCAATCAGGTTTGCCATATATCCATCATCTTTATGCCTTTAATTTGAATGCTCTAAATGTATGAGGTATTATGGGTGAATTTGATACCCTTTTGATGCATGTGTTTGACAAGAGGTTTAGGCCTCCTACCCTTGATTGCTTTTTGTGAGTTTTTTGTGAATTTTGATGGAATTATTCATGTGGTTACATTTTGATTTAGGGGCAACTCTTGGTTACCCTATTTTGTTTCTCTAACCTGTCTTTGTGTTGCCATGGCATTGTTTTCCCTGGATTTCACCTTGTTTG
Source organism: Lathyrus oleraceus (assembly GCF_024323335.1). Classification (NCBI taxonomy): domain Eukaryota; kingdom Viridiplantae; phylum Streptophyta; class Magnoliopsida; order Fabales; family Fabaceae; genus Lathyrus; species Lathyrus oleraceus. Next base: position 330,118,887 of record NC_066582.1, on the reverse strand, counting down.
TCTAACCTTTCTGTTGAGTTTTCGTGAGGGCTCACATACTCTTGCAGGGATACCATCCGGAGGTTTATCTTGATTAATCGTATTGACTGATTTTCTTTGATGGTCTAGCTGGAGAGATCTCAGGGTTGCTAATCCTTTAATTGCTGTAACTTCGGATCTTTATCCGTGTGGTAATTTTTTCCCTTTCTCGTACTTTATCGCTTTCTTAGCTGGAAGACCTCGATAGGAGGCAATGTTTGAGCCCCTTGGTGGCATTTTACTGTGAGATACATGTTTTGTGTTTTGTATTCATATCCCCACATGTAGCGCGGTTCCTTCGTCAAGGACTGCCTGTTTGCCCTCGAGCATCCCAAACCCTAAAACCCATAACACACGTTTACTCCTTCTACTATAGGCGAGTAAGTCTCCAAAGGTCGAGCATCCGGTAGATTGCGTAGTGACGTCGTTCGTCCAAAACCCAATCCACAACCCCGTAGTTAGCCGAACTACGACTTGCTCTGATTCTCATTCCAGATGAGTTACGTAGGCATAAGACGCGATGTCTTAGCGAGCACACATCCCCCAACCCATAGGTCAGCCGAGCTACGCAGACTCTGATTCTCATATTCAGATGAGAAACGTATGCAGTGGATGCGACATCCGCGCGAGTCATTTCTCTTAACCTTTTTAGTAAATAAACACATTAGGTAAACCCACACCCTTTAGACAAAAACCACAAAAGTGGATCCCGTAGAGTACTATGGATGCGTAGGGGTGCTAATACCTTCCCTTCGCATAACCGACTCCCGAACCCAAGATTTGGTTGCGAGACCCCGTCTTGTCCTTTCCTTTTTCAGGTTTACTTCGAGCATTTCCTTTCCCTCCTTTGGGATGAATAACGCACGGTGGCGACTCTTCTGTCATTTTCTTTCGCCGTCCCCCAACCCATAGGTCAGCCGAGCTACGAAGACTCTAATTCTCATATTCAGATGAGCCACGTATGCAGTGGATGCGACATCCGCGCGAGTCATTTCTCTTAACCTTTTTAGTAAATAAACACATTAGGTAAACCCACACCCTTTAGACAAAAACCACAAAAGTGGATCCCGTAGAGTACTATGGATGCGTAGGGGTGCTAATACCTTCCCTTCGCATAACCGACTCCCGAACCCAAGATTTGGTTGCGAGACCCCGTCTTGTCCTTTCCTTTTTCAGGTTTACTTCGAGCGTTTCCTTTCCCTCCTTTGGGATGAATAACGCACGGTGGCGACTCTTCTGTCATTTTCTTTCGCCGGTTGTTTTTTTCGCGCACTGTATTTTTCAGGTTGCGACAGCTGGCGACTCTGCTGGGGACTACTAAGAAGTTGACCTCTTGCTGGTCCATCTTCCCTAAGTGAGTCCCTCCTAGCTCGTGTGATTTCTTGTTCATTGGGTGTTCATGCCTTTGTACATTTATTTACTTACTTGCTTGTATTCATCTGCTGTATCTGTTGGAGTTGTTGTTTGTTTGTTGGGATGGGATGTTCTACGAGAGATAAGCCCATTACCCAGGCTTGAGTGTACACACAGGTTTTAGAGTGGATGATCATGAGGCTTGCGTGGCATGTTGCTACGTTAAGTCGTTCGTGAAGAACCACACCCAGACGAGGTTTCGTTTGGATATATTATGTCCTACGGATGTTCCGTAACGACATGATGTTCCTCTAGAAATTGTCGACTCTGGTGACCATTTCCCGAGAACTCAGTCGAGGCCTCTCCTCCGAGATGTGATTATGTTAGCTCTGGTGGGCGCATTCTCGCTGATCAATCCGAGGACCCCGAGACTGGGAACTTGCTTTAGGATGTCCTATTGAGGGGAGTCAGTGGAGGTCTTTTATCCCGTAATAATGCCAAACCTTCAGTGGTAAACGTATTATTCGCGACTGAAGGGCTGAAGTTGACGAACTTCTGTTCTTAGAACCTACCAGTGAGGGGCGGGCTAAATTCAGGAAACCTTAACCTCCAACCAACCCGGTTTTCTGGAGCGGAGCTTTGATCTTGTATTATATTCCTCAGTGGTTTTCTCTTCAGACAGTACAACCCGACAGATGTTCAAGCAGATACAGCAATCCTGATTGACATGCCACTACATTGCATTCACATCATCACATCATTTGCAGTCATATCATTTAACACATGTTTATCATTTTCAAGGGGGTTTAAATCTTCTTCTTGATTCTAGTCGGGGTTTCCTTCTTACACTGTTTATCAAATGTGAGACTGGAATCAAGGGGGTAGAATGCCTTTTGGAATTGATAAACATGTCATTGCGTTTGCATAGTCATCCGCATGTCTTGCATAACAGGTACCGCCACAGTGTTCTCAGTTTGTTTGGTGTCCCACTAGCAGGATAGCTGACTCAGGCATTCACTGATACGGTACCCGAAGGAATCAACAAAGAGCGATGGAGAGCCTACAAGCAGAGCTCGCCGAGATGAAGATTCGCATGAATCAGTTCATGGATTTGGTTCAAGGGGTGGCTCAAGGACAGCAGGAGCTTAGATTGTTGGTACAAAGGGATCCCCCTATTACTCAACCGGAGACGTTGGTTGATCCTCCAGCTGGAGAGGCTAATGGTCCCAATGGACCGGGGCCTATCCCGATCCCGCATGTCAACCTAGATCAACAACCCATTCAGGATGGTCAGGATGATCAATTCCCCTTGCTTCTGGAAGACTTTGGCATGGACCCCATGTTTAGAAGATTGGAAGAGAGGTTGAAAGCAGTGGAAGGACAGAATCTTCTGGGAGTAGATGTTGCTGACTTGGGGCTGGTCCCAGGTGTGAGAGTGCCACCGAAATTCAAGGTCCCGATATTTGACAAATACCATGGCAGCTCTTGCCCCAAAACTCACGTGCAAGCCTATTTCCGTAAAATGGTTGCATACTCTGATGACGAGAAGCTACTTATGTACTTCTTCCAGGATAGCCTAGCTGGGGCATCCTTGGAATGGTATATGAGGCTGGACAGAGCCCACATCCGTTGCAGGAGGGATTTGGCAGAGGCTTCTGTGAAGCAGTATCAGTATAATGCAGACATGGCTCCTGACAGAACTCAACTTCAGAATCTGTCTCTTAAAAGCAATGAGTGCTTCAGGGAGTACGCTCAATGCTGGAGGGAGACAGCTTCCCGTGGTCAGCCTCCGATGTTGGAAAAGGAAATGGCCAACATGTTCATGAACACTCTGCCCAGACCTTACTTGGAGCGTCTGGTAGGTTGCAATGCTTCCAACTTTGCTGATGTGGTCTCTACTGGAGAAAGGGTGGAGAATTACCTAAAGACCTATAAGACCCAGAGTGGAGGTGGGTCCTCATCAGGGGTGAAGAAGCCGTTCATTCAGGGACAGAGGAGGAGAGAAGGGGATGCAAATGCCATATCTTCTTATTAGAACAGGGATAACCGGAGGAATAATTTTCAGAATTATCATCAGCAACCTTATGTTGCAGCTGTGACCATTCCAGCTGCAGCGCCACTACAACAACAACAATCACAACGTCAACCAGCTCAATATCAACAGCAGCAGCAACCGGGTAACAGACCCGCTTATCAATAGAGGCAAAGGATGATGGACCGGCGTTTCGACACCCTTCCAATATCGTACGCTCAGTTGCTTTCTAGTCTTCAACAACTACAACTTGTGCAACTGCGCACTCTGGCTCCTCCTAATGGTAGACTTCTGGTGGGTTACGACACCAACGCTAGGTGTAGCTTCCACTCTGGGGCACCTGGCCACAATATTGAGAACTGCAAAGCTTTTAAGCACGTAGTTCAGGACCTCATAGATTCAAAGGTCGTCGACCTTGCACCGGCTCCGAATGTCGTCAACAATCCCATGCCCCAGCATGGTGGAGCCAACGTTAACATGGTTGAAGGAGAAGTCAAATTAGTCTCCGCGGTCAACAATGAAGAAGATGGGGATAGTTATTGTGACATTGACAACTGGGTGCGTCCGAGGATCCCGGGTGAAGTCATCAACAATTGGTCTTCTGAAGAGATTATCCAAGTCACTCTTCTTGAAGAGTAATTTTCTTTATTTATTCATGCATATCCAAGTCTTAGGTTCCGCCCAGGGCGTAATGACTCATTGTAGGGCCCGTCTATGTGACACTTGCATTTTTATCATAAATAAAGGACGTATTTTTGCATTCAAATATTTCGTTCCCTGTCTTTCTATTTTTGCAGTTTTTCAAAATAAAAAAAATGGCAATGTTTTGTTTAGTTTCCACTTTTTTTTCACACTCATAAGCACATACCATCACTCATGCAGATGCACATCACCGGATCCTATTGATAACGGTTCTGCTATGGCTCGCTTCGACTTTGAAAATCCAATCTTTCAAGCTAAAGAAGAGGGTGATGAAGACTGTGAACTCCCTGAAGAGCTTACCAGGTTATTAAAACAAGAGGAAAGGGTTATTCAACCGTATCAAGAGTCTGTTGAAGTGATTAATCTCGGCACCGAGGACGCCAAGAGAGAAGTCAAGATAGGGGCTGCTTTAGAAGACAATGTGAAGAAAGGGCTGATTGAATTGCTGCAAGAATACGTTGACATCTTCGCCTGGTCTTATCAGGACATGCCTGGGCTGGACACAGACATCGTGGTACACTGCTTGCCTCTCAAAGAAGGTTGTCCTCCGGTCAAGCAGAAGCTCAGAAGAACAAGACCAGAGATGGCTGTCAAGATAAAGGAAGAAGTGCAAAAGCAGTTGGGTGCAGGGTTTCTAGCAGTCACCAATTATCCGCCATGGGTTGCAAACATCGTCCCAGTACCTAAGAAGGATGGAAAGGTACGGATGTGTGTCGACTACCGGGATCTGAACAGAGCTAGCTCTAAAGATGATTTCCCATTACCTCACATCGATGTTTTGGTGGATAATACAGCTCAGTTCTCGGTATTCTCCTTCATGGATGGCTTTTCTGGCTATAACCAAATCAAGATGGCACCAGAGGACATGGAAAAGACAACTTTCATAACCCCATGGGGCACCTTCTGCTACAAGGTGATGCCGTTTGGTCTGAAAAATGCTGGAGCAACATATCAACGAGCTATGGTAACTCTGTTCCATGATATGATTCATCATGAAATCGAGGTTTATGTGGATGATATGATTGCCAAGTCTCAGACAGAAGAAGAACATTTGGTGAATTTGCAGAAACTGTTTGAGCGTTTGAGGAAATTCAAACTGAGACTTAACCCGAACAAGTGCACTTTCGGGGTGAGGTCGGGAAAATTGCTGGGTTTTATCGTTAGCGGAAAAGGGATTGAGGTGGATCCCGACAAAGTAAAAGCGATACAGGAAATGCAAGAGCCAAGAACAGAGAAGCAAGTCCGTAGTTTCTTAGGGAGGTTGAACTACATTGCAAGGTTCATCTCTCACCTAACAACCACGTGTGAGCCAATTTTCAAATTGCTGAGGAAAGATCAGGCTATCAGGTGGAATGAAGATTGTCAAAGGGCTTTCGAGAAGATAAAAGAGTATCTACAGAAACCTCCGATCGTTATACCTCCAGTTCCTGGGAGACCTTTGATAATGTACCTATCAGTGACTGAGAACTCGATGGGGTGTGTATTGGGACAGCATGACGAGTCTGGTCGAAAAGAGCATGCCATATACTACCTTAGCAAAAAGTTTACCGACTGTGAAGTCAAATATTCGCAGCTTGAGAAAACTTGCTGTGCTTTGGCCTGGGCTGCTCGCCGACTGAGGCAGTATATTTTGAACCATACTACCTTGTTGATTTCTAAGATGGATCCAGTCAAATACATATTCGAGAAGCCAGCTCTCACCGGAAGGGTGGCTCGTTGGCAGATGGTACTAACAGAGTATGATATCCAGTATACATCCCAGAAAGCCATCAAAGGGAGTATTCTGTCAGACTATCTTGCTCAGCAGCCGATTGATGATTATGAGCCGATGAAGTTTGATTTTCCAGATGAAGACATCATGTTCCTCAAGATGAAAGACTGTGAAGAGCCAGTTGTTGAGGAGGGACCTGATCCAAACGAAAAGTGGACTTTGTTGTTTGATGGGGCTGTCAATGCTAGAGGAAGTGGAATTGGCGCTGTCATTACTACTCCGAAAGGTGCCCACATGCCTTTCACCGCTCGTTTGACTTTTGAGTGCACAAATAATGAAGCTGAGTACGAGGCCTGTATCTTGGGTATTGAGCAAGCCATTGATTTGAGAATCAAGACTTTGGACATCTTCGGAGATTTCGCTCTGGTGATCAATCAAGTGAATGGTGATTGGAATACTCTCCAGCCCACTCTGGTCCCCTACAGAGACTACACGAGAAGACTGTTGAGTTTCTTCACAACAGTAAAATTGTATCATATACCTCGTGATGGGAACCAGATGGCAGACGCACTTGCTACTCTATCCTCCATGATCAAGGTAATTCATTGGAACCATGCTCCCAGGATCGATGTGATGCGCCTTTACAGGGCCGCGTATGTGTTTGCTGCTGAACTGGTAGTCGATGACAAGCCCTGGTATCACGATATCAAGTGCTTTCTGAAGAATCAAGAGTACCCTGCAGGGGCATCCAACAATGACAGAAAGACTTTGAGAAGATTGGCAGGCAGTTTCTTCTTGAACAAAGACGATGTGCTGTATAAGAGGAACTTCGACATGGTTTTGCTCAGATGCGTGGACAGACACGAGGCGGACATGTTAATGCAGGAAGTTCATGAAGGTTCCTTCGGTACTCATGCCGGCGGACATGCAATGGCTAAGAAATTGTTGAGAGCGGGTTATTATTGGATGACCATGGAGTCAGATTGCTTCAAATATGCTCGGAAGTGTCATAAATGCCAGATTTATGCTGATAAGGTGCATGTACCGCCAAATCCTCTGAATGTAATGACTTCGCCGTGGTCGTTTTCTATGTGGGGCATTGACATGATTGGAAAGATTGAGCCGACTGCTTCCAATGGGCATCGCTTCATCCTTGTTGCCATCGACTATTTCACCAAGTGGGTCGAGGCAGCGTCGTTCGCGAATGTCACCAGACATGTGGTTGCCCGTTTCATCAAGAAAGAAATCATTTGTCGCTATGGGATTCCCGAAAGAATCATTACTGATAATGGTTCTAATCTCAACAACAAAATGATGAAGGAGTTGTGTTAGAACTTCAACATTCAGCATCACAATTCTTCCCCTTACCGCCCTAAGATGAACGGTGCTGTTGAGGCGGCAAATAAGAACATAAAGAAGATTGTGTAGAAGATGGTCGTCACGTACAGAGATTGGCATGAGATGCTACCTTTCGCCTTGCATGGGTACCGCACTTCAGTACGTACATCGACCGGGGCAACCCCTTACTCCCTGGTGTATGGTATGGAAGCAGTCCGACCTGTTGAAGTGGAGATTCCTTCTCTAAGAGTCTTGTTGGATGTCAAGTTAGACGAAGCCGAATGGATTCGGACAAGGTTCAATGAGTTGAGTCTTATCAAAGTGAAGCGAATGGCAGCCATTTGTCATGGGCAGTTGTATCAGAGTCGGATGAAGAGAGCCTTTGATCAGAAAGTGCGTCCTCGTTGTTTCCAAGTCGGAGATTTAGTGTTGAAAAGGATCCTTCCTCTTCAGACAGATCACAGGGGCAAGTGGACTCCTAACTATGATGGACCGTATATTGTCACCAAGGTTTTTGATGGTGGGGCTTTAATGCTTGCAACTATGGATGGTGAAAACTTCACTTCCCCTGTGAACTCAGACGCAGTTAAAAAATACTTCGCATAAAATAGACCCGCTGGACAGTAAAAAGAATAGTCCAGGCAAAAAATGGGCATCCCGACGAATCAAGAAAATGAAAAGGTTCGGGCAAAAATTAGGGATTAAAAATGAAAAGATCGTACACCCGGTAAGTTGAAAACCTGAAAAGGCAACTTAGGCAAAAATGGGTATCCCGGTGGATTGAAAACCCGAAAAGGGCGATCCAGGCAAAAGTTAGGGATTAAGCGAATGACTGTGTTCTGAGTTAGTTCTGAATCTCATCTCATGTCAATGACTGGAAATTTTCGAAAGGTAGGAAACAGTCCAATCACCTTTTCAGAAGGCTGATCATCTGGAGGATCTTGAAGACGGGCAAGTCATAGCAGAATTGGAACCCAATAGAAATCCATTTCACATTGCCATTAGATTAATTTCTGTTTTTATCTTTTGTGCGATTACCTCTTTCCAGGGATTGCTTCCTGATGTAAATGCCTATTCAGAGGCCATTCAATCAATAAAATCATGTTATTCAGTATATCTATGTTTTCATTTTCATTTTACTATTTTGTTTGCAAAAATGACGTCCGAATTTTTGATAAACATTGCATCATGACACATAAGGGCTTTACAGGTACATGCTTAATAAACATTTAAAATTGTTGTAAATTTTAAGTGCTTTGGATCGTCTATTCAGAACAGATACCCTCGGGGCATTTCCTTAAAATCCCCTGCAGATGACCGTGAATATCTTCCCTAGTGAAGTCACCAACAGACGAATTCGGTGTCTTATCCCTGCAGAGCTGATCAGAGCGTTGGATTCTTCAATCCCCAGCAGTTTCTCACCACCGTACTTCCCCAAGCGGTTGTTTCAGAATAAACACTCCCCAGTACAGTTGACAGTGCCAGATTGTATACCCCCAGCGGAGTTGACAGTGCCAGACTGTATCTTCCCAGCAGAAGTGGCTGCTCCTTAGAGTTCGAGGCCAGATCGATAATCCCAATGCCAGATCCATGGTTTCTTTCCTTGAAGCAGAACCTCGGTACCGTATCGGTGTTTGCTTCCCCTGCTGAGTCATCTCTCGCAGATCGTGGTTGCCAGAACCACTATCGCTTTCCCCAATAGCAGGTTTTTAGTGTCGTTCTCTCCCCAGTCAGAATCTCGGTATTTCGTCATTGCTAGAACACCGTGTGGCGGGTCATTTCCCCACAGAATTCTTTGCGCTGTGCATCTCCAACAGCCTTGCCAGGGTCCAGAAGATGGTGATCATTTCCCCAGTAGATCCCCTTGCCTCAGCTTGGCATTCTACCCAGCATTTCGCATCCCTGCATGTAGAATCATATTGCATTGCATCATCCCAAATCGCGTAGCATTTCCATTTTCATGGAGCATTACGCCATTGAAAGATTCAAACATACGCATGTAAGCATAAAACATTCTCGGTATCCCAAGTGATAAGCTAGAAGTTGTTTCTAGTACTCAGACTGAAGATTGTTCATGACCCACCTTGGTTATCCCCAGCAAGTGTCATTGGCCCATGCGCCGCCTCTATTATCATTCCCTATTTCTGCCAATGCTGACAGGCATGAAGTTTTCCGATGTTCAGATCGAAGAAGTTTCCGACGTTCAGGTCGATGCAACTTGTGGCATTCAGGCCAGTTTTCCGGTATCCAGACCGAAGTGGCGTTCAGGCCAGTTTCCGGTATTCAGACCGAAGTGGCGTTCAGGCCAGTTTTTCGATATTCAGATCGAAGTGGCGTTCAGGCCAATTTCCGATATTCAGATCGAAGTGGCGTTCAGGCCAATTTCCGATATTCAGATCGAAGTGGCGTTCAGGTCAGCTTTCCGGTATCCAGACCGAAGTGGCATTCAAGCCAGTGTTCCGATGTTCAGATCGAAGAAGTTTCCGACGTTCAGGTCGATGCGACTTGTGGCATTCAGGCCAGTGTTCCGATATTCAGATCGAAGTGGCATTCAGGCCAGTGTTTCGATATTCAGATAGAAGTAGCATTCAGGCCAGTTTTCCCGATATTCAGATCGAAGTGGCATTCAGGCCAAGTCTTTCCGATGTTCAGATCGAAGAAGTTTCCGACGTTCAGGTCGATGCGACATGTGGCATTCAGGCCAATTTTCCGATGTTCAGATGGAAGAAGTTTCCGACGTTCAGGTCGATGCAACTTGTGGCATTCAGGCCAGTTTTCCGATGTTCAGATCGAAGAAGTTTTCGACGTTCAGGTCAATGCAACTTGTGGCATTCAGGCCAATTTTCCGATGTTCAGATCGAAGAAGTTTCCGACGTTCAGGTCGATGCAACTTGTGGCATTCAGGCCATGGTTATTTCTGTGTTACCATTTATTTTGGTATCCAAGTTAACATTCTTTTTCGGTATTCAGACTGACTCTCACCTTACCAGACGGATTCTTCTTTCAAGACCACCTCTTTGCCGATTCTGACAGACATTGTTACTTCACTTCACCTCAGTGCAATATTTTGGGCTTTTATTGTATTCAATCCCTTGATACCTCGAAAGTGCGAAAGCAGCTGCCATCTTCTTTCCGGGTCTCCAGTTGATTGAATAGGGGCAGCTGTAATACCCCAAAATTTACCCTTCATTTTTCCTGGAAAAAAAAAAGTTAAAAATAAATAAATAAATAAAATTAATTAAATAAATAAATAAAATATAACAAATTTTTTTGGACTTGGGTCTCCCTCATTTGAGCCCACTACCCACGAAAATCAGTCTATAAATACTGAAGTTTCAATAGAGGAAAACACACTTGGAGTTACACTGAGAGATTCACTGGAGAAAGATTTTGAGAGAAGGAAACCTAGGAACTACTCTGCAGCGACCTTCAGGCAGCCCTGAGAAGTTCACTCCGTCTCACACAAACCCTAGTATTACTTTGCAGATCCGGCCGTACCATTCAATCTTAATCAATCTCTCCAATCAGGTTTGCCATATATCCATCATCTTTATGCCTTTAATTTGAATGCTCTAAATGTATGAGGTATTATTGGTGAATTTGATACCCTTTTGATGCATGTGTTTGACAAGAGGTTTAGGCCTCCTACCCTTGATTGCTTTTTGTGAGTTTTTTGTGAATTTTGATGGAATTATTCATGTGGTTACATTTTGATTTAGGGGCAACTCTTGGTTACCCTATTTTGTTTCTCTAACCTGTCTTTGTGTTGCCATGGCATTGTTTTCCCTGGATTTCACCTTGTTTGTCTAACCTTTCTGTTGAGTTTTCGTGAGGGCTCACATACTCTTGCAGGGATACCATCCGGAGGTTTATCCTGATTAATCGTATTGACTGATTTTCTTTGATGGTCTAGCTGGAGAGATCTCAGGGTTGCTAATCCTTTAATTACTGTAACTTCGGATCTTTATCCGTGTGGTAATTTTTTCCCTTTCTCGTACTTTATCACTTTCTTAGCTGGAAGACCTCGATAGGAGGCAATGTTTGAGCCCCTTGGTGGCATTTTACTTTGAGATACATGTTTTGTGTTTTGTATTCATATCCCCACATGTAGCGCGGTTCCTTCGTCAAGGACTGCCTGTTTGCCCTCGAGCATCCCAGACCCTAAAACCCATAACACACGTTTACTCCTTCTACTACAGGCGAGTAAGTCTCCAAAGGTCGAGCATCCGGTAGATTGCGTAGTGACGTCGTTCGTCCAAAACCCAATCCACAACCCCGTAGTTAGCCGAACTACGGCTTGCTCTGATTCTCATTCTAGATGAGATACGTAGGCATAAGACGTGATGTCTTAGCGAGCACACATCCCCCAACCCATAGGTCAGCCGAGCTACGAAGACTCTGATTCTCATATTCAGATGAGATACGTATGCAGTGGATGCGACATCCGCGCGAGTCATTTCTCTTAACCTTTTTAGTAAATAAACACATTAGGTAAACCCACACCCTTTAGACAAAAACCACAAAAGTGGATCCCGTAGAGTACTATGGATGCGTAGGGGTGCTAATACCTTCCCTTCGCATAACCGACTCCCGAACCCAAGATTTGGTTGCGAGACCCCGTCTTGTCCTTTCCTTTTTCAGGTTTACTTCGAGCGTTTCCTTTCCCTCCTTTGGGATGAATAACGCACGGTGGCGACTCTTCTATCATTTTCTTTCGCCGGTTGTTTTTTTCGCGCACTGTATTTTTCAGGTTGCGACACCATGTTACTCTTGGCCCAGAAGGAGAAAGGTGCTGAGACTAGCGCCAAAGCTAGGAAAGTTGCTGCCCAGTTTGGATCACCATCGCTCAGTATCCCTGGAGTGATTAACCTTGATGGTAACCCAAATCAGCCTAGAGGAGGATCGATCCCTATTCTTGTTCCCATGGTCAACATGAACCCCCACGAGCATTCTGCTACATCTGCTCGCCATGGATCCATTATGGGTGATGAAGATCCGTATGATGCTTTCTTCATACCACAACCCGGCAATCCTGTTGTTGGAGGTCTCCCAGACCCAAATGTTGATAGACTCCATGCTTTGGAGGAAAAATTTAAGTCCTTGGAGGTTCACACTACTCCCGGTTTGGATTCCGTTGATATGTGCCTGGTGCCAGGTTTGGTGATTCCACAAAAATTCAAACTCCCAGACTTTGACAAGTACAAAGGGATCAGCTGCCCAAGAACACACCTCAGAGCCTACTGTCGCAAAATGGCTGCCCACATCAGTAATGATCAACTCCTGATTCATTACTTCCAAGATAGTCTCAGTGGGGCATCCTTGGAGTGGTACATGCAATTAGAGAGAGTTCAGGTCCAATCTTGGAGAGACCTTGCTGAAGCATTCCTAAGGCATCATCAGTACAACACTGATCTAGCGCCCAATCGCACACAACTGCAAGACATGACTCAACGCAACAACGAGTCATTCAAGGAATACGCCCAGCGGTGGAGAGAGCTAGCAGCTCGTGTTCAACCTCCTCTTCTTGACAAAGAACTAATTGATATGTTTATGGGAACCCTGCACACCCAGTACATGGAGAAAATGGTAGGATCTAGCTTCCCAACTTTTGTTGAGGTTGTCTCCGTGGGAGAACAAATTGAAAGCCAGATCAAGAAGGGGAAGCTACCTTATGTTGTTAATGCTTCAAGTGGGATGAAGAAGTCTTATTCTAATCTCCCAAAGAAGCCAGAAGGGCAGACCAATGCCATAATGGGAGGAGGAGGATATAGGGCACATCTGAATGTTCCTATGCCTTATCACCAGACTGCTGTTGTCATCCCAACACCGTATGAACCACCACATCAGCAACCCTATCAGCAACCATATCAATAACCTTATCAACAGCCGGCTTACCAGCAGCCACATCAGAATCAACATCAACGTGCTCCACAACTTCCACCTAACCAGCAGAGGGCAAGGAGGCTAGAAAGACATTTCGATCCTTTGCCAATGTCATACATCAAGATCCTTCCCTACCTGCTAAAGGATGGATCAGTTGTTCAAAAGGAGATAACACCTGTAACTCCACCATATCCTCCAGGCTACGATGCCCATGCTCACTATGAGTATCACATGGGTGCCCCAGGGCACACAATAGAGAACTGTAAGGCTTTCAAGCACAAGGTTCAAGATTTGATTGATAGTAAAGCACTTACATTCACGCCAGTGAGGCCAAACGTTGCAACAAACCCCATGCCGGTGCATGCAGAGTCGAGTGAAGCTCGAAGGTAAAGCTTCTCACAGGCCTGAAACAAGCGGAGCAATACCAACAAAGAATCAAGAGATGAAGTCCTCCTCATTTGAATGAAGGCGATCATCATGCCATTCTTAGCATTTTGCATTCTTGTAATTTGATCTTGTTTGTCTAAGTACTGTATGCTTTAAACATTGTTATTTGTATTTGGTTTTGTTAATGGGATGATTATGCATGCTTTGAATCAATCTTTCATATTCACTCATCTATCACATTTGCAACATCACAAACACATACTTTTACACTTCACCTCCTTTATCACACTATTGTTAGTAAATGTTGGAAGGAGGATGACGAAAACAAAATACCAATAATTGATGATTGTATGCTTTCGGATAAAATCCTGCTAATGATGTACAGGCATTGTTTCAAATCCTCAAACACTGGAGAGATAAGGAGTTAATCCCTAGTCAACCACTTCGAGCCTAGAAGTAGGAGTTTCTTTCAGATCTAAAAAACCCTTACGCTTAACCTGGGGCGGGGTAGTGTTCAGTTAATCTGACTACACATTCAAATTACAAGATGAGATATCCCATACAAGGATCAATCACATGATATTCTTCGCACACATCTTGAAGTGTCGAAGAAACCATACAAATCCAAATTTTATGCCTGTTGTTCTTCAATGACCAATGACTTGGCAGTCACAATTTTTAAAAAAAAGTCAAAGAAAAAGCCCGCTAAGTCCCAACACCCTAAAAGGAGACTTAGGCAAAAATTGGGGCAATCCCGATGGATTAAAGCTTCAAACAAAGCGATCCATGCAAAAGTTAGGGATCAAGACAAAAATCGAAAGAGACAATGAAACTCTCCAACAAAACAAAACAAGATTCAGTGACCACCATACCAAAATCAAAGGGTCACCGACATCCAAAAACCAAAATAAGGTGGCTATCATTCCAAGAGACCTTGAATGACCATCTTTATCCTTACACCTGCAAAAAGACGAATGTGTGTGAATTAAAATCCAAGGTTTAGTTGTAGGCATCCGGGCCAACCCTCAGTTGAGTCATTGTCACTTCCTCTGAGTGAGTTCCTACCCTACTATCGGGCGTTCCCCATTGAGTTACATCCTTCAACCTTTTGTTGATAACATGTTATCCTCAGCTTAGTCAAACAATGTTTCTCTAAACACTTACCTTGTTTTGCGTTGAGCGTCCCTCAATGATTCGTTTCCCATAACCTTTTGTTAATGGAAATTACACCTCCCCAGAGAATATTGTTCTGCAACCTTTTGTTGTTGATACCCCAAGCAAGTCTTACCCAGCAATGTTCCAACACTACCCAGCAAATCAGGTTTACTAAACTTTGACAGTAGCCTTATTTTTCCAATATTTTTCTCACTATCATCCTTTTGGTGAAAGTCCATTGAGGAATAATATTAATCATCACCCTGTTTACGATCACCGTTATCCTTTTGGTAATGGTAAATCCTTGACATTTGTGATCTTACTGTCATCCTTTTGGTGTCGAAGATCCTTGGAGTTTTGGTCCAACTTTCAACCTTTTGGTGAATGGCGACCTCTGCAATTATTACAGCCTACCGTCATCCTTTTGGTGTCGGCGATCCTGGTGTTAATAAGGATCCTTGTCATTTTGGTTCAATCATCATCCTTTTGGTGATGACGTCCAGTTCAATCTAAAAAATCATCCTTTTGGTGATTATGGAGTTTGGTTTAAGCTATCATCCTTTTGGTGATGGTGACATTTGGAAAGACCAACCCACCTGTCATCCTTTTGGTGTCAGCAATATTTGAAGTTAGTACAACTTATTATCATCCTTTTGGTAGTAACAAGTTTCGAAGTTACGATTTCACCTTCATCCTTTTGGTGTTGGTGATTGTTGATTCATTATCATCCTTTTGGTGATAACGAGTTCTGTTGTTTGTAGTACTTTCATCATTTTGGTGATGGTGACTATTGACTTATTATCATCCTTTTGGTGATAACAAGTTCTGTTGTTGATCTTACCTTCATCCTTTTGGTGATGGTGATCATTTGAGTCTATTTCGATTTATTATCGTCCTTTTGGCGATAACAAGTTTTGTCTTTTAATTATACCTTCATCCTTTTGGTGTTGGTGATTGTTGACTTATTATCATCCTTTTGGTGATAACAAGTTTTTGTCTTGATCCTACCTTCATCCTTTTGGTGATGGTGATCAATTGCGTTGTGTACTTATTATCATCCTTTTGGTGGTAACAAGTTTTGTCGTTTGACAATACCTTCATCCTTTTGGTGATGGTGATTGTTGACTTATTATCATCCTTTTGGTGATAACAAGTTTTTGTCTTGATCCTACCTTCATCCTTTTGGTGATGGTGATCAATTGCGTTGTGTTCTTGTTATCATCCTTTTTGTGATAACAAGTTTTTGTCTTGATTTTACCTTCATCCTTTTGGTGATGGTGATCAATTGCGTTGTGTGACTTATTATCGTCCTTTTGGAGATAACAAGTTTTGTCTTTTAAATATACCTTCATCCTTCTGGTGATGGTGATTGTCGACTTATTATCGTCCTTTGGGCGATAACAACTTTCGTCGTTTAACCTTTACCTTCATCCTTTTGGTGATGGTGATTGTTGACTTATTATCATCCTTTTGGTGATAACCAGTTTTTTGTTTTGACCTTACCTTCATCCTTTTGGTGATGGGGATTGTCGACTTATTATCATCCTTTTGGTGATAACAAAGTTTTGTTTTGATCTTACTATCATCCTTTTGGTGATGGGGATCCTTTGAGTTGTGTGACTTATTATCATCCTTTTGGTGGTAACAAGTTTTGTTTTAATTATACCTTCATCCTTTTGGTGATGGTGATCATTGAGTTTCGACTTATTATCATCCTTTTGGTGATAACAAGTTTGTTGTGTGATTATACCTTCATCCTTTTTGGTGATGGTGATCATGGAGTTTCGACTTATTATCATCCTTTTGGTGATAACAAGTTTGTTGTGTGACTATACCTTCATCCTTTTGGTGATGGTGATCATTGAAGTTATTTGACTTATTATCATCCTTTTGGTGATAACAAGTTTGTTGTGTGACTATACCTTCATCCTTTTGGTGACGGTGATCTTTGAAGTTGATGAGTCAACTATCATCCTTTTGGTGATAGCCTTGATATTATACTTTTGGTAATGCGAAACTTTATCAGAATAACCATCATCCTTTTGGGGTGACGGATATCATCCTTTTGGTGATGGGAATATTTGGATTGTGTCTAGCTTTCATCCTTTTGGTGATAGCGAGATTTGTTGTTGATCTTACCATCATCCTTTTGGTGATGACGATCTTTGTTATAGCCACTATAACCATCATCCTTTTGGTGATGATTTCCTTTGAAGCTCAGCTTATCTATCATCCTTTGGTGATGACGATCCTGGAAATCATGTTGAAGTACTAATCATCCTTTCGGTGATAGCAGTAAATTACTGTCATCCTTTTGGTGCCAAAAAAACCTGTTCAGTTTCTGTCTTTGCATCAAAAAAGACTTGTGCAAGATTTGAATGTCAACTCGAGGGTTGGCATTAATTTGGACATTCTACCTCTATAACCTTGGTGCTGTTAGAATTCATTGCATTTTCTTTCTGCATATCTCATTTGCATTTCAAAGGACAAAATTTGGGTCTTTTCGTATTTAATTACCTTCTACCACGAATATATGAAGACTGTTGTCATTCTTACCTTCTGGTTCAAGTTAATTAAATAGGGGCAACTGTCATACCCCAATTTTGTTCGGGCATATTTAAATTTTCATAGAATTAATTTCATTTTTATTTTGTGCATCATATGCATAACAAATCATACATTCCAAATTCATACCAAATTCCTTCATTTACAAAAAATCTCATTCAACTGACAATTAGATTACATTCCGTTGTCGATGTATAAAAAAGGTGCAAAATTTGGAAATTTTGATAAATTGTTGACTTTTGTTAACCGTTGACTTTTGGTCAACGGTGGACCAAAGCCAATCATGTGGCTAAAAAAAAACCATTCCTGGTCATTCTCATGTTCTTTTCCAAATCACCATAAACCATACAATTTCATTATGTTGGACCTTGATCAATAAATCATTAGCCCATTGTTTTTTACACTACCATACATACAACAATGTAAATCATGTTCATTCCAAAAGCTAATTTACATTACATCTGTAACACCCTTCTAAAATACCCCAATAATAATTAAAACAACAAATATAAATCAGAGTAGATATGCAATTTAAGGGTGTCACACTTGACACTTCACACCATTCACCAAAATAGTTTGTCATGCTCATTTATTAATCAAAATAAAACATTGCACAATTCGCAGCGGATATGCAAACCATGTAACACATTACATGTAAAATTATTCAACAACCAAATGAAAACAAGGTAAAACATCCCGTCCCGATGTTACATCTACCAGAGCATGACCCACTAAGGAACTACACTAGACTCCAAGCACTAGCTTCTACTCAATCACTACTCGTTACCTGAAACATAGTTGTAAGGGTGAGTTCCTCAATCGATATAATAAGCATTATAAAATATCATGTAATGCTAAGTAATTTAACACGTTTCATCACCCAAATCAGATCACACATTCAGCAACGGCAACATCAACTCAAAATCATAATCATACTCAACCCAACACAAACACACGTATAATATTGGAATACATCCATTCATATTATACGCCATACATACATTATGCAATAAGACTCCATGCATGCGGTACCGACTATTCGTGAACACATAGTTCAACCTCACCGATCAAACCCAGATACGGCTACCAAGCTCACTAGTCCCACTCATTTGAGACCTAGTGACTCACTCACTAATTCCTCACCATGGGAATTAGCTACCACCCCAAGGGCTATGCTATGCATGCTAAATCACCTAGCATGCAAACATCAACAACAATCCACAATAACTCACTCACTAATTCCTCACCATGGGAATTAGCTACCACCATAAAGGCCATACTATGCACGCTAAATCACCTAGCATGCAACCATCAACAACAATCCACAATGGACATATGCTCACACTCTAAGCCATAAATAGTCCATTCACAATTGCATACATAACAGATACATTCACAGCATTATGCATACCATTATACATCATCAGCATATTTATCATAGAAGCATATCATGTCATGCAAAATAATAAATCACAGTATTAGCACACTCTACTAATACCTATACTGCCCAAAACAACGGGAAATGATCCCTACTATATCATACACCAATATAGGCCAATCATCAAATATGTCCACAATATTTAAATATCAATTTTTCACTTTTCAAACAGTGTTAACCGGTTAACGCCCTGGGTTAACCGGTTAACGCAACACAGAACACGCTTTCTGGCAATTTTTAACAGTGTTAACCGGTTAACGCCCTGGGTTAACCGGTTAACGCAAGACAGACAGCAATTTCTCATAATTCATAACAGTGTTAACCGGTTAACGCCCTGGGTTAACCGGTTAACGCAAGACAGAAAGCTGTTCCTGCGCTAACACGAACAGAATTCAGAATCCCCCGCATTTTTCGCCGTCGGAGGACTTCCGGACCTCCGATTTCAATTCCGTAAAAAGCTACACGTCCAGAAAACTACGACTCACCCAACTATAGATTCAATCACAGTTTTTAACGTAATTTAGTCATCACAATTCAAGGTATTTCTCAAAACCTAATTAGAGTCAATCAATGGCTTATTACTACCCATCACATGTTAATCCATAATACCCATTAAACGACGATAAACCCCCCTTACCTGAGTTAATCCGGCAATTGATTCTTTAACCTTCAACAATCGTGAATTCTCCTCTTGAGCCCTAGCCTCTTCTTCTCCCTTTCTCAGTTTCTTCTCTTTTCAGCCGCTTCTCTGTTTTCACGTGAAAAACCCTTTTCTAAATGGGACTCTTTACTGATTCCAACTTATAATTCCAATAATATTCCAATTATTTAATTAAATTAATAAATATACTATTAACTTAATTTAAATAATTATCATATTTTATCGGGGTGTTACAACTCTCCCCCACTAAAAGAGTTTTCGTCCTCGAAAACATACCTCAAGCGAATAACTCTGGATAAGACTCCTTCATCTGGCTCTCAAGTTCCCAAGTCACATTGCCACCTGCTGGTCCTCCCCAAGCTACCTTTACCAAAGCAATATCTTTACCCCGCAACTGCTTCAACTCTCGATCCTCGATCCTCATAGGTGATGTTTCAACAGTCAGGTTATCTCTCACCTGTACATCATCTACTTTGACCACATGCGACGGATCAGGAATGTACCTCCTCAACTGAGACACATGAAAAACCTCATGCAAATTCGCAAGTGACGGCGGTAAAGCGATACGATAGGCTACCTCCCCCATCCTCTCCAAAATCTGATAAGGACCAATAAATCGAGGTGTCAACTTCTTCGACTTCAAAGCTCGACCAACCCCAGTTATCGGAGTAACACGAAGAAACACATGATCTCCCTCTTGGAACTCAAGTGACTTCCTCCTCTTGTCGTGATAACTCTTCTGACGACTCTGAGCAATCCTCATCTTCTCCCGAATCATCTTAATCTTTTCCGTAGTTTGTTGAACAATCTCCGGTCCAACCACAACACTCTCACCGGACTCATACCAACATAAAGGTGTCCGACATCTCCTACCATACAAAGCTTCAAACGGTGCCATACCAATGCTCGAATGAAAAATATTGTTGTAGGTAAACTCAATCAAAGGTAAATAACAATCCCAAGCACCTCCCTTTTCCAAAACACAAGCCCTCAAAAGATCCTCCAGTGACTGAATCGTCCTCTCAGTCTGACCATCAGTCTGCGGATGATATGCAGAACTCAATCTCAACTTAGTTCCCAAAGCCCTCTGCAAACCTTCCCAGAACTTCGATGTAAATCTAGGATCTCTGTCCGAAACAATACTCGACGGAATACCATGCAAACTTACAATTTTCTCAATATACAACTCAGCTAATCTCTCTAACGGATAATCCATTCTGATCGGAATGAAATGAGCCGATTTTTTCAATCTGTCAACAATCACCCAAATAGCTTCGAAATTCTTAATTGTCCTCGGTAAACCAGAAACAAAATCCATACTGATACTATCCCACTTCCACTCTGGAATAGCCAACGGTTGCATTAGCCCAGACGGCTTCTGATGCTCAATCTTTGACTTCTGACAAGTCAAACAAGAATAAACAAAACTCGCAATTTCCCTTTTCATTCCCGGCCACCAAAATAACTTTTTCAAATCATGATACATCTTCGTAGCCCCAGGATGAATACTCAGGCCACTACGATGTCCTTCCTCAAGAATACTCTTCTTAAGTTCGGTAACATCCGGAATACACACCCGATTACCAAATTTCAAAACACCATTCTCATCAACTCTGAATTCACCACTTTGACCTTGATTCACTAGAGTCAACTTATCAACCAAAAGCACATCGGATTTCTGACCCTCTCTAATCTCATCCAGAATACCACTCGTTAACTTCAACATTCCCAATTTAACACTATTGTGAGTACTCTCACACACCAAACTCAAGTCTCTAAACTGCTCAATTAAATCCAATTCCTTAACCATTAACATAGACATATGCAATGATTTCCGACTCAATGCATCAGCCACTACGTTTGCTTTACCCGGATGGTAATTCAAACCAAAGTCATAATCCTTCAGAAACTCTAACCATCTCCTCTGTCTCATATTCAACTCTTCTTATCAAACAAATACTTTAAACTCTTATGGTCACTGAAAACCTCAAATCTTGACCCGTACAAGTAATGCCTCCATAACTTCAGAACAAATACCACAGCTGCCAACTCTAAATCGTGTGTCGGATAGTTCCTCTCATGAACCTTCAGTTGTCTCGAAGCATAAGCTACAACCTGCTTATTCTGCATCAAAACACCACCCAAACCCAACAATGAAGCATCACAGTAAATCTCAAATGGTTCCGATGGACTTGGTAATATCAGAATAGGAGCAGTAGTTAACCTTCTATTTAACTCTTGAAAACCTTCTTCACACTTTGAGTCCCAAACAAACGCTTGCCCCTTTCTAGTCAACATCGTCAACGGTAACGCCAACTTAGAAAATCCCTCAATGAATTTCCTATAATAACCTGCCAGTCCAATAAAACTCCTTATCTCAGAAACTGACTTCGGAGCTTCCCACTTAGATACCGCTTCTATCTTAGAAGGATCAACAGCAACACCACCTCTTGAAACCACATGACCAAGAAAACTAACCTCTTCTAACCAAAATTCACACTTAGACAATTTAGCAAATAACTTCTTTTCTCGTAGAACTCCTAAAACCACTCTCAAATGTTCAGCATGCTCTTCTTCAGATTTCGAATACACCAAAATATCGTCAATAAACACCACAACAAACTTGTCTAGGTACGGATGGAAAATCCTATTCATATACTCCATAAATACCCTAGGCGCATTAGTCACACCAAAAGGCATTACAGAATACTCATAATGTCCATACCTTGTTCTGAAAGCAGTCTTCTGAATATCCTCAGTTTTCACACGTATCTGATGATACCCCGATCTCAAATCTATTTTGCTGAACACACTCGCACCAACCAACTGATCCATCAAATCATCAATCCTCGGTAAAGGATACCGATTCTTGATCGTCACTTTATTCAGTTGCCTGTAGTCCACACACAACCTCATAGTACCTTCTTTCTTCTTAACCAATAACACTGGTGCGCCCCACGGTGACACACTCGGACGAATAAATTTCTTATCCAACAGATCTTCCAACTGACTCTTCAATTCAGTTAACTCAACAGCAGACATACGGTACGGAGCCATCGATATCGGCCTAGTACCAGGTACCAAATCAATCGAGAACTCAACTTCACGCTCTATCGGTAATTCATTCACTTCTTCAGGAAACACATCAGGAAAATCACACACCACGGCTAGATCGCAAATCACCAGTTTATCTTTAGCCCCCAAAGTCGCTAACAGCATAAACAACTCTGCCCCATCTGCTACTGCCTCATTCACCTGCCTTGCTGATAGAAACAAACTCTTTCCTTCCTCAATCTCAGGAAAAATCACCGTCTTATCAAAACAGTTGATATAAACTCGGTTAAACGCCAACCAGTTCATACCCAGGATAACATCAATTTGCACTAGTGAAAGACACACGAGGTCCATCCCAAAGTCTCTACCAAAAATACTCAAAGGGCAATCTAAACAAACTGAAGTAGTAGTCACTGAACCCTTCGCAGGAGTATCAATCACCATACCCCCATGCATCTCAGATATCTCTCGGATCAAACGATCATCTGCAGAAGTCTCAGAACCCGATAAGGCAAAGACCTTGCCTCCCGACTGGTTCTCTTTCTTCGGCTTAGTACACTGTGGGCTAATATGACCCACCTCTCCACAGTTGAAACAAGTCATAGTCTTCAACCGGCACTCTGCAACCAAGTGACCACCTTTGCCACACTTGAAACACTTCTTCTCAGTACTGGTACACTCATGGATACGATGTCTAGCCTGACCACATCTATAACACTTAGCAGGGGCACTGGAGTCTCCCCCACTAGGTCTCTTCATCCCACTCTGTCTCTGGAAACCTTTGCCAGCTGCATACGGTTTCCCACGATCATTCTGATTCTTGCCTTTCCTATCAACCCTCTGCTGATAGCTATCCGCTCTGGCCTTGGTATCCTGTTCAAAAATCCTGCAACAGTCCACCATGTCAGAAAACACTCTAATCCGCTGATACCCAATAGCCTGCTTGATCTCGGGACGTAACCCGTTCTCAAACTTCACACATTTTGAAAATTCCCCAATAGCCTCATCATAGGGAGTGTAATACTTCGACAGCTCTGTGAACTCAGCAGCATACTCAGTAACATACCGGTTGCCCTGCTTCAATTCTAAGAACTCTATCTCTTTCTTTCCTCTGACATCCTCCGGAAAGTACTTCCTCAAGAATCTCTCTCCGAACACCGCCCAAGTGATCTCAGCACCCCCAGCAGCTTCCAACTCAGTGCGGGCAGCAACCCACCAATCATCTGCTTCCTCTGACAGCATATGCGTACCGAACCTGACCTTCTGGTTATCGGCACACTCAGTCACTCGGAAGATCCTCTCGATCTCCTTCAACCACTTCTGAGCACCATCTGGATCGTATGCTCCCTTGAACATTGGAGGATTGTTCTTCTGGAACTCACTCAGTTGACGAGCAGCTCCCAGTCCCACAACATTCGGATTTCCTCCAAGTACTCCAGCTAGCATACCCAGAGCCTCAGCAATCGCAGCATCATCTCTACCTCTTCCAGCCATCTCTATTCTGAAAACCCAACAATCTAAAACAATAAGTACTGATAGGGTTACACAACACCTATCACGTACAGGGAAACAGAATAATTACGACTCGACTCGACCGACTATGCTCTGATACCACTAATGTAACACCCTTCTAAAATACCCCAATAATAATTAAAACAACAAATATAAATCAGAGTAGATATGCAATTTAAGGGTGTCACACTTGACACTTCACACCATTCACCAAAATAGTTTGTCATGCTCATTTATTAATCAAAATAAAACATTGCACAATTCGCAGCGGATATGCAAACCATGTAACACATTACATGTAAAATTATTCAACAACCAAATGAAAACAAGGTAAAACATCCCGTCCCGATGTTACATCTACCAGAGCATGACCCACTAAGGAACTACACTAGACTCCAAGCACTAGCTTCTACTCAATCACTACTCGTTACCTGAAACATAGTTGTAAGGGTGAGTTCCTCAATCGATATAATAAGCATTATAAAATATCATGTAATGCTAAGTAATTTAACACAT
Organism: Lathyrus oleraceus; assembly: GCF_024323335.1. NCBI lineage: Eukaryota > Viridiplantae > Streptophyta > Magnoliopsida > Fabales > Fabaceae > Lathyrus > Lathyrus oleraceus. The sequence goes on along the minus strand of NC_066582.1, from coordinate 330,094,562 downwards.
TTCATCACCCAAATCAGATCACACATTCAGCAACGGCAACATCAACTCAAAATCATAATCATACTCAACCCAACACAAACACACGTATAATATTGGAATACATCCATTCATATTATACGCCATACATACATTATGCAATAAGACTCCATGCATGCGGTACCGACTATTCGTGAACACATAGTTCAACCTCACCGATCAAACCCAGATACGGCTACCAAGCTCACTAGTCCCACTCATTTGAGACCTAGTGACTCACTCACTAATTCCTCACCATGGGAATTAGCTACCACCCCAAGGGCTATGCTATGCACGCTAAATCACCTAGCATGCAAACATCAACAACAATCCACAATAACTCACTCACTAATTCCTCACCATGGGAATTAGCTACCACCACAAAGGCCATACTATGCACGCTAAATCACCTAGCATGCAACCATCAACAACAATCCACAATGGACATATGCTCACACTCTAAGCCATAAACAGTCCATTCACAATTGCATACATAACAGATACATTCACAGCATTATGCATACCATTATACATCATCAGCATATTTATCACAGAAGCATATCATGTCATGCCAAATAATAAATCACAGTATTAGCACACTCTACTAATACCTATACTGCCCAAAACAACGGGAAATGTTGCCTACTATATCATACACCAATATAGGCCAATCATCAAATATGTCCACAATATTTAAATATCAATTTTCACTTTTCAAACAGTATTAACCGGTTAACGCTCTGGGTTAACCGGTTAAAGCAACACAGAACACGCTTTCTGGCAATTTTTAACAGTGTTAACCGGTTAACGCCCTGGGTTAACCGGTTAACGCAAGACAGACAGCAATTTCTCATAATTCATAACAGTGTTAACCGGTTAACGCCCTGGGTTAACCGGTTAACGCAAGACAGAAAGCTGTTCCTGCGCTAACACGAACAGAATGCAGAATCCCCCGTCACAGTTTTTAACGTAATTTAGTCATCACAATTCAAGGTATTTCTCAAAACCTAATTAGAGTCAATCAATGGCTTATTACTACCCATCACATGTTAATCCATAATACCCATTAAACGACGATAAACCCCCCTTACCTGAGTTAATCCGGCAATTGATTCTTTAACCTTCAACAATCGTGAATTCTCCTCTTGAGCCCTAGCCTCTTCTTCTCCCTTTCTCAGTTTCTTCTCTTTTCAGCCGCTTCTCTGTTTTCACGTGAAAAACCCTTTTCTAAATGGGACTCTTTACTGATTCCAACTTATAATTCCAATAATATTCCAATTATTTAATTAAATTAATAAATATACTATTAACTTAATTTAAATAATTATCATATTTTATCGGGGTGTTACAACATCCACCATTGAAAACCATTACATAAACCTTGTCCATTCTCATTACAACCAAAAACCAACTCACATGCTGACATACACAATACAATGACCAAAGTACATAACCTAAGCATCGTTACAACATGTACAAAACTACACTGCAAATTCACCACAAGTCGTGAGTGTGAAACCACCATCAAGGCAGCTCTTGTCAAACCATAAATCTGCCGCAGAAACTGGTACTTTTTCCTGCGTGGCTGCTAACAGAATGTAGTAGAAAATTCTCCTACATTTTGTTTTCTATAGCCAACATTGAGCATAACCTGTGGAACAACCAAAACAGCAGCATGCACAAAATTAAGAAGCGACATATCAGTGAAATGAACCAAAGCTGCTAGATGAACACATCATCACACTTGAACCAATCAGAAAAAAAAACCTGCTAAAAAGAAAACAGAAGGAAGAAGTGGATGGGAACGAGAAGTGTCGAATCTGCTCCTTCTGTAATTATATCTGATTCACTTACCAACCTTTTTGGTGTTACTGGAAGGGAATAAGCTTCAAACATGCATCCCCAATTTTCCCTGAAATGATACTTCTTTTTGAGGTCATTTGAGCATCAACGGCAAGAACATCATCTGCCACCATATGGGTTCAGTAGAAATCCTGATTCTAGTATGACTAGTCAAGTAGTGAAGCAACGACAATGGCGGGCGCCACAGCAGAAGCATCATCAGCCTGTGTCTCTTAAACAACAACCTTTGTTGCAACTAAGACCTGCAGTAAATTACCAATATGGATTGAATTCACCTATGCAATTGTCATGCAACACAACAAAATACATGGTTTAACTTTATGGCTAAGATACCTGCAACATTGCCAACCCTTTTGAAAGTTTGCCACCAAACCGAGCTTATGTGCCTCGCAATAGCAGCAAAGTCCGCATCTGTGTACCAGCTCAAAAGCATCCGTGTACCCTCTTGAAGCAACAGCCCTGCCACCAAAGGAAAACCGAGCATTAAAAAATACATACTCAATGGTGGTCTGCGGCTCACAGTAGTCAGTTGTGGATATTGTGTTTGACAGGATCTCATACTCATAATGGAAAATGTTTAGAAGTCAAAACCTGCACCAGTATTCACAAGATTTCAAAGTACATCAGTGGAAAGCAATCATGATCAAGTCCAACCTGCACGCAACCAAACCAGTGAATTAAGATCAACCTTGTTAATTTCAGCAAAGAAGCAATTGAAAAGTGGAAGGAACCACAACTACAAACACACACACATCCTGGAAATGTTTTATCCATTACACAACAGACCGGCATGAACTGTGTAATAGTTTAATGCGAGTGCAATAGCATCATGTTACCTGCATAAACCAAGAGAAGCTTAAATTTCTGGAAGTTATGAGGAAATGCCTTGTCATATCAGTTGACAGAAAAAGAAGACCACAATGGCAAAAAGGAATAGTCAAGGGTCGTATGCCATCTAAAAAAATTGAATTTACATGACAGTGAAAATGAGGATTCTTACCATGACAGATACAAGTGTTACTGCGGTAAAGAAGCTAGTGAGAACAATCTTGCATTTTTGTGAGGATTTTGCCAACGGAATGGATTCGCATTACAACTTTAACACAAGGGACCACACAAAATCCAGAAGGAAATCTTACTCTAACGGAATGATTTGCTGGATCCGCCAGCTCACACCATCACATGAACCTCGTACCACCTCTCTATAAGAAGGGAGTGAAATCCACTGAAAAAGGACCCTGAAAAAAGCACCGTTATGCTGCAGAAAACAACCCAAAGACACTTAAAGCTCTAAAATTTCTAAGCTTGCTGAGATCTCGCGTTGAATCTCGACGAGTTTGAGCTAAAAAACCACTACCTTAACAGCAACGAGTCAGCAATAATCATGCAGAGGAGCGTGGAGTAGGAGGAAGAGAATCGAAGCAGCTGACAAAGAAAAGAGGCAATTGTCGAGCGATTACCTGAGGTATCCATGGTCGCTCTAACTTCGCCGGAGTCACGACACTCTGGTGGAATCATTTCTCATCTGCTTTAAAATGCTTATGTATTGTATCCTTTTATGCACTTACCACCATCTGACTTTAAACTTCGAAGGTTTTTGTTGATGATTGTTGATATAGAAGGAGAATTAGGAGCTAGGTCGTATTTTTGATAGTTAGATCTATTAGACAAAAGTTGTTGATATGCTAAATTTAATTTGAGGTGTAGAAACGGGGAGGGTGTGCGGTCGTCTCCCTTTCAGTTTTGTGGGATTGCAGTTTTTTAGTGAGTGGTATCGCATGAAATATGGGTTAGCATGAAGAAGAACACCACAAGGTGTTCATCTCTTTTCTCTCAAAAGCTGGGTTTTTGACTGATATACACAAAGGAGATGGTTTTTTCAGTGACAGTAGTATGACCGTTCGAATAAAGAGAGAAGAGTATACATATTTCTTTGTGCAATGCAAAGATGGCATTGAAGAGGTCGATAAATAAAATCCTTTTTTATTAAGTGCCTTTATTGTTTGGTCCTTTGGTTAAAGTTATTTTAAAAGCATTTGTCAGTAATTGATCTTCCCTATGATTATGTGGATTCCCCATTTAAGCTCTCTAATGCATGGCTGTCGTGTGTGTTTACCAGAAGAGAGAGTAGAGGCCAAACAATGTCCTCTTGTTTCTCTTTCTATCATCCCTTTTGTTGTTTTTTTTTTGGGAAACTTGGAAACGTTTTGGGCCTCCGGCCAACCCGGATCCGTGAAGATGATACCAAGGGCCTTTGTGGTTTTCTTATTTGGACTTCACCCTTCATTTCATTCCTGCACCCCATTTCTTTTAAAGACTTACTTATTCTTCTACTTTTGTTGTTTTATTATTTAACTTGAGTTTGATCATTGTTTTAATTTGCACCTTATATTATTTATTTATTTTTTAGAGTATTACGATTAAATGATAGTTGATTTACTAAAGTAAATAAGTGTTTAATTCTTTATGTATCTTGTCGCTAAATTAATTTTGAGCAAATACCAAGTACTTTTATCTAAACTTTATTGGTTTTGTAAAATCGAATTCAAAGTCTTTAATCAATATATTCCTCAAAACTTTTAATTCTATTTTTTTTTATGAAAAGGGGAATAGTGAGCATCCGCTTCATTATCTCTCGATTATTCGAATAATTGGCGTACGCCATATTGCTCGGATTTTCGTCATTCAATTGAAACCCTAAAACTCTATAAAATTAAAATTACTTCCCCAAATTATTTATGAATTCTAAAAGCTTTAGTTTAATAATTAATTTTGGATGAAAAGGGGAATAGTAAGTCTCCGCTTCACTATCTCTCGACTATTCGAATAATTGGCGTACGCCATATTGCTCAGATTTTCGTCATTCATTTAAAACCCTAAAACTCTATAAAATTAAAATCACTGCCCCAAATTATTTATGAATTCTAAAAGCTTTATTTTAATAATTAATTTTGGATGAAAAGGGGAATAGTAAGCCTCCGCTTCACTATCTCTCGACTATTCGAATAATTGGCGTACGCCATATTGCTCGGATTTTCGTCATTCATTTAAAACCCTAAAACTCCATAAAATTAAAATCACTCTCCCAATTAATTATAAATTCTAAAAGCTTCATTTTTAATAATTAATCTTTGAATGAAAAGGAGAATAGTGAGCATCCGCTTCATTATCTCTCGATTATTCGAATAATTGGCGTACGCCATATTGCTCGGATTTTCGTCATTCAAATTTAAACCACAATCGAATAAACTCAAATCACCTATTATATCAAACACAGTTTCAAGATCAACTTTATAATTTAAACTTCGATAGAGAATGGGAGGCGTACGCCTCACCATTCCTTGATTATTTGAATAATTGGCGTACGCCACATTGCTCAAATCATCGACCTTTCAAAACTCACCAATTCAAAATTCAAATTATTTTCACAAATCAAATACAAACATCTAAACATATCTTTTACAATTTAAACCTCGGATGATAAAAGATGGGAGGCGTTCGCCTCACCATCTCTTGATTATTTGAATAATTGGTGTACGCCATATTGCACAAATTATCGACTTCCGACTAAAACACGCTAAATAAACTTTAATAAAGGAATAAGTGGCATACTCCTTATTATTCCTTGAATAAGCAAGTAGGGGGCGTACGCCTCACTACCGTGCATATTCAACATCCACAAACAAACTTTCAAAATAATTCGAACGAAAAGGGAGTAGAAGGCGGTCGCCTTATTATTCCTCGAAAGAATTGGACGATTGGTGTACACCACATTGCACAATCTTTCGTCGTTCTTCAAAACATCTCAAACAAATCAAACCTAACTTCTCGCCCCCGAGCGATCGAACCCAAACCAAAACACCCAAACACATCAACTCAACCTGTCACCCCCGCGTGACCAAAACTCTTTCAAAAAGAACACTGTAAATCCTTTCTAATGCGCCCAACAAACCAGTGCTAGAGCCTCCCCCGAGAGTAGACAAGCCAGTGTTTAGCCGTTAGAACGCCGACCTACACAGTCGTTCATCAAAACAAAACACACCAAATATTCATAGTAACCCGAACTACGAATGCTCTGATTTCCTTATTGCACCATAAGGATACGTAGGCAGGAGATTGTTGTATCTTCGCGAGCACACTAATAAAAAACCTCCCATTTCCCCCTCCTGAGGTCTTCATCCACATCTATCATCAATTCTAATCACTCGAAGCAAGCGAATAACAGTCAATTAACAGTCAAATAGCAAAATCAGACTAAGAGGTTCCCGTTGAGTACAACGGGCGTAAGGGGTGCTAATACCTTCCCCTTGCGTAATCGACTCCCGAACCCGAATATGGTTGCGACGACCATTATTCTATTTTCCTAAAGGTTTTCTCGATATTTTCCTATTCCTTCATTGGGATAAATAAAGTTCGGTGGTGACTCTGTTTCAAACTAAAAATTTTCCGTGTTCCATCGCGAGGGATCGCATTATCATTTTCGAGGTGCGACAAACTGGCGACTCTGCTGGGAACCCTGCTCCAAGCAAGAGAGAGTCTAGCCTAACTTAGTCTGATTTTTCTAGGACTGTTAGAAGATATTCTTTCTTTCCATGTTTATCTCTCTGTATTTTATTCTGATTACTTGTTGCTTGTATGTAATGTATTTTGATACTATAATATGGGACTTGATGTTTTGCTGTGAGACAAGCTTCATACCCGAGCTTCGAGAAAAAACTTAGAACCCGGAGTTGTGTAGTATTAAGTCGGAGGGTGTACACCTCATTGGGATAATACGAAGACTCCACCTAGAGTAGATCTGTTTGGAGTTTCCATCACAATATGGCTAGCCCATCATTGTGGGGGAGGTTCTAAACACGATCCGTGACTCTAGGGACCTCACCTTAAACCCAAGTTTTGTTTTCATGATCGGTGATTATGTAGTATTGAACCGAAGGGTCTACACCCTGTTCGAACAATACGAGAATCCCACTTAGATTAGATCATTTCATAACTCCCATCACGATGTGGCTAGCCCACCATTGCGAGGAAGTTTTGAACTTGATCCGTGAGTCTAAGTTCCTTCCTTGAAAACATAACTTTAGAACCTACCTTTGGGAATTTCTTGTGATCAGAGAAACCCAAGCTTCTTCCTGATATCCCGTTGTACCCGACGTGTGAATAATCTTGAGTATTTGCATTCCTTTATGGAAATCATGGCAAAATTTCATGCATTTGCATATCATCAACATGCATTGCATATCATCTCCCAGAAACAAAAACTTACACCATATTCTACCCTTTATCCAGTAACGCTGACTACTCGACACCGGTACGAGACACGCCGCAACTACAAGATGACACTTGAACAGCTTGAAGCTAACCAGGTTTCGATGAGAACGGACATTGACTCCATGCAGGCAAAGATGGACCGTCTGCTTGAGACCATGTGTAATACCCCAAAATTTACCCTTCATTTTTCCTGGAAAAAAAAAAGTTAAAAATAAATAAATAAATAAAATTAATTAAATAAATAGTATAACAAATTTTTTTGGACTTAGGTCTCCCTAATTTGAGCCCACTACCCACGAAAATCAGTCTATAAATACTGAAGTTTCAGTAGAGGAAAACACACTTGGAGTTACACTGGGAGATTCACTGGAGAAAGATTTTGAGAGAAGGAAACCTAGGAACTACTCTGCAGCGACCTTCAGGCAGCCCTGAGAAGTTCACTCCGCCTCACACAAACCCTAGTATTACTTTGCAGATCCGGCCGTACCATTCAATCTTAATCAATCTCTCCAATCAGGTTTGCCATATATCCATCATCTTTATGCCTTTAATTTGAATGCTCTAAATGTATGAGGTATTATGGGTGAATTTGATACCCTTTTGATGCATGTGTTTGACAAGAGGTTTAGGCCTCCTACCCTTGATTGCTTTTTGTGAGTTTTTTGTGAATTTTGATGGAATTATTCATGTGGTTACATTTTGATTTAGGGGCAACTCTTGGTTACCCTAAATTTGTTTCTCTAACCTGTCTTTGTGTTGCCATGGCATTGTTTTCCCTGGATTTCACCTTGTTTGTCTAACCTTTCTATTGAGTTTTCGTGAGGGCTCACATACTCTTGCAGGGATACCATCCGGAGGTTTATCTTGATTAATCGTATTGACTGATTTTCTTTGATGGTCTAGCTGGAGAGATCTCAGGGTTGCTAATCCTTTAATTGCTGTAACTTCGGATCTTTATCCGTGTGGTAATTTTTTCCCTTTCTCGTACTTTATCGCTTTCTTAGCTGGAAGACCTCGATAGGAGGCAATGTTTGAGCCCCTTGGTGGCATTTTACTGTGAGATACATGTTTTGTGTTTTGTATTCATATCCCCACATGTAGCGTGGCTCCTTCGTCAAGGACTGCCTGTTTGCCCTCGAGCATCCCAAACCCTAAAACCCATAACACACGTTTACTCCTTCTACTATAGGCGAGTAAGTCTCCATAGGTCGAGCATCCGGTAGATTGCGTAGTGACGTCGTTCGTCCAAAACCCAATCCACAACCCCGTAGTTAGCCGAACTACGGCTTGCTCTGATTCTCATTCCAGATGAGATACGTAGGCATAAGACGCGATGTCTTAGCGAGCACACATCCCCCAACCCATAGGTCAGCCGAGCTACGAAGACTCTGATTCTCATATTCAGATGAGATACGTATGCAGTGGATGCGACATCCGCGCGAGTCATTTCTCTTAACCTTTTTAGTAAATAAACACATTAGGTAAACCCACACCCTTTAGACAAAAACCACAAAAGTGGATCCCGTAGAGTACTATGGATGCGTAGGGGTGCTAATACCTTCCCTTCGCATAACCGACTCCCGAACCCAAGATTTGGTTGCGAGACCCCGTCTTGTCCTTTCCTTTTTCAGGTTTACTTCGAGCGTTTCCTTTCCCTCCTTTGGGATGAATAACGCACGGTGGCGACTCTTCTGTCATTTTCTTTCGCCGGTTGTTTTTTTCGCGCACTGTATTTTTCAGGTTGCGACAGCTGGCGACTCTGCTGGGGACTACTAAGAAGTTGACCTCTTGCTGGTCCATCTTCCCTAAGTGAGTCCCTCCTAGCTCGTGTGATTTCTTGTTCATTGGGTGTTCATGCTTTTGTACATTTATTTACTTACTTGCTTGCATTCATCTGCTGTATCTGTTGGAGTTGTTGTTTGTTTGTTGGGATGGGATGTTCTACGAGAGATAAGCCCATTACCCAGGCTTGAGTGTACACACAGGTTTTAGAGTGGATGATCATGAGGCTTGCGTGGCATGTTGCTACGTTAAGTCGTTCGTGAAGAACCACACCCAGACGAGGTTTCTTTTGGATATATTATGTCCTACGGATGTTCCGTAACGACATGATGTTCCTCTAGAAATTGTCGACTCTGGTTACCATTTCCCGAGAACTCAGTCGAGGCCTCTCCTCCGAGATGTGATTATGTTAGCTCTGGAGGGCGCATTCTCGCTGATCAATCCGAGGACCCCGAGACTGGGAACTTGCTTTAGGATGTCCTATTGAGGGGAGTCAGTGGAGGTCTTTTATCCCGTAATAATGCCAAACCTTCAGTGGTAAATGTATTATTCGCGACTGAAGGGCTGAAGTTGACGAACTTCTGTTCTTAGAACCTACCAGTGAGGGGCGGGCTAAATTCAGGAAACCTTAACCTCCAACCAACCCGGTTTTCTGGAGCGGAGCTTTGATCTTGTATTATATTCCTCAGTGGTTTTCTCTTCAGACAGTACCACCCGACAGATGTTCAAGCAGATACAGCAATCCTGATTGACATGCCACTACATTGCATTCACATCATCACATCATTTGCATTCATATCATTTAACACATGTTTTTCCTTTTCAAGGGGGTTTAAATCTTCTTCTTGATTCTAGTCGGGGTTTTCTTCTTACACTGTTTATCAAATGTGAGACTGGAATCAAGGGGGTAGAATGCCTTTTGGAATTGATAAACATGTCATTGCATTTGCATAGTCATCCGCATGTCTTGCATAACAGGTACCGCCACAGTGTTCTCAGTTTGTTTGGTGTCCCACTAGCAGGATAGCTGACTCAGGCATTCACTGATACGGTACCCGAAGGAATCAACAAAGAGCGATGGAGAGCCTACAAGCAGAGCTCGCCGAGATGAAGATTCGCATGAATCAGTTCATGGATTTGGTTCAAGGGGTGGCTCAAGGACAGCAGGAGCTTAGATTGTTGGTACAGAGGGATCCCCCTATTACTCAACCGGAGACGTTGGCTGATCCTCCAGCTGGAGAGGCTAATCGTCCCAATGGACCGGGGCCTATCCCGATCCCGCATGTCAACCTAGATCCACAACCCATTCAGGATGGTCAGGATGATCAGTTCCCCTTGCTTCTGGAAGACTTTGGCATGGACCCCATGTTTAGAAGATTGGAAGAGAGGTTGAAAGCAGTGGAATGACAAAATCTTCTGGGAGTAGATGTTGCTGACTTGGGGCTGGTCCCAGGTGTGAGAGTGCCACCGAAATCAAGGTCCCGATATTTGACAAATACCATGGCAGCTCTTGCCCCAAAACTCACGTGCAAGCCTATTTCCGTAAAATGGTTGCATACTCTGATGACGAGAAGCTACTTGTGTACTTCTTCCAGGATAGCCTAGCTGGGGCATCCTTGGAATGGTATATGAGGCTGGACAGAGCCCACATCCGTTGCTGGAGGGATTTGGCAGAGGCTTTTGTGAAGCAGTATCAGTATAATGCAGACATGGCTCCGGACAGAACTCAACTTCAGAATCTGTCTCTTAAAAGCAATGAGTGCTTCAGGGAGTACACTCAACGCTAGAGGGAGACAGCTTCCCGTGTTCAGTCTCCGATGTTGGAAAAGGAAATGGCCAACATGTTCATGAACACTCTGCCCGGACCTTACTTGGAGCGTCTGGTAGGTTGCAATGCTTCCAACTTTGCTGATGTGGTCTCTACTGGAGAAAGGGTGGAGAATTACCTAAAGACCTATAAGACCCAGAGTGGAGGTGGGTCCTCATCAGGGGTGAAGAAGCCGTTCATTCAGGGACAGAGGAGGAGAGAAGGGGATGCAAATGCCATATCTTCTTATCAAAACAGGGATAACCGGAGGAATAATTTTCAGAATTATCATCAGCAACCGTATGTTGCGGCTGTGACCATTCCAGCTGCAGCGCCACTACAACAACAACAATCACAATGTCAACCAGCTCAGTATCAACAGCAGCAGCAACCGGGTAACAGACCCGCTTATCAATAGAGGCAAAGGATGATGGACCGGCGTTTCGACACCCTTCCAATGTCGTACGCTCAGTTGCTTTCTAGTCTTCAACAACTACAACTTGTGCAACTGCGCACTCTGGCTCCTCCTAATGGTAGACTTCCGGTGGGTTACGACACCAACGCTAGGTGTAGCTTCCACTCTGGGGCACCTGGCCACAATATTGAGAACTGCAAAGCTTTTAAGCACGTAGTTCAGGACCTCATAGATTCAAAGGCCGTCGACCTTGCACCGGCTCCGAATGTCGTCAACAATCCCATGCCCCAGCATGGTGGAGCCAACGTTAACATGGTTGAAGGAGAAGTCAAATTAGTCTCCGCGGTCAACAATGAAGAAGATGGGGATAGTGATTGTGACATTGACAATTGGGTGCGTCCGAGGATCCCGGGTGAAGTTATCCAAGTCACTCTTCTTGAAGAGTAATTTTCTTTGTTTATTCATGCATATCCAAGTCTTAGGTTCCGCCCAGGGCGTAATGACTCATTGTAGGGCCCGTCTATGTGACACTTGCATTTTTATCATAAATAAAGGACGTATTTTTGCATTCAAATATTTCGTTCCTTGTCTTTCTATTTTTGCAGTTTTTCAAAATAAAAAAAATGGCAATGTTTTGTTTAGTTTCCACTTTTTTTTCACACTCATAAGCACATACCATCACTCATGCATATGCACATCACCGGATCCTATTGATAACGGTTCTGCTATGGCTCGCTTCGACTTTGAAAATCCAATCTTTCAAGCTGAAGAAGAGGGTGATAAAGACTGTGAACTCCCTGAAGAGCTTACCAGGTTATTAAAACAAGAGGAAAGGGTTATTCAACCGCATCAAGAGTGTGTTGAAGTGATTAATCTCGGCACCGAAGACGCCAAGAGAGAAATCAAGATAGGGGCTGCTTTAGAAGACAATGTGAAGAAAGGGCTGATTGAATTGCTGCAAGAATACGTTGACATCTTCGCCTGGTCTTATCAGGACATGCCTGGGCTGGACACAGACATCGTGGTACACCGCTTGCCTCTCAAAGAAGGTTGTCCTCCGGTCAAGCAGAAGCTCAGAAGAACAAGACCAGAGATGGCTGTCAAGATAAAGGAAGAAGTGCAAAAGCAGTTGGCTGCAGGGTTTCTAGCAGTCACCAATTATCCGCCATGGGTTGCAAACATCGTCCCAGTACCTAAGATGGATGGAAAGGTACGGATGTGTGTCGACTACCGGGATCTGAACAGAGCTAGCCCTAAAGATGATTTCCCATTACCTCACATCGACGTTTTGGTGGATAATACAGCTCAGTTCTCGGTATTCTCCTTCATGGATGGCTTTTATGGCTATAACCAAATCAAGATGGCACCAGAGGACATGGAAAAGACAACTTTCATAACCCCATGGGGCACCTTTTGCTACAAGGTGATGTCGTTTGGTCTAAAAAATGCCGGAGCAACATATCAACGAGCTTTGGTAACTCTGTTCCATGATATGATTCATCATGAAATCGAGGTTTATGTGGATGATATGATTGCCAAATCTCAGACAGAAGAAGAACATTTGGTGAATTTGCAGAAACTGTTTGAGCGTTTGAGGAAATTCAAACTGAGACTTAACCCGAACAAGTGCACTTTCGGGGTGAGATCGGGAAAATTGCTGGGTTTTATCGTTAGCGGAAAAGGGATTGAGGTGGATCCCGACAAAGTAAAAGCGATACAGGAAATGCCAGAGCCAAGAACAGAGAAGCAAGTCCGTAGTTTCTTAGGGAGGTTGAACTACATTGCAAGGTTCATCTCTCACCTAACAACCACGTGTGAGCCAATTTTCAAATTGCTGAGGAACCAGATGGCAGACGCACTTGCTACTCTATCCTCCATGATCAAGGTAATTCGTTGGAACCATGCTCCTAGGATCGATGTGATGCGCCTTTACAGGGCCGCGTATGTGTTTGCTGCTGAACTGGTAGTCGATGACAAGCCCTGGTATCACGATATCAAGTGCTTTCTGAAGAATCAAGAGTACCCTGCAGGGGCATCCAACAATGACAGAAAGACTTTGAGAAGATTGGCAGGCAGTTTCTTCTTGAACAAAGACGATGTGCTGTATAAGAGGAACTTCGACATGGTTTTGCTCAGATGCGTGGACAGACACGAGGCGGACATGTTAATGCAGGAAGTTCATGAAGGTTCCTTCGGTACTCATGCCGGCGGACATGCAATGGCTAAGAAATTGTTGAGAGCGGGTTATTATTGGATGACCATGGAGTCAGATTGCTTCAAATATGCTCGGAAGTGTCATAAATGCCAGATTTATGCTGATAAGGTGCATGTACCGCCAAATCCTCTGAATGTGATGACTTCGCCGTGGCCGTTTTCTATGTGGGGCATTGACATGATTGGAAAGATTGAGCCGACTGCTTCCAATGGGCATCGCTTCATCCTTGTTGCCATCGACTATTTCACCAAGTGGGTCGAGGCAGCGTCGTTCGCGAATGTCACCAGACATGTGGTTGCCCGTTTCATCAAGAAAGAAATCATTTGTCGCTATGGGATTCCCGAAAGAATCATTACTGATAATGGTTCTAATCTCAACAACAAAATGATGAAGGAGTTGTGTCAGAACTTCAACATTCAGCATCACAATTCTTCCCCTTACCGCCCTAAGATGAACGGCGTTGTTGAGGCGGCAAATAAGAACATAAAGAAGATTGTGCAGAAGATGGTCGTCACGTACAGAGATTGGCATGAGATGCTACCTTTCGCCTTGCATGGGTACCGCACTTCAGTACGTACATCGACCGGGGCAACCCCTTACTCCCTGGTGTATGGTATGGAAGCAGTCCTACCTGTTGAAGTGGAGATTCCTTCTCTAAGAGTCTTGTTGGATGTCAAGTTAGACGAAGCCGAATGGATTCGGACAAGGTTCAATGAGTTAAGTCTTATCGAAGAGAAGCGAATGGCAGCCATTTGTCATGGGCAGTTGTATCAGAGTCGGATGAAGAGAGCCTTTGATCAGAAAGTGCGTCCTCGTTGTTTCCAAGTCGGAGATTTAGTGTTGAAAAGGATCCTTCCTCCTCAGACAGATCACATGGGCAAGTGGACTCCTAACTATGATGGACCGTATATTGTCACCAAGGTTTTTGATGATGGGGCTTTAATGCTTGCAACTATGGATGGTGAAAACTTCACTTCCCCTGTGAACTCAGACGCAGTTAAAAAATACTTCGCATAAAATAGACCCGCTGGACAGTAAAAAGAATAGTCCAGGCAAAAAATGGGCATCCCGACGAATCAAGAAAATGAAAAGGTTCGGGCAAAAATTAGGGATTAAAAATGAAAAGATCGTACACCCGGTAAGTTGAAAACCTGAAAAGGCAACTTAGGCAAAAATGGGTATCCCGGTGGATTGAAAACCCGAAAAGGGCGATCCAGGCAAAAGTTAGGGATTAAGCGAATGACTGTGTTCTGAGTTAGTTCTCAATCTCATCTCATGTCAATGACTGGAAATTTTCGAAAGGTAGGAAACAGTCCAATCACCTTTTCAGAAGGCTGATCATCTGGAGGATCTTGAAGACAGGCAAGTCATAGCAGAATTGGAACCCAATAGAAATCCATTTCACATTGCCATTAGATTAATTTCTGTTTTTATCTTTTGTGCGATTACCTCTTTCCAGGGATTGCTTCCTGATGTAAATGCCTATTCAGAGGCCATTCAATCAATAAAATCATGTTATTCAGTATATCTCTGTTTTCATTTTCATTTTACTGTTTTGTTTGCAAAAATGACGTCCGAATTTTTGATAAACATTGCATCATGACACATAAGGGCTTTACAGGTACATGCTTAATAAACATTTAAAATTGCTGTAAATTTTAAGTGCTTTGGATCGTCTATTCAGAACAGATACCCTCGGGGCATTTCCTTAAAATCCCCTGCAGATGACCGTGAATATCTTCCCCAGTGAAGTCACCAACAGACGAATTCGGTGTCTTATCCCTGCAGAGCTGATCAGAGCGTTGGATTCTTCAATCCCCAGCAGTTTCTCACCACCGTACTTCCCCAAGCGGTTGTTTCAGAATATACACTCCCCAGTAGAGTTGACAGTGCCAGATTGTATACCCCCAACGGAGTTGACAGTGCCAGACTGTATCTTCCCAGCAGAAGTGGCTGCTCCTTAGAGTTCGAGGCCAGATCGATAATCCCAATGCCAGATCCATGGTTTCTTTCCTTGAAGTAGAACCTCGGTACCGTATCGGTGTTTGCTTCCCCTGCTGAGTCATCTCTCGTAGATCGTGGTTGCCAGAACCACTATCGCTTTCCCCAATAGCAGGTTTTCAGTGTCGTTCTCTCCCCAGTCAGAATCTCGGTATTTCGTCATTGCTAGAACACCGTGTGGCGGGTCATTTCCCCACAGAATTCTTTGCGTTGTGCATCTCCAACAGCCTACCCAGCATTTCGCATCCCTGCATGTAGAATCATATTGCATTGCATCCTCCCAAATCGCGTAGCATTTCCATTTTCATGGAGCATTACGCCATTGAAAGATTCAAACATACGCATGTAAGCATAAAACATTCTCGGTATCCCAAGTGATAAGCTAGAAGTTGTTTCCAGTACTCAGACTGAAGATTGTTCATGACCCACCTTGGTTATCCCCAGCAAGTGTCATTGGCCCATGCGCCGCCTCTATTATCATTCCCTATTTCTGCCAATGCTGACAGGCATGAAGTTTTCCGATGTTCAGATCGAAGAAGTTTCCGACGTTCAGGTCGATGCAACTTGTGGCATTCAGGCCAGTTTTCCGGTATCCAGACCGAAGTGGCGTTCAGGCCAGTTTCCGGTATTCAGACCGAAGTGGCGTTCAGGCCAGTTTTTCGATATTCAGATCGAAGTGGCGTTCAGGCCAATTTCCGATATTCAGATCGAAGTGGCGTTCAGGCCAATTTCCGATATTCAGATCGAAGTGGCGTTCAGGCCAGTTTTCCGATATCCAGACCGAAGTGGCATTCAGGCCAGTGTTCCGATGTTCAGATCGAAGAAGTTTCCGACGTTCAGGTCGATGCGAATTGTGGCATTCAGGCCAGTGTTCCGATATTCAGATCGAAGTGGCATTCAGGCCAGTGTTCCGATATTCAGATCGAAGTGGCATTCAGGCCAGTTTTCCCGATATTCAGATCGAAGTGGCATTCAGGCCAAGTCCTTCCGATGTTCAGATCGAAGAAGTTTCCGACGTTCAGGTCGATGCGACATGTGGAATTCAGGCCAATTTTCCGATGTTCAGATCGAAGAAGTTTCCGACGTTCAGGTCGATGCAACTTGTGGCATTCAGGCCAGTTTTCCGATGTTCAGATCGAAGAAGTTTTCGACGTTCAGGTCGATGCAACTTGTGGCATTCAGGCCAATTTTCCGATGTTCAGATCGAAGAAGTTTCCGACGTTCAGGTCGATGCAACTTGTGGCATTCAGGCCATGGTTATTTCTATGTTACCATTTATTTTGGTATCCAAGTTAACATTCTTTTTCGGTATTCAGACTGACTCTCACCGTACCAGACGGATTCTTCTTTCAAGACCACCTCTTTGCCGATTCTGACAGACATTGTTACTTCACTTCACTTCAGTGCAATATTTTGGGCTTTTATTGTATTCAATCCCTTGATACCTCGAAAGTGCGAAAGCAGCTGCCATCTTCTTTCCGGGTCTCCAGTTGATTGAATAGGGGCAGCTGTAATACCCCAAAATTTACCCTTCATTTTTCCTGGAAAAAAAAAAGTTAAAAATAAATAAATAAATAAAATTAATTAAATAAATAAATAAAATATAACAAATTTTTTTGGACTTGGGTCTCCCTTATTTGAGCCCACAACCCACGAAAATCAGTCTATAAATACTGAAGTTTCAGAGAAGGAAACCTAGGAAACCTAGGAAACCTGGGAGATTCACTGGAGAAAGATTTTGAGAGAAGGAAACCTAGGAACCACTCTGCAGCGACCTTCAGGCAGCCCTGAGAAGTTCACTCCGCCTCACACAAACCCTAGTATTACTTTGCAGATCCGGCCGTACCATTCAATCTTAATCAATCTCTCCAATCAGGTTTGCCATATATCCATCATCTTTATGCCTTTAATTTGAATGCTCTAAATGTATGAGGTATTATTGGTGAATTTGATACCCTTTTGATGCATGTGTTTGACAAGAGGTTTAGGCCTCCTACCCTTGATTGCTTTTTGTGAGTTTTTTGTGAATTTTGATGGAATTATTCATGTGGTTACATTTTGATTTAGGGGCAACTCTTGGTTACCCTATTTTGTTTCTCTAACCTGTCTTTGTGTTGCCATGGCATTGTTTTCCCTGGATTTCACCTTGTTTGTCTAACCTTTCTGTTGAGTTTTCGTGAGGGCTCACATACTCTTGCAGGGATACCATCCGGAGGTTTATCCTGATTAATCGTATTGACTGATTTTCTTTGATGGTCTAGCTGGAGAGATCTCAGGGTTGCTAATCCTTTAATTGCTGTAACTTCGGATCTTTATCCGTGTGGTAATTTTTTCCCTTTCTCGTACTTTATCGCTTTCTTAGCTGGAAGACCTCGATAGGAGGCAATGTTTGAGCCCCTTGGTGGCATTTTACTTTGAGATACATGTTTTGTGTTTTGTATTCATATCCCCACATGTAGCGCGGTTCCTTCGTCAAGGACTGCCTGTTTGCCCTCGAGCATCCCAGACCCTAAAACCCATAACACACGTTTACTCCTTCTACTACAGGCGAGTAAGTCTCCAAAGGTCGAGCATCCGGTAGATTGCGTAGTGACGTCGTTCGTCCAAAACCCAATCCACAACCCCGTAGTTAGCCGAACTACAGCTTGCTCTGATTCTCATTCCAGATGAGATACGTAGGCATAAGACGCGATGTCTTAGCGAGCACACATCCCCCAACCCATAGGTCAGTCGAGCTACGAAGACTCTGATTCTCATATTCAGATGAGATACGTATGCAGTGGATGCGACATCCGCGTGAGTCATTTCTCTTAACCTTTTTAGTAAATAAACAAATTAGGTAAACCCACACCCTTTAGACAAAAACCACAAAAGTGGATCCCGTAGAGTACTATGGATGCGTAGGGGTGCTAATACCTTCCCTTCGCATAACCGACTCCCGAACCCAAGATTTGGTTGCGAGACCCCGTCTTGTCCTTTCCTTTTTCAGGTTTACTTCGAGCGTTTCCTTTCCCTCCTTTGGGATGAATAACGCACGGTGGCGACTCTTCTATCATTTTCTTTTGCCGGTTGTTTTTTTCGCGCACTGTATTTTTCAGGTTGCGACACCATGTTATTCTTGGCCCAGAAGGAGAAAGGTGCTGAGACTAGCGCCGAAGCTAGGAAAGTTGCTGCCCAGTTTGGATCACCATCGCTCAGTATCCCTGGAGTGATTAACCTTGATGGTAACCCAAATCAGCCTAGAGGAGGACCGATCCCTATTCCTGTTCCCATGGTCAACATGAACCCCCACGAGCATTCTGCTACATCTGCTCGCCATGGATCCATTATGGGTGATGAAGATCCGTATGATGCTTTCTTCATGCCACAACCCGACAATCCTGTTGTTGGAGGTCTCCCAGACCCAAATGTTGATAGACTTCATGCTTTGGAGGATAAATATAAGTCCTTGGAGGTTCACACTACTCCCGGTTTGGATTCCGTTGATATGTGCCTGGTGCCAGGTTTGGTGATTCCACAAAAATTCAAAGTCCCAGACTTTGACAAGTACAAAGGGATCAGCTGCCCAAGAACACACCTCAGAGCCTACTGTCGCAAAATGGCTGCCCACATCAGTAATGATCAACTCCTGATTCATTACTTCCAAGATAGTCTCAGTGGGGCATCCTTGGAGTGGTACATGCAATTAGAGAGAGTTCAGGTCCAATCTTGGAGAGACCTTGCTGAAGCATTCCTAAGGCATCATCAGTACAACACTGATCTAGCGCCCAATCGCACACAACTGCAAGACATGACTCAACGCAACAACGAGTCATTCAAGGAATACGCCCAGCGGTGGAGAGAGCTAGCAGCTCGTGTTCAACCTCCTCTTCTTGACAAAGAACTAATTGATATGTTTATGGGAACCCTGCACACCCAGTACATGGAGGAAATGGTAGGATCTAGCTTCCCAACTTTTGTTGAGGTTGTCTCCGTGGGAGAACGAATTGAAAGCCAGATCAAGAAGGGGAAGCTACCTTATGTTGTTAATGCTTCAAGTGGGATGAAGAAGTCTTATTCTAATCTCCCAAAGAAGCCAGAAGGGCAGACCAATGCCATAATGGGAGGAGGAGGATATAGGGCACATCTGAATGTTCCTATGCCTTATCACCAGACTGCTGCTGTCATCCCAACACCGTATGAACCACCACATCAGCAACCCTATCAGCAACCATATCAATAACCTTATCAACAACCGGCTTACCAGCAGCCACATCAGAATCAACATCAACGTGCTCCACAACTTCCACCTAACCAGCAGAGGGCAAGGAGGCTAGAAAGACATTTCGATCCTTTGCCAATGTCATACAGCAAGATCCTTCCCTACCTGCTAAAGGATGGATCAGTTGTTCTAAAGGAGATAACACCTGCAACTCCATCATATCCTCCAGGCTACGATGCCCATGCTCACTATGAGTATCACATGGGTGCCCCAGGGCAGACAATAGAGAACTGTAAGGCTTTCAAGCACAAGGTTCAAGATTTGATTGACAGTAAAGCACTTACATTCACGCCAGTGAGGCCAAACGTTGCAACAAACCCCATGCCGACGCATGCAGAGTCGAGTGAAGCTCGAAGGTAAAGCTTCTCACAGGCCTGAAACAAGCGGAGCAATACCAACAAAGAATCAAGAGATGAAGTCCTCCTCATTTGAATGAAGGCGATCATCATGCCATTCTTAGCATTTTGCATTCTTGTAATTTGATCTTGTTTGTCTAAGTACTGTATGCTTTAAACATTGTTATTTGTATTTGGTTTTGTTAATGGGATGATTATGCATGCTTTGAATCAATCTTTCATATTCACTCATCTATCACATTTGCAACATCACAAACACATACTTTTACACTTCACCTCCTTTATCACACTATTGTTAGTAAATGTTGGAAGGAGGATGACGAAAACAAAATACCGATAATTGATGACTGTATGCTTTCGGATAAAATCCTGCTAATGATGTACAGGCATTGTTTCAAATCCTCAAACACTGGAGAGATAAGGAGTTAATCCCTAGTCAACCACTTCGAGCCTAGAAGTAGGAGTTTCTTTCAGATCTAAAAAACCCTTACGCTTAACCTAGGGCGGGGTAGTGTTCAGTTAATCTGACTACACATTCAAATTACAAGATGAGATATCCCATACAAGGATCAATCACATGATATTTTTCGCACACATCTTGAAGTGTCGAAGAAACCATACAAATCCAAATTTTATGTCTGTTGTTCTTCAATGACCAATGACTTGGCAGTCACAATTTTTAAAAAAAAGTCACAGAAAAAGCCCGCTAAGTCCCAACACCCTAAAAGGAGACTTAGGCAAAAATTGGGGCAATCCCGATGGATTAAAGCTTCAAACAAAGCGATCCATGCAAAAGTTAGGGATCAACACAAAAATCGAAAGAGACAATGAAACTCTCCAACAAAACAAAACAAGATTCAGTGACCACCATACCAAAATCAAAGGGTCACCGACATCCAAAAACCAAAATAAGGTGGCTGTCATTCCAAGAGACCTTGAATGACCATCTTTATCCTTACACCTGCAAAAAGACGAATTTGTGTGAATTAACTGAACATAGGATTGAAGATCATCATGAAGAAGGGGTGGGTTAAAAATAAACTTTGAGCCTTATATCCTTTTGTTTCAATAACGATGAACCAAGCCACGTTACAACCTTCAGAAGACCTAATTGAAGTAAGGTTTGTTCTGAAAGCATACTATAGCAAGGTTGAGTAAACTGACTCCTAGAGATTTGTTAACATTCTCTTCTCACTATATCACTCACACGCTAGCTAAATCAAGCACCGCGTTTGGACACATGGTCCACTCGTCACACATTACCACAACACTCCAAATGAATTATTGTTTTTCAAAACTTGCATAACTGTTGCATTAAAATCGCCATTTCTTGGATAACAATTCTTAATTGTCAGTCAGTACTTGACATCGAGAAAATTCCAACAAGGGGCAATTCAAGAGGCACTTGATCTTTGGTGTTGACACGAATCAAGACCATCCTATGAATCAGGGGCATGGCGTCTTTCTGATTATGTTGACTGAAGAAGTAGTCAGTATAAGGCAAATCTCCAAGCATCGGTTGATCAGGGAGGAAAAACACTTCAATACTCAATCCGTCTGAAGCAAGTCCCTCAAAGGTTAATCAGGGGCAGACCATTGCAAGATTCAGGAGCTGGGAGAAACGAACTCAAACCACGTCATGAGATAATCACTCCTAAGGTTTTCTTTCAAGGAGAATTCCTTTAGGTACCCTATAGTCTGGGGCAAGACAAGTTGCAAGGGGCAAAATTCCCTTCATATCTTCAAGTCAGTCAAGTAGATTGCGTCAAGACATTAGTAACGGCTTGAATTCACAACCAAACTTTCGAAAGTTCATACCAGTATAATATCACATCTTAACAAGAAATCCTAGGGGCACATCAAAGGCATAACCATCATGCATTGATCACGTCGCTATGCTCAGTTACAGGCTGGCCAGACATCTCAGAAGAAGAAGTCGAGATCTTCTCAAAGACAAATATACAACATATCAGCAAGAGATCAAACTTGGGGCACCAAGAGCACCCATACCTATTGCGTGTTCATCACATCATCAACTACCGAGTGTCGGGAAGTCAGATCCCTCTATCAACCAATCAATAGCTCAATCCACATTGATAATTACCAGAAATCCCAAAGACCACCTTGCTGGCACCCACACAAAAAAAATATACAACCAACACTGGTTTCCAGAAAACACATTGCCTTTGAAAAGGGGGGCCAATCCCAAACAAGCCAATCATCCTTCGCATTCAAACATGCATCACATGCATCATATGCATCACTTCATTACATAATGCATGCATGACATTTATGCATATAACACAAATCAAAATCCAAGGTTTAGTTGTAGGCATCCGGGCCAACCCTCAATTGAGTCATTGTCACTTCCTCTGAGTGAGTTCCTACCCTACTATCGGGCGTTCCCCATTGAGTTACATCCTTCAACCTTTTGTTGATAACATGTTATCCTCAGCTTAGTCAAACAATGTTTCTCTAAACACTTACCTTGTTTTGCGTTGAGCATCCCTCAATGATTCGTTTCCCATAACCTTTTGTTAATGGAAATTACACCTCCCCAGAGAATATTGTTCTGCAACCTTTTGTTGTTGATACCCCAGGCAAGTCTTACCCAGCAATGTTCCAACACTACCCAGCAAATCAGGTTTACTGAACTTTGACAGTAGCCTTATTTTTCCAATATTTTTCTCACTATCATCCTTTTGGTGAAAGTCCATTGAGGAATAATATTAATCATCACCCTGTTTACGATCACCGTTATCCTTTTGGTAATGGTAAATCCTTGACATTTGTGATCTTACTGTCATCCTTTTGGTGTCGAAGATCCTTGGAGTTTTGGTCCAACTTTCATCCTTTTGGTGAATGGCGACCTCTGCAATTATTACAGCCTACCGTCATCCTTTTGGTGTCGGCGATCCTGGTGTTAATAAGGATCCTTGTCATTTTGGTTCAATCATCATCCTTTTGGTGATGACGTCCAATTCAATCTAAAAAATCATCCTTTTGGTGATTATGGAGTTTGGTTTAAGCTATCATCCTTTTGGTGATGGTGACATTTGGAAAGACCAACCCCACTGTCATCCTTTTGGTGTCAGCAATATTTGAAGTTAGTACAACTTATTATCATCCTTTTGGTAGTAACAAGTTTCGAAGTTACGATTTCACCTTCATCCTTTTGGTGTTGGTGATTGTTGATTCATTATCATCCTTTTGGTGATAACGAGTTCTGTTGTTTGTAGTACTTTCATCATTTTGGTGATGGTGACTATTGACTTATTATCATCCTTTTGGTGATAACAAGTTCTGTTGTTGATCTTACCTTCATCCTTTTGGTGATGGTGATCATTTGAATCTATTTCGACTTATTATCGTCCTTTTGGCGATAACAAGTTTTGTCTTTTAATTATACCTTCATCCTTTTGGTGTTGGTGATTGTTGACTTATTATCATCCTTTTGGTGATAACAAGTTTTTGTCTTGATCCTACCTTCATCCTTTTGGTGATGGTGATCAATTGCGTTGTGTACTTATTATCATCCTTTTGGTGGTAACAAGTTTTGTCGTTTGACAATACCTTCATCCTTTTAGTGATGGTGATTGTTGACTTATTATCATCCTTTTGGTGATAACAAGTTTTTGTCTTGATCCTACCTTCATCCTTTTGGTGATGGTGATCAATTGCGTTGTGTTCTTGTTATCATCCTTTTGGTGATAACAAGTTTTTGTCTTGATCTTACCTTCATCCTTTTGGTGATGGTGATCAATTGCGTTGTGTGACTAATTATCGTCCTTTTGGAGATAACAAGTTTTGTCTTTTAAATATACCTTCATCCTTCTGGTGATGGTGATTGTCGACTTATTATCGTCCTTTGGGCGATAACAACTTTCGTCGTTTAACCTTTACCTTCATCCTTTTGGTGATGGTGATTGTTGACTTATTATCATCCTTTTGGTGATAACCAGTTTTTTGTTTTGACGTTACCTTCATCCTTTTGGTGATGGGGATTGTCGACTTATTATCATCCTTTTGGTGATAACAAAGTTTTGTTTTGATCTTACTATCATCCTTTTGGTGATGGGGATCCTTTGAGTTGTGTGACTTATTATCATCCTTTTGGTGGTAACAAGTTTTGTTTTAATTATACCTTCATCCTTTTGGTGATGGTGATCATTGAGTTTCGACTTATTATCATCCTTTTGGTGATAACAAGTTTGTTGTGTGATTATACCTTCATCCTTTTTGGTGATGGTGATCATGGAGTTTCGACTTATTATCATCCTTTTGGTGATAGCAAGTTTGTTGTGTGACTATACCTTCATCCTTTTGGTGATGGTGATCATTGAAGTTATTTGACTTATTATCATCCTTTTGGTGATAACAAGTTTGTTGTGTGACTATACCTTCATCCTTTTGGTGACGGTGATCTTTGAAGTTGATGAGTCAACTATCATCCTTTTGGTGATAGCCTTGATATTATACTTTTGGTAATGGGAAACTTTATCAGAATAACCATCATCCTTTTGGGGTGACGGATATCATCCTTTTGGTGATGGGAATATTTGGATTGTGTCTAGCTTTCATCCTTTTGGTGATAGCGAGATTTGTTGTTGATCTTACCATCATCCTTTTGGTGATGACGATCTTTGTTATAGCCACTATAACCATTATCCTTTTGGTGATGATTTCCTTTGAAGCTCAGCTTATCCATCATCCTTTGGTGATGACGATCCTGGAAATCATGTTGAAGTACTAATCATCCTTTCGGTGATAGCAGTAAATTACTGTCATCCTTTTGGTGCCAAAAAAACCTGTTCAGTTTCTGTCTTTGCATCAAAAAAGACTTGTGCAATATTTGAATGTCAACTTGAGGGTTGGCATTAATTTGGACATTCTACCTCTATAACCTTGGTGCTGTTAGAATTCATTGCATTTTCTTTCTGCATATCTCATTTGCATTTCAAAGGACAAAATTTGGGTCTTTTCATATTTAATTACCTTCTACCACGAATATATGAAGACTGTTGTCATTCTTACCTTCTGGTTCAAGTTAATTAAATAGGGGCAACTGTCATACCCCAATTTTGTTCGGGCATATTTAAATTTTCATAGAATTAATTTCATTTTTATTTTGTGCATCATATGCATAACAAATCATACATTCCAAATTCATACCAAATTCCTTCATTTACAAAAAATCTCATTCAACTGACAATTAGATTACATTCCGTTGTCGATGTATAAAAAAGGTGCAAAACTGGAAATTTTGATAAACTGTTGACTTTTGTTAACCGTTGACTTTTGGTCAACGGTGGACCAAAGCCAATCATGTGGCTAAAAAAAAACCATTCCTGGTCATTCTCATGTTCTTTTCCAAATCACCTTAAACCATACAATTTCATTATGTTGGACCTTCATCAATAAATCATTAGCCCATTGTTTTTTACACTACCATACATACAACAATGTAAATCATGTTCATTCTAAAAGCCAATTTACATTACATCCACCATTGAAAACCATTACATAAACCCTGTCCATTCTCATTACAACCAAAAACCAACTCACATGCTGACATACACAATACAATGACCAAAGTACATAACCTAAGCATCGTTACAACATGTACAAAACTACACTACAAATTCACCATAAGTCGTGAGTGTGAAACCACCATCAAGGCAGCTCTTGTCAAACCATAAATCTGCCGCAGAAACTGGTACTTTTTCCTGCGTGGCTGCTAACAGAATGTAGTAGAAAATTCTCCTACATTTTGTTTTCTATAGCCAACATTGAGCATAACCTGTGGAACAACCAAAACAGCAGCATGCACAAAATTAAGAAGCGACATATCAGTGAAATGAACCAAAGCTGCTAGATGAACACATCATCACACTTGAACCAATCAGAAAAAAAAACCTGCTAAAAAGAAAACAGAAGGAAGAAGTGGATGGGAACGAGAAGTGTCGAATCTGCTCCTTCTGTAATTATATCTGATTCACTTACCAACCTTTTTGGTGTTACTGGAAGGGAATAAGCTTCAAACATGCATCCCCAATTTTCCCTGAAATGATACTTCTTTTTGAGGTCATTTGAGCATCAACGGCAAGAACATCATCTGCCACCATATGGGTTCAGTAGAAATCCTGATTCTAGTATGACTAGTCAAGTAGTGAAGCAACGACAATGGCGGGCGCCACAGCAGAAGCATCATCAGCCTGTGTCTCTTAAACAACAACCTTTGTTGCAACTAAGACCTGCAGTAAATTACCAATATGGATTGAATTCACCTATGCCATTGTCATGCAACACAACAAAATACATGGTTTAACTTTATGGCTAAGATACCTGCAACATTGCCAACCCTTTTGAAAGTTTGCCACCAAACCGAGCTTATGTGCCTCGCAATAGCAGCAAAGTCCGCATCTGTGTACTAGCTCAAAAGCATTCGCGTACCCTCTTGAAGCAACAGCCCTGCCACCAAAGGAAAACCGAGCATTAAAAAATACATACTCAATGGTGGTCTGCGGCTCACAGTAGTCAGTTGTGGATATTGTGTTTGACAGGATCTCATACTCATAATGGAAAATGTTTAGAAGTCAAAACCTGCACCAGTATTCACAAGATTTCAAAGTACATCAGTGGAAAGCAATCATGATCAAGTCCAACCTGCACGCGACCAAACCAGTGACTTAAGATCAACCTTGTTAATTTCAGCAGAGAAGCAATTGAAAAGTGGAAGGAACCACAACTACAAACACATACACATCCTGGAAATGTTTTATCCATTACACAACAGACCGGCATGAACTGTGTAACAGTTTAATGCGAGTGCAATAGCATCATGTTACCTGCATAAACTAAGAGAAGCTTAAATTTCTGGAAGTTGTGAGGAAATGCCTTGTCATATCAGTTGACAGAAAAAGAAGACCACAATGGCAAAAAGGAATAGTCAAGGGTCGTACGCCATCTAAAAAAATCGAATTTACATGACAGTGAAAATCAGGATTCTTACTATGACAGATACAAGTGTTACTGCGGTAAAGAAGCTAGTGAGAACAATCTTGCATTTTTGTGAGGATTTTGCCAACGGAATGGATTCGCATTACAACTTTCACACAAGGGACCCCACAAAATCCAGAAGGAAATCTTACTCTAACGGAATGATTTGCTGGATCCGCCAGCTCACACCATCACATGAACCTCGTACCACCTCTCTATAAGAAGGGAGTGAAATCCACTGAAAAAGGACCCTGAAAAAAGCACTGTTATGCTGCAGAAAACAACCCAAAGACACTTAAAGCTCTAAAATTTCTAAGTTTGCTGAGATCTCGCGTTGAATCTCGACGAGTTTGAGCTAAGAAACCACTACCTTAACAGCAACGAGTCAGTAATAATCATGCAGAGGAGCATGGAGTAAGAGGAAGAGAATCGAAGCAACTGACAAAGAAAAGAGGCAATTGTCGAGCGATTACCTGAGGTATCCATGGTCGCTCTAATTTCGCCGGAGTCACGACACTCTGGTGGAATCATTTCTCATCTGCTTTAAAATGCTTATGTATTGTATCCTTCAATGCACTTACCACCATCTGACTTTAAACTTCGAAGGTTTTTGTTGATGATTGTTGATATAGAAGGAGAATTAGGAGCTAGGTCATATTTTTGATAGTTAGATCTATTAGACAAAAGTTGTTGATATGCTAAATTTAATTTGAGGTGTAGAAACTGGGAGGGTGTGCGGTCGTCTCCCTTTCAGTTTTATGGGATTGCAGTTTTTTAGTGAGTGGTATCGCATGAAATATGGGTTAGCATGAAGAAGAACACCACAAGGTGTTCATCTCTTTTCTCTCAAAAGATGGGTTTTTGACTGATATACACAAAGGAGATGGTTTTTTCAGTGAGAGTAGTATGACCGTTCAAATAAAGAGAGAAGAGTATACATATTTCTTTGTGCAATGCAAAGATGGCATTGAAGAGGTCGATAAATAAAATCCTTTTTTATTAAATGCCTTTATTGTTTGGTCCTTTGGTTAAAGTTATTTTAAAAGCATTTGTCAGTTATTGATCTTCCCTATGATTATGTGGATTCCCCATTTAAGCTCTCTAATGCATGGCTGCCGTGTGTGTTTACTAGAAGAGAGAGTAGAGGCCAAACGCCGTCCTCTTGTTTCTCTTTCTATCCTCCCTTTTGTTGTTTTTTTTTGGGAAATCTTGGAAACATTTTGGGCCTCCGGCCAACCCGGATCCGTGAAGATGATACCATGGGCCTTTGTGGTTTTCTTATTTGGACTTCACCCTTCATTTCATTCCTGCACCCCATTTCTTTTAAAGACTTACTTATTCTTCTACTTTTGTTGTTTTATTATTTAACTTGAGTTTGATCATTGTTTTAATTTGCACCTTATATTATTTATTTATTTTTTAGAATATTACGATTAAATGAGTAGTTCATTTACTAAAGTAAATAAGTGCTTAATTCTTTATGTATCTTGTCGCTAAATTAATTTTGAGCAAATACCAAGTACTTTTATCTAAACTTTATTGGTTTTGTAAAAGCGAATTCAAAGTCTTTAATCAATATATTCCTCAAAACTTTTAATTCTATTTTTTTTTGATGAAAAGGGGAATAGTGAGCATCCGCTTCATTATCTCTCGATTATTCGAATAATTGGCGTACGCCATATTGCTCGGATTTTCGTCATTCAATTGAAACCCTAAAACTCTATAAAATTAAAATTACTTCCCCAAATTATTTATGAATTCTAAAAGCTTTAGTTTAATAATTAATTTTGGATGAAAAAGGGAATAGTAAGCCTCTGCTTCACTATGTCTCGACTATTCGAATAATTGGCGTACGCCATATTGCTCGGATTTTCGTCATTCATTTAAAACCCTAAAACTCTATAAAATTAAAATCACTTACCCAAATTATTTTTGAATTCTAAAAGCTTTAGTTTAATAATTAATTTTGGATGAAAAGGGGAATAGTAAGCCTACGCTTCACTATCTCTCGACTATTCGAATAATTGGCGTACGCCATATTGCTCGGATTTTCGTCATTCATTTAAAACCCTAAAACTCCATAAAATTAAAATCACTCTCCCAATTAATTATAAATTCTAAGAGCTTTATTTTTAATAATTAATCTTTGAATGAAAAGGAGAATAGTAGGCATCCGCTTCATTATCTCTCGATTATTCGAATAATTGGCGTACGCCATATTGCTCGGATTTTCGTCATTCAAATTTAAACCACAATCGAATAAACTCAAATCACCTATTATATCAAACACAGTTTCAAGATCAACTTTATAATTTAAACTTCGATATAGAATGGGAGGCGTACGCCTCACCATTCCTTGATTATTTGTATAATTGGCGTACGCCACATTGCTCAAATCATCGACCTTTCAAAACTCACCAATTCAAAATTCAAATTATTTTCACAAATCAAATACAAACATATAAACATATCTTTTACAATTTAAACCTCGGATGATAAAAGATGGGAGGCGTTCGCCTCGCCATCTCTTGATTATTTGAATAATTGGCGTACGCCATATTGCACAAATTATCGACTTCCGACTAAAACACGCTAAATAAACTTGGATAAAGGAATAAGTGGCATACGCCTTATTATTACTTGAATAAGCAAGTAGAGGGCGTACGCCTCACTACCGTGCATATTCAACATCCACAAACAAACTTTCAAAATAATTTGAATGAAAAGGGAGTAGAAGGCTGTCGCCTTATTATTCCTCGAAAGAATTGGACGATCGGTGTACACCACATTGCTCAATCTTTCGTCGTTCTTCAAAACATCTCAAACAAATCAAACCTAACTTCTCGCCCCCGAGCGATCGAAACCAAACCAAAACACCCAAACACATCAACTTAACCTGTCACCCCCGTGTGACGAAAACTCTTTCAAAAAGAACACTGTAAATCCTTTCTAATGCGCCCAACAAACCAGTGCTAGAGCCTCCCCCGAGAGTAGACAAGCCAGTGTTTAGCCGTTAGAACGCCGACCTACACAGTCGTTCATCAAAACAAAACACACCAAATATTCGTAGTAGCCCGAACTACGAATGCTCTGATTTCCTTATTGCACCATAAGGATACGTAGGCAGGAGATTGTTGTATCTTCGCGAGCACACTAATAAAAAACCTCCCATTTCCCCCTCCTGAGGTCTTCATCCACATCTATCATCAATTCTAATCACTCGAAGCAAGCGAATAACAGTCAATTAACAGTCAAATAGAAAAATCAGACTAAGAGGTTCCCGTTGAGTACAACGGACGTAAGGGGTGCTAATACCTTCCCCTTGCGTAATCGACTCCCGAACCCGAATATGGTTGCGACGACCATTATTCTATTTTCCTAAAGGTTTTCTCGATATTTTCCTATTCCTTCATTGGGATAAATAAAGTTCGGTGGCGACTCTGTTTCGAACAACATTTTTCCGCGTCCTATCGCGAGGGATCGCATTATCATTTTTGAGGTGCGACACCGGTTACTGAGCAATTATCCATTTATTCCACAGGGAAGCACAAGAGACAGTTGCGAAAAGGCCAATTCAGGATCAAACCAAAAAGGCAAACTGAATCAAGACTCGTCCTAATGAGGAAAGAACTCAAAAGGGAAAACCCATCCCAATATATGTGTTGGGAGGAAACGGGAATAACCGTCATCCACGAGGATATATCTCAGTGGGGAAATGCAGAAGGAAAGGACAGACACTTTCTGCTTAAGGGGCTGACTCTATTTTGAGAGATTAGACACCCGACATCTACTTGGGGAGATCTACTGGGGAGATCTATATCACCATTAGCAGGAGATAACAAACAAAAGATATATGGCAACAAATGCAACATGAATATCTGAATGTTGAAGGTATGCATGAATATGCTTGATTTATGTCTGATGAATGCTGACAAAACAGACATATCTAACACAAACAGGTCGAGGAATCAAACGCTCGGTACTACACCATAGGAGAGAAAGCCAGGATCACCGGAGAATAACCAATTCTAGCGGGATCAGGAAAACTAGGATCATCTGCAAGGATGAATCATCAGTCTCAGCTGGGAAAGAGGAACTCGCTGTATAGGCAAGAACTGCCACGAAAGCAACTCCAAACAACTCCACTGGGGGAAAACCCACTGAGGGAGAAAAGATCACACAAATAGATCCTTCCACACAAGCAACTCTACTGGGGATCAAAGATATCAGGAAATCACCGAATCTCTGCAGGGGAGGAATCATCACAGATACAATCCACCATGCCACCAATCTACTGGAGATTTATCCGAGAAAGAGAAGGAGAGCTGGGGATTAGCCACCAAATACTGAACCTTCCAAAAGGAACCACAACTGCTGAGGAGGAAAGAATCACTGCTCTGCTGAAGGGAGAGGAGGTGAAAACCTCAACAAGCGCTCTGATGGGGAGAGTCCTAATAAAGGCTCTGCTCAACAAAAACATGTTCGGGAGAAATCCCAACAAACACCCTGCTTGGGGAAAAAATCTCAACAGAAGCTCTTCTTGGGGAGAAACCCCAACAACAATCTGGAGAAAGAGGATACAGCCATGCCAGGAATATGAACAAAAGTCTTACCCTATTGGAAATCATGCCACCCTTGGGAGAGCACTGAGAATTTCTTAAGTATCCTTTCATCATTGTGAATGTTCACTTTGTTTAAAAACAATTTTTATGAAAAATTTGTTTGTTTAAAACAATGACATTTTATCAATTAAAACATGCAAAACATTTGTTGAGTAGAAACAAATAAGAGTGCAAATAATTGGATAAAAGCTCAAATTTATTTGATGGAATGGTAGTCTGTGAATGGCAAGACTCCATAGATCTGTACAAAGTTTGAAATCGGTGATATATATTGGAAGAGGGCTACATTGAACATAATGACCATTTCTCTACCAAATTGAATCCGATGTATTTGAAGCTTCAGCTGACGATGACTGAGCGAGAATCTCTGACGAAAAGACGGCTGTGAAACAGAAAGTCTTGTCAGGATGCAGTTACTTGCCAAATCCCTAATTTTTTTGCCTAGATTTCCCCAGGGTGAGGTACTCAATCTAGCGGGATACAAATTCATCATTTTTTTTATGTCTCTAATTTTTTCCTGGATCGCCCTTTCAGGTTATCCACCGAGACGCTCATTTCTGCGTAAGCCGCCCTTTCGGGTTTTCAACTTAGCGAGCTATTCTGTTTTTCTTTTAGGCGAAGTATTTCTTGACTGCATCTGAATTCACAGGACGAGTGAAATCCTCCCCATCCATTGTTGTAAGCATCAAAGCACCACCTGAAAAGGCTCTCTTAACAACATATGGACCCTCGTAGTTTGGAGTCCACTTGCCCCTGGAATCGGGCGCGAAAGACAAGACTTTCTTGAGCACAAGGTCACCTTCTCGGAACACGTGAGGCTTGACCTTCTTATCGAATGCCTTCTTCATTCTCTACTGATATAACTGACCATGGCACATGGGAGTCAATCGCTTCTCTTCAATCAGATTCAACTGGTCATAACGACTCTGGATCCATTCAGCATCAGTTAACTTGGCTTCCATCAAGACTCTCATGGATGGGATCTCCACCTCTACTGGGAGAACAACCTCCATGCCGTAAGCAAGAGAGAAAGGGGTTGCCCCTGTTGAAGTGCGGATAGATGTACGATATCCATACAAAGCAAATGGCAGCATCTTGTGCCAATCTTTGTACGTGACTGTCATCTTCTGGATAATCTTCTTGATATTTTTGTTAGCAGCTTCAACAGCCCCATTCATCTTGGGTCTGTAAGGAGAGGAATTATGGTGTGCAATCTTGAACTCAGCGCACAACTCTTCCATCATTTTGTTGTTCAAGTTAGATCCATTATCAGTAATGATCTTGTCAGGCACACCATAACGGCATATCAGTTGATTCTTGACAAACTTCACGACCACCTGCCTGGTCACATTCGCATACGATGTCGCTTCAACCCATTTGGTGAAGTAGTCAATTGCTACGAGAATAAACCTGTGTCCGTTGGACGCTTTCGGTTCAATCATGCCTATCATGTCGATTCCCCACATCGAGAAAGGCCGTGGTGATGAAATCACATTCAGAAGTGTCGGAGGAATATGAATCTTGTCCGCGTAAATCTGACATATGTGGCATTTCTTCACATATTTGCAGCAGTCAGACTCCATTGTCAGCCAATAGTAGCCTGCTCTCAACATCTTTCTAGCCATGGCATCAACAGGTCTTCTTCGTGCCTATCCACGCATCTGAGCAGAACCATGTCAAAATTCCTCTTGTAAAGCACTTCACCGCTGAGGTAGAAACTGCCTGACAACCTTCTCAGAGTTTTCCTGTCTTTCATAGATGCCCCAGGCGGGTAAACCTGGTTCTGAAGGAAATTCTTGATATCAAAATACCAAGGCTTGTCGTCTTGTACTTCTTCAACTGCAAACACGTGAGCTGGTCTATCCAAGTGCATCACAGTGATATTGGGAACTTCATTCCAATACTTGACCATAATCATTGAAGCAAGCATAGCAAGAGCATCTGCCATTCGATTATCCTCTCGAGGAATATGATGAAAGTCAACTTCTGTAAAGAATGTTGAAATCCTCCTGGCATAATCTCTGTACGGAATGAGACTTGGTTGATTCGTCTCCCATTCACCCTTGATCTGATTGACACATCGAGGTGCTTGATCCTTGGTTGATTCGTCTCCCATTCACCCTTGGTGAAGTGTCGGGCCGAATCACCATACACATCGAGGTGCTTGATCCTCAGATCGATGCATTCTTCCAATCCCATAATGCAGGCTTCGTACTCAGCCATATTATTCGTGCATTTGAAAGTTAGCCTTGCTGTAAAAGGAATATGTGTGCCTTGAGGAGTAATGATTACTGCCCCAATTCCATTTCCGTACTGATTTACAGCGCCATCAAACACCATCGTCCATCTGGAACCAGGTTCTGGACCTTCACCAAGTATAGGCTCATCACAATCTTTCATTTTCAAATACAGAATCTCCTCGTCTGGGAAGTCGTACTGAACAGACTGATGATCTTCAATCGGCTGGTGTGCCAAGTGGTCAGCCAAGATACTCCCTTTGATAGCTTTCTGAGCTCGATACTTGATATCATACTCAGATAACAACATCTGCCAATGGGCAATTCTCCCGGTTAAAGCAGGCTTCTCGAAGATGTACTTGATCGGATCCATTCTGGATATTAACCAAGTTGTATGATTTATCATGTACTGGCGTAAACGCTTAGCGGACCAAGCCAAAGCACAACACGTCTTCTCAAGCATAGAGTATCGAGACTCACAATCAGTGAAATTCTTACTCAGGTAGTAGATAGCAAATTCTTTCTTTCCCGATTCATCTTGCTGACCAAGTACACAACCCATCGAGTCTTCAAGAACAGTCAGATACATGTGTCGCATTACGCGAAAAACCGGCGGGAAAAACGAAACAACAGAGCCGCCATCGTGCGTTATTTATCCCAAAAGAGGGAAAGGAAACGCTCAAAGTAAACCTGGAAAAGACATGGTCTCGCGACCAGAGAGAGATGGGATCGGGAGTCGGTTATGCGAAGGGAAGGTATTAGCACCCCTACGCATCTGTCGTACTCGACGGGATCCACGCACAAAAGGAAGGATAAAGGTTGCTAAAACGCCAATAAAGCAAACATCAAACACTGGGTGAAAGAGACATAGAAAACAAAAGAAACTAACTCGGCAGGATATCACATCCTGGGCCTACGTAGTCTGTCAGGCACAGACATCAGAGTCGACGTAGTTCGGGACAGGGGAGAACGTGCTCGCTAGGATGTCGCATCCTATGCATACGTATCTTCTCGGACTAAAGAAGAATCAGAGCACTCGTAGCTCGGCTAACGCACGCCAAACAAAGCCACACAGACACAGGAAACCGACTGCCAATCGCTGGACTTATGTCAGACTCCACACAAAAAGGAAAACATGGAAACCGAATGCCAATCGCTGGACTTACATCAGACTCCGAACCAACAAACCCACACACAGGAAACCAACTGCCAATCGCTGGACTTACATCAGACTCCAAACCAACAAACACACACGCAGGAAACCAACTGCCAATCGCTGGACTTACGTCAGACTCCAAACAAAGAAACTGGAAACCGAATGCCAATTGCTGGACTTACATCGGACTCCAACCAGAAAAGGAGAAACAACTCACACAAACAAAACAAAAGGGCGCCCAGAGAGATCTGCTCATCTCCTGCCTACGTACCTCACCTGGTATGAGGATCAGGGCGACGTAGTTCCCCTACGCAGGGAAAAAGGACTAGCCTAACCAGAGACTGGAAAATGACAAACTAGAAGGGAGACTAACTCGAGCCTAATAGTTATCATGTTAATTCACCATGGTCCTAGGTTGAGGTTGCTATCTAACTTGCACAGGGAGCAAGCTATCCTAAACAACACAACAGTCATACAGAAGCACAAAGCAAGCACACACACTATATACAAACAGAGGGGCTTGTGTCGCATCCTGCGAAAAATCAACCGGCGAGCCTAAAAATAAAAACACACAGAGCCGCCACTAAACGTTATTTATCCCAAGATAGGGAAAGGAAACGCTCAGAGAAACCTGGAAAGACATGGTCTCGCGACCAGAGAGAAAAGGTTCGGGAGTCGGTTACGCGAGGGGAAGGTATTAGCACCCCTCACGTCCGTCGTACTCGACGGGATCCACGTCCTAGAATAAAGAAAAGGTTGCTAAACATCACACACACACACGGGGAACGCAGGTGGGGTTAGGAGGAACGAGCTCGATAAGGTATCGCACCTTATGCCTACATATCTTGTCTGGAACAAGAATCAGAGCCACTGTAGTTCGGCTTACGCACGCCAAACAACACAAAACATACAGACAAGCAAGGGTGGCAAACATGGAGCCCGACAACCACTTGATGGAATTACGTCGGCATCCGAACCAAAGCACGCACAAAACGGCAAACGTGGAGCCCGTCAGCCAATCCTGGACTTACGTCGGCATCCGAACCAAAACACACTCAAAAGGGCAAACATGGAGCCCGACAGCCAATCCTGGGCTTATGTCAGCATCCGAACCCAAACAAACAATCAGATAACAAACAAACACACGCAAAAAAGAAAAAGGTTGCCCGGAGTGGTCTCGCACGACCACCTGCCTACATACCTCGTCTGGAACGAGGATCAGGGCGATGTAGTTCCCCTAAACAGGGGAGAAACTCTCCTAACCAGAAACAGAGGGGAAAAACACGACACTAGGGAGCTGAGACTCGAGCCTAATGTTGTCATGCAAAGTCGCCCTAAGTTCAGGTTTCTAACCTACTTGCATAAGCAAACTATTCCTAACCAGGAAAGAAGCTAACACACAAGCATACAAGCATACCAATCAACATACATCAAATGAGAACAGGCATCTCACACAATCATGTCAATCAGATATCCACATAACACGCACTATAGCCAAACAAGGGGCTCAATCAATCAGGTTTGACTGCCTAAGCAAGTCGTCTGTACAGGCTGGTTTTGCTCTTAACCTTGCCATTACGAGGCTAAGGTGAAGCAGATGAAAGGATGAAGTGAGGATCAGACCTCACAGCTCATATCCCTAACCAGGGAGAGCATCTGACAAATGAGCATGGGTCCAGAATAGGGGAACCCTTCTATACTCAGAGACTCTGACTCAATGTGCACTGCACGGGATCTTGGGTTAGGATCTCAATGCTTCAACCATGTAATGGGAGCAAGGAGAAGACTCAACTGAAGAGTGGGGGGTAGACTGCATACCCTACCTTCCACCAATTGCCTTCTTTGAAGGACTTTCACCTGCTTGGGCTTTAAAATAAACAACCACAATCATTGCCTCTTAAGGAGGACTTCAGCCATTTATTTGCCCGGCCCGGTAACAGCCGGGTCTCCAGACTACATGAAGTAAGAAGGTTATACCTCTATGCAAGTTGCTTAAGCAACGCAAAGCAAAAGTTCACAAGGAACTGAGCAACTAAAGTACCTGGAAACAATCAAACTCAGTCAGTACTCAAGCAGACAAACCATAAACAACAAACAGTTAACCAGTTTAAACAAACTATGCACAACACAAGGCAAGCTCAAGGCTTAAGCCCAAGCTTCAACACCTACAAAACAATGCTATGTTAATATACAAACATCAACAACATCAATCAAAATTGATTTGAACCATTATCCATGTGCCTTGCTTTTTGATCCTGAAAAACCAAGCAAATATTAGCAACTAGACCACTAGGCCAAGCCTAGGGTCCAAAAGCAACAAAAAAGTTAAAACAGCAAGGCATTCACAATCAAAACTCAAATTAAAGTCAAACAAATGCAAACATCATTGGTCCCATGTCTATATCATCCATTATGTTCAATTCATGCACAAAACAAGGCACATTGGTTCAAATGAAGCACCAAGCATACAAACAGAATTATTGCATTCAAAGCCATGCCAAAACACATCCAAAAATTCTCAAATTAAGTACACCTAAACAGGGGTCAATCAAGGTCTACCATGTCAAATTTGAGCTCAATTGGGCAAATGGAACCATGTCAATGAAAATCAACAAAAACAGACACAATTTCATGCTCCAATTCACACCATCAATGCATACATCCACTTCAAAAATTCATATCTCATTGGAAACTAAAAAGAAATGGATGAGACCAAAACAGGGAGGTCCTAACATGTGTCTAGTTCATGCATATCAAATTTCATGGCCATACAATACAATATGAGGATTTCCCAATCAATCTACCAACATGTATCACATGAGCTTGCAATTTCAACAACCAGAAATGAAAAAATCAAGATTAAATTGAAAAGGCAGTGAAAAATTCTACAAAAATTCATCAAGCATCCTAACATATCAACAATTCACCATGCCAAATTTCATTCAATTCTAACATGCATAGGTTATCCAATTAAATCCAGCAAGTTGACATAATGAGGTGTGACACAAATTGTCACACCTAAGTTCCAGAATTTGCTGCTCTCTAACCAGGTATCAAAAATTCATGAAATTTACATATAAATAATCCTCAATGAGTCAAGAACCACCACAAAAATTTTCAGCCATTTATTTAACATTAGGTGCATTTCATGATCAAATTGGTAGAAGGTAGCAAAAAATGGACACATGCGAAACAAGTCTAAGTCAAACAAGATATTTGCCATGCACAACTTTGACCAATAGGTCAAAAAAATCCTACACTCATCAACAAAGTCATAGAAAAAATCCTCACATTTTTCTGAATTTTCTACTATTTTTTATGAATTTTTTAAAGTGATTATGATTTTTTACAAATTATGTGAATTAATATAATTAAGTGAATTTTCACCAATGGCATAATTGTAAATACGGAACAGTGGCCGCGGGAAACACCTCGTTCAAAAATTCAAACAGAGAAACGGATCAAACAGTAATTTTCTCAGAAAACTCCATCGTCTTCCTCGCAGCACACTCCTCACCATCTCAAAAGTGGTTTTGCTCATTTCTTAACCAAAACGCGCAAACAAATAACCGTTGGAAAGGTCTCACTCTCAGGATCTCAACTATCAACAAGGTTTTCACTAACTCTTCCTATATCTCTCGAATCGACGAAGTTAGGGTTTGACAACATACTTTCAAATCAAGATTTCTTACCCTACGTTGCATCATAATCAAAGCTACGCATATCATTGGATTATACATGGAACGAGCTTTCAAACACATACAACAATTAAGCAATTCGTGAGATTCGATTTTTACACACCTGGCCATGGCAGTGAAGCTATTGGTGTTCTTCGCGTGATTCAACCTCAAACAGATGGAGTAGAAGGTTGTGGAAGGTGAGTAGAGTGCTTGAATTCGGTCGATGTTGCTCCTAATGCTCGAAACTTTGATTCACCATGGAAGAGTGCACTTTGGACAGTTGAGTTTTGGAGCTTGATTGATGGTGAAAACCACAAATAGATGGAGATGATGATGATGCAAGATCAACACAACAAGAAATTCGAGAATTGATCAAGAATTCAAAGAGCTTTGGTCAATTTTGGTTTTGGTGTTCTTGAGGAATTGGAGAGAATTGGTTGAATTTCAGATCTGATTTTGGGAAGTGTGAAAATCTGTTATGATTAGATGATGATTATGAATATATACTTCAACTTAATCCACACTTAATCACCTTAATTAACCAAACCAAATGTAATTAGCATAATGTGGTTTAATTGTGAAAGCTCCAAAACGCCCTTGCCAACTATTGCCATATGACAGCTCATGACAGCTCAAGCAAGTCACATTTGATGTTTAGAGGCAAATGCAAGATCAAAACAGAGTTGTGCGTTGATACAAAAGCTCCTGCATCAATACATAGCTCATTTTTAACAGTGTGCATCGATGCGTAACTTGTTTGTATCAATACATGGCACTTTTTAACAGTGTGCATCGATACATAACTTGTTTGTATCAATACAAGGCACTTTTTAACAGTATGCATCGATACATAACTTGTTTGCATCGATA
Organism: Lathyrus oleraceus; assembly: GCF_024323335.1. NCBI lineage: Eukaryota > Viridiplantae > Streptophyta > Magnoliopsida > Fabales > Fabaceae > Lathyrus > Lathyrus oleraceus. The sequence continues at coordinate 330,055,012 of NC_066582.1, read as the reverse complement.
CAAGGCACTTTTTAACAGTGTGCATCGACACATAACTCGTGTGCATCGATACATGGCCCTTTTTTGCCTTGCACGCATCGATACGAAATTCGTGTGCATCGATACATGGAAAATTTTGCCATGCACGCCCGGTGGTAATTTGACCATATCTCCTCAACCGTTCATCCGATTCTCACGATCTTGGACTTTTTGAAAATGGGAGAGAAAGATCTACAACTTTCATGTTCAACAAAATTCCATTTGAAGCTTTTTTGATGGTGGAAAATTGGGTTGAAGTCGTTCCAAAAACTTGCCATCCTTTTGGAAACTTGAAACCATAGGTCATTTTTCCTTTTGGAAACCTTTGCTATGACCTCAAATCCTTCAATGTGAGTATTTGAAATGTCAAATGAGACTTGTTTGAACATGAATGGAGTATCTCTTGCCCTCTCCCTCCTCCAAATCCATCAATCCAGGCACAGTTGACCACAATTGACTTTTCTGACAGATAGATGAATTTCAGCTTGACTGATCAAATTGAGCCCCAAACTCCTGATGAAATGGCTCAACCATGAAACCCTAGCATCCATAAGCTCAATATAATCATAGAATGAACCCCATAACCATCATAAACCCCATCTCCTGATGCAGCCCTGATTGGCCCAATACAACTGATTAGGGTTGACCAGTGGTCAAAACCCTAATCTCAAGGAATGAGCTTCAATCTTCTGATGACATCCAATCATGATGATGATGATGTATCGATTCAATCAAGATGAAGACCAATCTCCCTTGAGAATCAGGAAACCCTAATTCACAGCCCAATCCTCAGATGGCCCATGATCAGTCAAAACCCTAGCTTACACTTTCTGACTTCCTCATCTTCTGATTAAGACTTGGGAAGATGGCTTGCACTACGTAACCACATGTTATGCAATATGAAATGCCTAATGACCTAAAATGAAATGCAAATATGTTAATGCTAGTCCCAAGAGAGGAGGGCAAATTTTGAGGTGTTACAGCTGCCCCTATTCAATCCACTGTGAACCTGTCGATACGAAATAGCCTCGGTTTTCGGATGATCAGGATGAAGAGTGATTGAATACCAAGAACAGACGAACAATTTGCACTCTGATGGGATAATAATTAACGACGCCTGTCAGCATCGGCGAAGAAACAAACTCTTGAAACGTCGACCTGGATACCAAAATAAATGGTAACGCAGGGATAACCATGGCCTGAACACCACTCATCCGCTCGGGATTATTATTCTCTTTTTGCTTTTCTTGAACCCCGAAAATTTTCTCTTCTTCTACCTGGTCCGAAAACCACTTCGGTCTGAACTCCGAAAAACTGGCCTGAATACCATAAGTGCTTCAACCTGATAGTCGGAAACTTCACTAATCACCACTCTAAGGGCAACACGTCAGAGGGTACACCTTCAACCAGACACTGACTGATGACTGGGAAGAAACTCGACGTTTACTGAACATCGGACGATGATGTTTACTGACACCAAAAAAAGCTCGACCAGACATTAACCAATGACCGGGAGGAAACTCGATGTTTACAAGCACCGAACAATGATGTTGACATGACATCAAACAATGATGCGGACAGACATCAAACAATGATGCGGACAGACATCAAACAATGATGCGGACAGACATCAAACAATGATGCGGACAGACATCAAACAATGATGCGGACAGACGTCAAACAATGATGCGGACAGACATCAAACAATGATGCGGACAGACATCAAACAATGATGCAGACAGACATCAAATAATGATGTGGACAGGACATCGAATAATGATGTTGACAGGCATCAAACAATGATGTTGACAGGACATCAAACAAGGATGTGGACAGACATCAAGCAAGGATGTTGACAAGACATCGAACAATGATGTTGACAGGACATCAAACAAGGATGTTGACAGGACATCAAACAATGACCGACCAAACACTTACTGATGTCTGGGAAGTAACTCGACGTTTACTGAACATCGGATGATGATGTTTACTGACATCAAAGAAAGCTCGACCAGACACTTACTGATGACCGGTAGATGCTGTTGCTCCAAAACCCCGATGCTGAACTCCTCAGAGTACCATCTTCCAACTTCTGTCGAAACCAAATCTCAAGTAGTAACCACGGCTTGAGTCGCGCTGATCGCGTAACCTTTCCATCTCTGCCCGACGGAAAAGCTTCCTCCAGTATTGCACTGCTGGGGAATATCTATGATTAACCCAAGATTCTGAACTCCTCGGAGTAACATCTTGCTCTTCGGGCCAAACCACCTCTCAAACAGTAACCACAGCTTGAGACTAGCTTATGCGTGCAATATGATGCATGATTGATTTTTCTGCGTAATGCTCCATAAATATGGAAATGCTACGCGATTATTTATTTTTCTATGCAATATGCCATGTTATTTTTTCATGATGAATGCATAAAAAGAAAAACATCCCCTCAAGGGACTCCTCTGGGGAATACGAGACACTCTGCTGAGGAACTCGTCACCGCTCCAATTCCACCCTGCTGGGGAATAACACTGCTGCTGGGAATAAGGCAACCCTTGCTGGGGAATAACCTCTTTCGCACCCAATCCACTCGAGAAACTGCTGGGGATAAGCACCACCAACACTCTGTGGGGACACAACAATCTTTGACTTGCTGAGGATATCAATCCTGACTCCGCTTCGGGAAAACTCACAGATACTCCCGCTGGGGAAATGAGCAATCTTCAACCTGCTGGGGGAATACCATCCAGACCCTGCTAGGGGAACGACAACTACTCCGCTGGGGAGGACCCAATCAATCCACATGTAGGATACCCTCGGCTGGGGATGCAGATATTCGTCTGCTACGGAAACTCGTTCAATCCACTGGTAGAATGAACACTGTTGGAGAGATATGTCATTGAAAAAACCCGCTCCACTCGGGGAACTGCTGGAGATATATTTCTTTGAACCCGCTCCACTCGGGGAACTAGCTGGGGAAATAAGAAAAGTTGGCACAACACCTGTCGACTCATCGAACCAAGGTATCCACCTCCTAATCTCGCACCAGCTTTCCACTTTTGAGAACTCCCAGACTCGTCTGGACCTTTTCTGCTCCATCATCTTGCATTCCAAGTCGTTCCGCACTCGACGAGAGACGTACTCCTGGGATTTATACATAAATTTCAATTTTCCGACTTTGAAGAGTCTTCTTAATTAATTTCAATGGTCGTCGGGCGTCTCTCGTCGTCTCTCCGTTCCTCCTTCGTCCCTGATCGAACTCTGCGGGGAATTACAAACTTTCCAGTCTTCCGACTTTGAAGAGTCTTCTGGATTATCATCAAGGCTCGTCATACGTCGCAACGTCGCTTCGTCGTTTCTTCATACGTTCGTCCCTGATCGGACTCTCATGGGGATCTCCCTTGTCAAAGCTTCCACATCACAACCCGCAAGTGAGTGGAAAAAATCTAACAATTCCTGCAAAACAGATCGTCAGATAAAACCGTGCCCCAGGCGTGTCAAGATTTCAACACTTGAGTCACTCATCCTTCCAAATAAGGTTTCAAGCTTTCAATCTTATAAACATGCATTGGAAGGAACCTGTATGTCTTAAAATGCAAGATTCTTTATCAAAAATATCTGGATGTTTTTGCAATCAAAGCGGTTATGAAAAACAAAAACAAAATTATTTGACTGAATTTGCATTTTATTGATTTGAAAAGTGTGTGGCTCAAGTGAGCAATACAAAAGGAAGCAATTCCTGAAAAGAGGTAATTGCGCTCAAAAGGAAAAATCTATCCTAATGGCAACGTGAAACCCGTGATCTCATCGAGTTCCAACTCGGTTACACCCCATATGTCCTCAGACACTCCATGCTTTCTGCCTTCTGAACAAGACGATTCCAACTGATCCCCACCGGGTATTATCCATGATGCTTTAACCAAAGCGCAAACGATCATGCTAGACGCAGTTGTTCGTTTCAATCCCTCTTTTGCCTGGACCGCCCTTTCGGGTTTTCAGTCCACCGGGATACCCATTTTTGCCCAAGTCGCCTTTTCAGGTTTTCGACTTGCCAGGTGTACAGTTTTCATTTATATCCCTAATTTTTGCCCGAACCTTTCTTTCTGTTTTTGGTTCGCCGGGATGCCCATTTTTGCCTGGACTATTTTATTCTTCTCGTCCAGCGGGTCAATTTATACGAAGTATTTTTTAACAGCGTCCGCATTCACAGGGGATGGAAAATCTTCGCCATCCATGGTCGTTAGCAACAAGGCTCCGCCAGAGAAAACCTTCTTGACCACGAATGGACCTTCATAATTCGGCGTCCACTTGCCCCTTCGATCGTTTTGAGGAGGAAGGATCTTTTTCAGCACCATATCACCTACGTGATATACCCGAGGTCGCACCTTCTTGTCAAAAGCACGCTTCATCCTTTGCTGATACAACTACCCATGACAGATGGCTGCTAGCCTCTTTTCTCCAATCAGGCTCTCTGAGTGAGAAAGGCGTTTGCCCCAGCAGACATACGTACCACGGTACGGTACCCAGGATACCATCTTCCTACTCAGTCACCATCGTTGGTACATTCCATCGTGCCCCGGGAAGCACTACCTCATCCACCTTATCTTCCCCATCAGACATCAGAACCCGTTCGGATTCAGGGTCAGGCCCCTCCTCCGGGATCGGTTACTCTCAATCTTTCGATTAGAGCACCTCGAGATGTCCTCATCAGGGAATCCACACCTCATCGGTTGACAATCCTCAATGGGTTGCAGAGAGATGTAATCAGACGATACACCCCTTGATTGCTTTCTGAGAGTATCACAAATCAGTCAATATTCTTTTTCACTCTCGCAACCCGTCCGGTCAATGCTGGATTCTCAAACCCATACTCGATCGGATCCATCTCGGAAATCCACAAAGTGGTATGAACCAGCATATACTGTCTCAGTCGGCGAGCAGCCTATGCCAAAGTACATCAAGTTTTTTCGAACAGTGAATGTACTGTTTCACAGTCGATAAACTTTTTGCTAAGGTAAATTGCATGCTCTTTTCGACAAGACTCGTCATGCTGACCCAATACACCTCGTAGACCCCTCGAAGGCCGTCAAGTACAGATTTAACAGTTGCTCCTTCCATAGGAAGCATCAGAATCAGAGGTTCCTGCAACTTTTCCTTTTATTTTTTCAATGCCCCTTGGCAATCATTATTTCGCCTGACCGTTTGATCTTTCTATCAATATCTGAATATGAGTTCACCCGTGGCGGTTAGATGAGATGTGAACCATGACAGGTAGTTCAATCTTTCTAAGAAACCACGAACCTCTTTCTTTATTCTCGATTCAGGCATTTGTTTTTTTATCTTTTTTTTTTTTTTTTTTTTTTTTTTTTTTTTTTTTAAAGCAGGAGCAACCTCGATTCCTCTCTTATAATGACCCCCCAACATCTTACCGGATCGCACTCTGATAGTGCACTCATTCTAATTCAACCTCAGTCTGAATTATCTCCCCTGGTCAAACGACTTGCCCCCAGTCTGCCAGATGCCCCACTTCCGATTGGGACTTTGCTATCATGTCATAGCATAGCATTCCATTTCATGATGAATCATATCATGAAACGAAGTCACCATGGCTCTCTGATATAGGCACTGGCGTTCTGCTTCTCTAGAGGACAGTCTTCTCTCTATGGTAGCTTGTGAGCAACGACATCGGTGTTTGACCTTGGCGTATCCTGACGTGACCAAGTAAAAACATTCATATGCTCTTTCAACAAGCCTACCATCCTGCTTTTGGCTTGCCTCTGAAACGGCCCCAATTTTTCCTTCCCGACCTCGACGGTACCTGGAACAACAACTTTGCATCGCTCCTCGTGCGACTGAATCACCTTCTCCTCTTGTTTCAACAACCTGGCTAATTCCAGCAGATCACAATCTTCTTCGCTTTCTTCTTCAGCCTGATCGCTCGGATTGTCGAAGTCATATGAGGGGTAACCAAATTGTTATCAACGAGATCCGGAGAATTACTTTTGAAGTTGGGACGAGACAAATCAAAAAAAGATGAAAAATGAAAATAAACATTGCCATTTTTATTTGTTTTTAAACTGCAAAAATAAATGAAAAACAGGGAACACCGTTTTTTGACTGAAAAACATCCATTTATTAATGATGCAGAAATGCAAATTTAAACATGAGGTGGCCCTTACAATGGACCATTACGTGTCGGGCAACACGTATGGCTTTCATGCAAATAAACTGAAAACAAGAAATAATACTCTTCCAGACGAGTAACAGTGTTGATCTTTTAGGCCTTCCAGCTCCCTGGCACGCACGATTTTATCCACTGATCAATTCCCCAGTCACTGTTAGTTTCTTTACCCACTGCCCGGGTGTAATCTGAATCTTCAGTAATTGCATTCCCCATCGCCTGACCATGCGCCGGTATGGGATTAGCATTAACATCTGTCAATAGTGAAAAATGGAGGGCCTTGGACTCCAGCAGGTCTTGAACAGTATGCTTAAAGGCTCTACAACCCTCAATGTCATGCCCCTGCGTACCAGAATGAAATTCACACCTGGCGTTCTCATTATAGTTTGGTGGCCACTGATCTGCTCTCAATGGAGCTAACGTCCTTGGCTGAACCATCCCCAGATCCATCAACTTTTTAAACAGAGCAGCATATGGCATGGGTGGCTTGTCAAAATGACGATCAACCCCCTTTCCTTTCACTTGACTCCCAGCTCCCTGTATCTTCTGGGGATTAGTCTGAGGTTGCTGTCGGACTGCCCGATTACCAGCAGGGATGGTTACTGCAGCAGTGTGCTGGTAGTAACGACCCCTACCGTGTCCTCTCTGGGCGTACACAGCACTCGATCCACCCTCATCCTTGCGCTGGTCGTTACCAAAGGATTTCTTCGGTCCAGATGACGAAGCGTTTCCTTGCATGTTCCCCATCTTCAGCCAATCTTCAATCCTTCCCACCCTTTCGACAATTACTTTCTGCCCCAGGGCGAACTCTTGCATGACATTGATCAGTTCTCCCATCTTCTCTTTCAGCTCGAGAATGTCAGCGTTGGACGGATCCATCAGTTTGGATTTGTGCCTGGTGAAGTATCTGTGAGGTCGGGTTGAGTGCAAAGGTACAGTTCTGCGAGCACGAGCAATGATTCCTGCAAAACAGCAAACAGGTTAATATGCATGAATGCAACGTCCGTCCATATGAGGAAGATTCTGTCTTTTGATTCTGGTTTCATCGAGACAGATAACATTTTGACATCCATTCTGATATTCAAGATGTCTCTCAACCAGATTCTCAATCTATAACATTCCCCATATGGCTAGACGTAGGTTTGGTGCAGATGAATGCAAAATGAGAATGATGCTGATGAATGAATGCAATGCGCTGTGCCATCCTCCAAGTCATCTGCTCCTCTGTACTGAATCTTGACTCTGAACTGATCATAACCATCTGAGGAGACAAATAAACACCAATCTGACCCACGGGTTCCGAAATAAACGGAAGAAAGATACATCATCATCATCATCTGACAATCTCACTGATCTGATAACCATAATCATCTGAATCGGCCCGGGGAACCCGAAATAAACGGATCCCCACTGATAAAATATCTCGGCCCGGGGAATCCGAAATAAACGGATCCCCACTGAGGAATAATTCGGACAGCACTCCGGCGTCTCAGAAATAAACGGCCATAAATCCGACTTATAAATAGGACTCTGATCAACTGAACCATTAGTCACCATCTGAGTCACCAACAGAACATGCATCTGTAAGAATCACCCTCCCCTCACAGGTAAATTCTAATCAGGTTATCCTAAGGCGGATAATAGTCTCGACAATCGGGCAGAGATACTCAATGGGTTTGCCCTTTCGGGTGTGCCATTGTAGTTCTCTTAAAATCGTCTAAACCAAAGATCCGGGAATGATCGGTCACCAGAGTCAACAACTCAAATGGAGTGACTCAAACAAAGCGGAATATCCACAGAGATGAGCACTATCAAGTGAGCCTCGTCCGGCTTGTGGCACATCACGCCGCCAGGCACATGTTGACTTAACATGAAAGAGGCAACGTGAGACCACACTAGTCCTAGGTGTATACTCGGGCCTGGGTTTTAGCCCCACTCAGAACACCCACCCCAAACAACGGAACCACCTGCAGAGGACGGCAACAACATGATAGTATGATGCATGCAGACATTAATGCAAATATATATACACACTGGTTAGAATAATAAATGCAATAAATAACACAAACAAGCAACCTAAACTAATCCTAGAACGCTAGGAAGGACTCGCTTAGGGACGATGGACCAGCATAGGTCTACATCGCATGTCCCCAGCAGAGTCGCCAGCTGTGTCGCATCCTGCGAAAAATCAACCGGCGAGCCTAAAAATAAAAACACACAGAGCCGCCACTAAACGTTATTTATCCCAAGATAGGGAAAGGAAACGCTCAGAGAAACCTGGAAAGACATGGTCTCGCGACCAGAGAGAAAAGGTTCGGGAGTCGGTTACGCGAGGGGAAGGTATTAGCACCCCTCACGTCCGTCGTACTCGACGGGATCCACGTCCTAGAATAAAGAAAAGGTTGCTAAACATCACACACACACACGGGGAACGCAGGTGGGGTTAGGAGGAACGAGCTCGATAAGGTATCGCACCTTATGCCTACATATCTTGTCTGGAACAAGAATCAGAGCCACTGTAGTTCGGCTTACGCACGCCAAACAACACAAAACATACAGACAAGCAAGGGTGGCAAACATGGAGCCCGACAACCACTTGATGGAATTACGTCGGCATCCGAACCAAAGCACGCACAAAACGGCAAACGTGGAGCCCGTCAGCCAATCCTGGACTTACGTCGGCATCCGAACCAAAACACACTCAAAAGGGCAAACATGGAGCCCGACAGCCAATCCTGGGCTTATGTCAGCATCCGAACCCAAACAAACAATCAGATAACAAACAAACACACGCAAAAAAGAAAAAGGTTGCCCGGAGTGGTCTCGCACGACCACCTGCCTACATACCTCGTCTGGAACGAGGATCAGGGCGATGTAGTTCCCCTAAACAGGGGAGAAACTCTCCTAACCAGAAACAGAGGGGAAAAACACGACACTAGGGAGCTGAGACTCGAGCCTAATGTTGTCATGCAAAGTCGCCCTAAGTTCAGGTTTCTAACCTACTTGCATAAGCAAACTATTCCTAACCAGGAAAGAAGCTAACACACAAGCATACAAGCATACCAATCAACATACATCAAATGAGAACAGGCATCTCACACAATCATGTCAATCAGATATCCACATAACACGCACTATAGCCAAACAAGGGGCTCAATCAATCAGGTTTGACTGCCTAAGCAAGTCGTCTGTACAGGCTGGTTTTGCTCTTAACCTTGCCATTACGAGGCTAAGGTGAAGCAGATGAAAGGATGAAGTGAGGATCAGACCTCACAGCTCATATCCCTAACCAGGGAGAGCATCTGACAAATGAGCATGGGTCCAGAATAGGGGAACCCTTCTATACTCAGAGACTCTGACTCAATGTGCACTGCACGGGATCTTGGGTTAGGATCTCAATGCTTCAACCATGTAATGGGAGCAAGGAGAAGACTCAACTGAAGAGTGGGGGGTAGACTGCATACCCTACCTTCCACCAATTGCCTTCTTTGAAGGACTTTCACCTGCTTGGGCTTTAAAATAAACAACCACAATCATTGCCTCTTAAGGAGGACTTCAGCCATTTATTTGCCCGGCCCGGTAACAGCCGGGTCTCCAGACTACATGAAGTAAGAAGGTTATACCTCTATGCAAGTTGCTTAAGCAACGCAAAGCAAAAGTTCACAAGGAACTGAGCAACTAAAGTACCTGGAAACAATCAAACTCAGTCAGTACTCAAGCAGACAAACCATAAACAACAAACAGTTAACCAGTTTAAACAAACTATGCACAACACAAGGCAAGCTCAAGGCTTAAGCCCAAGCTTCAACACCTACAAAACAATGCTATGTTAATATACAAACATCAACAACATCAATCAAAATTGATTTGAACCATTATCCATGTGCCTTGCTTTTTGATCCTGAAAAACCAAGCAAATATTAGCAACTAGACCACTAGGCCAAGCCTAGGGTCCAAAAGCAACAAAAAAGTTAAAACAGCAAGGCATTCACAATCAAAACTCAAATTAAAGTCAAACAAATGCAAACATCATTGGTCCCATGTCTATATCATCCATTATGTTCAATTCATGCACAAAACAAGGCACATTGGTTCAAATGAAGCACCAAGCATACAAACAGAATTATTGCATTCAAAGCCATGCCAAAACACATCCAAAAATTCTCAAATTAAGTACACCTAAACAGGGGTCAATCAAGGTCTACCATGTCAAATTTGAGCTCAATTGGGCAAATGGAACCATGTCAATGAAAATCAACAAAAACAGACACAATTTCATGCTCCAATTCACACCATCAATGCATACATCCACTTCAAAAATTCATATCTCATTGGAAACTAAAAAGAAATGGATGAGACCAAAACAGGGAGGTCCTAACATGTGTCTAGTTCATGCATATCAAATTTCATGGCCATACAATACAATATGAGGATTTCCCAATCAATCTACCAACATGTATCACATGAGCTTGCAATTTCAACAACCAGAAATGAAAAAATCAAGATTAAATTGAAAAGGCAGTGAAAAATTCTACAAAAATTCATCAAGCATCCTAACATATCAACAATTCACCATGCCAAATTTCATTCAATTCTAACATGCATAGGTTATCCAATTAAATCCATCAAGTTGACATAATGAGGTGTGACACAAATTGTCACACCTAAGTTCCAGAATTTGCTGCTCTCTAACCAGGTATCAAAAATTCATGAAATTTACATATAAATAATCCTCAATGAGTCAAGAACCACCACAAAAATTTTCAGCCATTTATTTAACATTAGGTGCATTTCATGATCAAATTGGTAGAAGGTAGCAAAAAATGGACACATGCGAAACAAGTCTAAGTCAAACAAGATATTTGCCATGCACAACTTTGACCAATAGGTCAAAAAAATCCTACACTCATCAACAAAGTCATAGAAAAAATCCTCACATTTTTCTGAATTTTCTACTATTTTTTATGAATTTTTTAAAGTGATTATGATTTTTTACAAATTATGTGAATTAATATAATTAAGTGAATTTTCACCAATGGCATAATTGTAAATACGGAACAGTGGCCGCGGGAAACACCTCGTTCAAAAATTCAAACAGAGAAACGGATCAAACAGTAATTTTCTCAGAAAACTCCATCGTCTTCCTCGCAGCACACTCCTCACCATCTCAAAAGTGGTTTTGCTCATTTCTTAACCAAAACGCGCAAACAAATAACCGTTGGAAAGGTCTCACTCTCAGGATCTCAACTATCAACAAGGTTTTCACTAACTCTTCCTATATCTGTCGAATCGACAAAGTTAGGGTTTGACAACATACTTTCAAATCAAGATTTCTTACCCTACGTTGCATCATAATCAAAGCTACGCATATCATTGGATTCTACATGGAACGAGCTTTCAAACACATACAACAATTAAGCAATTCGTGAGATTCGATTTTTACACACCTGGCCATGGCAGTGAAGCTATTGGTGTTCTTCGCGTGATTCAACCTCAAACAGATGGAGTAGAAGGTTGTGGAAGGTGAGTAGAGTGCTTGAATTCGGTCGATGTTGCTCCTAATGCTCGAAACTTTGATTCACCATGGAAGAGTGCACTTTGGACAGTTGAGTTTTGGAGCTTGATTGATGGTGAAAACCACAAATAGATGGAGATGATGATGATGCAAGATCAACACAACAAGAAATTCGAGAATTGATCAAGAATTCAAAGAGCTTTGGTCAATTTTGGTTTTGGTGTTCTTGAGGAATTGGAGAGAATTGGTTGAATTTCAGATCTGATTTTGGGAAGTGTGAAAATCTGTTATGATTAGATGATGATTATGAATATATACTTCAACTTAATCCACACTTAATCACCTTAATTAACCAAACCAAATGTAATTAGCATAATGTGGTTTAATTGTGAAAGCTCCAAAACGCCCTTGCCAACTATTGCCATATGACAGCTCATGACAGCTCAAGCAAGTCACATTTGATGTTTAGAGGCAAATGCAAGATCAAAACAGAGTTGTGCGTTGATACAAAAGCTCCTGCATCAATACATAGCTCATTTTTAACAGTGTGCATCGATGCGTAACTTGTTTGTATCAATACATGGCACTTTTTAACAGTGTGCATCGATACATAACTTGTTTGTATCAATACAAGGCACTTTTTAACAGTATGCATCGATACATAACTTGTTTGCATCGATACAAGGCACTTTTTAACAGTGTGCATCGACACATAACTCGTGTGCATCGATACATGGCCCTTTTTTGCCTTGCACGCATCGATACGAAATTCGTGTGCATCGATACATGGAAAATTTTGCCATGCACGCCCGGTGGTAATTTGACCATATCTCCTCAACCGTTCATCCGATTCTCACGATCTTGGACTTTTTGAAAATGGGAGAGAAAGATCTACAACTTTCATGTTCAACAAAATTCCATTTGAAGCTTTTTTGATGGTGGAAAATTGGGTTGAAGTCGTTCCAAAAACTTGCCATCCTTTTGGAAACTTGAAACCATAGGTCATTTTTCCTTTTGGAAACCTTTGCTATGACCTCAAATCCTTCAATGTGAGTATTTGAAATGTCAAATGAGACTTGTTTGAACATGAATGGAGTATCTCTTGCCCTCTCCCTCCTCCAAATCCATCAATCCAGGCACAGTTGACCATAATTGACTTTTCTGACAGATAGATGAATTTCAGCTTGACTGATCAAATTGAGCCCCAAACTCCTGATGAAATGGCTCAACCATGAAACCCTAGCATCCATAAGCTCAATATAATCATAGAATGAACCCCATAACCATCATAAACCCCATCTCCTGATGCAGCCCTGATTGGCCCAATACAACTGATTAGGGTTGACCAGTGGTCAAAACCCTAATCTCAAGGAATGAGCTTCAATCTTCTGATGACATCCAATCATGATGATGATGATGTATCGATTCAATCAAGATGAAGACCAATCTCCCTTGAGAATCAGGAAACCCTAATTCACAGCCCAATCCTCAGATGGCCCATGATCAGTCAAAACCCTAGCTTACACTTTCTGACTTCCTCATCTTCTGATTAAGACTTGGGAAGATGGCTTGCACTACGTAACCACATGTTATGCAATATGAAATGCCTAATGACCTAAAATGAAATGCAAATATGTTAATGCTAGTCCCAAGAGAGGAGGGCAAATTTTGAGGTGTTACAGGGCTCAAACAAGGCTAGGCTTTAGTCAAGGGGTCATGTCAACCTCGACAAACAAGCCACTGTATCAGGGTGATGTTAGCTCTTAACCCTAACATTGAGAGTTAGGGTGAAGCAGATGAAATAGGAAGTGAAGGGTGTTCCTCACAGCTCTTATCCCTGGCCTGGGAGAGCTTCAGACAAATGAAGGTGTGGGAGTTCAGAAAGTTGGAACTCTTCTATCCACATGATTGACACAACTGTACAAGGATCTTGGGTTAATATCCACAATGCATCAACATGTAATGTGAGCAAAGGGATGACACACTGACTGGTAGGAGATGGATTGCACATCTCTTCTATCTGCCAATTGCCTTATCAAAGGTCTTTTCCTTCTTGGCACAAAAATAAACAAACACAAGCATTGCCTCTTAAGGAGGACTTCAGACAGGTGCCTGCCCAAGTAACAGGACAGGTCTTCCAGACTACATGAAGTCAGTGGGTTATACCTCAATGCTTAAGCTATCAAGCAAATCGAAAGCAAGTTCACAATGAACTATAGCAACTAAGGTACCTGAAAACAATCTAACACATTCAGTATACAAGTCAACAAAAGTCAAACAGACAATCCAATAGTCAACAGCTAACTGTACACAGTCAAACAAGTAATGCAACAATGCACCAAGGCAAAGCACAAGCTCAACTCAAATGAGCTAAAAGCCACCTACAAAACCAATCAAGGTTAGTCAACATTAAACAAATAAACCAACTCAAGCAATGTGAATCAATCCACCTAAGGCAATGCACTTCCTTAACCTGAAACCAAAACTCAACCATAAGCACAAACCACTAGGACAAGGCCTAGGGTCAAAGTGGGAGAAAAAATCCAAACCCGAACATGAAAATTTACATGAATCAAATTAAACCAATCAAGAAGACAATCCAAGTGGTCCCATATCAATAGCATCAATCAATTTCATTTCACAAAGCAATCATGGAAAGGCATGCAAGTTGAAAGCTCATTGAAGCAAACAGAATGAATCAATCGACATTAACTCCAAAATGGCTCAATAAATCTCAAGAAAAATCATGGCTAAACAGCACACATCAAATGATCAACACACCAAAACTCAAGGCATTTGGATAAGTATAAGCATGGCAATTAAATTCCATAAGGCAAGGCAAGCACAAACAAGCTCAATTAGGGCACAAAATGATACATCAACTTCACACAAGCCTAAACCAGAATCCACACATGATAAATGTCTCAAACAAAAGCCACAACAAACTTAAAAGTGTCTAGAACACATGTGCAAAATTTCAGGTTCATATGATAAACATCAAGCATTTCATAAATCTTTGAAGTTCATGACTATCCAAAAGTCCAAACATGACCAATCAGCAAAGAAACTCTCAAACAAATCCAAATTGAATCCAAAAATTCGATAAATATTTATGATCAATCCTAATATCCAGAAGTAGCATCATACAAAGAATCACATCAATTGGCATTTAATTGGCATGGAAAATAAAATCCACAAGTTGAGCAAGCAATGGTGTGACACACATTGTCACACCTACATTAAACAGATCATATCTCAACAACCAGAAATGAGAAAAATACAAACTCTACACCAAAATGACCATTAGGATGTCTATTTTAAGCATGCAAAATTTCACAATCATTGGATTAAAATCCATCATTTCATGAAACAAATGGCAAGGAAGGTACAAGATAGCACATGTATACACAATCCCTAAGCAAAATTAAAATCCATGCGTGCACAATTTATGGAAAAATCATCAAAAAATAGTAGACATCTTGAGGAACATCATGCAAAAAACCACATCTCATTTGGACAATTATTCATTGACTTATGAATTTTTGAAATGAAGAAAAAATAAAAAAAACACATGGAAGCATGTATATGAATGGCATGGTGATCAAAGGAAAAAATGCAAAGGCCTAACATGGAATTGCCTCAGCCAAGACTCGAACCGGGGGAACATTTGAATGGAGCGCGTTTCATCATGAAACGCTCCGTTTCATTAAACCTACGTGGACATGGCAAGCGCTCTGGACCAATTAAAATGACACGCTGGATCTAATGCAGCCAATACATGGCAATAAACAAGAAATTTCATGCAAAACGCGCGCTCATGGATCTACAACAATTCTGGAAATGAAAACATATGATCTTCATGCGTGTTCATCATCATTTTACTAGGTCAAGAACATTTGTCACAGAAATGCAAAATGAATATATCATCATGTTCATCTTTCCAAGCACATCAACAATCCATGATCAATTAAGCCTAATTCTCACTAACATGCCTGGATCGAGCAAGATAAGATTCACACATCAATCTTAAATTCAACCTAACTCTCTCATTTCTTGATGAAATTCAACGAAACAAAGCTCAAACTACTCAGTGTTGGAAGATCTATCACACGCATATCATGATTTCAAGAATTACAAGATTCGAATCCTAACCTTCAAAGAGATGCAGAATTGAAATCGAGGTTTTCAAGCCTTGTAATGCTGAAACAGATGATCTCCAATGGTCCTATGAATGAATGGATGAAGAATCAATGCTCAATTGTGCTTGATAGTGCTAAAACCTTCAACTGCCATTGATGATGCAACACTTCAACAGTTCCAAACCAGCTCGAAATTCTCTTGATCCTGCTTCAATCCAACTCCAAAATGCTTGTGGATGATGATTCAACCAAGAACAAAGCAAAGTTTGTGAAGAATTTGGATGAAAAGTGAGAGAAAAAGTTTGAAGAGATTTTGCAAAATGGATCTAGATCTGAGATTTTGATGTGTTAACCAGGTTTTCTGTTATGATTATCCTTATATATGATGGACTAATGAAGTTTATTAATCATGATTAAGCAATGCAATTAGATTAAGCTAAAACCAAGTGTAAGTGCAAATGTGCAATTCACCCCTCATGCATGCAAATGGATGTAAGAGTGCTCGAATCTTGTGTTAATTCACTTGGAAATGCTGTTTAACAACCAAGGCCAATCCTAGCAAATGAAAACAATGCATATTTTTCAAATTAGACTTTTCCCTCCAAAATTCAAAATGCAAAATGCCAAAATTTTGTAATGGAAATGCATGGTTTTTGATGTATGTTTTGGATAGCTCATGTCAAGAGAGAAATGTTACAAAAAGAACCACTTCAATTGGCCTTGTGGTTCAAAAGTTATGCACTTGTGAAGTTCAAATTGACTTGACCATGATTGATCCATAACTTGCCAACCACACATGGGAAATTCATGTTCTTGGACTTTTTGAAAATGGGAGAACAAGATCTTCAACTTTCATGTTGGACAAAATTTCATTTGAAGCTTGATTGAACATGTAAACTTGAGGAGAAAACCTTTCCATTTTTGCCAATTTCAAATTACAGGTCACTTACTATTTTTGGAAACTTTTCATCTGACCTCAAATTCTTCATTGTTGATGTTTGAAATGTCAAATGAGACTTGTATGGACATGAATGAGACCACTCTAACCATCTCCCGCCTTCAAATCCATGATTTCATGCACAGTTGACTTTAGTTGACTTTCTAGGGTTTCAGATGAATTGCATCTTGACTGATGAGCTTTGAACATCCAACCTTTGGCCAAACCACTTCAAAATGATCCCTAGGTCATGTGAACTCAATGAACCAACCTTAGGGCTTTGCTTCAATAGGAAATGCACTTGCTTGCTTGCACAACTGGATCTCCTGACCAGTCTTGACTGATGACTTGCACTTGGGCAATGGACAATGCAATGCTATGCAGTGGACAATACTAATGTTAATGACCTAAAGTGAAAATGAATATACAAAATGGGAGGTGCAAATTTGAGGTGCTACAGCTGCCCCTATTCAATCAACTGGGAACCCGAACAAATGAGAGCAACGGCTGTCAGACTTTCAGGGTAAACAGGGATTGAATACCGAAGAACCTTAGAAATTTGCACACTGCGGGGATCCAACAGTAACTTCAACTGGAATCTGATGTTTATTACTGGGGATTTAGATTCTTTCTCTTTCAAAAGTACAGTCACATCCAGACATCGAAAGACGATGAATGGGAATAGAAATCACCACTAGACGTCAACGGACGACTAGGAAAAACTCGACGTTTATCGAAACCAACGGAGAGGTAACAAACATCAACGGATGACTGCGAGAAAATACATCTAGATGTCAACGGACAACTAGGAAAAACTCGACGTTTATCGAAACCAACAGAGAGGTAACCAGACATTAACGAATGAATGGGAAGACTCTACCAGACGTCAACGGACGAACGGGAGAAGCTCGACGTTTATCGACACCAACGGAGAAGGAGACCCTACTGGGGAAGAGCGGAATACATCTAGATGTCAACGGACAACTAGGAAAAACTCGACGTTTATCAAAACCAACGGAGAGGTAACCAGACATCAACGGATGAATGGGAAGACTCGACCAGACGTCAACGGACGAATGGGAGAAGCTCGACGTTTATCGACACCAACGGAGAAGGAGAAGCTCGACGTTTATCGACACCAACGGAGAAGGAGAAGCTCGACGTTTATCTACACCAACGGAGAAGCAGAAGCTCGACGTTTATCGACACCAACGGAGAAGGAGAAGCTCGACGTTTATCGACACCAACGGAGAAGGAGAAGCTCGACGTTTATCGACACCAGCGGAGAAAGGTGACCAGACAGGACGTTTACCGACACCAACGGAGAAAGGTGACCAGACAGGACGTTTACCGACGACTCTACTGGGGAACTCTGACTGAGGATCGACCAGACATTGATGAATGACTGGGGAATAGGATATACAATCAGACGTCAACGGCCGAATGAGAAAAACTCAACGTTTATCGAAACCAACGAAGAGGTAACTCTGAGGGGAAGGGTACAACTATACGTCAACGGACGAATAGGAAAAACTCAACGTTTATCGAAACCAACGGAGAGGTAACTCTTCTGGGGAGAGAAATTGCAACTCAACCAAACGTCAACGGACGATTGGGAAAAACTCAACGTTTATCGAAACCAACGGAGAGGTAAATCTGCGGGGAATCAACAGGCATTAACAAATGACCTGTGGGGGACATACCACTAAACGTCAACGGACGACTAGGAAAACTCGACGTTTATCGAAACCAACGGAGAGGTAACCAGACATCAACGGATGACTGAGGAAAATACATCTAGATGTCAACGGACAACTAGGAAAAACTCGACGTTTATCGACACCAACGGAGAGGAGAATCCTGGGGAAGGGCACAACTATACGTCAACGGACGCATAGGAAAAACTCAACGTTTATCGAAACCAACGGAGAGGTAGCTCACTGGGGATCAAAGTCACGACAGAGAGCAGACAGGAAGGAACACCAAGGATACCGGGTTGTAGGCATAAAAACAGGTGACCGACCAAAGCGTGAATTGGTTTGTGTTCCAAAACACTCATCATCCTGAAGAGGGCTAGAAAAGCAATCTTGTTAGAGGATGGACATTCGATTCCACAAGGAATACGAATCTTACTCAGTTGGGAAACAAATAAAGAATTCAGCCAAAGAGTGCATGAGATATATTATCTATAGCCGTCAAAACGTAGATAATATACTCGCATGGAAGATTATCCATAACCGGTTTGTAGGTTGTTAAAGGATAGATCAATCGACATCATCTTGAAGAGAGCAAAAGCAAACTTGTTAAAGGATGGACATTCGATTCCACAAGGAATACGAATCTTACTCAACTGGGAAGGACAACACTTCGACCAAAGAGCGCATGAGATGTGTTATCTATAGCCGTCAAAACATAGATAATACACTCGCATGGAAGATTATCCTAACCGGTTTGTAGGTTGATAAATGGATAAATCGACCGAAAAGAAAGGCATCGGGATACCAGGACTAGGTATGCAAAGATGACCAATCAAAAGGGGAAACCACAAACATTACCAGCAAACGGTGAATGAAAGAGGACCCGCTGGGGGTAAAGCTGCTGACTCGGAGCAAATATCCAAAAGGAAGGGGAAGACCCGCTGGGGGATAAGATTGCTTAATCAAAGCAAATATCCGAAAGGGGAAAGGAATATCAATACCAACTGGATAATGATAACCACAAAGAGGGGATTACATCTACCGGTTTGTAGGTAGAAAACCACGGAAAAGTAACCGTCATCACTAGGATGAGCACAAGGGGTGACTCCACGATGGGAGAACAGAGGATTCACATCTACCGGTTCGTAGGTAGAAGACCACAAAGATAGGACTTACAACTACCGGTTAGTAGGTAGAAGCCAACAAATTCCGCTGAGGATAAGATGAATGAGCGCTGATTAGTGAGCAACTATTCATTTATACCACAGGGAAGCACAAGAGACAGCCACAAGGAAGCCAATTTAGGATCGATCCAAAAAGGCAGACTAAATCAAGACTCATCCTAATGAGGAAAGAACTCAATAAGGAAAACCCATCCCGTTATGTGTGCAGGGAGGGAACGGAAACAACCGTCATCCACGAGGATATAACTCAGTGGGGAGCGCAGAAGAAAATGACAGACACTTTCTGCTTAAGGGGTCGACTCTATATGGAGAGATCAGACACACCCACATCTGCTAGGGGAGGATCTACTGGGGAGATCTGTATCACCAATTAGCAGGAGACAACCATCAACAGATACATGGCAACAAATGCAACATGAGTACCTGAATGTTATGATTATGCATGTATGCATTATGCATGAGGAATGTATGATGAATGCTGACAAACAGACATGTCTAACACACATAGGTCCAGGAATCAACCATTCGGTACCACTCTTCCAGAGGGAAGGCCAAAATCACCAGAGAGCAAAAGAAAGTCTGCTGGAGACTGGGACATCAGGGAATAACATCATCCTGCAGGGGAGGAAGGCCACAAGAGGCTTCCGGAGGGATCATCAATCGCAACCGGATGAAAGAGTTCAATAGCACAAGCAGACACGCCACAACAACAACTCATGCTGGAGATTAGAAATACCAAGAAGCAACCAGATCTCTGATGAGGATAGATAGGCATTGATAAAGATCATCATGCCAACAACTCCGCTAAGGAATCTATCCGAGGGAATGCCGGATTACTGGGATGTCAATCCACCAAATACCGAATCTTCCAAGGACAAGCACCCATGCCGGGGAGAGGAGAAGACTGCTCTGCTGGAGAGAGGAAAGTTGAAGTCTTCAATAAACACTCTGCTTGGGAACCGGCCCACAAAAGTATTCCAACAGCAACCTTGTTGGGGATGCCCCGCAATAGGGCTCAAACAGCATTCTACTGGAGATGCACCACAATAGGGCTAACAAGGATTTGGAGGCAGCATGTTGCACTGCCGGGGACATGAAGATGAACAACTTCAACCAACACTGCACTGAGCAACCTTGCTGAGGAGAAACCATAAGAGGTTCTACAGGAAAAAGATACAGTTATGCTCGAGATTCGAACAAATGTCTTACCTGTTGGTAATCATACCATCCTTGGGAGAGCACTGCGGATCTCCTAAGTATCCTTCCATCATTGTGAATGTTCACTTTGTTTAAGAACAATTTTTGAAAAATTTGTTTATTTTGAAAACAATGATACATTATCAATTAAAACACGCAAAACATTTGTTGAGTTGAAACAAATAAGAGTGCAAATAATTGGATAAAAGCTCAAATTGATGTGATGGAATGGTAGTCTGCAAATGGCAAGACTCCATAGATCTGTACAAGTTTGAAATCGGTGATGTATATTGGAAGAGGGCTACATTGAACATAATGACCTTTTCTCTACCATTCCGAATTTCGATGTATTCAACGCTTCAGTCGACGACGAATCGAGAATTTTCTGGCGGATGACAGATGTAGAACACAGTCTTGTCAAGATGCAATTACTTGCCAAATCCCTAATTTTTGCCTAGATTGCCCCAGTGTGAGGTGATCAATCTAGCGGGATGCAAATTCTTTTTTTTTTCAACGTCTCTAACTTTTGCCTGGATCTCCCTTTCGGGTTTTCAATCCACCGAGACGCTCCTTTTTGCCTAAGTCGCCCTTTGGGGTGTTCGACTTAGCGAGCTATTTTGCTTTTTTTTTCTGTTTTAGGCGAAGTATTTCTTGACTGCATCGGAATTCACAGGACGAGTGAACTTCTCCATCCATTGTTGTAAGTGTCAAAGCACTGCCTGAAAAGGCTCTCTTGACAGCATATGGACATTCATAGCTTGGGGTTCACTTGCCCCTGGAATCGGGCGCGAAAGACAAGACTTTCTTGAGCACAAGGCCACCTTTTCGGAACACACGAGGCTTGACCTTCTTATCGAATGCTTTCTTCACTCTCTGCTGATATAACTGACCATGCCACATGGCAGTTAACCTCTTCTTTTCGATTGGATTCACTTGGTCGTAACGACTCTGAATCCATTCAGCATCAGTCAACTTGGGACTTTGAGGGTGCTATTTCTCTTTTGTTTCTTTCTTTCTTTTTTCTTTTGATTTCGATCTCTTTTGATTTCTTCTGATTTCTTTTTTTTTTTTTTGCACCCTCCTCTTTCTTTTCTTTTTTTTTAATGCCCCAGTTGGCTGTTCTGCTGATTCTCGATATGCAGCTGAGTGATCTTCTTTTCTTGCTCAAGAAGTCGGGAAATCTCGTCAGGAATCCCTTCAACATCATCTTCTTCCACTTCGAATACAGGGAATTCAAAATTGGGAGATGACGTCGGATCATTATGTTCAATGGGTTTAAGAATCAACCTGCATAATGACTTTGATATGAAAAGCTTTTTGGAAAACGAACAAGACAATCGTTATGCAGATGAAAAGATTGCTTTTATTCTTGTTTTTAGGGTTTTTTGTGATCACCAATTTCATGCCAAAAGCGAAAAGGGAAAACAAATGGAAAAACAAATGTTTAACATGCTTTTATTTGAATGAAAATATCATTGCTCAAATGTTGCCAACAAAGTCATCACTTCTCCTTTTGGCATGGGAGAAGGGTTTTTAAACAAAGTGATTATTACTCTGACTTATGAATGGCTGTAGGAACGCCCACAGTGACCCAATTGCGACAGATCCCTCCAGGGATGACAGATGTCAGTATCCTTTACATCGACAGCTTCTGCTTTGAACAACCCTTTTCGTTGAAGACCTCAGAAGAAAAGCCGACGCCAGCCCGGGGCTTGTTATCTTCAAGCTTGATTAAACCTGGGACCTAAGTCCTCGAAGCTCAGAATCCCTAATCTCACAAGGTCCTGCACCTTATTCTTCAACTGAAAGCAGCTTTCCACATCATGACCAGGAGCACCCGAATGATACACACAATGCTGATCAGGCCTATACCACCACCGAGGGTTGACGGGTATAGCCGGCGGGTCTCTGGGAGTAATCAAATTCCGCTCTATCAAAGAGGGATACAACTCTGTGTATGACATAGGGATCGGATCAAAAATGATCTTCTTCCTCTCATTACTTGTACTAGCTTGATTACCATTGTGAGGCTGGTAAGCCTGCTGTTGAGGACGAGGTTGTTGATGCTGATATTGCTGAGTTGGCTTTCTCTGCTGTTGGGGTTGAGTTGCTGGAATAGTCACAGCAGCAGCCTGACGATACTGTCCTCTGTTCACACTTCTCCGACTGTGCACAACATTTGTTTCACCCTCTCCCCTTTTGGGTGCCCCAGAGGATGGCTTCTTAGAATTCGAAGAACTTGAAGAGCCAGGATCTTGTATCTTTCCTGCTTTGATGAGACTCTCAGTCCTCTCCCCACAGACAATAACATCAAAAAAGATATTTAACGGGCAACTCCCCATGCGGTCCATGAACACACCCTACAAGGTCCCGATGAACATGTCAGTCAGCTCTCTCTCCAACATCGGAGGTTGTACTCTTGCGGCTAGCTCACGCCATCTCTGGGCGTACTCTTTGAAGCTCTCACCAGTCTTCTGACACAAGCTCTGCAGTTGGGTTCGGCTCGGCGCCATGTCCATGTTATGTTTGTATTGCCTCAAGAAGGCCTCACCCAAATCCCTCCAGCTTTTGACTGATTCTTTCTTAAGATCCATGTACCAGTCCAAAGACGCTCCAGACAAACTGTCTTGGAAAAAGTACATCCACATCTTCTCATCGTCAGTGTATGTGGAGATCTTCCTGTAATAAGCCTGTACATGAGTGCGAGGACAAGAAGTGCCATTGTATTTGTCAAAGGACGGCGCCTTGAATTTGTAAGGGATCCTCAGCCCATCAACCAAACCCATATCAGTCACATCGAAGCCCAAAGAGTTCTGACACTCCATGGCACGGATTTTCTCAGCAAGGGCATCCACTTTACGATCCCTATCCTCAACTCTTCCAATAACTTCATCATCTTCACTCAGCAGCATGAACATGTCCTCTTGTCTGTCAATAATCAGAGCCAGATGACGAACTGGAGCACGGGTTGCTCTGACATTAACAGTCTCTACAGCAATAGGCTGTCCATTGATTCTAATCCCTCTTAACTCATCACCCACAGTGCAATCAGTGGCGGGAGCAACAGCAGCAACATTATCATGAACGGGCATACCCACTGGTGAGGCTCGGTTGGACTGCGGAATCACGGCTTCTTGTCTCTGGGCTAAGGCACGCAGCTCCTCTTGCCCTTGCACAACACCTTGCATCATCGTCATAAATTGGGCCATGTTTGCCCTCATCTCAGCCAATTCTACTTGAACCTGGTCCATACTTCTCTGATGATTGAGTCTGGTTGAGTACCGATGCAGTCGTTGATCAGCAATTCTGTCTCAGTCAGGAACCAGAGTGAGAAGTCTCTCCCAAGCATGTCTGTAATGCAAGGATGATATGTGCATGATATGCATATGATGCGGATGTTATTTTATCATGAATGATCCTGATAAAGGATATGCACATGCGGGTTAACTTTTTCTTTTTCTTTTTTTTCATGCATTATTATTTTTTTGAAAATAAACATGCTATGATGCAAATGATGCGAACATGACTGGTCGGGCTGTGCAACTCAAGGCACAGGATCAGAGCTTCGACTTGGACTCGAAACCACAGTTCATCTGAAACCCAAAGTCATCTGATAAACTGTCATCTGAAGAACCAAGAGTCACCAACAAGTCACCGACAAGTCACCAACTGTACCTGTAATAATGATCATTCCCTCCCCACTCACGGGTGTCATCTAGGCCAGGGTAAGGTCGAAAGAAACGCAGGATAAACAACCCTTTCAAGAATATCATCCTGTGCACACCCGATGTATGCACCGATAATACCCCATCAGAGTCTTAACTGCTCGTGATATCAATGTTCCGCTAAGTGGCGCATACCACCCGCTTCCCATGAATCACTCTATTCCTAGGTTTCCTATATTTCACTCATAGCCTGGGTATTGGGCCTTTTACCTTGAGTAACTCCCACCCCACAGAGAAACAACACAGCACAGCCAGATGAACAGATGAATAATGAATGCAAACATAAATGCAAACAATAAATGCAAACAATAAATAAATGAATGCAATAAACAAAACAGCAAAAGCAACCAAACCCTATCCTAGAGAGCGCTAGGAGAGACTCGCTTAGGGAAGATGGACCAGCAAGAGGTCAACTTAACTTTATCCCCAGCAGAGTCGCCAGCTGTCGCATTACGCGAAAAACCGGCGGGAAAAACGAAACAACAGAGCCGCCACCGTGCGTTATTTATCCCAAAAGAGGGAAAGGAAACGCTCGAAGTAAACCTGGAAAAGACATGGTCTCGCGACCAGAGAGAGATGGGATCGGGAGTCGGTTATGCAAAGGGAAGGTATTAGCACCCCTACGCATCCGTCGTACTCGACGGGATCCACGCACAAAAGGAAGGATAAAGGTTGCTAAATCGCCGCTCAAACAAACATCAAACACTGGCTGAAAGAGACACAGAAAACAAAAGAAACTAACTCGGCAGGATATCGCATCCTGGGCCTACGTAGTCTGTCAGGCACAGACATCAGATTCGACGTAGTTCGGGACAGGGGAGAACGTGCTCGCTAGGATGTCGCATCCTATGCATACGTATCTTCTCGGACTAAAGAAGAATCAGAGCACTCGTAGCTCGGCTAACGCACGCCAAATAAAGCCACACAGACACAGGAAACCGACTGCCAATCGCTGGACTTATGTCAGACTCCACACAAAAAGGCAAACATGGAAACCGAATGCCAATCGCTGGACTTACATCAGACTCCGAACCAACAAAGCCACACACAGGAAACCAACTGCCAATCGCTGGACTTACGTCAGACTCCAAACCAACAAACACACACGCAGGAAACCAACTGCCAATCGCTGGACTTACGTCAGACTCCAAACAAAGAAACTGGAAACCGAATGCCAATCGCTGGACTTACATCGGACTCCAACCAGAAAAGGAGAAACAACTCACACAAACAAAACAAAAGGGCGCCCGGAGAGATCTGCTCATCTCCTGCCTACGTACCTCACCTGGTATGAGGATCAGGGCGACGTAGTTCCCCTACGCTGGGAAAAAGGACTAGCCTAACCAGAGACTGGGAAATGACAAACTAGAAGGGAGACTAACTCGAGCCTAATAGTTATCATGTTAATTCACCATGGTCCTAGGTTGAGGTTGCTATCTAACTTGCACAGGGAGCAAGCTATCCTAAACAGCACAACAGTCATACAGAATCACAAAGCAAGCACACACACTATATACAAACAGAGGGGCTCAAACAAGGCTAGGCTTTAGTCAAGGGGTCATGTCAACCTCGACAAACAAGCCACTGTATCAGGGTGATGTTAGCTCTTAACCCTAACATTGAGAGTTAGGGTGAAGCAGATGAAATAGGAAGTGAGGGGTGTGCCTCACAGCTCTTATCCCTGGCCTGGGAGAGCTTCAGACAAATGAAGGTGTGGGAGTTCAGAAAGTTGGAACTCTTCTATCCACATGACTGACACAACTGTACAAGGATCTTGGGTTAATATCCACAATGCATCAACATGTAATGTGAGCAAAGGGATGACACACTGACTGGCAGGAGATGGATTGCACATCTCTTCTATCTGCCAATTGCCTTATCAAAGGTCTTTTCCTGCTTGGCACAAAAATAAACAAACACAAGCATTGCCTCTTAAGGAGGACTTCAGACAGGTGCCTGCCCAAGTAACAGGACAGGTCTTCCAGACTACATGAAGTCAGTGGGTTATACCTCAATGCTTAAGCTATCAAGCAAAGCAAAAGCAAGTTCACAATGAACTATAGCAACTAAGGTACCTGAAAACAATCTAACACAATCAGTATACAAGTCAACAAAAGTCAAACAGACAATCCAATAGTCAACAGCTAACTGTACACAGTCAAACAAGTAATGCAACAATGCACCAAGGCAAAGCACAAGCTCAACTTAAATGAGCTAAAAGCCACCTACAAAACCAATCAAGGTTAGTCAGCATTAAACAAATAAACCAACTCAAGCAATGTGAATCAATCCACCTAAGGCAATGCACTTCCTTAACCTGAAACCAAAACTCAACCATAAGCACAAACCACTAGGACAAGGCCTAGGGTCAAAGTGGGAGAAAATATCCAAAACCGAACATGAAAATTTACAAGAATCAAATTAAACCATTTAAGAACACAATCCAAGTGGTCCCATATCAATAACATCAATCAATTTCATTTCACAAAGCAATCATGGCAAGGCATGCAAGTTGAAAGCTCATTGAAGCAAACAGAATGAATCAATCCACATTAACTCCAAAATGGCTCAATAAATCTCAAAAAAAATCATGGCTAAACAGCACACACCAAATTATCAACACACCAAAAATCAAGGCATTTGGACAAGTATAAGCATGGCAATTAAATTCCATAAAGCAAGGCAATCACAAACAAGCTCAATTAGGGCACAAAATGATACATCAACTTCACACAAGCCTAAAACAGAATCCACACATGATAAATGTCTCAAACCAAAGCCATAACAAACTTCAAAGTGTCTAGAACACATGTGCAAAATTTCAGGTTCATATGATAAACATCAAGCATTTCACAAATCTTTGAAGTTCATGACTATCCAAAAGTCCAAACATGACCAATCAGCAAACAAAATCTCAAACAAATCCAAATTGAATACAAAAATTCCATAAATATTTATGATCAATCCTAACATCCAGAAGTAGCATCATGCAAAAAATCACATCAATTGGCATTTAATTGGCATGGCAAATAAAATCCACAATTTGAGCAAGCAATGGTGTGACACACATTGTCACACCTACATTAAACAGATCATATCTCAACAACCAGAAATGAGAAAAATACAAACTCTACACCAAAATGACCATTAGGATGTCTATTTTAAGCATGCAAAATTTCACAATCATTGGATTAAAATCCATCATTTCATGAAACAAATGGCAAGGAAGGTACAAGATAGCACATGTATACACAATCCCTAAGCAAAATTAAAATCCATGCATGCACAATTTCTGGAAAAATCATCAAAAAATAGTAAACATCTTGAGGAACATCATGCAAAAAACCACATCTCATTTGGACAATTATTCATTGACTTATGAATTTTTGAAATGGAGAAAAAATAAAAAAAACACATGGAAGCATGTATATGAATGGCATGGTGATCAAAGGAAAAAATGCAAAGGCCTAACATGGAATTGCCTCAGCCAAGACTCGAACCGGGGGAACATTTGAATGGAGCGCATTTCATCATGAAACGGTCTGTTTCATTAAACCTACGTGGACATGGCAAGCGCTCTGGACCAATTAAAATGACACGCTGGATCTAATGCAGCCAATACATGGCAATAAACAAGAAATTTCATGCAAAACGCGCGCTCATGGATATACAGCAATTCTGGAAATGAAAACATATGATCTTCATGCGTGTTCGTCATCATTTTTCCAGGTCAAGAACATTTGTCATAGAAATGCAAAATGAATATATCATCATGTTCATCTT
Organism: Lathyrus oleraceus; assembly: GCF_024323335.1. Classification (NCBI taxonomy): domain Eukaryota; kingdom Viridiplantae; phylum Streptophyta; class Magnoliopsida; order Fabales; family Fabaceae; genus Lathyrus; species Lathyrus oleraceus. The sequence continues at coordinate 330,026,645 of NC_066582.1, read as the reverse complement.
TCCAAGCACATCAACAATCCATGATCAATTAAGCCTAATTCTCACTAACATGCCTGGATCGAGCAAGATAAGATTCACACATCAATCTTAAATTCAACCTAACTCTCTCATTTCTTGATGAAATTCAACGAAACAAAGCTCAAACTACTCAGTGTTGGAAGATCTATCACACGCATATCATGATTTCAAGAATTACAAGATTCGAATCCTAACCTTCAAAGAGATGCAGAATTGAAATCGAGGTTTTCAAGCCTTGTAATGCTGAAACAGATGATCTCCAATGGTCCTATGAATGAATGGATGAAGAATCAATGCTCAATTGTGCTTGATAGTGCTAAAACCTTCAACTGCCATTGATGATGCAACACTTCAACAGTTCCAAACCAGCTCGAAATTCTCTTGATCCTGCTTCAATCCAACTCCAAAATGCTTGTGGATGATGATTCAACCAAGAACAAAGCAAAGTTTGTGAAGAATTTGGATGAAAAGTGAGAGAAAAAGTTTGAAGAGATTTTGCAAAATGGATCTAGATCTGAGATTTTGATGTGTTAACCAGGTTTTCTGTTATGATTATCCTTATATATGATGGACTAATGAAGTTTATTAATCATGATTAAGCAATGCAATTAGATTAAGCTAAAACCAAGTGTAAGTGCAAATGTGCAATTCACCCCTCATGCATGCAAATGGATGTAAGAGTGCTCGAATCTTGTGTTAATTCACTTGGAAATGCTGTTTAACAACCAAGGCCAATGCTAGCAAATGAAAACAATGCATATTTTTCAAATTAGACTTTTCCCTCCAAAATTCAAAATGCAAAATGCCAAAATTTTGTAATGGAAATGCATGGTTTTTGATGTATGTTTTGGATAGCTCATGTCAAGAGAGAAATGTTACAAAAAGAACCACTTCAATTGGCCTTGTGGTTCAAAAGTTATGCACTTGTGAAGTTCAAATTGACTTGACCATGATTGATCCATAACTTGCCAAAAATACACATGGGAAATTCATGTTCTTGGACTTTTTGAAAATGGGAGAACAAGATCTTCAACTTTCATGTTGGACAAAATTTCATTTGAAGCTTGATTGAACATGTAAACTTGAGGAGAAAACCTTTCCATTTTTGCCAATTTCAAATTACAGGTCACTTACTATTTTTGGAAACTTTTCATCTGACCTCAAATTCTTCATTGTTGATGTTTGAAATGTCAAATGAGACTTGTATGGACATGAATGAGACCACTCTAACCATCTCCCACCTTCAAATCCATGATTTCATGCACAGTTGACTTTAGTTGACTTTCTAGGGTTTCAGATGAATTGCATCTTGACTGATGAGCTTTGAACATCCAACCTTTGGCCAAACCACTTCAAAATGATCCCTAGGTCATGTGAACTCAATGAACCAACCTTAGGGCTTTGCTTCAATAGGAAATGCACTTGCTTGCTTGCACAACTGGATCTCCTGACCAGTCTTGACTGATGACTTGCACTTGGGCAATGGACAATGCAATGCTATGCAGTGGACAATACTAATGTTAATGACCTAAAGTGAAAATGAATATACAAAATGGGAGGTGCAAATTTGAGGTGCTACAGCTGCCCCTATTCAATCAACTGGGAACCCGAACAAATGAGAGCAACGGCTGTCAGACTTTCAGGGTAAACAGGGATTGAATACCGAAGAACCTTAGAAATTTGCACACTGCGGGGATCCAACAGTAACTTCAACTGGAATCTGATATTTATTACTGGGGATTTTGATTCTTTCTCTTTCAAAAGTACAGTCACATCCAGACATCGAAAGACGATGAATGGGAATAGAAATCACAACTAGACGTCAACGGACGACTAGGAAAAACTCGACGTTTATCGAAACCAACGGAGAGGTAACAAACATCAACGGATGACTGCGAGAAAATACATCTAGATGTCAACGGACAACTAGGAAAAACTCGACGTTTATCGAAACCAACAGAGAGGTAACCAGACATTAACGAATGAATGGGAAGACTCTACCAGACGTCAACGGACGAACGGGAGAAGCTCGACGTTTATCGACACCAACGGAGAAGGAGACCCTACTGGGGAAGAGCGGAATACATCTAGATGTCAACGGACAACTAGGAAAAACTCGACGTTTATCAAAACCAACGGAGAGGTAACCAGACATCAACGGATGAATGGGAAGACTCGACCAGACATCAACGGACGAACGGGAGAAGCTCGACGTTTATCGACACCAACGGAGAAGGAGAAGCTCGAAGTTTATCGACACCAACAGAGAAGGAGAAGCTCGACGTTTATCTACACCAACGGAGAAGCAGAAGCTCGACGTTTATCGACACCAACGGAGAAGGAGAAGCTCGACGTTTATCGACACCAACGGAGAAGGAGAAGCTCGACGTTTATCGACACCAGCGGAGAAAGGTGACCAGACAGGACGTTTACCGACACCAACGGAGAAAGGTGACCAGACAGGACGTTTACCGACGACTCTACTGGGGAACTCTGACTGAGGATCGACCAGACATTGATGAATGACTGGGGAATAGGATATACAATCAGACGTCAACGGACGAATGAGAAAAACTCAACGTTTATCGAAACCAACGAAGAGGTAACTCTGAGGGAAAGGGTACAACTATACGTCAACAGACGAATAGGAAAAACTCAACGTTTATCGAAACCAACGGAGAGGTAACTCTTCTGGGGAGAGAAATTGCAACTCAACCAAACGTCAACGGACGATTGGGAAAAACTCAACGTTTATCGAAACCAACGGAGAGGTAAATCTGCGGGGAATCAACAGGCATTAACAAATGACCTGTGGGGGACATACCACTAGACGTCAACGGACGACTAGGAAAAACTCGACGTTTATCGAAACCAACGGAGAGGTAACCAGACATCAACGGATGACTGGGGAAAATACATCTAGATGTCAACGGACAACTAGGAAAAACTCGACGTTTATCGACACTAACGGAGAGGAGAATCCTGGGGAAGGGCACAACTATACGTCAACGGACGCATAGGAAAAACTCAACGTTTATCGAAACCAACGGAGAGGTAGCTCACTGGGGATCAAAGTCACGACAGAGAGCAGACAGGAAGGAACACCAAGGATACCGGGTTGTAGGCATAAAAACAGGTGACCGACCAAAGCGTGAATTGGTTTGTGTTCCAAAACACTCATCATCCTGAAGAGGGCTAGAAAAGCAATCTTGTTAGAGGATGGACATTCGATTCCACAAGGAATACGAATCTTACTCAGTTGGGAAACAAATAAAGAATTCAGCCAAAGAGTGCATGAGATATATTATCTATAGCCGTCAAAACGTAGATAATATACTCGCATGGAAGATTATCCATAAACGGTTTGTAGGTTGTTAAAGGATAGATCAACCGACATCATCCTGAAGAGAGCGAAAGCAAACTTGTTAAAGGATGGACATTCGATTCCACAAGGAATACGAATCTTACTCAACTAGGAAGGACAACACTTCGACCAAAGAGCGCATGAGATGTGTTATCTATAGCCGTCAAAACATAGATAATACACTCGCATGGAAGATTATCCTAACCGGTTTGTAGGTTGATAAATGGATAAATCGACCGAAAAGAAAGGCATCGGGATACCAGGACTAGGTATGCAAAGATGACCAATCAAAAGGGGAAACCACAAACATTACCAGCAAACGGTGAATGAAAGAGGACCCGCTGGGGGTAAAGCTGCTGACTCGGAGCAAATATCCAAAAGGAAGGGGAAGACCCGCTGGGGTATAAGATTGCTTAATCAAAGCAAATATCCGAAAGGGGAAAGGAATATCAATACCAACTGGATAATGATAACCACAAAGAGGGGATTACATCTACCGGTTTGTAGGTAGAAAACCACGGAAAAGTAACCGTCATCACTAGGATGAGCACAAGGGGTGACTCCACGATGGGAGAACAGAGGATTCACATCTACCGGTTCGTAGGTAGAAGACCACAAAGATAGGACTTACAACTACCGGTTAGTAGGTAGAAGCCAACAAATTCCGCTGAGGATAAGATGAATGAGCGCTGATTAGTGAGCAACTATTCATTTATACCACAGGGAAGCACAAGAGACAGCCACAAGGAAGCCAATTTAGGATCGATCCAAAAAGGCAGACTAAATCAAGACTCATCCTAATGAGGAAAGAACTCAATAAGGAAAACCCATCCCGTTATGTGTGCAGGGAGGGAACGGAAACAACCGTCATCCACGAGGATATAACTCAGTGGGGAGCGCAGAAGAAAATGACAGACACTTTCTGCTTAAGGGGTCGACTCTATATGGAGAGATCAGACACACCCACATCTGCTAGGGGAGGATCTACTGGGGAGATCTGTATCACCAATTAGCAGGAGACAACCATCAACAGATACATGGCAACAAATGCAACATGAGTACCTGAATGTTATGATTATGCATGTATGCATTATGCATGAGGAATGTATGATGAATGCTGACAAACAGACATGTCTAACACACATAGGTCCAGGAATCAACCATTCGGTACCACTCTTCCAGAGGGAAGGCCAAAATCACCAGAGAGCAAAAGAAAGTCTGCTGGAGACTGGGACATCAGGGAATAACATCATCCTGCAGGGGAGGAAGGCCACAAGAGGCTTCCGGAGGGATCATCAATCGCAACCGGATGAAAGAGTTCAATAGCACAAGCAGACACGCCACAACAACAACTCATGCTGGAGATTAGAAATACCAAGAAGCAACCAGATCTCTGATGAGGATAGATAGGCATTGATAAAGATCATCATGCCAACAACTCCGCTAAGGAATCTATCCGAGGGAATGCCGGATTACTGGGATGTCAATCCACCAAATACCGAATCTTCCAAGGACAAGCACCCATGCCGGGGAGAGGAGAAGACTGCTCTGCTGGAGAGAGGAAAGTTGAAGTCTTCAATAAACACTCTGCTTGGGAACCGGCCCACAAAAGTATTCCAACAGCAACCTTGTTGGGGATGCCCCGCAATAGGGCTCAATCAGCATTCTACTGGAGATGCACCACAATAGGGCTAACGGGGATTCGGAGGCAGCATGTTGCACTGCCGGGGACATGAAGATGAACAACTTCAACCAACACTACACTGAGCAACCTTGCTGAGGAGAAACCATAAGAGGTTCTACAGGAAAAAGATACAGTTATGCTCGAGATTCGAACAAATGTCTTACCTGTTGGTAATCATACCACCCTTGGGAGAGCACTGCGGATCTCCTAAGTATCCTTCCATCATTGTGAATGTTCACTTTGTTTAAGAACAATTTTTGAAAAATTTGTTTATTTTGAAAACAATGATACATTATCAATTAAAACACGCAAAACATTTGTTGAGTTGAAACAAATAAGAGTGCAAATAATTGGATAAAAGCTCAAATTGATGTGATGGAATGGTAGTCTGCAAATGGCAAGACTCCATAGATCTGTACAAGTTTGAAATCGGTGATGTATATTGGAAGAGGGCTACATTGAACATAATGACCTTTTCTCTACCATTCCGAATTTCGATGTATTCAACGCTTCAGTCGACGACGAATCGAGAATTTTCTGGCGGATGACAGATGTAGAACACAGTCTTGTCAAGATGCAGTTACTTGCCAAATCCCTAATTTTTGCCTAGATTGCCCCAGTGTGAGGTGATCAATCTAGCGGGATGCAAATTCTTTTTTTTTTCAACGTCTCTAACTTTTGCCTGGATCTCCCTTTCGGGTTTTCAATCCACCGAGACGCTCCTTTTTGCCTAAGTCGCCCTTTGGGGTGTTCGACTTAGCGAGCTATTTTGCTTTTTTTTTCTGTTTTAGGCGAAGTATTTCTTGACTGCATCGGAATTCACAGGACGAGTGAACTTCTCCATCCATTGTTGTAAGTGTCAAAGCACTGCCTGAAAAGGCTCTCTTGACAGCATATGGACATTCATAGCTTGGGGTTCACTTGCCCCTGGAATCGGGCGCGAAAGACAAGACTTTCTTGAGCACAAGGCCACCTTTTCGGAACACACGAGGCTTGACCTTCTTATCGAATGCTTTCTTCACTCTCTGCTGATATAACTGACCATGCCACATGGCAGTTAACCTCTTCTTTTCGATTGGATTCACTTGGTCGTAACGACTCTGAATCCATTCAGCATCAGTCAACTTGGGACTTTGAGGGTGCTATTTCTCTTTTGTTTCTTTCTTTCTTTTTTCTTTTGATTTCGATCTCTTTTGATTTCTTCTGATTTCTTTCTTTCTTTTTTTGCACCCTCCTCTTTCTTTTCTTTTTTTTTAATGCCCCAGTTGGCTGTTTTGCTGATTCTCGAGATGCAGCTGAGTGATCTTCTTTTCTTGCTCAAGAAGTCGGGAAATCTCGTCAGGAATCCCTTCAACATCATCTTCTTCCACTTCGAATACAGGGAATTCAAAATTGGGAGATGACGTCGGATCATTATGTTCAATGGGTTTAAGAATCAACCTGCATAATGACTTTGATATGAAAAGCTTTTTGGAAAACGAACAAGACAATCGTTATGCAGATGAAAAGATTGCTTTTATTCTTGTTTTTAGGGTTTTTTGTGATCACCAATTTCATGCAAAAAGCGAAAAGGGAAAACAAATGGAAAAACAAATGTTTAACATGCTTTTATTTGAATGAAAATATCATTGCTCAAATGTTGCCAACAAAGTCATCACTTCTCCTTTTGGCATGGGAGAAGGGTTTTTAAACAAAGTGATTATTACTCTGACTTATGAATGGCTGTAGGAACGCCCACAGTGACCCAATTGCGACAGATCCCTCCAGGGATGACAGATGTCAGTATCCTTTACATCGACAGCTTATGCTTTGAACAACCCTTTTCGTTGAAGACCTCAGAAGAAAAGCCGACGCCAGCCCGGGGCTTGTTATCTTCAAGCTTGATTAAACCTGGGACCTAAGTCCTCGAAGCTCAGAATCCCTAATCTCACAAGGTCCTGCACCTTATTCTTCAACTGAAAGCAGCTTTCCACATCATGACCAGGAGCACCCGAATGATACACATAATGCTGATCAGGCCTATACCACCACCGAGGGTTGACGGGTATAGCCGGCGGGTCTCTGGGAGTAATCAAATTCCGCTCTATCAAAGAGGGATACAACTCTGTGTATGACATAGGGATCGGATCAAAAATGATCTTCTTCCTCTCATTACTTGTACTAGCTTGATTACCATTGTGAGGCTGGTAAGCCTGCTGTTGAGGACGAGGTTGTTGATGCTGATATTGCTGAGTTGGCTTTCTCTGCTGTTGGGGTTGAGTTGCTGGAATAGTCACAGCAGCAGCCTGACGATACTGTCCTCTGTTCACACTTCTCCGACTGTGCACAACATTTGTTTCACCCTCTCCCCTTTTGGGTGCCCCAGAGGATGGCTTCTTAGAATTCGAAGAACTTGAAGAGCCAGGATCTTGTATCTTTCCTGCTTTGATGAGACTCTCAGTCCTCTCCCCACAGACAATAACATCAAAAAAGATATTGAACGGGCAACTCCCCATGCGGTCCATGAACACACCCTGCAAGGTCCCGATGAACATGTCAGTCAGCTCTCTCTCTAACATCGGAGGTTGTACTCTTGCGGCTAGCTCACGCCATCTCTGGGCGTACTCTTTGAAGCTCTCACCAGTCTTCTGACACAAGCTCTGCAGTTGGGTTCGGCTCGGCGCCATGTCCATGTTATGTTTGTATTGCCTCAAGAAGGCCTCACCCAAATCCCTCCAGCTTTTGACTGATTCTTTCTTAAGATCCATGTACCAGTCCAAAGACGCTCCAGACAAACTGTCTTGGAAAAAGTACATCCACATCTTCTCATCGTCAGTGTATGTGGAGATCTTCCTGTAATAAGCCTGTACATGAGTGCGAGGACAAGAAGTGTCATTGTATTTGTCAAAGGACGGCGCCTTGAATTTGTAAGGGATCCTCAGCCCATCAACCAAACCCATATCAGTCACATCGAAGCCCAAAGAGTTCTGACACTCCATGGCACGGATTTTCTCAGCAAGGGCATCCACTTTACGATCCCTATCCTCAACTCTTCCAATAACTTCATCATCTTCACTCAGCAGCGTGAACATGTCCTCTTGTCTGTCAACAATCGGAGCCGGATGACGAACTGGAGCACGGGTTGCTTTGACATTAACAGTCTCTACAGCAATAGGTTGTCCATTGATTCTAATCCCTCTTAACTCATCACCCACAGTGCAATCAGTGGCGGGAGCAACAGCAGCAACATTATCATGAACGGGCACACCCACTGGTGAGGCTCGGTTGGACTGCGGAATCACGGCTTCTTGTCTCTGGGCTAAGGCACGCAGCTCCTCTTGCCCTTGCACAATACCTTGCATCATCGTCATAAATTGGGCCATGTTTGCCCTCATCTCAGCCAATTCTACTTGAACCTGGTCCATACTTCTCTGATGATTGAGTCTGGTTGAGTACCGATGCAGTCGTTGATCAGCAATTCTGTCTCAGTCAGGAACCAGAGTGAGAAGTCTCTCCCAAGCATGTATGTAATGCAAGGATGATATGTGCATGATATGCATATGATGCGAATGTTATTTTATCATGAATGATCCTGATAAAGGATATGCACATGCGGGTTAACTTTTTCTTTTTCTTTTTTTTCATGCATTATTATTTTTTTGAAAATAAACATGCTAAGATGCAAATGATGCGAACATGACTGGTCGGGCTGTGCAACTCAAGGCACAGGATCAGAGCTTCGGCTTGGACTCGAAACCACAGTTCATCTGAAACCCAAAGTCATCTGATAAACTGTCATCTGAAGAACCAAGAGTCACCAACAAGTCACCGACAAGTCACCAACTGTACCTGTAATAATGATCATTCCCTCCCCACTCACGGGTGTCATCTAGGCCAGGGTAAGGTCGAAAGAAACGCAGGATAAACAACCCTTTCAAGAATATCATCCTGTGCACACCCGATGTATGCACCGATAATACCCCATCAGAGTCTTAACTGCTCGTGATATCAATGTTCCGCTAAGTGGCGCATACCACCCGCTTCCCATGAATCACTCTATTCCTAGGTTTCCTATATTTCACTCATAGCCTGGGTATTGGGCCTTTTACCTTGAGTAACTCCCACCCCACAGAGAAACAACACAGCACAGCCAGATGAACAGATGAATAATGAATGCAAACATAAATGCAAACAATAAATGCAAACAATAAATAAATGAATGCAATAAACAAAACAGCAAAAGCAACCAAACCCTATCCTAGAGAGCGCTAGGAGAGACTCGCTTAGGGAAGATGGACCAGCAAGAGGTCAACTTAACTTTATCCCCAGCAGAGTCGCCAGCTGTCGCATTACGCGAAAAACCGGCGGGAAAAACGAAACAACAGAGCTGCCACCGTGCGTTATTTATCCCAAAAGAGGGAAAGGAAACGCTCGAAGTAAACCTGGAAAAGACATGGTCTCGCGACCAGAGAGAGATGGGATCGGGAGTCGGTTATGCGAAGGGAAGGTATTAGCACCCCTACGCATCCGTCGTACTCGACGAGATCCACGCACAAAAGGAAGGATAAAGGTTGCTTAAACGCCGCTCAAACAAACATCAAACACTGGCTGAAAGAGACACAGAAAACAAAAGAAACTAACTCGGCAGGATATCGCATCCTGGGCCTACGTAGTCTGTCAGGCACAGACATCAGAGTCGACGTAGTTCGGGACAGGGGAGAACGTGCTCGCTAGGATGTCCCATCCTATGCATACGTAACTTCTCGGACTAAAGAAGAATCAGAGCACTCGTAGCTCGGCTAACGCACGCCAAACAAAGCCACACAGATACAGGAAACCGACTGCCAATCGCTGGACTTATGTCAGACTCCACACAAAAAGGCAAACATGGAAACCGAATGCCAATCGCTGGACTTACATCAGACTCCAAACCAACAAACCCACACACAGGAAACCAACTGCCAATCGCTGGACTTACGTCAGACTCCAAACCAACAAACACACACGCAGGAAACCAACTGCCAATCGCTGGACTTACGTCAGACTCCAAACAAAGAAACTGGAAACCGAATGCCAATCGCTGGACTTACATCGGACTCCAACCAGAAAAGGAGAAACAACTCACACAAACAAAACAAAAGGGCGCCCGGAGAGATCTGCTCATCTCCTGCCTACGTACCTCACCTGGTATGAGGATCAGGGAGACGTAGTTCCCCTACGCAGGGAAAAAGGACTAGCCTAACCAGAGACTGGGAAATGACAAACTAGAAGGGAGACTAACTCGAGCCTAATAGTTATCATGTTAATTCACCATGGTCCTAGGTTGAGGTTGCTATCTAACTTGCACAGGGAGCAAGCTATCCTAAACAGCACAACAGTCATACAGAATCACAAAGCAAGCACACACACTATATACAAACAGAGGGGCTCAAACAAGGCTAGGCTTTAGTCAAGGGGTCATGTCAACCTCGACAAACAAGCCACTGTATCAGGGTGATGTTAGCTCTTAACCCTAACATTGAGAGTTAGGGTGAAGCAGATGAAATAGGAAGTGAGGGGTGTGCCTCACAGCTCTTATCCCTGGCCTGGGAGAGCTTCAGACAAATGAAGGTGTGGGAGTTCAGAAAGTTGGAACTCTTCTATCCACATGACTGACACAACTGTACAAGGATCTTGGGTTAATATCCACAATGCATCAACATGTAATGTGAGCAAAGGGATGACACACTGACTGGCAGGAGATGGATTGCACATCTCTTCTATCTGCCAATTGCCTTATCAAAGGTCTTTTCCTGCTTGGCACAAAAATAGACAAACACAAGCATTGCCTCTTAAGGAGGACTTCAGACAGGTGCCTGCCCAAGTAACAGGACAGGTCTTCCAGACTACATGAAGTCAGTGGGTTATACCTCAATGCTTAAGCTATCAAGCAAAGCAAAAGCAAGTTCACAATGAACTATAGCAACTAAGGTACCTGAAAACAATCTAACACAATCAGTATACAAGTCAACAAAAGTCAAACAGACAATCCAATAGTCAACAGCTAACTGTACACAGTCAAACAAGTAATGCAACAATGCACCAAGGCAAAGCACAAGCTCAACTTAAATGAGCTAAAAGCCACCTACAAAACCAATCAAGGTTAGTCAACATTAAACAAATAAACCAACTCAAGCAATGTGAATCAATCCACCTAAGGCAATGCACTTCCTTAACCTGAAACCAAAACTCAACCATAAGCACAAACCACTAGGACAAGGCCTAGGGTCAAAGTGGGAGAAAATATCCAAAACCGAACATGAAAATTTACAAGAATCAAATTAAACCAATCAAGAACACAATCCAAGTGGTCCCATATCAATAACATCAATCAATTTCATTTCACAAAGCAATCATGGCAAGGCATGCAAGTTGAAAGCTCATTGAAGCAAACAGAATGAATCAATCCACATTAACTCCAAAATGGCTCAATAAATCTCAAAAAAAATCATGGCTAAACAGCACACACCAAATTATCAACACACCAAAAATCAAGGCATTTGGACAAGTATAAGCATGGAAATTAAATTCCATAAAGCAAGGCAATCACAAACAAGCTCAATTAGGGCACAAAATGATACATCAACTTCACACAAGCCTAAAACAGAATCCACACATGATAAATGTCTCAAACCAAAGCCACAACAAACTTCAAAGTGTCTAGAACACATGTGCAAAATTTCAGGTTCATATGATAAACATCAAGCATTTCACAAATCTTTGAAGTTCATGACTATCCAAAAGTCCAAACATGACCAATCAGCAAACAAAATCTCAAACAAATCCAAATTGAATACAAAAATTCCATAAATATTTGTGATCAATCCTAAAATCCAGAAGTAGCATCATGCAAAAAATCACATCAATTGGCATTTAATTGGCATGGCAAATAAAATCCACAAGTTGAGCAAGCAATGGTGTGACACACATTGTCACACCTACATTAAACAGATCATATCTCAACAACCAGAAATGAGAAAAATACAAACTCTACACCAAAATGACCATTAGGATGTCTATTTTAAGCATGCAAAATTTCACAATCATTGGATTAAAATCCATCATTTCATGAAACAAATGGCAAGGAAGGTACAAGATAGCACATGTATACACAATCCCTAAGCAAAATTAAAATCCATGCGTGCACAATTTCTGGAAAAATCATCAAAAAATAGTAAACATCTTGAGGAACATCATGCAAAAAACCACATCTCATTTGGACATTTATTCATTGACTTAAGAATTTTTGAAATGGAGAAAAAATAAAAAAAACACATGGAAGCATGTATATGAATGGCATGGTGATCAAAGGAAAAAATGCAAAGGCCTAACATGGAATTGCCTCAGCCAAGACTCGAACCGGGGGAACATTTGAATGGAGCGCATTTCATCATGAAACGGTATGTTTCATTAAACCTACGTGGACATGGCAAGCGCTCTGGACCAATTAAAATGACACGCTGGATCTAATGCAGCCAATACATGGCAATAAACAAGAAATTTCATGCAAAACGCGCGCTCATGGATATACAACAATTCTGGAAATGAAAACATATGATCTTCATGCGTGTTCGTCATCATTTTTCCAGGTCAAGAACATTTGTCATAGAAATGCAAAATGAATATATCATCATGTTCATCTTTCCAAGCACATCAACAATCCATGATCAATTAAGCCTAATTCTCACTAACATGCCTGGATCGAGCAAGATAAGATTCACACATCAATCTTAAATTCAACCTAACTCTCTCATTTCTTGATGAAATTCAACGAAACAAAGCTCAAACTACTCAGTGTTGGAAGATCTATCACACGCATATCATGATTTCAAGAATTACAAGATTCGAATCCTAACCTTCAAAGAGATGCAGAATTGAAATCGAGGTTTTCAAGCCTTGTAATGCTGAAACAGATGATCTCCAATGGTCCTATGAATGAATGGATGAAGAATCAATGCTCAATTGTGCTTGATAAGGCTAAAACCTTCTACTGCCATTGATGATGCAACACTTCAACAGTTCCAAATCAGCTCGAAATTCTCTTGATCCTGCTTCAATCCAACTCCAAAATGCTTGTGGATGATGATTCAACCAAGAACAAAGCAAAGTTTGTGAAGAATTTGGATGAAAAGTGAGAGAAAAAGTTTGAAGAGATTTTGCAAAATGGATCTAGATCTGAGATTTTGATGTGTTAACCAGGTTTTCTGTTATGATTATCCTTATATATGATGGACTAATGAAGTTTATTAATCATGATTAAGCAATGCAATTAGATTAAGCTAAAACCAAGTGTAAGTGCAAATGTGCTATTCACCCCTCATGCATGCAAATGGATGTAAGAGTGCTCGAATCTTGTGTTAATTCACTTGGAAATGTTGTTTAACAACCAAGGCCAATGCTAGCAAATGAAAACAATGCATATTTTTCAAATTAGACTTTTCCCTCCAAAATTCAAAATGCAAAATGCCAAAATTTTGTAATGGAAATGCATGGTTTTTGATGTATGTTTTGGATAGGTCATGTCAAGAGAGAAATGTTATAAAAAGAACCACTTCAATTGGCCTTGTGGTTCAAAAGTTATGCACTTGTGAAGTTCAAATTGACTTGACCATGATTGATCCATAACTTGCCAACCACACATGGGAAATTCATGTTCTTGGACTTTTTGAAAATGGGAGAACAAGATCTTCAACTTTCATGTTGGACAAATTTCATTTGAAGCTTTCTTGGACATGTAAACTTGAGGAGAAAACATTTCCATTTTTGGCAATTTCAAATTACAGGTCACTTACTATTTTTGGAAACTTTTCATCTGACCTCAAATTCTTCATTGTTGATGTTTGAAATGTCAAATGAGACTTGTATGGACATGAATGAGACCTCTCTAACCATCTCCCACCTTCAAATCCATGATTTCATGCACAGTTGACTTTAGTTGACTTTCTATGGTTTCAGATGAATTGCATCTTGACTGATGAGCTTTGAACATCCAACCTTTGGCCAAACCACTTCAAAATGATCCTTAGGTCATGTGAACTCAATGAACCAACCTTAGGGCTTTGCTTCAATAGGAAATGCACTTGCTTGCTTGCACAACTGGATCTCCTGACCAGTCTTGACTGATGACTTGCACTTGGGCAATGGACAATGCAATGATATGCAGTGGACAATACTAATGTTAATGACCTAAAGTGAAAATGAATATACAAAATGGGAGGTGCAAATTTGAGGTGCTACAACATGATCAGAGGTCTTCCTTCTACAGGCGGAGACAAGATCGGAGGTTCAGACAGATACTCTTCTCCATATCCTCAGGTGCCATTTTGATTTGATTATATCCGGAAAATCCGTCCATAAACGAGAAGATATTGAATTTAGCTGTATTGTCTACCAACATATCAATGTGTGGTAGAGGGAAATCATCTTTTGGACTAGCTTTATTCAAATCACGGTAATCCACACACATTTGGACTTTTCCGTCTTTCTTAGGCACAGGCACAATGTTGGCCACCCATTGAGGATACATAGAAGTCACCAGAAACCCCGCATCAATTTGCTTCTGAACTTCCTCTTTGATCTTTACTCACATGTCTGGATGAGTTCTTCTGAGATTCTGCTTCACTGGCACGCACTCAGGCTTCAAAGGCAGGAAATGTTGCACAATATCTGTATCTAGACCCGGCATGTCTTCATACGACCAAGCGAAGATATCGGAATATTCTCGTAGAAAACTGATCAACCCCTTCTTGACAGACTCTTCAAGGAGTGCCACAATCTTCACTATTCGAACACAATCTTCAGACCCCAAGTTGACTATTTCCAGATTCTCGAGATGTGGCTGAATGATCTTCTCTTCGTGCTCAAGAAGACGGGTAATCTCGTCAGGAATCTCTTCAACATCATCTTCCTCTGCTTCGAATACAGGGAATTCAAAATTGGGAGATGCCGTTGGATCATTATGTTCAATGGGTTTTAGAATCAACCTGCATAATGATTTTGGATAATGGAAAACTTTAGAATTTAAACAAACAAATCATTATGCAGATGAAAAGATTGCTTTTATTCTTGTTTTTAGGGTTTTTTGTGATCACCAATTTCATGCAAAAAGCAAAAAGTGAAAACGATTGGAAAAACAAATGTTTAACATGAATTTATTGAATGAAATATCATTGTATATATGATGCCAACAATGTCATCACTTCTCCTTTTGGCATGGGAGAAGGGTTTTTTAACAAAGCAAACATATTACGTTGACTTATGAATGACCGTAGGAACATCCACAGCGACCCAATTGTGGCAGATCCCGCTAGGGATGACAAAATTGTCAGTATCCTCTGCATCTTCTTCCAGAATAACAGCAACTTCCTCGCTCTGATCGGCGTGGATGAAACCTCCACTCTTGAACAATCCTTTGTCGTTGAAGACCCCAGAAGAATAGCCAATGCCAGCCCGGGACTTGTTGTCTTCAAGCTCGACCATTTTTCCTAGACCAGCAAATGCACCACACTCAATGGCCAGTTTCGCATCTCGATAGGAAGCAAATGAAGGAGACCTCTTCTCAACAGGCTCGGCTATAGATAAAGCTTGGAAGGGAGTTCCAACTTCATCCTCAGCATCTATGTATGAGAAAGAAGACAAGTGGCTAACCAGGAGAGCCTTTTCTCCCCCTACCACAACCAGTTTCTTGTTCTTGACAAATTTCAGCTTCTGGTGTAGGGTGGATGTCACGGCGCCAGCCTCGTGAATCCATGGTCTGCCAAGGAGACAGCTATAAGATGGGTGGATATCCATAACTTGAAAGGTGATCTGGAAATCACTTGGTCCAATATTGATTGGGAGGTCAACTTCCCCAATCACAGTCTTACTCGACCCATCAAAAGCTTTCACAACAACACCACTCTGCCTCATGGGAGGCCCTTGATATGACAATCTAGAGAGAGTGGTCTTCGGCAATACATTCAGAGATGACCCAGTGTCCACCAGCACGTTGGACATGGCGTCGTCTTTGCAATTCATCGAAATGTGTAATGCCAGGTGTGGTCTCTTCCCTCCTCAGGGAGATCAGAGTCACAGAAACTCAGAGTGTTGCAAGCAGTAATGTTTACAACAATGCTGTCAAACTGTTCTATAGTGACATCATGATCAACATAAGCCAAGTCCAAAACTTTCTGCAGAGCCTCCCTATGGGGTTCTGAATTCAGCAGCAAAGATAACACGGAGATTTTGGACGGTGTTAGTAGAAGTTGGTCTACAACGTTGTACTCACTCTTCTTGGTGAGCCTCAGCATCTCATCACAGTCTTCATTCACAGTGCCACTAGGGCCAACAGAAGAAGTATGAGTGTTTTGTACAGAGGAGGGTTTAGCAACAGGTGCCGGATTCGGAGAATTAACCGCATTCCCAACCGGATGCTCAACACAGTCAGCTCTAGCCTGAGGCTTTGGGGGTGCAGAAAACACACGACCGCTACGGGTCAACCCACTGACATCAGCTATATTCACAACAGATGGAGAAGGCAAGGGCACTTCTTTCCCATCTTCCACAGCAACAGCATTATAGCGGAATGGGATTGCTTTATCAGATGAATAAGGCACAGGACCGGCAGGCTTGATAATCAGGGCAGGAGAAACCTTCTGCTTGCTACCATCATATCGAATGACAACAGGCTCAGGGATCCTGAACACCGGGGAAATCACGTTAACTTCTGGTTCGTCTTCATCAACATTTCTGTTCTGAAGGATCTCGATGGTCCCATCGTCCAGCAATTCTTGTAGATCTTTACGCACTTGGCGACAGCCCAAACGATTGACAGAGCAGATACGGCATTTGTCATGGTCGTGCTCCAGATGACTGTAATCACATAGTAGGCGATGCAACTCAACCAACGACTGTCGAATATGGCTAACATATTTGACCTTGTACTTACCAGGGCAACCCTGGACCATGTTAACTGACTTCCCATGCTCGGGCAATGGGTTCTTCGTAACATTAGGACCTGAGTCTTCAAAGCACGGAATACCGCATCTCATAAGGTCTTTAACCTTAGTCTTCAACGGAAAGCAGTTTTCCACATTGTGGCCAGGAGCACCAGAGTGGTAAACACAATGCTGATCAAGCTTATACCACCACTGAGGGTTAGCAGGTATAGCCGGAGGATCCCTGGGAGTAATCAATTTCCGCTCTATCAAAGAGGGATACAGCTTTGCATATGATACAGAAATTGGATCGAAAGTGATCTTCTTCCTTTCATAACTCGTACTAGCTGGATTACTGTTGCGAGGCTGATAGGCCTGCTGTTGATGACGATGCTGCTGTTGATACTGTTGAGATTGTTGCTGATTGTTGTCTCTGAAGACAGGTGCTATGTGAGCCACCTGATGCTGGTTGCTGGCATGACGCACAGGCTTCCTCTTTGCAGAGGGTCTTCGAGGTTTCACATGGGATTGCACAGCATGTGCCTCTCCATCTTTCTTCTTTGCAAACGCCCCATATCGCTTGCTAGAAGAGCCTTCATCTCTGGTCAACCGTCCTTCACGGACTCCTTCCTCTAGTCGCATCCCCATGTTCACCATCTCGGTGAAGTCAGAAGGAGCGCTAGCAATCATCCGCTCGTAATAAAATGAACTCAAGGTCTTCAGAAAGATCTTGGTCATTTCCTTCTCTTCCAGCGGAGGAGTAATTTGAGCTGCCAGCTCTCGCCACCTCTGGGCGTACTCTTTGAATGTCTCTTTGTCCTTCTGGGACATGGCCCTGAGCTGATCCCGGTAGGGAGCCATATCCACGTTGTATTTGTATTGCTTGACGAAGGCTTCGCCAAGATCATTGAAGGAACGGATGTTTGCACTGTCCAAACTCATATACCAACGCAGTGCAGCACCGGACAGACTGTCCTAGAAATAATGAATGAGCAGCTGATCATTATCCGTTTGAGTAGACATTTTCCTGGCATACATAACCAGGTGGCTGAGAGGGCAGGTGTTCCCTTTGTACTTCTCAAAGTCTGGGACCTTGAATTTTACAGGAATTTTAACACTGAGAACTAAACACAACTCGACAGCAGACTTGCCGAACAAATCCTTTCCTCGAAGGGTCTTCAATTCCTTGCGGAGTTCAAGAAATTGGTCATTCATCGCGTCCATCTTCTCATGAAAATTCCGGACGGCATGGCTGTTGGCACGAAGTGGGCACTGGCAGCTGGCACTGTCGAAGAAACAACCTCGAAAATAACAGTCCTCTGGGGAGGAGTTGCAGGTGTTAGAGACGGCTGGTTCTGAGCTGCCAGAAAAGATTCCATCAAAGCGCTCAGTCTGGCGACTTCCTCTTTTAGCTCTCGGTTCTCTTGCTCGAGATGATCCATCAATCTGGAAGAGTTGGCTCTGGTGTAGTACCGATGAGTCAGTTTGTCTTCAAAATAAATGAAGAGCACAGAGTCAGATCACAAGAGCAAAGGCTGAGAAACAACACCTGCTTATGCAAATGATGCATGCAATGCTCGCGCACATGATTTGTTTTTATTTTCGAAGGAACTTTTAGGGTATTATTTGCAAATTTTGAATATTAAGCATTTAATCGCATATGGAAAATATCTCATCAAATATATTTGAGAAAAAGAAGTACAACATTTTCAATTATTACAAGAGAAAAGGAAAATAAACATCCTATGGATCCCTAGAAGCTCGGGATGCTGGAAGATAAGCTGCACGAAGCCTCTTAATCTCTCTCTCATATGCTGCTTCCATATCCGCTTTCTCTTTGACGAGTCTGTCATACCTCCTTTTCCAGAATTTGGAGGACTGAGGAAGTAAAGAAGTCCATGCATCATCAGGATCATCAATGACCTGATGCTCGAGGAACTCGATCAGAGCATCCTTCTCTTTAAGCTGTTGAAGCAACTCTTCTCTTTCACGGATCCAGGCACGTGAAAGGTCTTCTTCTCTCAACTCCTCTACTCCTTGGTTATGGAGGGTTGAAGGCCCAGCCACAACCAAAGGTGTAGGTCTCGGATAATCGTAAGGCATGAGATACTCAAATTCTCTCTTCCTCACCCAAGTAGCATACGGCTCCAAAGCTATGCAGTTCTTCGGACCCAACTCACTTCTACCCTTCTTGTGAATCTTGCGCCAAGCGCGGACCATCCTTGCTTTCAAGCCTTGGGGATCTTTACCCTCCTGAAAGAACACACCTTCTAACAGAATGTTATTAGGTTTATCCTTTAGGGGGAACCCAAGTTGACGACGTGCTAAGATAGGGTTGTAGCTAATCCCACCATATGTACCAAGAAGAGGCACATTGGAGAATTCGCCACAAGAGTCAATAATCTGGACACCGTCATATACACGATCATACCAAGAGATATCATCATTAGTGAGAGACATAAGTCTCGTACACCACCGTAGACATCCCTTGTTCTCCTTGAAAGCGATCGTCTGAGGTAAGTGAGAAATAAACCACTTATACAACAGAGGCAAACAGCACACAATAGCGCCACCACCCTTTGCATTCCTCAGGTGCAAAGAGACATAGGTATCACCCAACAGAGTCCGAACGGGATTAAGAACAGAGAAGATCCTAATAGCGTTCACATCCACAAATTTGTCGATGTTGGGGAATAATACCAGTCCATAGATGAGAAGCACAAATATGTCTTCAAAGGCATCCTCACTCATGGCCTTCCCATAAACGGTAGCTTGAGCGACGAGGAACTCAGAAGGAAGACCTTGAATTCCACCTTTGGTAGTCATATGAGCTTTAACCAAGGATTCATCTATGTGCAACATGTCAGCTATCTCCTGAGAAGTAGAAATACTCTCCAAGCCACTGAACGACAACTGATCCAGAATCGGAATACCCACAAGATGAGCATACTCCTCAAGGGTAGGCAATAACTGAAAGTCTGGAAAAGTGAAACAGTGATACAGAGGATCATAGAACTGCACTAGAGTACCCATCAACCCTTCGTCCACCTGAGTAGTCAGAAGAGGCAGAAGCTTCCCATAACGAGCTTTGAAACCCAAGGGATCTAATACATAGGATGTCAGATTCCTTAGCTCTTTCAAATCAGGTTGTCTGAAGTTGTACTTCTTTGTATGCCTTTTTTGTCTTTCCCTATCTGAAAATTTTGCAAATAAACCCTTAAGTTCCTTGAAAATTTTCTTTTTTCTGATGATATGGATGCAGATGAATGCATGAATGCATGAATGCAACAATCACACTCAAGGATCAAGCAAAGCACACCAGACAAAGGTCATGGGATAGCTCGTATTATCCTTAATATCAATCATCCATTTTGGTAGATTATGGTTTTCACCTTATCAACACCCAAGTTCCATTGATATTAACGATATACGAACGGCTCAACCATCCTTAATATCAATCATCCATTTTGGTGGATTATGGTTTACACCTTATCAACACCCAAGTTCCATTGATATTAAGGAGGTGTGAACGGATCAACCATGAATCACGGGTATGTTGTGAGTCACGAGCATGGGGTCTCGGTTAAGAACCACCCAAAGGGAGTGTACTAGGGTTTAAACCTGCCGAGCATGTTCTATCAGAGGTTCCCATAGTCATCATCCCATCTTTCGAATATTATCGGAGGAACGAATACTCGTATTCCAAAAATATTCTCAAGAGAGACTCTTATGAGTGTAGTATCGCGTAACAATCGCATCAAATCTGACATTTGAACGACCTCCGCACTACGTCCTAGAAATAGGCCAAGATGGGCTTGGTAAACTAAGGTCCTTGGCTTCTACGGCACATATTGAAAGAATAATGCCTAACCACAAATGACTTGTGTGACATCATTAATCCAACATGACCTCCACCAAGTGAATGGACTCGCAAGTCAACTTGCTAAGGAGTAACTCCACACAAGTCGACGAGACTATGCCATTCTCCTATCATAAGGTGCACTCGAGTTCGGGTATAGAACTCATCTCACAGAGATCACCAAAGCAAGCAAGCAATTGATATATCAAGCAATTCAAGCATTACAATCAATACAGTAATCCCAAATTGCACCAAAAATATGTCATAAACAACTATAACACAACAAATTGTGAAAAGTAGGCAAACCCACTAGGAAGATTTTCGTCCCCAGCAGAGTCGCCACTTTTCTGTAGTGGTGTATTCGTCACCATTGGAAGTATTAACTAGATCCAAGGTAAATCATACAAAGATAGAGTCGCCACCGCACTTCTATTTATCCAAAGGAATGGCTAGAAAGCGAACAAAAGCCTAAGAAGTTTTGCAAAGAAAACTAATAAAAGGTACAGAGATCTGGGTAAGGGGGTAATTATGTTGTGGGAAGGTGTTAGGCACCCATAACATCCTAGGTATTCCTAGGGAACCTCTTTTCACAACTGTTGTATTATTATTTGTTTATGAAATATTTATTGTGCAAACATTGATTGAAGGGATGAGAAAAGAATATACAATTTTTATTATTTTTGTGTTTGAATGGATGAACCCATTGCCTACGTACCTTTTCATGAAAGATAAGGATCAAAACGCCGTAGTTCGGCTAAAAGATTTCCAAAAAGTGAGTGGATTGATTTTAAACAAAAGCCTTAAGGTCTTTCATTATCAACGGGAGAAAAGTCAACCTAAACCAACAATCCACCATGTGAGAACAGCTTCCACATGCTAGTGAGGGGTTAACCCTATAATAAGCATGGAAGTCTTACAATTCAATCACTAAGGATGCGGTGAGATTTACATCAACCACTATGATAATTCAGATCTATACCTAATGCATGAAAACTTGATTAAGAGAGTGGACAAGGCCACAAAAGAAGTTGAGTGAGTGAAATTAACCAATTATGAGTATTCACAAAGATGGTCAAAGTTGACATTAGATTCAATTCAGAAGAAGTATTGTGAAAATGAAATTTGAAAATCAGAGGCCTATGGCCTAGGTTTCTAGTTTTGAAAACGAGTGAAAATGTTTGCACAAAAGTTTTCTGGTTTGGGTTAAAGATGAAAAACATGGATCAAGGTTAAGCACAAAAGGGTGAGGGTTAAAGTCACAAGTAGGAGTTGCTTTCTCAAGATCATAGAAATGATCCAAGGAAGTTCCTTTGGAATTAGGCAATACCAAGCAATAGCAAATAAGCAAGCTCAAAGAAGCAACAAAAAAACTGGAAATGGATTGCCAATAAATGGTCTTACGTCCAACTCCGAAAACAAATGGGAAACGGAGTGCCAATCAATGGTCTTACGTCCAACTCCACAGAGCAACATGGGAAACATATAGTCAATCAATGGTCTTACATCTAACTCCACAAGAGAAACAAAAATAGGAAACAGATGGCCAATCAATGGTCTTACATCTAGCTCCACAAAACAACAAGAAAGGAAATGGAGTGCCAATAAATGGTCTTATATCCAGCTCCCCAAAAGGAACAGGAAACAGATAGCCAATCAATGGTCTTACATCTGACTCCTCAAAAGAAAATACATAACAAATGCAAAATAAACATATGAATGATGCACAAATAAGCAAACGAGCAATCAGTTATCACACGCTATACACAACCAAGAGGCTCATACAAGGCTGGGCTTTAGTCAAGGGGTCATATCGACCTTGACAAACAAGCCAAATACTGGAAGGGGTGTCTGAGACTCTTAACCTCTGACATTGACCGTCAGAGTGAGCAGATGAAATGGGAAATGAGGATTAGACCTCATAGCTCTTAACCCTGGCCTGGGTGAGCTTGAATCAAAGAAGGTGTGGGAGTCCAGAATGAGGAACTCTACTCCACATGACTGACTCTATATACAATGATCTTGGGTGTTTATTCAAATGCATTAGCACGTAGTGCGAGCAATATGAAAGACTCAACTGAATAGCAGGGGATTGATTGCAAATCCCTTCTATCTGCCAATTGCCTCTTCACTTAGGAGGACTTGAAGTACATGGCACAAATATAAACAATCACAGACATTGCCTCTTAAGGAGGACTTCAGCCAAATGCCTGCCAAACAGAAACGACAGGGCTTTCAGACTACATGGAGTTAAAGAAATTACCTAAGTGGTATGCCAACCACAAGCAAAGCAAAGCTCAAATAATGAGCTAAAGCGGCTAAAGTACCTATACAAAATGCTAGTCAATTAGTAACCCAGACAGATAAACAGAAAACAGACAATCACCAGTGGTTTCCAATATACACAACATGCAAGTCATAAAAGGCACTCATTCAAGTGAGTCCACCACCAAAAGACCTACAACACAATCAACATTAGTTAAACAAAGCAAATTGTATCTCAAGCAAGGAGATCACATCATCCATTAGAAATAATTGCTTGAACCTGAAATGCAAAGCTCAAATTGTGAGTACAAACCCCTAGGGCAAAGCCTAGGGTCAAAGGCAAAGCAAAAGGTCAAAACAGCGACCAATATTCAACATAAATCACATTTAATCAAGTAAGAACATGTCCTAAAAGGAACAAGTCTAAAGCATCAAGCAAAGTCATTACATGAGCAAGATATGGCAAAGGCAAATACAAAGCACACAATTGGTCATCAAGAATGAAAATTCCATATTAAAACAGAAATGAATCAAACACTCATGAAAATTTGTATGTGCATACAACATGTCAAACACAATCATCATGCCAAAAATTAGAATCAACAGAGCTCAATTGACCTAGAAATGAAAATGCACAAGTATGACATCAAATTGTGTGACACACATTGTCACACCTAAAGTTTATGTGTCTAAAACAGAGATGAAAAATGAGAAAAATGCACAACCAAGCCTCAAAAATCATGCAACATGTTGGGAATCAGCATACCAAATTCCATGTGAATTGGCCAATGTATGAGCATTTCACAATAGAATGAATGAAGCATGTCACATTTGCATACATGTCCAAAGAACAGTCCACAATTCAAAATCCAGAAATGATAAAATCATGAAATCACAACCAAAAAATAGTAGACATTCACATGATCATGTAGCAAAAAATTTGGAATTAATTGGATGCATATTCTATTTTTAATGATTTTTTGAATTAACATGAATAAAATGAAATAAATGTGAAAACATGAAATAATATGAAAATGAAATGAGAAATCAGAAACTGCACAAGGCCAGAATCGAACTGTGGCGCATCAAAACGATTGTGTTTTGGATAGGGAAAACAAAAGGAAATTAAGACGTGCTCGCTGGGAATCGAAGCGAGGTGCGTATCAAAACGCAGCGCTCAACTAATTGAGCTGGCATCCAGCCAGCAAAGTCAAGCGCATGTGGAACTGGTCAATGGAACACAGGCCAATAGAATGGCCAACAGGACGCTCGCGTGGATAAAAACCCTAGCCAACTCAATATGTTACATGCGGCGGTGCAAGCGGTGGTTTCCACCGTCTTCTTCGTGAAGACGGCGGAGCTACAGTGATGTGCACACAAAACTTTTCCAGATTCACGTAAAAATTAGATCAATGGAAAGCTTATCACACGTACATTCCAAATCCAGCATCAATTCATATTAATTCATCATAACCAGTGCAAATCGAACAAAAACAAAAGGATCATACAAACTTTAATTCGCCATAACTCAACCAATACTTCACCATTTTTTATGAAATTTATATCAGCATGATCAGCATGGAAAGCTCTACAAGTCTATGCACATAAAAAGGAGAATTAAGAGGTTCGAATTTCACATCTCTTGAAGAGCAGAACAATGAAACCAGCGATTCAAGTGCCAAAAGCGTCCAGATCTCTTCTATGACTCGTGTATTGAAGCTTTGTGCGTGAATTGAAGCTTGAGATGGCTTGGATCTAACTCAGATTTCAACTTCCCTCTTTATGTTCTTGAGCTTGCACAGCTTGATTCTGGCTCGAATTCTTCAATCAAGAGCTTGATCTGCACTCAATGATTATCAGAGAACAAGAATATGCAATAAAATCAAAGTGTTATGTGGAAGAAATTGAAGTTTCAATGGAGAGCAAAAATGGAGGGAAAAGAAATTTTGGATCTAGAATGAGCAAAAAACCTCAGAATTTTGTTATGCTTAAGCTTATATACCATCTCCTAATCACTCTGAAATTTTGATTAGGCTTGTGTTAATTGGGATTAAGTGAAAATGGGGTGTATGACCAAAATTGGAAAATGTGTGGTGCATGGTAAATTTACACGTGAACAGTAGCATGTGCATGAGTATTTTCACTTCAAATCCTCTTATGAACACAATGGCAATGGTATTTAGCTCATGTAATGCACCAATTTTGAATTTCCAAATTTCCCTCCAAAATGTTCATGAATGAGCAAATGATCATATGATGAAATTTCATGCAATGTAATGATGGATTTGGAATTATAGGTCATAAGGAGCAATATGCAAAAAGAGGCACTCAATTTGGAGTTTTAGATCAAAAGTTATGGCTTGTTGAAGTTTCATGCACACGTTTCAATTATTTGATCATATCTCCTCAACCATTCATCAGATGCTCATGATCTTGGACTTTTTGGAAATGGGAGAGAAAGATCTTCAACTTTCATGTTGGACAAAAATTCATTTGAAGCTTCTTTGATGTTGGAAAGTTGAGTTGAATTTGGTCCAAAAACTTGCTATTTTTGGAAACTTGAAATTATAGGTCACTTTCCATTTTGGGAAACTTTTGACTTGACCTCAAAATCTTCAATGTAGATGTTTGACATGATGAATAAGCCTTGTTTGAACATGAATAGGATGAAGAAACTCAATTCCCACACTCAAAGCCTTCAGTTGACTTGCATTTGACTTGCATTGGTCCTTAGATGACCTGAAATTGCCTGATGAACTTGAGCCTTTGCCACTTGGGGAATTTGCTCCAAAATGGACCTATAGCTCATATAAGCTCAAAATAATGATCACATGATCCATATCTCAATGGAACCCTCATATCTTGCACAAAGGATTCACTTGATATGCCTTGACCTGTTGACTGCTTAAGCTGTAAGACAAATGTTAGATGACATATTTTTGATGCTTTTGGTTAGTGATAAAACAAGAAATGCAAATGATATATAATGCAAGCAATGCCTGGTGATCAAAAACCACTCACAGGGAGATCCCACCCACAGGGAAGGAAGCAAGGTGTCCAATGATCCTTGAGGCTATGCAATATTATGATATGATGCCATGAGGGATCTTAGGGACAAAATTGGGATCTTACAGTATGATTGTGAAAAGAGACATCCAACGGTTGATGGATGAGGGTATGATTCAGATTGTTCAATCCTGTTATGTAGATGACGACGTGAATGTTATCATTCCAGTGTTTAAGAACCCCGAGAGGATGGTGATTCAGTATAACGGCAGTAACAGTAACAATATCAGTCAAAGATCGGTATGGTCGTTGGTCATACAGTTAGTGGGCCCAGTCCTGTATTCATCCGATAAGGCTGTTCCGTATCAGTATAATGCAACATTGTTGAAGGATGGTTAAGAGGTCCTGTTACCTACAACCATTTATGTTGTGAGCATTGTTGATGTTACTAAGGTGACCCGTAGCGGTCGAGTGTTTGGGCTGGTGTTACCAAAAGTTGTAGAAGATTCAACAGTTAGTAAGAAGGTGGAAGTACCTGCAGTAGATCCGATTAGCACTTCAAAGCGCCAGTATGGTGAATACAGCAATTTAAAGACTAATGATGATGATGAGGTACTTAGGCTAATAAAGAAAAGTGAGTTCAATGTGGTGGAACAGTTGCTCCAAACCCCCTCAAAGATTTCAGTACTTTCTCTGCTTATGAATTCATAAGCGCACAAAGAAGCACTGCAAAGAGTTCTAGAGTAAGCATTTGTGGAACATGATGTTACGGTGGATCAGTTTGATCATATTGTAGCTAACATCACTTCCTGCAACAATCTCAACTTTTGTGATGAAGAACCCCCTGAGGAGGGTAGGAATCATAACTTGGCTTTGCATATCTCCATGAATTGCAAAGATGACGCTTTATCCAATGTATTAGTTGACACCGGGTCTTTGTTGAACATGCTTCCAAAGTCAACTCTTTCAAAGTTGTCATATCAAGGAGCGCCCATGAGATATAACGGCGTAATCGTCAAAGCTTTTGACAGTTCACGCAAGACAGTGATAGGTGAAGTGGACCTTCCGGTGAAGATTGGTCCGAGTGACTTCCAGATTAGTTTTCAAGTAATGGATATTCATCCGCCCTACAGTTGTCTGTTGGGAAGGCCATGAGGCAAGAGCTGTTACCTCCACATTGCATCAGAAACTCAAATTTGTTAAGAATGGAAAATTAGTCATTGTTGGTGGGGAAAAGGAGATGTTGGTTAGCCACCTGTCATCTTTCTATTACGTTGAAGCTGAGGATGAGGTTGGAACTCCCTTCCAATCCTTATCTATTGTTGTTGAAAAGAGAGTTGGGGCACCTATGTCCTCATTGAAAGATGCAAGGAAGATTATTGAAGAAGGAAATATGGATCAGTGGAGACGCATGGTAGAGGTCTCCGACAAGAATAGAACCGGTATGGGTTTTCAGCAAAGTTCATCAATTGCTAGACCAGAGAATATGCAACACTTAGCTTGCACCAATTTTGTGACACATGGAAAGGCTTGCAACAATTGGACTGCTGTTAATATTCCTGTTATTTTGCATCGTTCTAAGTAATTACTTTTATTTGTTTTAAAAATCCTTCTCCTATGCCTAAGGGAGAAGTGAACATTGTTAGGCATTTCAAATTTGATCATCAATAAAATTAATTTTAGTCATCCACATCTATGATGTTTGTTTTTAGTTTTTGCTTTATTCTGAAAATGGTAATCACAAAAAACATAAATAAATAATATAATTGTCCATCTGCATAATATTTGGTCACAAGTTCACTTCTCTAAAATCAAAATATCAAATCATTATGCAGGTTGGTTTCTAACCCCATTGAATACAATGATCCTTCTCCTTCTCCAAATTTTGAATTCCCTATGTTTGAGGCTGAGGAGGAAAGTGATGAAGAAGTGAGTGATGAATTGTCTCGTCTTCTTGAGCATGAAGGAAAAGTCATTCAGCCATTTGAAGAAAAGATTGAGTTAGTCAACTTGGGTTCCGAGGATGATGTGAAGGAAGTCAAGATTGGGTCTCGACTGTGTCAAGATATGAAGAAGGGGCTAATTGATCTTCTCCGAGAATATTCAAATGTGTTTGCTTGGTCCTATCAAGACATGCCTGGTTTGGATTCTGAGATTGTGGAGCATAGATTGTCATTGAAGCCAGAATGTCTGCCAGTCAAGCAGAAGTTGAGAAGAACGCATCCTGATATGGCTGTGAAGATCAAAGAAGAAGTGCAAAACTAGATTGATGTTGGTTTCCTTGTGACCGTTGAGTATCTGCAATGGGTGGCCAATATTGTGCCTGTTCCGAAGAAGGATGGAAAAGTCTGCATGTGTGTTGATTACCGAGATTTGAATAAAGCCAGTCCGAAAGATGATTTCCCTCTGCCACACATTGATATGTTGGTAGACAATACTGCTAAATTCAAAGTCTTTTTATGTATGGATGGATTTTCCCGATATAATCAGATCAAGATGGCACCCGGAGATATGGAGAAGACCACATTCATTACACCTTGGGGAACATTCTGTTATAGAGTGATGCCTTTCAGTTTGAAGAATGCTGGTGCAACTTACCAAAGAGCAATGACTACTCTTTTTCATGATATGATGCATAAAGAGATTGAAGATTATGTCGATGATATGATTGATAAATCTATTAATGAAGAGGAACATGTTGAGCATTTGGTGAAGCTATTCCAATGTTTGAGGAAGTAAAAACTCCACTTGAATCCCAATAAGTGTACCTTTGGTGTTCATTCTGGTAAGTTGTTGGGTTTTATTGTCAGCAAGAAGAGTATTGAGGTTGATCTTGACATGGTCAAAGCAATACAAGAGATGCCTATGCCCAAAACTGAGAAGCAAGTTAGAGGTTTTCTCGACCGCTTGAATTATATCTCGAGATTCATTTCACACATGACTGCCACATGTGAGCCTATATTCAAGCTTCTTCGGAAAGATCAGTCTTGTGATTGGACCGAAGACTGCCAAAAAGCTTTTGATAGTATCAAGGAATATTTGCTTGAACCTCCGATTTTGTCTCCACCTGTTGAAGGAAGACCGTTGATCATGTATTTGACTGTGCTTGGAGATAGTATGGGTTATGATCTTAGTCAGCAAGATGAGACTAGAAAGAAAGAATTTGCAATTTACTGCCTCAGTAAAAAGTTCACCAACTGTGAGACTCGGTATTATATGTTAGAGAAGACTTGTTGCACATTGGCTTGGGCCGCTAAGCGTCTGCGTCAGTATAGGTTGAATCATACTACTTGGTTGATATCTAAAATGGATCCAATCAAGTATATTTTTAAGAAGTCTGCTTTAACTGGGAGGATTGCCCGTTGGCAGATGTTGTTATCAGAGTATGATATCGAGTACCGATCTTAGAAAGCAATCAAAGGTAGTGTCTTGGCTGACCATTTGGCTCACCAACCAATTGAAGATTACCAGTCAGTGCAGTATGATTTTCCTGATGAAGAGATCTTGTACGTAAAGATGAAAGATTGTGATGAACCATTGCTTAAAGAAGGTCCAGAACCTGGTTCCCATTGGGGCATGGTATTTGATAGAGTTGTTAATCAATATGGTAATGTTATTGGGCGGTGATTATTACTCCTCAAGGCACGCATTTTTCCGTTTACAACTAGATTGACTTTCCAGTGTACAAATAATATGGAAGAATATGAAGCTTGCATTATGGGGCTCGAAGAGGACATTGATCTCAGAATCAAGCATTTAGATGTCTTTGGAGATTCAGCTTTGGTTGTGAACCAGATCAAAGCTGAATGGGAGGCGAATCAATCCGGTTTGATACCGTATAGAGATTATGCGAGGAGGATTTCAACTTTCTTTACAAAGGTTGAATTTCATCATATCCCTCGAGATGAAAACCGGATGGCAGATGCTCTTGCAACGTTGGCGTCAATGATTGTAGTGAAGTATTAGAATGAGGTTCCCAATTTGACTGTGATGCGTCTTGATAGGCCAGCTCATGTGTTTACTATTGAAGAGGTCAAAGACGAAAAGCTGTGGTATTATCACATCAAGTGTTTCCACCAAAGTCAGACTTACCCGCTTGGGGCATCTTTGAGAGATAAGAAGACTTTGAGAAGATTAGCCGATAACTTCTACCTAAATGATGATATGATGTATAAGAGAAACTTCGATATGGTTCTTCTCAGATGTGTGGATAGACACGAAGCATACCTATTGATGACTGAAGCCCATGAAGGTTCCTTTGGTACTCATTCCAATGGACATGCGATGGCAAAGAAGATATTACGAGCAGGTTACTATTGGCTGACGATGGAATCTGACTGTTGCAAGTTTGTGAAGAAATGGCACAAGTGTCAAATATATGCAGATAAGATTCATGTTCCTCCGACACTGCTGAACGTCATTTCCTCCCCATGGCCCTTCTCCATGTGGGGAATTGATATGATTGGTATGATTGAGCCCAAAGCGTCAAATGGACATCGTTTCATTCTGGTGGCAATTGACTACTTCACAAAATGGGTTGAAGTGGCATCATATGCAAATGTAACCAAGCAAGTGGTTGTAAGGTTTATCAAGAATCATATTATATGCCGATATGGTGTTCCAAGTAAGATCATTACTGATAATGGATCGAACTTGAATAATAATATGATGGAAGCTCTTTGTAAAGACTTCAAGATTGCACATCATAATTCTTCTCCCTACAGACCTAAGATGAATGGGGTTGTTGAAGCTGCAAACAAGAACATCAAGAAGATCATTCAGAAGATGGTAGTGATGTATAAGGATTGGCATGAGATGCTCCCACTTGCTTTGCACGGGTATCATACATCTATCCGCACTTCAACAGGGGTAACCCCCTTCTCTCTTATATATGGTATGGAAGCAGTGCTCCCCGTAGAGGTTGAGATTCCTTTATTGCGTGTCTTGATGGAAGCCAAGTTGACTGAGGATGAATGGTGTCAGACCAAGTATGATCAGCTGAATTTAATAGAGGAGAAGAGATTAACTGCCATGTGTCATGGTCAGTTATATCAGCAGAGGATGAAGAAAGCTTTTGACAAGAAGGTTAGACCTCGTGTATTTAGAGAAGGTGACCTTGTGCTCAAAAAGATCTTGTCGTTCAAACCAGATTCTAGGGGCAAACGGACTCCTAATTATGAAAGCCCATATGTTGTCAAAAGAGCCTTTTCAGACGGTGCTTTGATTCTTACAACTATGGATGGTGAAGAGTTCACTCGTCCTGTGAATGCAGATTCAGTCAAGAAATACTTCACCTAAAAAAAGAAAAGAACAACTCGCTAAGTTGAAAACCCGAAAGGGCGGTCCAGGCAAAAGTTAGAGACATAAAATAGAAAGAATCATCCCGGTAAATTGAGTACCCCACCTTGGGGCAATTTATGAAAAAATAGGGATTATGGCAAGTAACTGCATCCTACTGATCTTCAATATTGGGAAACTTTGTTGAGCACAAGGGTTGATGGTGATTCATCACCCCAGTAGCGGCCAAAAGCACAGTGGACGTCAAGAGTTGGTAGAAGGATTAATGATCATTTGTATTCAATGTAACGCTTTTCCATGTAAATTACCATTTTCAACTTTGTAAAAATCTATGGAGTCTTGTCATTTACGGACTACCCTTCCCTTAAATAAAGTTGAGCTTTTATCCAATTGTTTCCACTCTTGTTTATTTCAGCCAAATATTTTTAAATTTTATTATGATCATTTTCGAAATTAAAATTTTAAAATCAAAATCGTTTTCTTAAACATATAAAAGCATGGATTCTAAGGCAATAAAAAGGAATGTCAAGAGCAATTCGAAAGAAGTAAGCCCTAAGTGTGGAACACTGATGGGTCTCCCTAAGTAGTTGATTCTTCGTAATCCCCAAGTCGAGTTGGTTAGTTCATTTCCCCAGCGGAGTTTGTGTTTGTTACCCAGCCAATTTTTATCTCCAGCAGAGTAAGGAAGGTATCCTCCGTAGTTCGTATGGTTACGGTAGAGCTTTGGTTTCCTCACCAATCACCATCAGATTCACTCCCAGCCAAAGTTTCCTCCTGGTTTCTGAGCAGTTTTTCGCGTTTGTTCCTCTGCAGGGTTGTCTCCCATTTGATATGGTGTTGACCTAAAATTCCTCGCAGATCTCCTCCTTCCCCGGCTAGGTTTGAGACTTTGGGATGTTTATCTCTGTTTTCTCCGGCATTTGTCTCCCTCTCTTGTGGATTAACCGAGAATTGTACTGATGAATAAAAATTGTGACACCTTTGTATCCTTTACGATCGTTTTGTCAGCATAATCATCATATACATATACATATATACACTCATATAATTTCATGATTGCATAATTACGTGTTCACAGTTGTTGATTCATTCCTGTGATTATTATTCTCTGTTATGGTAGTACTTTATCCCCATATGAGTTTGATGTCTGTCCTCCCTCAATTGTAGAATGTCATCCCCTTAAGCAGAAAGACTTTAACCTTTCTCTTTTACCCACTGAGTTATTTCCTCGTGGATGATTATTGCTTCAGTTTCCTCCCCAGTTGATTATCTGGATGTAACCACTCCCCTTGAGTTATGTCCTCATTGGGTTGAGTCTTGATTGACCGTTTCTTTCTAGCTCTTACCTAGATAGATGTTTTGGGTCCCCTAAGAGTTTATTACCCAGTAACTGGTAATATCCTTCTTAGTTTGCAGTTTGCTACTTCTTGCCCAATACCCGACAAAAGTAACCCTGTTTTCTCCTCGGTGGAGTCCCCGGTGGATTCATTTTTGTGATTCCCCAGGAAGTATATCCTTGATATGTTCATCCTGGCTGATGACGGATATTTTCTTCCCCCTTTTGAGTTTATCCTTGATATGTTCTTCCTAACTGATGATGGATACTCTCACCTTTGGTATTCTACCCAGTAAAAAGGTAGTTGTAATCCCTATTTTGTTCCCCAGAGGGTTAATCCTTGATATGTTCATCCTAACCAATGACAGATTTCCTTCTCTTTGCGGTCTCCTACCCAGTAACCGATAGTTGTAAATCCTGTTTTTCTCCCCTTTGCAGAGTATATCCTTGATATGTTCGCCTTAACCGGTGACTGGTACTCTCTTTGATGGTAGTCTATCTAGTAACTGATAGATGTAATCCTTATTTCTCTCCTCGCAAAGTCTATCCTTGATATGTTCATCCTAACCGATGACGGATTTTCTCTTTGTTGGTTTTCTATCCAGCATTCGATAGATGTAATTCCTACTTTTTGTTTAGTGGGTTTATCCTTGATATGTTCATCTTAACTGATGACGGATATCATCCTTAACATCCTCAGGCAAGTCTATCCTTGATATGTTCATCCTAACCGATGACTGATTTTCTTTCCTTTGAGCCTATCCTTGATATATTCATCTTAGTCGGTGACAGATATTCTCATCTTTGGGTTTCTGCCCAGTAACTGGTAGTTGTAAATCCTATTTCTACAGTTTTCCCCCAACAAGGTTATTCTTACCCAAGTAACCGGTAATGAATACTCCCTCTTGGTGGTGATTCTTAGTGAGTCATCCTTGATATGTTCATCCTAACCGATGACGGGTGTCCTCTCTATCATATCTTTATTATCTCCTTACCCAGTAACATGTAGTGGATAATAGATTCTCGTTCCTCCTGTGTTGAAGATTGTTTCTTCCCCAGTTGAAGTTGAGTGCGCATTTCCTTAGTGAAATCGCTTTTCCTGCATGATTCAAGTATGTCAGTTTTATCATGATCTACTTGTTTCACTTGCAGATGTTTTATTTCCCCGGTTGATTCCTTCAATTTTCATGGAATTCCTCTAGTCTCCCAACAGTTTTTAAGTCGTAGCCTGGCCTACGAGTAACCCTTTTTATCCCCTCAGATTCTTTGTCTTCCCCAATGAGTTTTCTTTATGGAATGCTTTATGTTCCTGTGGACCTTCAGTCTCTCTGATTTCTTTTCCTTTGTGGCAGTATCTCCCCACAGAGAATTCGCTTTTATATTCATATCATATGTATCATAAGGTATCTTAGGGACCAAAATTTATTTCTATATGTTGTTATTTAAGCCCATTCTACTGAGTCGACATGAAAATTTTAACCTTCACCTCCTCAATTAGAATGTCCTTAAATAGGGGCAGCTGTAAGACCCCAATTTTGACCCTAAGATCCCTCATGCAACTTCATCATATGCATTAGCATTGGGATCATACCTTGGCATCCTCCTTACCCCTCTTTCATTGGGTTTGTTTTGGGAGATATTATCAAGCACCATGTGATTGTACCATACTTGTATATTATCATTTTTACTAACCAAAATACCAAAAATATGTCTTTGCATTTGCCTAACTTTTTTGTAGGTAGGGTATGATCCCCATTGATCTAGCAAGCTCATATCTAGGGTTTAAGACCCTCAGGGGTACAAGAGCACAACCAAGTAATGATACATAATGGATCTAAGCATCATATATGAGTCCCCTTTATCTTCGTATGTTACTTTGATCAAGTATTCTTCAAGATTTTGGAGGTAGTTCGCCTTGGAAACCCTAGTTTGTCTAGGTATCTTGAGTAACTTCTTCAACAAGCTTCCTCACCAATTGATCAAATTTCTCAAGGGACACTTCAAATTTCATCATCTTATGCATATATGATCTACCATGAGCCTAAAAATTCAAGAGAATTGGAGGTTAGCAAGTTGGTTGATGGTGGTTGGTCAGATGAATTTATCTGATCAAAACCGGGTCTCCCAAGACCCTATCTCCTATAATTTTCACCATATGAAAATGATTCCAAGAGAAACGTTACTCTAAATGACATTATAAACAACTTTCATGTGGAGACCTAGAGCTAGTTTTGCTTGGAACATTATTTTCTAAGTTGAAACATTATAGGTCATTTTGTCTAAACCCTAATTAAAAGTCAACTTCCCAAGGCCATAACTTACTCAATTTTTATGAGATGAAAGATTTCCAAGTTGCACAATCAAATTCAAGATGTCTACTTCAACTTTGATGTTTGGAGTGAGAGCTAATTCAACTATTATGAGCATGTGATATGAGGATACATATAGGTCATTTTTGCCCTATACCATTGAACAAGTGATTTTCCTCAACTTCAAAAATGAAATTCTGGTATCAGATATGAGATGTCGAAGGTAATGTCACGACACTAATATCTGAATAATACAAACAGGATAAAAGATAAAGAACAATAATGCAAGAGACACAATCAATTGTTAACCCAGTTCAGTGCAAACTCACCTACGTCTGGGGGCTACCAAGCCAGGAAGGAAATCCACTAAAATAGAATCAGTTCAAAGACTCTCAATAAACAACATAAGTTACAGTCTTTTTCACCTAATCTCTACCCGTGTGACTTTTACCTAAGAACTCTTAGATATGAGATCCCACTCACTTCCCCTCAATCACACCAGTGATATAAACAAGAATTATAATGAAAATAAGACACTCTTCAAAGACACACACTTGACCTTACTTAACAGCTTCAATCAAGTAGACACACACTCATGCTTAAAAGCTTTGAGTGACAAATTACAACTCAAAAATCAGACAAATTCAATCATCTATGGATAAATTGAATGGCTTACAATTCACACGACCACACAAGACTTAAACCCTTATTTTCTCTCAATATTTCGTTCCTTATTTCTTGTGTATCAAATCAGGTTTTCCATGTCCTTTTTATAGAAGCATTTGGCTGGGCTTGGACATCATAAAACCCTAAAACTATTTTCCATTTAAATCTTCTCATGACAGTTGATTAGATCTCTTTGGAAAATAAGTTAATCTCGGTGTAATTACTGATTGATAGCGTGTTTAATCATATCTTCAATCATACATAGATTTGCATTAAAAATGCAATCACATAATACCTAACATTCAAACTGAATGTTCTGTATACAGATGTCATGACATCGGGTCTGACATCCTGGAAAAATCCTGCATAATTATATTTTAACCATCCAGCAGGTACATGATATCTTATGTTAAGACATCACATGTGACAACTTGTGAACACTCTTGGTTTTACCAAAATTGCTGCCAACACTTAGAACCAACAAAAAATGCATAACTCTATCATTATAGATCCAAATGACATGATATTGGTGACCATTTTGAAGGGTTTTAAAAGAGCTACAACTTTTATAAAGGAAAGTTTCTCATTTGGAGCTCACATGAAAAGTTAAGTAAGGTGGAATATTGAGATATATGACTTAACACTTAGAAAAAGTTTCAACATGTTGAAATTTCAAAACTTCCACCTCAAAATTCACCATGATCCAAGTTCCAAATGAAAAAGTGTCCAACATCAAAGTTGTTCCCCTTGATCTAATCTTTCCAAAGAGTCTTATTTTATGCATCTTGGATGAGGTTTGCTAGGTTTTCGCATGATCTTAACAGGTCTGCATCAAGTGGAAAAATCAAATGTCCAAAACTTCACATTGCATTGCCTTGCCATTCAAGCATAATTTGAATTTCAGTACAGTTGGAATTGGATCAAAATGGATTGCTTCATGGGCCTGTACATGTAACACCCCTTTTTCTACCCCAAATTATTTAGCATATAATCAGAGTAAATAAGCACGCATATAAAGAAAAGGGCGTCACATCGACGTTTTCGAAACTTAAAACTTTCAAAACCAACAATACACCTGGTCATTCAAAATAACACATTTCACTCATCATGAATATTCAAGCAATATGCGTTCGCAGTGGAAAATAAAGAATACTCATGTATTTCATAATATGATCCATGTCCCATACCATGATCATCTCTCAATAATCACTTCAAATAAAATAAAACAATTAATGACATAAAGCATATCAAAATAAGATATGAGTTCAATACCACTAATCTACCCAGTGTTACATGACCAGAGCATTGACTCATTACCTAATTTCAAACTAAATACGGAAACTCTCCAGCTATTCTTGAGCGAGCTACCGTCCACCTACTCCAGCAATACTACTCTGTAGTATCTGCACGATACCCATGTAAAGGTAACATTCAAACAGAAAGGGTGAGAATTCAAATCATCATGAAATAGCATAATAAGGCACAATGAATTAAAACACAATTTAAGAATTCATCACACTTGGTATAATCACGTCAATAATATTAACCAACAATCATCTCACATATTTCAAACGTACATCGCATCCACATCAATACATGCATTCAATGATCACATAACTATAGACGACTCAATGCAAGACCATGTGACTCTATGCATGTGGTACCTCAATGTGAACTCAAAGTTTCACCGCTTTCCGATTCAATGTCTAGAATCCAAGCCACGCTTCCGATCCGGACAAGACCAAAGCCCTACGTCTGTTTCCAATGAAGGATCACCGCTTAATACTACACCTAATCCCAATTAAGGATTAACGTCTGCTACGTCTGTTTCCAATGAAGTATCACCGCTTAAATACTACGCCTAATCCCAATTAAGGATTAACGTCTGCTACATCTGTTTCCAATGAAGGATCACCGCTTAACCACTTCCACCATGAAGTCAACCATGCTATGAATGAATGCACACATACCAACACATATGCAATTAAGACCATCTATATACCGTCTTAACATCCAACATATCACTATGACTCACAATTGGTACATATACACATCCATAACAACACATCAATTACGATTACATATACACATCCATAACCATAAATCATTCACAATTCAATAATGGTATACATACACATTCATACAATATATTATTCACCAATATAGGCCAATCATCAAATATGTACACATCGATTTAATTCCAACACACACACAACATTTAAATATCAATTTTTCACTTTTCAAACAGTGTTAACCGGTTAACGCCCTGGGTTAATCGGTTAATGCAAAACAGAATGCGCTTCTTGGTAATTTTTAACAGTGTTAACCGGTTAACGCCCTAGGTTAACCGGTTAACGCAAGACAGAATGTAATTTTTTTAATATCGCAACAGTGTTAACCGGTTAACGCCCTGGGTTAACCGGTTAACGCAAGACAAAATGTTGTTCCTGCGCTAACACGAAACAGAATGCAGATTTCCCCGCATTTTTCATCGTTGGAGGACTTCCGGACCTCCGATTTCGATTCCGTAAAAAGCTACACGTTCAGAAAATTATGACTTATCCAAATATATATTCGTTCACAGTTTTATCATAATTTAATCATCACAATTCAAGAGTATTTATCAAGACCTAATAATTCCAAACCATGCCAATTAAGGATTTCAACCTAAAACATGTTCCTACCCATTGACCCAATCATACTAACCCACAATGATAAGGATTTCCCCCCCTTACCTTGTCAATTTTATGGAAACCATGACTCCTCTCGTTTTTCCTCTCCTCTTTCTCTATTGCCTTCTGATCCGCTGTCGCACGCGGATCAAAACGAGTAGTTATTCAAAAATGTAGTTTAACGACAAATTGACTCGGATTATCGTTCTCACAAGGATTCTTGAATGAATTAACCAATGATAGTAACGATTAATGGGGTTTTGGTTGGTTTAGGATTCAATTAAAAAAATAGATTAAAATAAGTGATTATTGAAATAAGTTATAGCAACAATTTATTGATTCGGTCTTTGCCTATCATCGACTATCGTAATTCCAACCGCAGATTAACTATTCCTATTCGATTATAATATCAACAGACAAGCGCAATTGATGGTATAAGTTGTATGTTCCTATTATCCGAATTAAGCAAACGGGATTAAGTTTCATGAATTAAGCAAACATGAATTAAACGGACTCGATAACGAATTAAGCAAACGAAATCGTGACTATAGTTAGGATCACAAAATCAATCGGATTAAATCAATATAGCATATGTAAATCGGATTAAGTAAACAAAATACATATATTAATATTGAAAGGAATAAAAAACCTAAATAAGAATTACTAAAATCTCAAGGTATCGGAACCCGAATACAGCAAATTGTTTGGATCGATTAGTTTTTCATGAGAATTCTTCCAAAGCTTTCAAGTCTTTCGTGAATAGTGATCATCCTCATGTTATGCGGCTGCTAGGTATATGGAAAACAAGGAATTTGGTTTACAACCCAACTGGATCAAAAACATAACCCAAGCCCAAAACTAATGACCCAAAACTTAAATAAAACTAATGCTGCAACTTCAACGAATTTTCTGGCCCTGCTACATTCTGATTCAGCTCTCGACTTCTGAACAAAAGTTGTAGATCTTTTTCTTAGCTTTCCATCGACTGGTAGCATGTCTCAATCCGATACTCCTAGCTCAAGATATGATTTTTCTCGCGAAAGCTGCTAATGCTGAAAATTAAATACGAAAATTAAATAAGTGCAAAAATAAAATAAATTATGAAAACACATTAAAACATAAAAATAATCAAAGCAAACCGAAGAAATGCTTAAGTACAAACATGGAAGAACGTGCATCCAAACTGCACTGATCAAATTCCCCCACACTTGAACTTTTGCACTCCGAGCAAAATGAAAAACAAAACAAAACACAGACACATCAACGGTTACTCATTCTAGGCTACAAGTCATCTTCGGTTAAGTTTGCATCGATAGGTACTAATCTTGCACACTAAGGATATCGTAGGAACACTAATCCACAATTGTGCAGTCATTAACCTCCTGAATCCACAAATCAACTCGAATCATATTATTATGTTAAAGTCTAACTTACTCATCCTTCTTTTTGCTCTTTTTCATTCAGGCGCAATCACATTAAGCCCATTATCTCCACACACCCATAGCAAGGCGACCGGTTAGTGGCTCTGATCCTTTTTACACGGGATTCTAGTACCTAAGTGGCATAACCCTTTGCTTATTCAGTTGTAGTTGCGGGGGATCGGACCGTAATCCGCCCTACCAAGTTCAGTACCAGAAACCGCTGAACCAACTGACAACTAGTCTTATTTTCAAAAAAAAATATTTGAAGATTCTACATCTGTTGGGTTAAGTGACCGGGTGAGGGTCACCAAACTTAGAAGGTGCATTCCTTTATTTTTTTCTCTTTTTTTTTCTTTTTCGGAACACTCACTTATATTCATCGGTTTCCCTGCGTAGTGTGCGTGTGAGATGGTGCTGACTGCTAAAATAAACTACTCAAGAGCTATAAGAAAAATGAGAACTCAAGGCTATGTCATAACAAGTATTCAAAATGATTTTCATATTCAGGAGATTTAAGGTGTTAAAACGATACCGATCTTGTGAACTTTTCCCAAGTCTCTACAAACCAACCTCAAATTATTCTATAGCATAAAACTTTCAACAAAAATGCAATTTTTTTTTGAAAGAAAACAAAAACAAAACATAACAAAACAAAGAACAAAAACAAAGAAAATAAAGTATTCCCTCCCCCACACTTAAAATATGCATTGTCCTCAATGAAAGAAACAAACATAAAATAAAAGAGAGAAGAGAGAGGAAAGAACACACCCGAGTAGTCAAGGAGGATAGGTGATCACATAAGCAGCCTTTCTCAAAGAGATATATTCTACATTTTCTTCTTCCAAAGTGGGGTTGTCATGGAATAGCTTTGGGTCATGTCCATTGAACTTGAAATTTTTATTAGTATCTTCGCCTTTTATTCCAGGATCAAAGAATCTTCTAAAAGTAAAAGTGTCAAATGGACACGTGAAGGTGATCTGATCTGAAATGTCAGCCAATGTCCAACCAAATGCCTTTTTATGCTTCCTTAAAACTTGCAAAAGCTTATTTTCTTGATCGAAATCAAGGTTAGAAGAAATTATAGCCGGTAGTTTTTCATTCATCTCTAAATAAGCATATTTCATATTTTCAGGAAGTTGTTTCAGCTCGAGGGAAGGTGGTTGCTCAATAGAAGGAGTGTTTGGGACAGCCGGGATGTCAAGAGCTTTATCTACATGAACAACTTTATTTGCAACCTCATCTGCAGTAAGAATATCAACTTGCAAGGCAGCCTCAATTTCAGCACAAACAGAGCAAATTTTAGTTTCAGTACAAATATCACAAGAATAAACATCATTAAAACCAGACAATGATGGAAAATCAGATGCAAACAAATCACTACAAGTATCATCAACAATTTCAGAAATCAAATCTATTTGAAAAACAGAATGTTCTTCCAAGGGTTGTTGGTTTGATCCTTGAGCTTGCTGCATGGCATTCACCAAAGTGGCAAGCTGCCCAATCTGTGTTTGCAAAGTCTTTAAAGTGGAATCTACTTGTTGTTGAAACTGAAGATTATTTGCAGCCATTTGTTTGACAATATCCTCTAGTGAAGGTCCAGAAGGTGCACAACACACAACCTCAAATTCCTTCAGATGCTCATGCGGATCCTCACCTGCAAGACCACTAAACCTTGGAAACAAGTGTATTAAACCAGATTTCAATTCAAAAGGAACTGAAACATCAGAATATTCAATACAAAAGTCATTATAATTAACATCAGGAGCAGCAAACTGCCTTAATGTTCTTTGATCATCCATGTAATAAAAAAAAACACAGAAATACCAATTATGTCCGAATTAGACAAAAACAAATAGAAAGAAGAAAAACGATTAAAATAAATTCAGAAAAATACAAAAGCACCAAACTTACTCTAATGACGTGAAATAAAAAATTTGAGATTTTTTTTGGATTTTTTCGACACTATGAAAACAGTAAACAATTAATTAAAAATAGAAAAATAAGGAATTTGGCAAATTTGACGTCAGAGGAGTAAGGGAGTATTGATCGCATGATTTTTCTGCTTCCAGTAGGTAAAAACCTTATACAATCAAACACAAATTTTCCAAAAATCGGTTTTTTCTGACTCTAGACGCAACTCCGAACGCGAAAATATAGAAAAATTCGGAAAAATAACAGGAAATTGCAGAACAACAAAACACACAATACTTAAAACTAAACTATTAGCTAATTCGACAAGAATCCCCGGCAACGGCGCCAATTTGATCCGCTGTCGCACGCGGATCAAAACGAGTAGTTTTTCAAAAATGTAGTTTAACGACAAATTGACTCGGATTATCGTTCTCACAAGGATTCTTGAATGAATTAACCAATGATAGTAACGATTAATGGGGTTTTTGTTGGTTTAGGATTCAATTAAAAAAATAGATTAAAATAAGTGATTATTGAAATAAGCTATAGCAACAATTTACTGATTCGGTCTTTGCCTATCATCGACTATCGTAATTCCAACCGCAGATTAACTATTCCTATTCGATTATAATATCAACAGACAAGCGCAATTGATAGTATAAGATGTATGTTCCTATTATCCGAATTAAGCAAACGGGATTAAGTTTCATGAATTAAGCAAACATGAATTAAACGGACTCGATAACGAATTAAGCAAACGAAATCATGATTATAGTTAGGATCACAAAATCAATCGGATTAAATCAATATAGCATATGTAAATCGGATTAAGCAAACAAAATACATATATTAATATTGAAAGGAATAAAAAACCTGAATAAGAATTACTAAAATCTCAAGGTATCGGAACCCGAATACAGCAAATTGTTTGGATCGATTAGTTCTTCATGAGAATTCTTCCAAAGCTTTCAAGTCTTTCGTGAATAGTGATCATCCTCATGTTATGTGGCTGCTAGGTATATGGAAAACAAGGAATTTGGTTTACAACCCAACTGGATCAAAAACATAACCCAAGCCCAAAACTAATGACCCAAAACTTAAATAAAACTAATGATGCAACTTCAACGAATTTTCTGGCCCTGCTACACTCTGATTCAGCTCTCGACTTCTGAACAAAAGTTGTAGATCTTTTTCTTAGCTTTCTATCGACTGGTAGCACGTCTCAATCCGATACTCCTAGCTCAAGATATGATTTTTCTCGCGAAAGCTGCTAATGCTGAAAATTAAATACGAAAATTAAATAAGTGCAAAAATAAAATAAATTATGAAAACACATTAAAACATAAAAATAATCAAAGCAAACCGAAGAAATGCTTAAGTACAAACATGGAAGAACGTGCATCCAAACTGCACTGATCACCTTCAGTGCTCAAGTGAATTCTAATTCTCACTTCCTTCACTCTTACTATTTATAATAGTATTCTAGTTGGGCTTAAATCATCTAATTTAATCACTAGGCTCAATAATACCTAATATTTAAATACCTCTATTTAAATTTAAATAATTAACCACTCACTATGCAACCAAGTTAATTAATTAACACTCCACATAATTAAATTAAATTATAATAATAATAGTATAATAATTCAATACTAAAAAAAATGGGTTGTTACAGTACACGTCCATGCAAGCTTGTGCATGACATTGCCAAATTTAGCAAAATTTCAAGTGTGCAATTATCAATCCCAAATGCTATAAATACATGACCTATGAGCTCATTTCAAACACACCTTGCGCGCCAGCTTTGCCCCCTCTTTTCAAACCCTCACAATTCAAAGGAAAACTTGAGAATTTTCAACTTGAAAATTGAGTTTGAATCTCACTGTTTTGAGATTCAAAAACTCCAGGATCCAAAGCTTTGTTCCATTACCAAACCATTTCTGCAAGCTCCTCAAGTGTGATCTAGTCAAGTTTGAAGCAAGCAAGATCCAGTTTTGCACAACATTGAAGGTATTTTTCATAAATCTTCTTCTCTTCGATTCTCACTCCATTCTCATCAACTCTCTTGGATCTTTGGTTGTCTGAAGTCCTACCAATGTAGGTAAGAAGATTGAGTTGCTTTGAGGTCAAATCGAAGCAACTCAGTTGACACACCTCAAAATTCAACTCCTCATATCTTTCTATATATGTGGAGTTAGTTAAAATTGAGGTCAGATTCGTGCTATACGCCATTTTTTCTTTCAGATCATGTCCTCTTTTTTCATTTATGTGATGGTAATGACTGAACCAGTCTAGTGAGCCTTGCCGGAGAAGGTGACCGGAGTTCCAGCGCCGGTGGTGTGCTGGACAGGTTCTGAGCCATTGGTCTTGTTTAAAATGTTTTAACCTCACGTGTTGGTTTTAATTACCATTCCTGTGGCGCATTGACTTAAGTCCATGGTGGAAAGTGTGTTGATGA
Organism: Lathyrus oleraceus; assembly: GCF_024323335.1. NCBI lineage: Eukaryota > Viridiplantae > Streptophyta > Magnoliopsida > Fabales > Fabaceae > Lathyrus > Lathyrus oleraceus. The sequence goes on along the minus strand of NC_066582.1, from coordinate 329,982,448 downwards.
CCACTTGATTTGCCAATTAATGAGGGAGATCAAGTGGTCCACGTTTTTTCTGATTATTTGAATTTTATTTAATTTGTTTTATTTTCAATAATTCATATTAATTTTAATATTGATCCAAAAAATATGAGAGTTTCACCAAAAAAATTTAAATAATATCCTCTTTCATATTTTGAATTAAAATTATTTTTTGGATCATTATTAATATTTTTCATGATTTAATTGATTTTGTGAATATTTTTAATTGTTTAAAAATACTTTTAAGTCTCCAAAAATTCTGACAATTTTTCTCCAAGGTCCTTTGGCCTTGTTTGACCTGTGATAAATCTCATGGCTATTTCTTTGGTGTTTTGATGAGATTTTAGGAATTTGACAAACCATATTTAATTTAATGCATTATTTTTAGTATTTTTAAATTGAATAAGTGCCAAATAATTGTGTTGAGCCATTTTGATTGTTTGTATAAGTTTGACTTGTGTTTCTAGGCCTTAGTCAAGGTTGATTTGACTTTGTTAGGTTAAGATCATTGGATTTAGGGGATTGATGGAATATACATTTCATCTCCCAAAATGAATGAATGATCTTAATTTGGTAAAAGTCCTCCTTTGTCCAATTTTAGTTTTGATCAATTTCCCTCCCCCCCCCCCCCCCCCCCCCCCCCCTCTTCATCTAATTCCCCTTCTTTATGCATCCATTTCATTTGACATATGATATCTCAACATCCTAAGGCTAGTTGATTGCAAAATCAAAACAAGTATGGATGAGATTAGGCCACCTCTTTTGCATATTCTTTTTGTGTGGTATGTTTCATGAGCATGGTCCATTGTATTATATCTCTAACATGCATTAACACCAAAATTCTATTGCCCGACCTCAAATAGTTGTGACTTCTACATAAGTCCAATTACGATTGCCTAACATAGCGCTAAATTTTTGACACAAAAGGCATATCATTCTAGTTAGTGAGATTGTAAGTCTCCCATCTTTCATGGCATTATGTGGAAACTTGACCTTTTTTCCTTCCTTTGGAAGATGTCTTGGTTCAAGGATATATGTTTGTGATAAGTGGGTTGAGTGTTCTCCAAAGAATGACTTAAACATTAACAAGCAAAAGCAATACTAACTTCTAACTCATTAACAACTAACATTTAATTTCAAGTCTTCCACTTTTAATGCACTTTATCTTTAAGCCTTATTCATTTGCCATTATTCATTCCATTCTAATTGTTTATGTTAACGTCATTTTCACTTTGTCCATTTGGACCATATTTTGTGATATATTTTGCTTGTGTATATTTTATTTGCTTATGTGGTATTTGACCATTAATGTACATAATAAGAACAAAAACCCTAAAAAAAACTTCTTGTGTGGACTGTTGGTTTGATCTAAGACAATTGGACATAGAATTTATGCAACACTCCCTATACAAAGGACTTGGCCAATGCCAACTTTCATGTAACCAAGTGCTTGTGATCTGAAACTTCATCTGATACATCATTGAAGATCCCTTTGAGTTCATCTACAACATGATCATTTTGAAGTTGTTATTCTGAACCTGTGACTTGTGGAATTCATCTATTACATGGGAAAATGTGAAGGAGATCATGGAGTGGATAAAGCTTGGATGTGGCTATCTTTATTTGATGCCTTGTTCTTCAAGTTAATATTGTGTGCATTGTTTGTTGTTTGATTCTAATGTCCAAGGGAATTTGGGGTTTCTATATGACATTCTTGTCTATTGGATTGCAGTCCATTGGTCAGATCTTTTCAACTCTTAACTTTTAAATTTATGCTTAGGATTAGTCTCTTCATCTCCTCCCCATCTCTTTAATTTCAAAATCTCTCTCTCCTTTTAAAAACTTCTTTGCTTGTGCTTGTCTTTTTTAACTTAGACCCATTGCAGATTAGAAACTTTGGCCTTATGCCATTGCATTTTCAAACTTCTTTTCTTAAATCAAACTTGTAAAAAAACTTAACTATACTTGACTTAAAATTTTCAAAAGCCAAAAAGAACTAACTCATTCAAACCATTTTCTAGGCCCTCATGCCTTTCAAACTTAATTTTTGATTAAAAGCAATGCATCAACTTTGAAACTTGTATCACGAACTACGAGGTTTTGATCCTTCATTTTTATGTTGGTACGTAGGCACAAGCCCGAAGGTCTTGTCAAACACAAAAATATAATTAATGAATTATTTTCTCATCCCCCCATTCTATTGGTTTGTAAACATCACTTTGTACAAAATATATATGCACACAAGAAAGGGCTCCCTAGGAGTATCTAGGACACTTTGGGTGCTAACACCTTTCCTTTGTGTAATCAACCCCCTTACCTGTAATCTCTGACATTTTATTAGTTTTGATTTGAAAACTTCTTATTTTTGGGTTTTGTTCGTAATTTTCCCTTTTTCCTTGGAAACAATAAAAGCGCGGTAACGACTCTTGTTATTTGATGTCTTGCTTATCCATAGCTTGATGATCATGAATTTACCGCTACACTATTGTAATATTCAATAAAGAGTCATGAGATCGTTACCCATACTGCTAGTTGTTTCACTGCATCACTTGATGAATAGAAGTTATGGCTCAATTCCCAGACTGTGAGTTAATGATCGTACATTAGTCATGGTCCCTCCATTAAAGCAAAAGATCGGTCATCTTCACTTATGAAGGTGACTAGGTAGTATTCATGGCCAATATCTATTGTGTTTAACACCCCTCTCCTTGGTCACATTTGTTGTAGATAATTCTCCAAAGCCTGTAGTTTATCCTTCTTCCCAGCATTTTGACAATTACTCCCAATTCCCAAGGTTTTTCTATTCTCCTTTCCTCCAATGCAGACAATACAAATTTTGGACAATCATTATCACCAAGTTTGTTTTCTTTAGTCCTTATTCCTTCTGCTTCGATTTATTCCTCCACCAAATCCTCTTCATTGTGCTTTGAATAGGATTTCTTGTATCATCATGTCAATCTTCTCACATGTCACCATATTCTTGGATGATAATGTGTCATGATTACATGCTTTTTCAAATTCTTGTTGCCCTAGATCTTCGTTCACCATCTCAAAAAGTGGCATTGAAGAAAAAGTCGTACCCCATCTTTGACTCTCTTTATGCTACGTGCTTTCAAATCTTCTTCAACTTGATACTTTTGGTTTGCATTAACAAATCTTAATGGAAGATGACTTATAAACAAACTCTAGTAGAACAGACCCTATCTTTTTAATATTCGTATGAGTGTGTTACTTTATTTAAATGATGATTAGCTTGCCTTTCTTAATTTCTTAATGTGAGACTTGTTGTACAAGATAAGAAAATTCTGTGTACTATCTTTTCAATAAACATGTGTATTATAAACAAATCATTTCCTTTAAACCTTTTAACGTCATATCTCGCTTTAATGTGTGTATCTTGGACTTATTTCTATATAATTGTACTAGCTGCCGCAAAAATAAAAAGGTAAAACATGATGAATTGAAATAAATGATGATCACGTTATTTTAAAATCAATACTATTTCGTTATAAAGCAAGAACTATTATTGCCACACGGCGTCTATTTGTACTAAGATTCATTCAACACATTCCTAAAATTCTCAAATGCTACCTATATTTCTCATAGTATAATTCGTTCAAGGATCAAGATTCCTCCTTATCCAAATCTATGCTAAGGGTTCAACTTTCAACAAGCCAAGTTACAACATTTCTTTAATTTATTCATTTATTGCTCTTTGAACTTTTTGCAGTCATTGCAAATAGCAAAAATAATCATGTGCAAATGTTCCCAAGCATTGATATTTTAATATCTTTCTCTCTCTTGCTATTTTTTAATCCTCAAATAATTAAAGAAAAGAAAAATCATCTCTAAGTTATATATTCTGGGTCAAAATAACTAATTTATTTGTAGTTTTTTCTTTTAAAATGATAATTTTTTACCTAAATTGTTTATATGATTTTTTTCAATCACAAGATTATTATTTTTTAGGTTTAATAAATGTTTTAATCCTTAATTTAATTTAATATTCCGTTTTACTGTTTTAACTAAAAATAATTACAAGTCAGTTGTTAACTTCACTTTCGTTATTATATTTGGTTCATTCCGTCAGTTTCTGTAAAAAAAAATTAAGTTACGGTGATGTGGTGTGATAGCAATGTCAGTGATACAAATCCAAATTAACATATGTAGTTAAAAACTGATACACTGTTTAAACTGCAGGAGTTTTGTTTTCAACATTCGATAACAAAATCTTTGCAGTTTAAACAGCGTATCAGTTCTTAACCACATTCGATAACTCATATTTGTAGCAATAGTCATGCTGTCACGCCACGTCACCAGAACTTAATATTTTTTTGGTAGAAATTGACGGAAGGAACCAAATAGGAAATGAAAGTAAAATTAAGAGACTAACTTGTAACATTTTTTAGTTAATGAATTAAAATAGGACATTAAATTAAGTTAAGAGACTTCGTGATTAATTATTCCTATTTTGTATATCAATTTTAATTCATATTATTTATCTTATGTTTATAGAAAATGTGAATACATCATATATGATCTAAGATGATAAGATTATTGAGTCACCCTCTCATCTCTTTGTGATATGAGAGGTTGCATAATCTATTTAGTAGTATATGGTTTTTAGGTGGTTGAGGTGGTGTGATGTTTTGTCTAGAGATACGTTGACACTTTTCCAGATGTCTTTTTCCTTCGAGTGGAGGTTCAAGGTCTATAGGGAGTTGAGGTTGATTTAGTATACCTTAGTTTGGTCGATTTAGAAATTTCATAATGATATAGTTTTTTTCAGTTCATCGATGACATCAAAAGACGTGGAAGACATGAATATCATCATGGCTTCGAAATGGTATCTTGGTAGATCTGTGGAAAATTCTTGTGCCTTCTCGGTCTTGTTTGATAACCATATCCCGTTTCTAAGCTAATAGTGGTCTTAGTGGTTTCGGCCTCCCTCGAATGTGTTCTTGTGATGTCTTTTGTGGCTTCGTTGATGGTGTCATGGATTAGAGGGATTTAGCTTTGTCTGAATTTTGGTTTATGTACCTTTTCTTTTTTCGTTATTGTGGAGCATATTCCCATCGTTTGGTGGTTGGGTTTGTTGTAATTGATTTTTTTCTTGTATTTTCTGTAGATTTTGCTCTTGGTTTCCAATACTTCTTATGTCAGTTTTCCAGATTTTTATACTTCGATCAATATTGCCTATCATATATATATATATATATATATATATATATATATATATATATATATATATATATATATATATATATTCTATTTTCTTTTCAAGAAAAAATCATATATTATAGATCTCTCTCTCTCTCTCATCTATACAGTTTTTAGATTTTTTTTAAATAACCACCTTTTTCAATTTAAATTCTAAAATAACTTATCTTCTAAATTAATTACGGAAATAACCATATTTCATTACTTATGCGTCAGTTGAAGTGACGCATCTAATTGCCAACCAAAGGAGGCGCCCTAGCCATTGGCGCTTGCATTGTGTCATACATGTGAAGGCACCACATGCATTTGCGCATGCATGTAGCCATGTGTGTGCGCGCCTAAGGCAATGATGCATGCATGTGCACTAATCTATAAATACACATCGTTTCTCCCATAATTTTTCACACAACTTCTTACCCTCCTTCCATTTTCCTTCAATCTCCTTAAATTTCTTTTCTTTAGAATGTCTGAATGTTCATATATTAACAAGAGAAATACCGATTTAATCTTTTTAGTAATTCAACCTCCGGTAAAGATCTGACTTTGGAATATAGAAATGTTTGAACGTCTTAATAGGACCTTGAATCGTTGGTTAAATGGAGAAATTGCAGAGGGTGAAAGGATCAGAAGAATTCAATGGCTTGATAACACGTTCAACCAAAATGGAGAAGTTCGTTTATGGATGGATATTAAGACTAACAGAGACGTTCACAGGATGGTTGTAATCAAATAGTTATGTTGTTGTAATCGCATAGTTATGTTGTTTATGTGTTGTATTTGTTAGTGATGGTATTTGTTTTATTGTAGTTTATTGTATTGTTGTTTATGTGTTGTTTATGTGTTGTTTATGTGTTGTATTTGTTTGTGATGGTATTTTCTTACAAAATTATCATATGAAATGATTGTTGTTTTTAACGACGGAGTATAGTTGTATTGTGTTACAATATGCGAGATTATTGTACTCACCTTAAACAACGGATTTTCGCTAATGACATACAAAATTTCATCGTATATTAACTGAGAGTTGAGTTTGTGATGGTCTTGCATTGGGTTCGTGATTAAGCATGTGTGAACTGGACCATAAAACCAATCTCCCAAGAATCACTCCTCTTCCGGTAAGATGTTGACAACCGGAACAGGCAGAGCTCATTTCGACAATAAATCTTATACCTCATTGCATTAGTTCGATCAACCCTATAATCAAATGATAATTCCATGTGAAACTTTTTAATGGCTTTGACACATTCGTCTTTTGTGCGAAATTTGTCTCCTTCTTTCAATGATCATTGAATTTGCACATAAGGATTGTAAAATATATCTGACGAAGGTTCGTCTACACCCAAATTTAAGCTTTTCATGTGTTGAGGTGGAGAATATACATGACTAGCTGGTAATGACTCTTATTCTTCTTCATCATTCACCATTTCATCAACCAATAACTCGAATTCTTCTTCTTCCTCGTCAACAACATCGACTTCAGCTTGTTCGTCATCATCAGTTTCCCAAAACACTTGTGACAGATCAACGAACTGAGACACTTGATTTTCTTGTGTTAGTATATATAACTCTATATCATTGTACCTAGACTGTTCATGACTGAGAAACATATGGTGAACATCGCCATCATCTCGAATCTTCAACTGATAAAACTTTACTTGATTGTCTAGAAAGAACACCAGATTTTTGTAGATGATTTGTCCCACCTGACTACACTGCAATTTCTTTTCTATTCTTTGTTTCAAATGTGAAAAATTTGATCTTTTATTTATTGTAACCCGAGTTACTTATCTGTTGCAAAAACAAAAACCGAATAAGTGAGACTCAAATATTTCACCATCGGTATGGGCATTGCTCATGTAATATGGCAATGAAGACATTTTTTTAAGATGTAAGTTTAGTGTTTGATGGTGAGTGCATTGATCACATATTAACATGCAGTTAAATAAGATAGATGGTGAAGGCAACGCACGTAGAAGACAAGGCAAGTGCACTGATCACATACCAACTTTTTTAAGAATATGCAGGATTCCATGCAGAGACAAGACAATGTAAGCGCCCTTACCAATAGCGCCTGCAAGATTCTTCTGCCATAATAAGCCAAGGCATGCGCCTGCATGATTCTCTGCAAAGATGCTTCTTCCCTAACAAGATAAGGCATGCACCCTTATCAATGGCGTGTGATCACATGCATAAAGCAACTCATGCACTCTCTTCAATGGCGCCTACTCACATACATGCATAAACATAAGGCATGCTCCGTTACCACTGGTGCATACTCACATGCATGCGAAAATAGTTGGCATGCACCCTTACCAATGGCGTCATCACATATACATCACATGCAAAACAACTTACCATCAAACTTACTTTCTCATCTATAAATACTGCAACACTCAACATATCTCTGCAACACTCAACCTCTCTGCAACACTCAACATCTCAACATCTCTGCAACACTCAACCTCTCTGCAACACTCAACCTATCTACAACACTCAACCTCTATGCAACAATATGTCTCTATTGACTATGCATAATGAACATCGAGGAACAATCGATAATATTGCGATATTTGTATGTTATTACTTCATTTATATTGTTTATTACTTATTCATATTCTTGTATAGTTTATCTGGAGGCCGTATCTGGATCTCGATCATCAGGTTAACCATGATGATGATGCAGTTTGAACAATAAAACACCAATTATCCGGTTCACTAATGTGGAGATGCACCAAAGTGACCGTATAAAACTGCAGTCCGTCATGTAACAACAAATTCCAGAACCTCCGGCATGTTTGGGAGATTGGCATCAATAAAGAGTCGATGGCCAATGGGATTATTCTGATTGGAGATACTTTGCAAAAGAGATGTGTCGTCATTGGAGGAATCGAAGGCAACACATCTTAAACGAACTAGTCATACATGGTGCTAGACCAACTCAACATTATATGGCATGGTTTATGTCGGTTACAACGCCATAATTTGTGCCTGAGCCAAGGTATTTGATTGATCCACGCCAACGAGTTTCGTCATCAAACGCCTAACAACAAATGCCCACCCAAGAACAATGTCAACCCACCCAAACCCAACAACCAACCTCACATCATCACCCTACCATATACAGCCAACCACCAAACACCCAACCTCGCGACCAATTCATTCCACACACCCAAACTCAAAACCAGGGATCAAACTCTAACCACCAACCACCATACGCAGCCACCACAACAGTGTATAGCCTAGATGATTCATACGATTCAGCGTCATGACATCGTAGTCCACCCAAACATCCCATCGCCACAATATTCAACCATTGTTTGACTTTAGTACACCACGAGAACCATTGCTTTGTTTCCAAAACGATTTAATGTCCCAATTCGGGCAACCATACCATCCACAATCCACCAAACTACAATTACCCAACTACGACAACATGGACACCAAACTTAATTACGGAAGCACCGTTGACGATCCCCCCCCCCCCCCCCCCCCCCCCTTTCTAACTATTAGGGAGAAATGATGACAAATCTATCAAATACCGTTAGACATTCCGTCGAACCTTCGCACCAGCCATCATTGCATTATGATGACAAATCTATTTAATTGAATGGAGTATTTTAAGATGAAGAGTGTAATTTGTTTAAAGTTATAAAAGTAAAAAAGAAAATAATTAGTAACTAAAATTACACTAATTATATTTTTTTAACTGTACTCTTGAGAATGTAAATTGTCTCATGAAATTATTTACGCTTCTTTTTAAATTTTAAAAAACTTCATCTTTTTGTTATATTTTTTTAAAAACAGGTTATAAAAAAAATTAATTAAAATAATATTTGTTATTATAGTTTAATAGTTTGGGTTGTCAGAATATTTTAAGTGAAATTCTAAATTTGAATCCATGCCACTGTACTTATCTTTTTCGCTAGGTATATTTATTTGTTTATTTAATAACCATTAAAAGAGAATTTCAAACTCGTGATTCAACTTAAAATTTATATATTAATTTGTGGTGTAAAATGACAATACTTTAATCTAATTAGGTAAAATGACAAATTCATGAAAATTTTAAAATTTATAATCTAAAATTTACAATCAGTCTGTTCGAATCGATATCAGGACTAAAATTTAAATCCGATACAAATTGCGGTTCCATTTTAAAGGTGTAATTTTGATTGATAAAATTTCAATTTTTGACACATTCAATTTAATCAATTTAATAGATAAATCTGATGAGTTTGATCGGTTTAATATTTGTTTGGCTAACCTCATAAAAATGATTCTTTCTTTATAAAACTTAAAAACACATTTTTTTTAAATATCAAAATTTCAAAATAGCATAATAATGAAAACTATTGTTTTTATTATTGAAAAAAATTATTATTAGGTGATGACATGTTCAATACCATTTGACATGAATTTGATTATTATACAAACTAAATAACACTAAAACAAATTCATAGTGGAAGTTTTGTATCCTTGTATCTTATCATACACCTACACAATTAAATTAAAATAATAATAATAACGTGACAACATTTATGAATACTATTTTTATAATCGGCCAATCCTATAATAATTAAAAAAAATATTAGTTGAGTTTGGTTGAGTTTGATTTTCGATGAGTTCAAACTAAGCATGACAACCATATATTATCCAAATTATGCAATTGTATCAACCTGATACCCAACCGACCTGATCTACTTGTAAAAAGTTAATAATAGATCAATTGGTTTCAAAGTCCAACATATGGGATAATGCTCGCGTTGGTAGCTTCAACACGATGCGGAATGGTGTTTCAACATTTTTTTCACGTCTTTCCCGGATGAGTTCTCTGTTAGGGATTTGGTTGAGGAGTTCAAGGTTTTTAGTGATATAGATGAGGTCATTATTCCGTCGAAGAGAGATATTTGTGGGAATCGTTATGGTTTTGTTAGATACTTTAATGTGGTGGATGATAAGATATTGTCAACTAAGCCTGCCAATCTATTTCTTGCTTATCAGAAACTCTTTGCTAACATTCCCATGTTTCAATGCAAGATTAGGTTGGGAGGAGGGATTCATGAGGAATAGACTAAAGGTGGAACGATTAAGGGTAAAGTTGGGTCAGGCAGGGCTCACACTGGCAGTGGGCATATGTTAGGGGTGTCTGTTGGGAACATGAGAGGTTCCAGGTCGTTTGCAAATGTGGTGATGAATAAGGAAGTGGGTGGGGCTTCAGGGAGTAACATTTTACATGTAGGTGATCCTATTCAGCGTTCGACATAATTGCCACAGGTTGAGTATTTCAGTAAGGAATCTGGGGACATATCGAGGTTTGAGCAAGCTTTTGTAGGTGTCGTGGAAACTTAGGGGAATACGTATAAGATGCAGAAGTTACTTAATATGGACGATTATGTTGATCTTAAAATTACTCTGTTAGGCTCTAAATTGTGTCTGCTGGAAGGAAGTGAAGGAGAATAACGATCCAAAATGCAGCGAAATTTAAAAATTTGCTCATTTAGTGATCCTTACGAATGGGCATGATCAGTGATAGAATCGTTACCTCTTGTGGCGATTGAAACCTTTGATGCAGATCTAAGGAGTGATCACGAACGTTGAATGGTGACAACGCCTCTACTCAGTCCACACGAACGGATTTCTTCAATCTTAGTACTAGCTGCTACGGATGAAGGCTTTGAGTGAGAGTGAGAGAGAGAGAGAGAGAGAGAGAGAGAGAGAGAGAGAGAGAGAGAAACGAAATTTCATCTAATCCAATGCTTATGCACAAGGGTTCTATTTATAGAACCACTTGTGTGGGCTACAAGCTAAAAAGCCCATTTAAGTGTATGTGGCCCATATCTTATGATATACCAAAATCACTTAAGTGTGTGGTACCTTACCATATTTCGTATTCTACTTAAGTGCACCATACCTTACGATGTTTTATAATTCACTTAAGTGCACCGTACCTTACGGTGTTCCTTATTTTCCCTATCTCTCATCAATCCGTCCTTTTGTGTGTGACCCTGTAGGTTCTCGCGATATTGGTAATTATATTAAATCACGTATTTAACATAATAAACAGTAAGCGGTATCTAGCAACACATCACTGCTACCCAAGACATGAAAATATTATGTGATCTGACAAATCCTTTTATGATAATACTTATGTGTACAATTACCCTTTTGCTCTTATGTCTATATTGAACACAAGGCATTGACTGCGTTATCCTTGTCCAGTTCAATATTGGGCCCGTAGACATTTATCCTGTTATGCAGGATGGGAAAGTTCCATCTAGGTCACCCATGTCCCTCAGCATACTTCGTGGAGTACCCATCAACTATCTTTATGGTCATCCAGTTACGGACAATGTTTGATCAACAATAAGACACTCGACTCTACATCTAGGATCCATAGTGGTTTCAAGTCGAAGGGTGGTATACACCATTATCACCATGAGAATAACTTATGACACTTTGCATAACATTCTATATAGTATTCTCATAGTGGGTCAATCCGGTATAAATATTACTCTTAATATTCATACCTATGTTTAAGACTTCATAACTCCTTATCCATGATCCATGAGAGGTGATCATTAGTCTATATACATAATAGTCTTAATGCCTTAATGTTATCCCACTTCACAACAAAACTAGACTACGGATACTTTAAGAATAATGTCCTTATGTTTAATGTGATCTCATGATCAAGTCACACTTGATACATTAAACGAACTAGTTATTCTAGGGACTTTATTAAACAAATATAATAAAGAAAAAAAAACCTTTTATTATTAATAAATAATTCGCTACAAGTACCAAAATTATTGGCCTCTAGGGCTTACACAAACAGGAAGAACCCTAGGGATGCTCGAAGAAGTTATACACAGGAACATGTGTGGTTGAACAATTGGTTCAATGAGATTAGGCCTTGGAAATATTGTGATGTAGATGTAGAGAGGTTGACATGGTTGAAGTTGTAGGGGGTCCCTTGTCATGTTTGGAATGAATAATTATTTGTGTTTATTTCCAAAATGTTTGGTAAGTTTCTCTACTTTGATGGACCAACGGCAGCGAAAACTCAGTTGGATTGTGCTAGAATCATGATAACTACTAGCTACTTCTTGTTAATCAATGAACATATTTCGGTCAAATTTGAGGGGGAGGTTTTTAGGATCATAATCTTGGAAGATATTGCAGGAACAATAGTAGTGGGTAATGATGATAACTTAGGTGGGAAGGAAGACTCAGACTCTAGTGACGATGACACTTCGGCGACATTGTTAGAAGATGATGAAGCAGGCACGTCATCAGATGAAGACGATGGAAATCTCTCAGATAAAGGTAGCCAAAAAACTGTTCCTTTATCGGTTGAAGGAGGAAGGGGACGTGGCTTTTTCTGATATGGAAATTGAAGTTGGCAAAAAGGGGAATAGGCTACAGGTCATAAAGTCAGCGATTGGCAGTTTGCATGGAGGTGAAGTTGTTGGATGTTCAAAAGCTAAAGTAAAATACAAAAACTGAAAAGTTTAAAATATATACATGCGCTTAATGTGGACCCTAATATTGTTGGTAGTAAGGTGGGCGAGACTATTGACAAAGGTGTGGGTTTTGGCCCAAAGTTGTTAGACCTTATAGCAGTTTTGTTGGGCCAATCATTCGTGGGCCTACTGATACTGGTGAAGAGGTTGGGAATACTCCATCGAATTTCCCTTCTAGTAATCTCTCTTTGGATTCGATAGAAGATGTGGAGCTTTTCAGACCATCGTTTTTTTTTGTTCTTAATCCAGATACAAAGAACAAAGGTAATGTGGTGATAGCTGCTTCTTCTAGTTTGAGGGTCAATTTGGAGAGATTTTCGGTTGGTTCAATTCTATGTTGCAAATTGATGGGAGATCGCGACGTGGCTCATTGTAACAAATGAATTCTGCTTAAGAGGAATGAAGAAGTGTCTTCTAAAATATGGGATAAATCATTTCTGTTTGGAGTTACAAATGGGGAAACTGATGATATTTATATTGAAGTTATTAGACAATTGGAGGTGACAAACATAAAGGGAGTTTCTCATAAGTATGTTCAAATCAGTGGTGAATAACGAATTTGTTATCGTATAATATCAGAGGATCGGGGAATTCTGTCAAGAGGAATCATGTGAGATATTTAATTAAATAATATTATTTTGATATCTATTTTTTTAGGAGACCAAGATTCAGCTGGTTTCTGAAGCTGATATTTTTGATATGTGGGATAGCGGAGAGGTGGAGTAGAGCTTTAAAGGTGCAGTAGGTAGGTCAGGGGGGATCATTGTGATGTGGATGTTGGTGTAAGCCCTAAAGGCAATACTTTTGGTACTTGTATCGAATTATTTATTAATAATAAAAGGCTTTTTCTTTATTATGTTTGTTTAATAAAGTCCCTAGAATAGCTGGTCCATTTAATGTATCAAGTGTGACTTAATCATGAGATCCCATTAAACATAAGGATACTATTCTTAAAGTATCCGTAGTCGAGCTTTGTTGTGAAGTGGGATAACATTAAAGCATTACGACTATTATGTATATAGACTGATGATCACATCTCATGGATCATGGATAAGGAGTTATTAAGTCTTAAACATAAGTATGAATATTGAGCGTAATATTTATATTGGATTGACCCAGTATGAGAATACTATATAGAATGTTATGCTAAATGTCATAAGCTATTCTCAGGGTGATAATAGTGTATACCACCCTTTGACCTGAAACCACTATGTACCCTAGATGTAGAGTCGAGTGCCTTATTGCTGATCAAACATTATCCGTAACTAGATGACAATAAAGACAGTTGATGGGTAGTCCACGAAGCATGCTGAGGGACATTAGTGGCCTAGATGGAATTTACCCATCCCGCGTAACAGGATAAATGTCTACGTGCCCAATATTGAACTAGACAAGGATGACACAGTCTATGCCTTGTCTTCAATATATACATAAGGGCAAAAGGGTAATCGTACACATAAATATTATCGCAAAAGGATTTGTCAGATCACATGACATTTTCGTGTCTTGGGTAGCAGTGATGTGTTGCTAGATACCGCTCACTGTTTATTATGTTAAACACGTGTGTCATACCCCAAAATTTGCCCATTAATATTTCAAGACATTTTTCAGGGCACTCCGACTCATTTTTATGACAGTGATCTTAAAGGAACAAAGGCCCAGCTCACGAATGGCCCAATCCAGAAAATGGCCCAAACTGGCCTGTTCGCTACGCGCTCGCTACACGCTCGCCTAGCGAACGTTCGCTACACGCTCGCCTAGCGAACGTTCGCTACACGTTCGCTACCAGCTCGCCTAGCGAAGCTGACAGACAACAGAAAATTTCGGGCTTCATTCTGAGCCCATTAGGTCATGAAAAAGAGCATTATAAATACCAGCACTTCAGTAATGAAAAGGAGAACGAAAAAGGACGAAAGGAGAACCCTAGCAAGCAAACCCTGATACTCCTTGGAGGCAAACCTGGAAGGAACTCGGCGGCACCAAGTTCTACCTCCGCCCAATTCAATCCGATTTGCCGATTCGAAGTCACAACTCAGCTGCTAACAGGTTTACATTGCTATCATTGTTTTATATTCTTAATTTGCATATGACTTTATGATTAGATTTATGAAATACCTTAAGCTTGGCATGTGAACTTTAATATATACCATGCATACCTTAAATGATTAATCGTATAATTGCAGTAATGAGATCCATAAGGCATAAAATTGGTTGAGATTATACTGATATCATATTCAAAAACCAGCAGCGCTCGCTAGCACATCGCTAAGCGAGCCAGTAGCGAGTACTCGCTAGGCCTTCGCTAGGCGAAGCAGGGGCGAATGGAACAGCGGCTGTTTCATTTTTTTTGGCTGTTCTATCTTATGTTATTATAATTCTGCATCATTTGGTTTGAGTTCATGATTGTTGTGTTTATTTTATGGTGCAACTTTCAATTATATTTTATCTCGATGCTCTAATCCGTGTGTTGAATTGTGTAAATGTTTACATGTTTCCAAGGAAATGGCCGGCTAGGCATTCCACCTTAGGGGTGGGATACCCTTGTGGAGTTTCACTCTAAATTACCTAATTAATTTTACTGTATTAATTTTAATGTATTATTTTTAATGTATTGATTTTAATGTGGAGATTCATCCTAATTACCTAATTAACTTTAAAATATGACCTTTGAATATGTGATTTTGGACCTCTCTTTGCTGCCCTATGGTATTACGGTATAACGGTCATGTCCCGCGAATGTAGGGATACACTTAGCAACGGCCCTTCGGTTAAATCATCATAAAATAAATCATAGTCCCTCGGATGTTGCCTTCGAAAATACGATTTTGTCCCTCGATGACCCTTCGGTGTAGCCTACGGTTAAATGATGATTGTCCCTTCGAATGCTAAGGTATCCTTACAACTGTTGCCTTCAATGACCTATCGATGACCCTACAATGACCCTTTTACATCCAAAGGATAAAATTACTTACTTCTCAATAGTAAGGACAATTTTACCTTCATAAGGATAGGAAACGTTCATAACGACCTTAGGAAGGTATAACTCTCAATTACTGGATCATAACCTAAAACATTTTCCACCCCTCACACTTTGCAAGTCCTAGAAAATCACCACTTGGTATACATTCATACTAGAATCATTACCAAGTTATATTTTTCTAAACTGTTTTTCAAAATCAAACGAGATAAATACTTTGTATACATTCATACGAGAATCATTACAAAGTTAAACTCTCCTTTCGAAACATTTTTAAACAATTCACCAACACTTTTCAGACAAAAATATAAGTGATCCAGCAATTAAGAGCCCTTGGATAACCATGGATACAAAGGGTGCTAATACCTTCCCTTTGTATAATGTACCTCCCGAACCCAAAATCTATTGAGGTCTTTCCTGTTCTTTTCCACCTTTCCTTATTGGATAAAAGAAAAGTCGGTGGCGACTCTTGCTATCCGCGACATTGCGATAAAAAGCAAAATACCCCAAGTCAGTTCACCGTATGACAGAACTGGTGACTCTGCTGGGGACACTTTAAAAAGAGAGGTTACCTTAAAAACAAGATCACTTATTCCAAATTGTCTGATTTACTTTTAAGGGATTGCTTGGGTATTTTTGAGTGAAAGATCCTACACCCGGATCTAGTGTACCTTAGGTAAGTAGCAATAGATCATCGCAACTATCCGGCGTATACTGGAATGGTTAAAATGATGGCTACGGTTAATGTGACACTTTGGATGTCCTGATGTTCCTCATGTTTACTTGAGGAAAAATTTGGCATCTGCGTGGTGTCATTAAAGCATTAACCAGACCTTTAGAACCCTAATTGACTCATCCTGGCCATTAGAAAGTAGTGAGATAACTGACTTCGGTTCCGACTGGGGTTGGTTGAGACTCGATACTACACTCCTTGAGATTGGACTTTAAGGAAGCTTCGGTCAACCACTTGGTGTTGCACTGAAGTGGACTTGAAGGAAGGTCAATGATTGGAGATCCTTTTAGAACCCGGTTACTATTCTAGGACAGGTTGAACCAACCAAACTTCAGTGGGGAGGGTACTTACCTATGGAACTCATGCAAGCCTCAAAACTTAGGAATGATTGTTGTGTGACTTGCTTGTGCGTGTTATTTACTTAACATCATAACATCATAACATCATAACATCATAACATCATAACATCATAACATCATTTCAAGGACTTAGGGATTTAACTTTGCTCTGTTTTGTAAGGCTATGGCTCCCAGGAAGACCATCCGGATTAATCTTGTAGCAATCTCTCCTCAACTCAAGAACTTAGTGTCAGAACTTTCCGATCACGCGCAGTTCATCAAGAGACATGGTTCTCTTCTCAATTTAGTTACCACTGGGTTCAAAGAAGATATGATGAGAGTTTTATTCCAGTTCTTCGACCCTAAACATCATTGCTTCACATTCCCAGATTATCAGTTGGTACCCACATTGGAAGAATTCTCCAGACTGCTTGGGATACTTATCCTTGATCAACTACCATTCAGTGGTTTAGAAAAGGTTCCGAAGTCTGAAGAAGTTGCCGCAGCTTTACACATGACGAAGTCCGACATTGAAGCTAATTGGGTAACAAGGAGTGGAGTTAAGGGTTTACTTGCCAAATTCCTGACAAATAAGGCCCGAGAATTCTTAAAAGTTATGAATGTCCGTGCTTTCGAAGACATCCTGGCATTGCTAATCTATGGCTTGGTGTTATTCCCTAATCCAGACCAGTTCATAGACATGAATGCTATTAAGATATTTCTCACTCATAACCCTGTACCTACCTTGCTGGGAGACATTTTGCATTCCCTCCACACTCGTACCATGAAGAAGCAAGGGACTCTCATGTGCTGCATACCTTTGTTGTCTAGGTGGTTTATTTTGCACCTTCCTCAATCAGTCTTGAAGAACGAGCAGAATTTGAAATGGTCTCAAAGGATAATGTCACTCTCCCACCCAGACATCTGTTGGTGTCCTCAGTTCAAGGAAAATGTTACCATCGTTGACCGTTGTGGCGAGTTCCCTAATGTACCACTCCTAGGAATAAGAGGAGGTATTACTTATAATCCTGCTTTAGCTCTGCGACAGTTTGGTTGTGCTCGAAGAGATGGTCCACATGAAATGATCATCGAAGGCATTGTGTTCGACTATGACAACGATTCCCAAGGCCTCCGTCAAATATTTGTACGAGCTTGGGGCATGGTGAAGAGAGGTACGTTAGGACAGAAATTTTTTATTCCTATGGAACCTTATCTCAGATGGGTACGCGCCAGAGCTCGTGAACTTGTCATGCCATATCTTGCAATCGGACCTCAGATTGTCGAACCTGAAGCTGAAGGAGGTGCTCCTCAGATCATTCCTTATCCAGATATGCCTACCAATGTTGAGGAACTAAAGAGATCCTAGATCCAGTTGAGAGAAGAAAGGGATACTTTCGAGACTCAGTTCGTCGCAGAAAGGAAGAAAGTGTTAGAACTTACCAGTCAGCTTAATGAGGAACGAAGACTCAATGCGTATCTTCGCCCAAAAAGAAGTCGCCCCTGGGAGACTTGAGCTTTCATTGTATTTTTATTATTATTCCTTTTGTAATGAACATTGATCAAAGAAATTAGCAATAAACATTTCTCTCTTGTTGGTGATTTACGCAAAGTTAAATTCCAAAAGTCCTTGAAAACATTTCATGCATTGCATAACATAACATAACACTGCATAACAGGTATTTTACAAGTTCAATGTTCTCACAATTCGATTACAAACAGAAAAATGGATCTCGAACAAACTGTCAAAGATCTCCAGACTCAGAATGCTCAATTCAAGGAGATGATGCTAAGCTTATCCAAGGGGCAGGAGGAACTGAAGGCTCTTTTGCTCGAAAAGAGGAAAGACAAGAAAGCTGTGAGTTTCATTAACCCGGGAAGAAGGCGTAAAGGACAGGCCGCAGGAGTCAAGTTTGGAATCCCGAATGGTCCAGAAGAGGGGACGGAGAATGATTCAGAGGAAGAGAATGCTGATTTCTCCAACCCTGAGGATGACGATGAAGATTATGAAAATGAACAGTACTCTCCAAGAGATGATAAGTACAAGTTGCTGGAAGAACGTATGCTAGCTATGGAGGGTCAGAAGGCGCCCGGTCTGGATTTCGAAAGTTTGGGTCTGGTCTCCGATGTGACCATTCCTCGCAAATTCAAAATCCCCACTTTCACTAAGTACGATGGTGCGTCTTGTTCTCAGATGCATCTGAGAGCTTATGTGAGAAAGATTCAGCCGCATACCACTGACAGGAAGCTATGGATCCATTTCTTCCAAGAGAGCCTGTCTGGCACACAGTTGGAATGGTATTATCAGCTCGAGAGCTCTGACATCCGCACCTGGACTGATTTAGCAACAGCTTTCTATAAACAGTACCAGTATAACTCTGAACTAGCGCCTACCCGGCTACAGTTGCAGAATATGACTATGGGATCTAAAGAAAGCTTTAAAGAATATGCTCAAAAGTGGAGAGATTTGGCTGGCAGAGTCAAACCCCCTATGACTGACAGAGAATTGGTGGACATGTTCATGGGCACACTGACCGGCCCATTCTACAGCCATCTACTGGGAAGTTCTTCATCAGGTTTCACTGAACTTATATTAACAGGTGAACGTGTTGAAAGCGGCATCCGAAGTGGAAAGATACAGGCGGCTACCTCTGCAAGCACCAAAAGGTCCTATCAGGGGAGGAACGAATCAAATGCTGTGTACGGTCAAAAGGGTCGTAACAAGAAAAACCGCGACCACGACATTGGAGCAGTTACGATTGCAGCACCATCATCTCAAAACTTCCAGCCCAAACAAGACAGGCCAAGAAGGCAATTCACCAGGATCAATATGACCTTGGCACAGGCACTGCAGGGAATGCTAAAGGCAAATTTGATCACCCTCAGAGATCCTCCTACGAATCCCAACACTACCTCTTCTCGTTATAATCCCAATGCCAGGTGTGCATATCACTCCGATAGCCCCGGGCATGATACAAACGATTGCTGGTCATTGAAGAATAAGATTCAGGATATGATCGAAGCTGGAGAAATTGAGTTTGAGCCTCCGGAGACTCCTAATGTCATCACTGCTCCTATGCCTAACCATGACAAGACTGTTAATGCTATGGATGACGATTCTCACATTTCCAATGTGGCAGACTTAACATCTCCTCTCCCGATCATAAAGAGGAATTTATTGCAAGCTGGTTTATTTCCAGGTTGTGCTGAAGATTGCAATCTCTGCATACTCCGGCCCGAGGACTGTTTGAAATTGAAGAATGGTATTCAACGGCTGATAGACGATCGTACAGTTCTCTTCGAAAGGATTCCTAAGGCGGAAAACCCTATTGAAGAAATATCTGTGATTGCTAGGTCCAAAGTTCCAGTGAAGATTACCGCTACCAGGGCGCCTGTGAAGATTACTGCTGAGCCTAGGGTTGCTCCCCTAATCATCACTGCACCTGGCCCGATCCCGTATTCCTCAAGCAAAGCTATTCCGTGGAATTATGGCGGTGATGTTTACGTCCATGGCGTGAAGCAAGTGGATAATGCTGCTAATACTAGTGGCATTGTTGGGACTAGTAAAATTACTCGAAGCGGAAGGATCTTCTCTCCAGAAATCTCACCTCCTGTCCTTGAAACTCGAGGAAAGGAACCAGTCAATCCTTTTCAGTCAGAGACACCGGTCGAAGTTACTCCCGAAGATGTTGCCAAACAAGAAATGAAAGAAGTGCTGAAAATCATTCGCAAGAGTGATTTTGATGTTGTAGAACAGTTGGGGCATACCCCGTCTAAGATCTCGATGTTATCCTTAGTGTTATCTTCTGAACCTCATGCCAATGCATTGATAAAATTCTTGAAGACCGCTCATGTACCTCAGGAAACATCTGTCGATCAGTTCGAAAATTATGTTGCTCACTTGGCTGTTGACAATGGCCTAGGCTTTTCCGATGCTGATCTGACACCAGCAGGAAAGAATCACAATAAAGCCCTGCATATCTCCATTGAGTGTAGGGGAATCACTTTGTCTCATGTGTTGATCGATAATGGCTCTTCCTTGAATGTGCTGCCGACAGCTGTGCTGGATAAGCTGGATTGTAAAAGCATTGAACTGAAACCTAGTGACATTGTGGTACGTGCTTACGATGGTGCGAAGAGTGTTGTCCATGGAGAAGTAGTCCTTCCTATCAAGATAGGACCTCAAGTCTTCAACACTACCTTCCATGTAATGAACATTCGTCCTGCCTATTCCTGCTTACTGGGACGCCCTTGGATTCATGGGGCAGGCGCTGTAGCCTCGTCTCTCCATCAAAAGTTGAGGTATCCCACAAAGGGCAAAATTGTCACCGTGTGTGGAGAAGAAGAGTACATTGTCCGTAGTGTGCATACCTTCAGATACGTCGAGATGGATGGTGAATTCATTGAGACTCCTTGTCAGTCATTTGAAGTAGTTCCTCCGACCAATCCTGTCCTTAAGCCAACTTCCGGTGTGCCCAAGGTTATTCGGACTCCTCCTGCTATGATTTCCCTGAAGGACGCTCAAGCCGTGGTTGAAGATGGTGGTCGTACTGGCTGGGGTCAATTGATCGACGTACCGTACAAGTCTGACAAATTTGGCCTGGGGTTTAGCTCTGAGAAGGTAGCCAAGAGTCAAATTAATGCTGTAGAAGACGCTGACAGCGATTGCGACCTGGATAGCTGGATTTTCCCAACAATTGGCGACGGACTCCATAATTGGAAGGCTGAAGACGCTATCCCGATTTCCTTTAGTCAGGAGTAATTGTTATTGTCTATTTTGGTGTTGCAAATTTTTTTTTTTACAATTGAACTTCTCCAAGCGTTGTGTCTATGCCCGGGGCACAATAGCTAATTGGTTAAGGGTTTTGTCATCTTCATAAGCATATTCATATTCAATAAATCAATGGACTTTTTGCATTCAAATATTGCGCTCTTTATCTTTTCTGTCATCTTCCAAACAAGCTATGTTTTCTTACACACACTCACGTAACGAATTGCAGATCCATACCCACTCTGGATCCTGTTGATAATAGTTCTACTACTGTTCATCATGACTTTGAAAGTCCGATCTACCAAGCCGAGGATGGAAGTGTGGAAGATTGTGAAGTACCTGGAGAACTTGCCAGACTGTTACTGCAGGAAGAAAAGACTATACAGCCGCATGAAGAGTCAATCGAAATTGTAAACCTGGGTACTGAAGTGGACAAGAGAGAAGTCAAAATAGGAGCAGGCTTGGAAAACAGTGTCAAAGAAAGATTGATTCGGATGTTACATGACTATGTAGAGATCTTTGCCTGGTCTTATGAAGACATGCCCGGATTGGATACTGATATAGTAGTACATCGGCTGCCAACGAGGGAAGATTGTCGTCCTGTTAAGCAAAAAGTTCGCCGCATGCGTCCTGAAATGTCTGAGAAAATCAAAGCCGAGGTGATGAAACAATTTGATGCAGGTTTTCTGGCTGTTACTTCTTATCCTCAATGGGTTGCTAATGTGGTACCAGTGCCAAAGAAGGATGGTAAGGTGCGAATGTGTGTAGATTACCGAGACCTGAATAAAGCGAGTCCCAAGGATGACTTTCCACTCCCGCACATTGATGTTCTGGTAGATAACACCGCTCAACACAAGGTGTTCTCATTCATGGATGGATTCTCAGGTTACAACCAGATTAAGATGGCGCCTGAGGACATGGAGAAAACTACGTTTGTGACGCAATGGGGCACGTTCTGTTATAAAGTAATGCCATTTGGTTTAAAGAATGCAGGGGCAACGTACCAGCGTGCTATGGTGGTTTTGTTCCATGATATGATCCATCATGAAATAGAAGTATATGTGGATGACATGATAGCCAGATCTCATACTGAGGAGGAACATCTCGATCATTTGTACAAATTGTTTGAGAGGTTGAAGAAATACAAGCTAAGATTGAACCCGAACAAATGCACCTTTGGAGTAAGATCCGGTAAACTCCTGGGATTTATTGTCAGTGGTAAAGGGATTGAGGTTGACCCGGCTAAGGTGAAGGCTATTCAAGAAATGCCAGTTCCCCGTACGGATAAAGAAGTCAGAGGTTTCTTGGGACGGTTGAACTACATTGCCCGATTTATCTCCCATTTGACCGCTACTTGCAAACCCATCTTCAAATTACTGAGGAAAAATCAAGAGATGATATGGAATGATGAATGCCAAGAAGCTTTTGACAAAATCAAGAAATATCTCCAAGAACCTCCAATTCTGGTACCGCCCGTTGAAGGAAGACCTCTAATCATGTATTTGACCGTGTTAGAAAATTCAATGGGGTGTGTATTGGGGCAACATGACGAGTCTGGTCGAAAAGAGCATGCCATATACTACCTTAGCAAAAAGTTTACCGACTGTGAAACAAGATACTCACTGCTCGAGAAAACCTGCTGTGCTTTGGCCTGGGCTGCTCGCCGACTAAGACAATACATGTTGAATCATACCACTTTATTGATTTCTAAGATGGATCCTATCAAATACATATTTGAGAAACCCGCTCTCTCCGGAAGAATAGCAAGATGGCAGATGATCTTAACAGAGTACGATATCCAGTATACTACCCAGAAAGCAATCAAAGGAAGTGTGCTAGCCGATCATTTGGCTCATCAAGCAATGGATGATTACCAATCTATGAACTTTGAGTTCCCAGATGAGGATGTCATGCTTGTTACTGATTATGAAGAACCTGGACCGGAGGAAGGACCCGAACTAGGATCCCGATGGACTATGGTTTTCGATGGGTCTTCTAATGCATTGGGCAATGGTGTTGGTGTGGTAATCATTTCTCCCGAGGGTTACCATACGCCTTTCACTGCTAGACTATGTTTTCATTGTACCAATAATATGGCTGAGTATGAAGCATGTATTTTGGGACTCAAGGCTGCTATAGACCGGTGGGTCAAGTTTTTGAGTGTGTACGGAGACTCAGCATTAGTAATCGGTCAGATCAAAGGAGAATGGGACACTAAGCATCCGAATCTCATCCCTTACCGAGAACGGGTGATGACATTAATCCCATACTTTGAAGAGATAACATTCGAACATATCCCACGAGAAGAGAATCAGTTGGCAGACGCATTAGCTACCATGTCATCTATGTTCAGAGTCAGATGGGACAATGAAGCTCCCAGGATCACCATTGAGCGACTAGATGAACCGGCATACTGTTATGAACTTAACACCGAGGGAGTACGGGAAAAACCTTGGTTCCACGAAGTAAAAAGATATTTAGAAACTCAGGAGTACCCTGAGGGGGCATCTATCAATGATAGAAAATTCCTGAGGAAGTTCTCTGCTAAATTCTTTTTGAGTAATGGAGTATTATACAAACGTAATCATGACTCAACTTTGCTTCGCTGTGTGGATAAAAAGGAAGCAGAAGAGATTATGGAAGATATGCACGACGGTATTTTCGGGACTCATTCTAGTGGACATACGATGGCCAAGAAGATTCTGAGATCAGGGTATTATTGGTCTACCATGGAAGCTGATTTCCATCATCACTCCAGAACCTGTCACAAGTGCCAGATATATGCGGATAAAGTACATGCACCTCCTGCTCCATTGAACGTGTTGACCGCACCTTGGCCCTTTGCAATGTGGGGCATTGATATGATTGGGGATATTAAACCTACTGCTTCTAATGGACATCGCTTCATCCTTGTCGCTATTGATTACTTTACAAAGTGGGTAGAGGCCGCCTCATTTGCTTCTGTCACCAAGAATGTGGTGGCACGATTCATCAGGAATAATCTCATTTGTCGGTATGGCATCCCTGAAAGAATTATCACTGACAATGGTACTAATTTGAACAATAAGATGATTACTGAACTCTGCACGCAGTTCAAAATAAAACACCATAACTCTTCTCCGTACCGGCCAAAGATGAACGGTGCTGTAGAGGCTGCTAATAAGAATATCAAGAAGATCATACAAAAGATGACGGTGACGTACAAAGACTGGCATGAGATGTTACCGTTTGCTCTTCACGGTTATCGCACTTCAGTACGCACTTCGACAGGAGCAACTCCTTTCTCTTTAGTCTACGGAATGGAAGCCGTTTTACCAGTGGAAGTCCAGATTCCCTCTCTAAGAATCATGAAAGAGGCGGGCTTAGATGAAGATGAATGGATTCAGACTCGACTCGATCAGATAAACTTGATTGATGAGAAGAGACTTGCGGCTGTTTGTCATGGACAGATATATCAGAAGCGCATGGCCCAGGCATTTAACAAAAGAGTCAAGAGACAGGTGTATCAAATTGGCGACTTGGTAGTAAAGCGCATCACTCTACCACAAGGTGATCCCAGAGGCAAATGGATTCCCACGTACGAAGGGCCGTTTGTAGTTAAGAAGGTATTCTCTGGTGGAGCCATGATACTAGCCACAATGGACGGCGAAGACTTCCCACATCCCGTGAACGCAGACATAGTCAAAAAATACTACGCATAAAAGAGACCTGCTAGGTCGACGTACCTAGGCAAAAGTAAGGGCATCCCGGCGAACCAAAAAGGTTCGGGCAAAAATTAGGGATAAACATAAAAAATGTGCACCCGGCAAGTCGAAAACCTGAAAAGGCGGCTTGGGCAAAAAGGGGTATCCTGGTGGATTGAAAACCTGAAAAGGCGGTCCAGGCAAAAATTAGGGATTAAAGCGTATGACTATGTCCCGTTCTCAGACAGCTTCATCCAAGTTCAAAGGACTGAACAAGCTAATCACTTCTATCCGACAGCAGGAGATGAGATGCTTGAAGACATAATGACAGTAGTGGAATTAGAATTGATAGGACTTTTTCTGCATAGCTTTCTCTTTGTTTGCCTGACGATTTCCTCTTACTAGGATTTCTGTCTCCTTGTACACAAATTGCCTGTTTATAGGCCCTCTTTCGAAATCAATATAATTTTAGTTTCAAAAAAAAAAAAATGCTCTTGTTTTACTTTCTCTGTTTTGTTTGCATAAACGTCCATTGATTTAATTCGAATTAATATATGCATTTGGATATGATCGATGTTTACCAAAAATGCGTGCATAAAATAGAAATAGCGATTACTACTAGGCTTCAGGATCGAGGAGAAGGTCTAACCATGCTTTCCAATGAATCCGTTGCTAATTCTATTCCCCAGCAAAGCCAGTTATTCCCCAAAAGCAATTGGCATTACTAGACAAATTGGTCATCTCTTCCACCCCTAGCCAGGCTTCTGTTAAATATTTCTACCCTCAGACAGAATCAAGTATCCCCAGCTAAGAAAGGATCACCGATACCAGTATCTCCAACCAGAAGATTGAGATTTGTTTTCCCCATTAGAGTCCTCTGGAAGAACTTTTCAGATGCATAATTCATTCATTACATCATTTCACAGCATACGCATGCATACATCGTTTGCAGTTATTTTCGAAAGCATAAAGCATCTCATGCATCATGACATGGCATGAAGCTGACTTTATTTTTCAGGTTAATTATCTTCCTGATACAGTCAAAATAGAGAGTCATTCAGACGGACATCTCCATCGATTACGTTCAGATTCAAATACATCTTTCAGATACACTCCATGACCACATTCATCCTGACGTCCTCCTAGTGACGGCATCTATAAGCCCATCCCAGACATTTATTGCAAATACAACATATACAAATACTATCAGATATAGCCTAGCGTACGGTTCATTCTGATTCAGCTCAACATATGACTCTTTCAACTCAGATGCGATCTAACGTACGATCCATTCCGACCTTCAACAACTCCAATACGGTCCAGCATACGACCCATTTGGACCTTCAAGGCCTCGGATGCTACCTAGCGTACGGTACATTCTGAAATGTAGTCTGGCGTATGACTACCCCTTTATTATCAGATGCAGCCTAACGGACGGCTCGTTTTGCTACTCAGAGACGGTCTAGCTTACGACCCGCTTGGATGTTCATCCCCTCAAATGCTACCTAGCGTACGGTACATACTGAAGTGTAGTCTGGCGTATGACTACCCCCTTCATCACCAGGTACAGCCTAACGGACGGCTCAGTCTACGACTCAGATACGATCTAGCATACGATCCATTCTGATCCTTCACCCCCAGTAACGATACAGCCTAACGGACGGCTCGTTCCGCAACTCAGATACGATCTAGCGTACGATCCATTCTGATCCTTTATCCCCAGCAGTGTATGACTCATTCGGATTCTTATCTCATCCTGATTCGGCACAGCATACGACTCCTCCAACAAGTCCGATACGGTCTAGCATACGACCCATTTGGATGTTCTTTCCTCAGATACTACCTAGCATACGGTACATTCCGAGGTGTAGTCTAGCGTACGACTACTTTTCGTCAGATGCAGCCTAACGGACGACCCATTCTAAATCCCCAGGGAAGTCGACGGCCTAATGAATGACCCACTATACGGTCTAGCGTATGACCCAGTGACACCCATGACTTCAGATATCTTCTAACGTACGACGTACTCTGAAGCTCTCATCATCAAACTTCCTAGATGGCATCTTCAAGCCCATCTCCATCAAGACTAACTAATTGACAAGTGCAAATTTTTGGGGCATTCTAAGTGTTCAATAATCTTCCACCTCCAGACCACGAATGGCGTACATACCATTCTGACTCTCTCGGTTCAAGAATATTGAACAGGGGCAGCTGTAATACCCCAAAATTTGCCCATTAATATTTCAAGATATTTTTCAGGGCACTCCGACTCATTTTTATGACAGTGATCTTAAAGGAACAAAGGCCCAGCTCACGAATGGCCCAATCCAGAAAATGGCCCAAACTGGCCTGTTCGCTACGCGCTCGCTACACGCTCGCCTAGCGAACGTTCGCTACACGCTCGCCTAGCGAACGTTCGCTACACGTTCGCTACCAGCTCGCCTAGCGAAGCTGACAGACAACAGAAAATTTCGGGCTTCATTCTGAGCCCATTAGGTCATGAAAAAGAGCATTATAAATACCAGCACTTTAGTAATGAAAAGGAGAACGAAAAAGGACGAAAGGAGAACCCTAGCAAGCAAACCCTGATACTCCTTGGAGGCAAACCTGGAAGGAACTCGGCGGCACCAAGTTCTACCTCCGCCCAATTCAATCCGATTTGCCGATTCGAAGTCACAACTCAGCTGCTAACAGGTTTACATTGCTATCATTGTTTTATATTCTTAATTTGCATATGACTTTATGATTAGATTTATGAAATACCTTAAGCTTGGCATGTGAACTTTAATATAGACCATGCATACCTTAAATGATTAATCGTATAATTGCAGTAATGAGATCCATAAGGCATAAAATTGGTTGAGATTATATTGATATCATATTCAAAAACCAGCAGCGCTCGCTAGCACATCGCTAAGCGAGCCAGTAGCGAGTACTCGCTAGGCCTTCGCTAGGCGAAGCAGGGGCGAATGGAACAACGGCTGTTTCATTTTTTTTGGCTGTTCTATCTTATGTTATTATAATTCTGCATCATTTGGTTTGAGTTCATGATTGTTGTGTTTATTTTATGGTGCAACTTTCAATTATATTTTATCTCGATGCTCTAATCCGTGTGTTGAATTGTGTAAAGGTTTACATGTTTCCAAGGAAATGGCCGGCTAGGCATTCCACCTTAGGGGTGGGATACCCTTGTGGAGTTTCACTCTAAATTACCTAATTAATTTTACTGTATTAATTTTAATGTATTATTTTTAATGTATTGATTTTAATGTGGAGATTCATCCTAATTACCTAATTAACTTTAAAATATGACCTTTGAATATGTGATCTTGGACCTCTCTTTGCTGCCCTACGGTATTACGGTATAACGGTCATGTCCCGCGAATGTAGGGATACACTTAGCAACGGCCCTTCGGTTAAATCATCATAAAATAAATCATAGTCCCTCGGATGTTGCCTTCGAAAATACGATTTTGTCCCTCGATGACCCTTCGGTGTAGCCTACGGTTAAATGATGATTGTCCCTTCGAATGCTAAGGTATCCTTACAACTGTTGCCTTCAATGACCTATCGATGACCCTACAATGACCCTTTTACATCCAAAGGATAAAATTACTTACTTCTCAATAGTAAGGACAATTTTACCTTCATAAGGATAGGAAACGTTCATAACGACCTTAGGAAGGTATAACTCTCAATTACTGGATCATAACCTAAAACATTTTCCACCCCTCACACTTTGCAAGTCCTAGAAAATCACCACTTGGTATACATTCATACTAGAATCATTACCAAGTTATATTTTTCTAAACTGTTTTTCAAAATCAAACGAGATAAATACTTTGTATACATTCATACGAGAATCATTACAAAGTTAAACTCTTCTTTCGAAACATTTTTAAACAATTCACCAACACTTTTCAGACAAAAATATAAGTGATCCAGCAATTAAGAGCCCATGGATAACCATGGATACAAAGGGTGCTAATACCTTCCCTTTGTATAATGTACCTCCCGAACCCAAAATCTATTGAGGTCTTTCCTGTTCTTTTCCACCTTTCCTTATTGGATAAAAGAAAAGTCGGTGGCGACTCTTGCTATCCGCGACATTGCGATAAAAAGCAAAATACCCCAAGTCAGTTCACCGTATGACAACGTGATTTAATATAATTGCCAATGTCGCAAAAACCTACAGGATCACACACAAAAGGACGAAATGATGAGATAGAGTAAATAAGGAACACCATAAGGTACGGTGCACTTAAGTGAATTGTAGAACATCGTTAGGTACGGTGTGCTTAAGTAGAATACGAAATATGGTAAGGTACCACGCGCTTAAGTGATTTTGACATATCATAAGATATGGGCCACAAAAACTTAAGTGGGCTTTTTAGCTTGCAGCTCATACAAGTGGTTCTATACATAGAACCCTTGTGAAGAAGCATTTGTTCAGTTGTAATTTTGTTTCTCTCTCTCTCTCTCTCTCTCTCTCTCTCTCTCTCACTCAAAGCCTTTATTCGTAGCAGCTAGCACTGAGATTGAAGGAATTTGTTCGTGTGGACTGAGTAGAGGCGTTGTCACCATTCAACGTCCGTGATCGCTCCGTAGATCTGCATCAAAGGTTTCAATCGCCACAAGAGGTAACGATTCTATCATTGATCATGCCCATTCGTAAGCATCACTATAGGAGAAATTTTTAAATTTCGCTGCATTTTGGATCGCTCTTCTCCTTCAGTGGTATTAGAGCCACTTACGAAACCATGCATCTGTAAGACCCTAATTTTGACCCTAATATCCCTCGTGCAATTTCATCATAAGCATTAGCATTGGGATCATACCTTGGCATCCTCGTTACCCCCCTTTCATTGGGTTTGTTTTGGGACACCAAGCACTATGTGATTGTATCATACTTGTATATCATCATTTACTAACCAAAATACAAAAATATGTCTTTGCATTTTCCTAACTCCTTTATAGGTGAGGCATGATCTCCATTGATCTATCAAGTTCATATATAGGGTTTGAGACCCTCATGACAAAGAGCACAACCATGGAGTGATCCAAGAATGGTAATGAGCATCATATATGAGTTCCTTTTATTCCTACATGTTATATTGATAAAGTTTTCTTCAAGAGTTTGAGGGTGATTTGCCTTGGAAACCCTAGTTTGACTGGGTATCTGGAGTAACTTCTCCAACAAGCTATCTGACCAATTGATCAAATTTATCAAGGGAAACTTAAAAATTAATCATCTTATGCATATATGATCTACCATGAGCCAATAAAGTCAAAAGAATTGAAGGTTAGCAAGTTGGTTGATGGTGGTTGACCAGATGAATTCATCTGATCAAAACTGGGTCTCCCTAGACCCTATCTCCTACAATTTTCACCATATGAAAATGATTCCAAGATAAACGTTACTCTAAATGACATTCTAAACAACTTTCATATTGATGCCTAGAGCTATTTTTGCTTGGAAAATCATTTTATATATTGAAACATTATAGGTCATTTTGTCTAAACCCTCATTTGAAAGTCAACTTCCCAAGGCCATAACTTGCTCAATGTTTATGAGATGAAAGATTTCCAAGTCTAACAATCAAATTAAAGATTCCTACTTGAACTTTTATGTTTTGAGTGAGATCTAATTCAACTTTTATGAGCATGTGATATGAGGTTACATTATAGGTCATTTTTTACCTATACCATTGAACAAGTGATTTTTCCAAACTTCAAAAATGCATAACGCTATCATTATAAATCAAAATGACATGAAATTGGTGACCATTATGAAGGTCTTTGAAATATCTACAACTTTTATGAAGACACTTTTCTAATTTGAAGCTCACATAAAAAGTTAAGTAAGGTGGAATATTGAGGTATATGGCTTGACACTTAATTTTTTTTCAACATGTTGAAATTTCCAAACTTCCACCTCAAAATTCTCCATGTTCCAAGCTCCAAATGAAAAAGTGTTGAACATCAAACTTGTTCCCCTTGATCCAAGCTTTCCAAAAACCTAAGTTCATGCATTTTGGATGAGGTTTGCTAGGTCTGCGCATGGCTTTAGCAGGGTTGCATCATTGGAAATAATCAATTGCAAAAAACTTCAATTGACAATGCCTTGCCATTCAAGCTTCATTCAGACTTCATTTGGAATCATTTTGGACCTTTTTGCATTGCATAATGGGCATGTACGTGCCCATGCACTCGCACCATCCACATTGCTAATTTTGGACAGATTTTTGAAGTGTGCAAATATCATTCCCTTTGGCTATAAATAGAAGGCTTCTGAGCTTATTTGAACAAGACTTTGCGCGCCAGCTTTTCCCCCATTGAAACCCTCTCATTCTAAAGGAAAACCTGAAAATTTTCAATTTGAAACTTGAGTTTGAATCTCAACTGTTGGAGATTCAAGAACTCCAGGATCTAAAGCTTTGCAACCTCTCTAATCACTTCCTACTAGCTTCTTAAATGTGATCAGATCGTGTTTGGAGCAAGCCACATCAAGAACTGCACAACATTGAAGGTAATTTTCAGAAAACTTCATCTCTTTGATTCTCACTCAATTCTCTTAGATCTTTGGTTGTCTGAAGTCCTACCAATGTAGGCAAGAAGATTGAGTTTCTTAGAGGTCAAATCGAAGCAACTCAGTTGACACACCTCAAAATTCAACTCCTCATATCTTTTTATATATTTGGAGTTAGTTTAAATTGAGGTCAGATTCGTGCTCTACGCCATTTTTTCTTTCAGATCATGTCCTCCTTTTTTATTTTGGTGACGGTTGAGGGTGGACCAGTCCGGTGAGGTCCACCAGAGAAGAAGACCGGAGCTAAAACGCCGGCCGTGTGTTGGCACATCTCCAACCATAGGATCCTTTTCAAATGTTTTAATATCACGCGTTGGTTCTGATTACCATCCCTGTGGCGCATTGACTTAAGTCCACGGTGGAAAGCGAACTGAGGACCACTTGATCTGCCACCTCAATTAATGAGGGAGATCATGTGGTCCAGGTTTTTTTGCTATTTTCTGGTTTTCTTTTATTCCTTTTATTTTCATTAATTCATATTAATTTTAATATTGATCCAAAAAATATGAGAGTTTCACCAGAAATTTTCAAATAATTTCCTCTTTTGATATTCTGAATTAAAACTATTTTTTGGGATCATTATTAATATTTTTCATGATCTCATTGATTTTGTGATTATTTTTAATTGTTTAAAAATACTTTTAAGTCTTTAAAAATTCTGAAATTTTTTCTCTAAGGTCCTTTGACCTTATTTGACCTATGATAAATCTCATGGCCATTTCTTTGGTGTTTTGATGAGGTTTTAGGAATTTGACAAACCGTATTTAATTTAAATGTATTATTTTAGTCTTTATAATTCGAATAAATGCCAATTAATTGTGTTGACCAGTTGTGATGACTTATTTGAGTTTGACTCTTGTTGTTGGGCCTTGGTCAAGGTTGATTTGACTTTGTTAAGTTAATATCATTGGATTTAGGGGATTGATGGAATGTACATTGCATCTCCCAAAATGAATGAATGATATTAATTTGGTAAAAATCTTCCTTTGACCAATTTGAGTTTTGGTCCATTCCCTTCCATCTTCATCTCATTCCCCTTCTTTATGCATTCATCTCATTTGGCCTATGATATGTCTAAGTCCTAAGGCTAGTTGGTTGCAAAATCAACATAAATATGGATGAGATTAGGCCACCTCTTTTGCATATTCTGAAATTCTGGTATCAGATATGAGATGTCGAATGTAATGTCACGACACTAATATCTGAACAATATAAACAGGATAAAAGATAAAGAATAGTAATGCAAGTGACACAAGCAATTGTTAACCCTGTTCGGTGCAAACTCACCTACGTCTGGGGGCTACCAAGCCAGGAAGGAAATCCACTAAATAGAATTAGTTCAAAGACTCTAAGTAAACAACTTCAAGTTGCAGTCTTTTCACCTAATCTCTACCCGTGTGACTTCTACCTAAGAACTCTTAGATATGAGATCCTACTCACTCCCCCTCAATCACAGCAGTGATGTAAAACAAGTATTACAATGAAAGAAGACACTCTTCAAGAACACATACTTGATCTTGCTCAAAAGCTTCAACCAAGTAAACACACACTCATGCTTCAAATCTTAGAGTGGACAAATTACAACTCAAAAGTTAGTCCAATTCAATCATCTATGGATGAATGAATGACTCACAATACACACGACACAAGACTGAGACCCTTACTCTCTCTCAATATCTCAGTATCATATTTAGCAGCAGAAGTTATAAAACTCATATTACTAGCTAAGATAGCAACTAGTAACCACATATTAAACACAGATGCGCTTGGGTTCCTCCTCCCCCTCAGTCTGCTAAACACAGACATCACCTTCAACATCACTTGTAACATACACCTCCTCCTCTAACATCTCCTTCAACAACACTTATACTAAACAGATTATCTCCAACATACATCATCTTCAATATCATCTGTCATCTGTTTATAGAATAACTACTTTAGCTACAACTCCTTTAGCTACTTCTCCCCCTTTTTAGCCAAAAGAGATCAAAGAGACCAATGAGACAAAATAAATGTCTATTAGTCAAACAGAATGTCACACAGAATGTCAAAGCATATTGTTAGGTGTTACAGATCCATAAACAAACACAACTATACAAGCTGAGATAAAAATCCAGAAATTGTAAACAAAACCAGAAAAATTATAACAAGGCATTAGAACATGACTGCCAAAAGAACATCCAGAACATCCAGAACAGCACACCATCAGAATAGTGGGGGACAACTTCAACAAAACTAGTCAGAGGAGCTAGCATCTTTATCAGCTTCAAAACTAGAACTGCCCCTTGATTCATCTTGAGATTCAGACCTCTCACTGGAGGTTTGGCCTTCTGTTTCCTTGGCCTGTCCAATATTATCTCTATCAGCTTGCTCCAAGCTATCAATCAGAACCTCCAAAGCTTCTTTCCTGGCTTTAGCTACCCTTATCCCAGTTTTCAATTCCTTACAAGTTTCTTTCAATTCAGCAATCAGACCACCTTTTGAGGCTGTCTTCTTCACAACAGATGTCATGACAATGTCATTGACATGACTGCCTTCAAACAATCTGTAATGAACTGATAGAGGGGGTTTCCTTCTACTAGAAAGATCATTTGTGCTCAGAATTCCAGGTTGCTGGCTCAGGATAATCCCACAAATTATAGAGGGAAAAGCTATGGGCAGCTTTACTGCATTTGTAGAAGCATATTTGACAATTTGTTCAAACATGAACCTACCATAATCAAACTTCATCTTGGTTCCAACAGCAAAGATGAACCTTCCAAGAGCATTTGAGATTGTAGAGATATGATTGGTTGGCACCCACTTTGCTAAACCTATCTTGTGCAGAATAGCATATTTCACAGTTAGTTTCCCAGCAGGGAGATGTTTCTTTCTAGGCCACTCCTTGACCTGTCTTACAGTTATTTCTCTACAGACCTCATTGTTTGTGGCTTCCAGTTCACATGCACCTTCTGTTCCTCTTCCTAGAAACTTATTAATCACAGTTGGAGAAAAATTGAAACACTTCCCTCTTACAAACACTTTACAAAACTCTTTGCTTTTTTTGTTAACAATGTCCTCAGGGATGTTCACCACAAATTCTTTAACCATACCTTCAAAACACTGAGATAACCCAATAACAATTTTTATTAATCCAGCAGTTTTAATCAGGTCCATGACCTCTTTAACCTCCACAACATCCTTGCCCAGTTCTCTTTCCACGGCCACTCTTCTTTGGATTACAAACTTGCATTTTGCTTCTCCATTTTCAAGATGGAAGGAAATACTATCCAAGTGTGCATCAGCAACTTTTGCAGGGGATTTCCTAACAGTTGTCCTCTTGGTTGGGGAGATGTCAGGGACATCTTCTTCAACATCTTCATCTGAGTCAGAACTGTCTCTCACTTTCCTCTTCTTCACCTCAACCTTGCTCCAAGACTTTGAGGGGCCTACATCAGTAGCCTTCTTAGCAGTTTTAGCTATCGTCATCTCAGCCACAGACATACCCTTTCTAGTCTTCATCCTCTTAGCCACACCAGGCTTCAAGTGATGAAGCAAGCTATCATCTTCATCATCCGAACTCTCATCTTCTAGGTCAATCACCTTCTTTGTAGAATCATACTTCTTAGACTGGGAAGCATTGGCAGTAGGTGATGCCACAGATTTCTTACTAGACAAAGTTTGCCCTAAAGAGCATAATCCTTCAGTAGCTATATCTTTTTCAAACCTAGAGGAATCATCCTCCTTCTCATTGTGAGGTCTAACCTCAGGAGAGGGGTCCCTTCTTGATAGAGGAGTAGAAACTCCCTTCATAGAGTGTCCTTCATTGAGGATCCTCGTGACAAGATTTCTAATGACACGATCAGTGTGATGCATGTCGTCCTTAGAACTAGGAGTATAAGTAGAGATGGAGGGGATATTGGAATTGTTACCTTGAGTAGGGCATGCAATGGAGGATGAACCAAGAGCATTGCCTGGAATGACAGACAAGGGAATCACGTCCAAAATGTCTTCATTAAGAAAGTCCATAGAGGACGTTCTATCTTTGTGCGCAAGTTTGGTAGTTTTAGAACCAGACGGTGAAGGATGTTGTGACATCTTGTTATTCTTGTGGAAAGTTTTTTGTTGCCCTAGCAGAGAAGGTTGATGAAGTTGAAGGAAGGTGGAAATGTTTGAGTAGAGGTTGCGTGTGAAAAGGCTATAGATGGAAGTTCTAATACTAGGTGATGATTTACCATAAATGGGGCACTTTATTTTAAGTGGGCAAACAATATTTTTATTACCTTTTCCACTCCAAATTAATTGCTATAAATTCTCATAGATACAAATCCCTAATTTCCCTCTTAGACATTCAAATTGATTAGCATCCAAAGCCTTTGTAAATATATCAGCTAATTGCATTTTAGTAGTAACATGCTCCAGGGCTATGATTTTCTCTTCCACAAGTTCTCTTATAAAATGACAACGAATATCAAAATGTTTTGTCTTGCTGTGTTGAATAGGATTCTTAGAAATATTTATAGCACTCAGGTTGTCACAGTACAATGTCATGACATCTTGCGTGACATTGTATTTAGTCAGCATCTGTTTCATCCAAACTAGTTGAGAACAACTACTTCCAGCTGCTATGTATTCAGCTTCAGTAGTGGACAGAGACACACAATTTTGTTTCTTATTAAACCATGATATTAAGTTGTTCCCCAAGAAGAAGCATCCTCCTGATGTGCTTTTCCTATCATCAGCACTTCCAGCCTGTAAGACCCCAATTTTGTCCCTAAGATCCCTCATGACATCATATCATATCATTGCATTGCCTCAAGGATCATTGGACACCTTGCTTGCTTCCCTGTGGGTGGGATCCTCTTTTGAGTGGTTCTTGATCACCAAGCATTCCTTGCATTCATATGTCATTGCTTTTCTTTTAATCACTAACCAAAAGTACAAAAATATGTCATCTAACCTTTGTCTTGCAGATGAAGCAATAACAGGTCAAGACAATTAAAGGCATTCATTGAGCCATAGATGGTGGTCATTCTTGAGATTTGGACCCCACAATCATTCACAAGAGTTCATATGAGTTATGTTATCATTTTGAAGCAAAAT
Organism: Lathyrus oleraceus; assembly: GCF_024323335.1. Taxonomy (NCBI): domain Eukaryota; kingdom Viridiplantae; phylum Streptophyta; class Magnoliopsida; order Fabales; family Fabaceae; genus Lathyrus; species Lathyrus oleraceus. The sequence continues at coordinate 329,945,520 of NC_066582.1, read as the reverse complement.
CCCAAGTGGTAGAGGCTTGAATTTCATCAGGACATTTCCAGGTCATCTGAAGACCTAGAAAGTCAACTGTAAAGTCAACTGTGGATTTGGAAGTGGGAAGTGATTGGAAATACTTCATTCATGTTCAAACAAGTCTCATTTGACATTTCAAACACTCACATTGAAGAATTTGAGGTCCAGTCAAAAATTTCCCAAAATAGAAAGTGACCCATAATTTGAGATTTCCAAAAGTGGAAAGGTTTTGGACCAACTTCAACTCAATCTTACATCATCTAAAAAGCTTCAAATGAAATTTTGTTGAACATGAGAGTTGTATATCTTTCTCTCCCATTTCCAAAAAGTCCAAGATCATGAGCATATGATGTGTGGTTGAGGAGATATGATCAAATCATTGCCAAGTATGCATGGGACTTCAAATGGCCATATCTTTTGATTCAAAGCTCCAAAATGAGTGGTTCTTTTTGCAATATTCTCCTCTTGACCTCTAATTTCCAAATCATGCATCACATTACATGAATTATCATCACATAATCACTTGTTAATCCATGCTTTTTTTGGAGGGAAATTGCAAAATTCAAAAATGGTGCATTGTATGGACTTTTTTACCATTGCCATTGGTTTTAAAAATTGATTTTAAGTGAAAATGATGAAGCAAGTGGTACTGTTCACGTGTAAATGGTACATGCACCATGCAAATTTGGATTTTTGGCAAAACACCTTATTATCATTAACCAAGTTAATTATGGATTAACAAAGTAATTAGGGCTTCATATAAATACCTAAATCCTAACAGAATTGAGGGAGGTTAATCATATTTTTACATTTCAAGATCCAAATTCTCTCTCACTTCAAATTTTTCTCTCATTCATAATTCAATTTTTTTTCCAAATAGCATTGCATTTTGACTTCATATTCTTGTTCCCTAGCTTGGATTTAGTGTAGATCAAGTGCTGTTTTGTTGAATTCGTGCAAGAATAGTGCAGTTCAAATTCATGAAGTTGAAAATGGAGATTCTATTTTGAGCTAGATCCAGCACCTTTCAAGCTTCAATTGCTTCATCAAACTTCATTTCAAGTATTGTGGAGTAGATTTTGACCAGTACAAGCTGCGGATCGGGTGAATTAAAAGGTTCTGCTCTTCAAGAGGTCATAATTCGAACCTTTTAATTTTGAAATCCATGTATATATTATTGTAGATCTTGTTCTCCTGGTAATTCTGGTGAAAGAATCGTGTGATTTGATGCCTTATTGACTGAGTTAGGGTTAATTCAAGTTTTGTGCATGAAACTTCTATCGTTCGATTCTCCTTGATTATGTTGATTCATTCTTAGCTTTTGCTTGATCCATGTTCTATGTTGCATGAGGATTAATTTGGTATGCTATTTGTTACTTTCTGGACAATTGCTGGAAAATCTGGAAAACGCGTTTGAAGGTTATTCAATCTTCATCTTCTTCCTCATGAAGAAGATGAAGTTCATGATTCGGCCACGGTTTCTGGCCTTTGGCAACGTTTTCTCTGGTTTTGCCATGCTGTGCTAGGGTTTCATCCCTATTGGTCCATGTCATTGCCTTGTTTGCATTTCTGTTGGTTCACGTTGCTTTGACCCGTGCCACTCAGCAGTTGACTGATGATTCATCAGGCCAGCGCATAAGTGAAACGGTGCATTTCATCTTATGGCGCGCCACTTTTCAAATTCTCCCATGGATCGATTCCTGGCGAAGGACTTATTCAAAATGCTTCATCATTTTTATGCCTTACCTTATTTTCACATGCCATGCTTATTTCCATTTTTTTTATTTTTTTCCATCAACTTAGAAAAATCATATCTAATTGGAAAATGCATCAATTCATCTCCAATTTTTTGCAAAATGCTCCTTAGTTTGTCTATTTTTTATCATCATAATTGCCAAAATTGTGCATGGCTGGTTTTATTTGGTGCTAGGGTATGTGATCATGTATCCACTTGTGACCTTGCCTTGCTTATCTTGTTGTGAAATGCTTGTTTTTAATCCAATGAACTTGAAATTTTACATGCTGATTGTAGACACATTGATGGACATTTTGGCTTTGGTTTGACATTTTTCCCATGCTCCATTTCTGTTTTATGATTATGGTTGCATGGTGTGATAATTTGTGTCACACCTTTTGATGTTCAACTTGTGCAACTTGATTTCTATGCCAAATGATCTCTGATTCCCCTGATTTTTTGTATGATGGATGTTTTGGATGTGTTTAATGTTCATGAATTTTTCCAGATTTATTTGAATCATTTCTGTTTTGATTTGAATTTTTCATTCATGATGATCACATATGAGCTTTGAAATTGCCTTTGACTTCTTTTGATCATGAAATGCTTTTGCTTAATGATTTTAATGTGAGCCTTTTTAGGATATGTCAATATGTGTTTGAAGTTGCAATGTGTTGAATTTCAGCTCCTGTTTTGAATTTTTTCTTCATCTTTGACCCTAGGCTTTGACCTAGTGGTTTGTTGCTTACATGTGAGCTTTGATTTCAGGTTTAAGCATCCAAGTTCCATAGTTGGTGATGCTTCATCATGTGAATATTAATGTTTGAAATTGATTACTAACATTTGTGTGTCTTGTAGGTTGATGCTAACTCATTTGAGTTTGCCTTATGGCTTACACATTTTGTACATTGGGGTTGTCTGTTGCTTATTGACTATTGTCTGTTTGTCTGAGTATTGTACTGATTTGTTTAGCTGTTTCCACAGGTACCTAAGTTGCTTTAAGTTCATTTGAACTTTGCTTTGCTTGGTTGCTTAACCACTTAGGTATAATCCTTAATCTTCATGTAGTTTGGAAGACCTGTCATGTTACTTTGGCAGGCACCTGTCTGAAGCCCTCCTTAAGAGGCAATGTTTGTGCTTGTTTAATTTTGTGCCAAGCAGGTAAAGTCCTCTTAAGAGGCAATTGGCAGATAAAAGAGATGTGTAATCCATCTCCTGCTACTCAGTGTGTCATTCACCTTTCTCACACCATGTGTTGATGCATTGTGAATAAGAACCCAAGATCTTATAGAGTCAATCATTTGTGGAGAAGAGTTCCTACTTTCTGAACTCCCACACTTTCCATTGATCAAAGCTCTCCCTGACCAAGGATAAGAGCTATGGGGCACACCCCTCATCTCTATTTCATCTGCTTCACCCTAACTCTCAATGTTAGGGTTAAGAGCTCAAATTATCCCATTCCAGTTGGCTGTAAAGCCTAACCTTGCTTGAGCCTAATTGATTGTGTATAGTGTGTGCTAATTGACTTGATTGTTTGCTTACTTGATTCATTTGTGCATATTTGCTTGAGTATGCCTTTGTGCATGTATCTTCACTTCTTGTATATCATTTCATAAACATTGTTCTTTACTTTGTAACATTTTGTTTTGTCCATGGAGGAGGCAAGCATAAGTCCATTGATTGGCAGTTGTTTCCTGTGATATGGTAGGAGACTAGTATAAGTCCATTGATTGGCATCTGGTATCCATGTTTCTCTTTGTTGTAGGAGACTAGTATAAGTCCATAGATTGGCATCTGGTATCCTTGTTTCTTTGCTTTGTGAGACTAGTATAAGTCCATTGATTGGCATCTGGTATCCTTGTTTCCTTGCTTTGTGAGATTAGTATAAGTCCATTGATTGGCATCTGGTATCCATCTTGTTTTATTTGCTTATTGCTTTGTGTTGCTTTTTCCAAAGGAATCACTTGGATCATCTACATATGATCTCAAGAGGTGAACATCTAAGAAGTTTTACTTCCTCACCCTCCCACCTTTTGTTTCTTTAAACCTCCATTTGCATGTTAACCAAAAACCAAAAAATATTGTGCAAACATTTTCATCTGTTTTTTTTCAAATTAGAAACCTAGGCCCTAAGCCTCTGATTTTCAAACTTCATTTTCACAATACTTCTTTTGAGTTGAATTCTAATCATACTTTGACTTCATTTTTGTGAATACTCCAAATTGGTTAATTTCACTCACTCAATTGCTTTCGTGGCCCAAGTCAACTTCTTAATCAAGTTTTCATACATTAGTCATAGGTCTCAGTTATCTTAGTGGTTGATGTTAATCTCGCCTCTTGTCCTTAGTGATCGAACTGTAAGACTTCCATACTGAAAACAGGGTTAACCCCTCGAGTATGTCGAAGCTATTCTCACATGGTGGACTTGTTGTTGATATGGGTTGAGTTTTCTCCCGTGGATAATGAAAGACCTTAGGGCTTTTGTTTAAAATCAATCCACTCACTTACTTTTGGAAATCTTTTAGCCGAACTACGGCGTTTTGATCCTTACCTTCCATGGAAAGGTACGTAGGCAACGGGTTCATCCGTTCAAACACAAAAATAATAACTTGTACATTCTTTTCTCATCCCTTCAATCCATGTTTGCACAATAAATATTTCATAAACAAATAACATTTCATACAACAAGTTGTGAAAAGGGCTCCCTAGGAGTACCTAGGACGTTTTGGGTGCCTAACACCTTCCTATTGCGTAATTAACCCCTTACCCAGATCTCTGATCTTTTCATTAGTTTTCTATGTGTAAAACTTCTTAGGCTTTTGTTCGCTTTTTAGCCATTCCTTTGGATAAATAAAAGTGCGGTGGCGACTCTATCTATGTATGCTTTGCTTTTGATTTAATCAATAAATCATAAAGTGACGAATACACCGCTACACGGCCCAATCAGCATCACAGTATCCAGTTAGCATAGATCCAGATCCATGAGTGTACAACATACCATAGTCACTGGTGCCATTGACATATTTCAGTATCCTTTTTACTTGGTTTATGTGACTGACTTTTGGTTCAGCTTTACATCTAGCACAAACACCTACAACAAAAGCAATGTCAGGTCTGCCTGTTGTGATATATAGCAGACTCCCTATCATGCTTCTATAGAGACTTTGATCTACACTAACACCATTTTCATCTTTGGAGACTTTTAGATGAGTAGGAGCAGGTGTGCTTTTATGACTTGCATTCTCCATGCCAAACTTCTTAACAATGTTTTTGGCATATTTGCTTTGAGATAGAAAGATAGAATCTTCCATCTACTTGACTTGTAGCCGAAGAAAATAGGTCAACTCTCCAACAAGGCTCATTTCAAACTCAGACTGCATTTGTTTAACAAAATGTTCGACCATCTGATCTGACATCCCACCAAACATAATATCATCCACATATATTTGAGCCACCATGAGTTTTCCTCCTTCATTCTTAACAAATAAGGTCTTGTCAATGCCTCCCTTCCTGTATCCATTGTTAATGAGAAACACTGTGAGTCTATCATACCAAGCCCTAGGAGCTTGTTTCAAACCATAGAGGGCTTTCCTCAACTTATACACATGCTTTGGAAGATTTGGATCTGTAAACCCTTTAGGTTGTTCAACATACACTTCCTCATGTAAGTAACCATTCAAGAAGGCACTTTTTACATCCATTTGGAACAGTTTAAACTTCAGAATACATGCCACTCCAAGCAATAGTCTAATGGACTCAAGGCGAGCTACATGGGCAAAAGTTTCATCAAAGTCAACTCCTTCAACTTGAGTGTATCCTTGTGCTACTAATCTTGCCTTATTTTTAGTAACTACCCCTTGTTCATCAGATTTATTCTTGTAAACCCACTTTGTTCCAATAACATTTATTCCTTCAGGTCTTGGAACCAATTCCCATACTTCATTTCTCTTAAATTGGCCTAACTCTTCCTGCATGGCATTGATCCAGAATTCATCAGTCAAGACTTCCTTGACATTCCTAGGCTCAATCTTGGACATAAAACAACCATGTGAGATCACTTCCCTTGATCTAGTTGTGACCCCTTTATTTGGGTCTCCTATAATGAGATATTTAGGATGATCCTTCTGAATTCTGATAGAGGGTCCCTTATTAATTTTGTCAGCTCCAGGTTCAGCTTGAGTGAGTTCACTCTCATTACTTTTGTCTGGGAAATCAACTGGGGGATCATTTAGGGATGTCTCAACATCGTCTATGACATCAGTCTGTTGATCATCAACCACAACATTGATAGATTCCATCATTACTTTTGTTCTGGAATTAAAGACTCTAAATGCTCTGCTGTTTGTTGAGTAGCCCAGAAATATTCCTTCATCACTCTTGGGATCCATCTTCCTTCTTTGTTCACGATCAGTCAAGATATAGCATTTACTACCAAACACATGGAAGTATTTGACTGTAGGTCTTCTTCCTTTCCAGACTTCATATAAAGTAGTAGGAGTCCCTTTCTTCAAGGTTACTCTGTTGTGAACATAGCAGGCTATGTTCATAGCTTCAGCCCAGAAGTGGTAGGGCAATTTCTTAGCATGAATCATAGCTCTGTCAGATTCTTGGAGAGTTCTATTTTTCTTTTCTACCACACCATTTTGCTGAGGGGTAATGGGAGATGAGATTTCATGACTAATTCCTTTAGATGCACAGAATCCAGCAAATTTGTTATTCTAAAATTATTTCCCATGATCACTTCTGATTCTGATAACCTGACTTTCTTTTTCTCTTTGAAGTCTTAGACAAAGATCTTTGAAAACTTCAAATACATCCGATTTTTCCCTTATAAAATTGACCCAGGTGTATCTGGAGAAGTCATCCACCACCACATAAGCATACTTTTTTCCACCAAGACTTTCCACCTGCATAGGTCCCATCAAGTCCATATGGAGAAGTTCCAGCACTCTAGAAGTGGTGTCATGTATGAGCTTCTGATGTGACATCTTTATCTATTTTCCAATCTAACACTCCCCACAAACTCTTCCTTCATCAATATTTAAGTTTGGAATTCCTCTGACAACTTCAACAGATATAATCCTCTTCATTCCTTTAAGATGCAGATGGCCCAATTTGTGATGCCATATCTTCACTTCTTCTTCTTTGGCTAGAGTACACATTGATGAATAACCAGTTTCTTGAGAACTCCACATATAGCAGTTGTCCTTAGACCTGACTCCTTTCATGATCACTTCATTTTCTTTATTAGTAATCAAACATTCAGTTTTTATGAAGTTTACAGTTAGACCTTGGTCACATAGTTGACTGATGCTTATTAGGTTTGCAGCCAGTCCTTTAATAAGAAGGACATTGTTAAGGTTAGGGACTCCAAGGCAGTTTAGCTTTCCAATCCCCTTGATTTCACCCTTTGCTCCACCACCAAAGGTTACATGGCTGGTGGCATGAGGATGAAGGTCAGTTAGTAGGTTTTTGTTTCTAGTCATGTGTCTGGAGCATCCACTGTCAAAATACCAGTCTTCTTTGGCTGAAACTCTGAAGGAAGTGTGAGCTATCAGGTTAGTAACACTAGTCCTAGGAACCCATTGTTTTCTGTTGACAGTGATGTGATGTTTGGGTCTAGGTTGATGATGAGAAGGACTAGGATAGCCATACAACTTAAAGCAGAATGGTTTTATGTGACCAAACTTTCCACAATAATGACATCTCCATCTTTGGTGTTTTCCTTTATGTTGTCTTCCCTTATAATGTTGTGACACATGATGTGACATCTTTGGTTTGCTACCAGTGTGACTACACTCAGGTTTGGATTCATTGAACCCAAGGCCAGACTTGTCTCCTGCCATTTTTCCAGTCTGGAGAATTTTGTCTAAGGTGTCAGATCCATTATTTAGCATTTTGACATACTTTGTAATCTCGTCCAGTTTGGAGTTCTAGAACACTACTTCAGTCTTCAACTTAGAGATGGTTTCCAAGTGTTCTTCCTTCCCATTCTCCAGTTGTGTTATCACTTTCTTCTGACTTTCCACTTGTTGACACACTTCTTCACTTCTGTGACATAACTTTCTGTAGGTAAAGGCTAACTCATCAAAGGTTACTTCATCATTACTTGAGTCTTCATCAGAACCCCATCTTCTAGTCAAGGCAGTCACAAGGTTTGCAGACTCTCCCTCTGTTTCACTTTCATCAGACCAAGTAGCAGCAAGACTCTTCTTCTGTTTCTTGAGGTAGGTCCCACATTCAGCTCTAATGTGTCCATACCCATCACATTCATGGCACTGAACTTCTTTTCCTTGTTTGGACTTTTCATCAGATCTTATTCTTCTTCCAACATCATTGGACCTACTGATGTCAGATGAGATGTTCTTAACATTAGACTTAGACCTTACATCCATCTTCTTCAGAAGTTTGTTGAACTGCCTCCCTAGTAATGCTACATCATGTGCCAGATCTTCATCAGTGTCTTGACCACTTTCTTCCTCTTTAGTGTTTGACATGAAGGCTATGCTTTTGACTTTACTTTCAGATCCATCACACATTCCCAACTCAAATGTTTGGAGGGATCCAATTAGCTTATCCACTCTCATATTGCAAATGTCTTGAGATTCTTCTATGGCTGTCACTTTCATGGCAAATCTCTTGGGAAGTGACCTGAGTATTTTTCTCACTAGTTTTTCATCTGACATCTTCTCACCCAGGGCTCCTGAGGCATTAGCAATTTCAAGGATATATATATGAAAGTCATGGATATTTTCATCTTCTTTCATCCTCAAATTTTCAAACTTGGTAGTGAGCAGCTGCAATCTAGACATTTTCACTCTAGAGGTGCCTTCATGAGTGATTTTGAGAATATTCCAAGCATCTTTAGCCACTTCACAGTTGTTCACTAGTCTGAAGATGTTCTTATCAACCCCATTGAATATAGCATTCAATGCTTTAGAGTTTCCAAGGGCTAGTTCATCCTCCTCCTTGGTCCATTGTTCCTCAGCCTTCTTCTCAGTTGTAATTTCTCCTTCCTTAGTAATAACTGGATGTTCCCAGCCTGTTAGGACAACCTTCCAAGCCTTATTATCCAAAGATTTCAGGAAGGCTACCATTCGAGGTTTCCAGTAGTCATAGTTAGATCCATCCAGAATTGGTGGTCTGTGAACAAATCCTCTGTCTCTATGCATAGTACCAGAAAGTAACGTCCCTAGATCTCACCCAGAACCAGAGCAGGATGCCTGCTTTGATACCAATTGAAATTCAGGTATCAGATATGAGATGTCGAAGGTAATGTCACGAAACTAATATCTGAACAATATAAACAGGATAAAAGATAAAGAACAGTAATGCAAGTGACACAAGCAATTGTTAACCCAGTTCGGTGCAAACTCACTTACGTCTGGGGGCTACCAAGCCAGGAAGGAAATCCATTAAACAAAATTAGTTCAAAGACTCTCAGTAAACAACTTCAAGTTACAGTCTTTTCACCTAATCTCTACCCGTGTGACTTCTACCTAAGAACTCTTAGATATGAGATCCTACTCACTCCCCCTCAATCAAAGAAGTGATGTAAAATAAGTATTACAATGAAAGAAGACACTCTTCAAGAACACAAACTTGATCTTGCTTAAAAGCTTCAACCAAGTAAACAAACACTCATGCTTCAAAGCTTATAGTGGACAAATTACAACTCAAAAGTCAGTCCAATTCAATCATCTATGGATGAATGAATGGATCACAATACACACGACACAAGACTGAGACCCTTACTTTCTCTCAGTATCTCGTTTGTTATTTCTTGTGTGTTAAAACCAGGTTTTCCATGTCCTTTATATAGAAGTGTTTGGCTGGGCTTGGACATCATAAAACCCTAAAACTATTTTCCATTCATATCTTCTCATGGCAGCTAATTATATCTCATTGAAAAATAAGTCAATTTGGTTGTAATTACTGATTGAATGACGCGTTCAATCATTTCATCAATCACACAGAGATTAACATAAAAAACACAATCACACAATACATAACATTTAGACTGAATGTTCTGTATACAGTGTAAGACCCTAATTTTGACCCTAAGATCCCTCATGGCATCATATCATTGCATTTGCATTTGCCTCAAGGATCATAACATCTTGGCTCCTAGCCTTTGGGTGGGAACACTTATGAGTTGGTTTAAGATCACCAAGCATGCTTGAATTGTATATTATTGCTTTTCTTCTTTTGTTTACTAACCAAAAGCACAAAAATATGTCACTAACATCTTTTGTTTTGTAGCTTGAGCAACCATAAGATCCAAGGCTCCTAGAAGACTCTATGCTCATTAATATGGCCATATGAAGTTGAAAGCAAGCATGACAATGGTTCACAAGGCTCTCATCCATCATATATGCCTCCCAAGTATCTCAATTCATCATTTTATAAAAGCAAACCAAAGGGCTTGAGGCTTGTTTCCCAAGGAAACCCTAATTCAACTATTCATCAACTGTGCCTTGCTCATGAAGCAACCTCAACCCATGATCAAATACAATCAAGGTAAGTTATTCCATTCATCATTTCATGCATATTTGAGCTTATTTGAGTGTCCTCAATCATCAATTCATCAATATTTGAGGCATGAACTTGAGAAGTTGATCAGTCAATTCATCTGACTATTTTTAAGTACACTGAGACCTAACTTTTGATGTGTTTGTCAAATGGAGATGACCCCAAGATAAAAATTGTTCTTAAGAACCATATGAACAACTTTCATGTTCATCAAAAATCCATTTGAAGCATGGAAGGTCATTATCAAATTTAAAACATTATAGGTCATTTTGACTGAAACCCTAATTTTGGGTCAACTTCCCAAGAACATAACTCATTCATTTTTCATGATTTTGAGGTGGGATAAAATGCATTGGAAATTTTAAGAAGTCTACTTCATTTGTCATGTTGAACAAGGTTTCATAATACTAAAATAAGTACATGTGATAATGCAAAACATTATAGGTCACTTTGGACCAAAGGAATTGAAATGATTCGAAATTTAAGTCCAAATTGATTTTCTTGAAACTATCTACAACTTTGATGTTGAAGGTTTTGTCATTTGGAGCTTGCATCATTGAAATAGAAGGGCTTGAAGTTTGCCCATTTTGGAAATTTTCACATACACATGTTTTGCACCTTGCACTTTCTGATCAATTTTCACTAATTTCCCAATTCCAAATGAATGTTTGGCCAACATAACAATTGAATCTCATGCCAAGAGATTTACAACCATTACCAATAAGGCTATGTTTTATTTTTGAAAATAGCATTTTCGAAGAGAAGAACATTTTGGTGCATATTTGGAAACAAGTTGAAAACACATTGCACAAGCTGATAGTATCATATCTGCACGACCATTTCAATTCCATGTGATATCAGCATTCATTTCCAATTAGAATTGGGCCCTCCATGCGCCTATACAAGCCCATGCATGAAGGCCCTCTCCATTAATGCACATGCATTGCTCATATATACCTTTGCCATTTGCTATAAATAAGAGTGCATAGCTTCAAATTTGACAACCTGAAGGCGCCTGTTATGCGGCAAGAATCCCTCCATAGCCTCACTTAAAGGAACTCTCTCTTTCTTTTCAAATTTTCAGATCTGAATTTCAACTTCATTGGTTGATTTTCAGGCTCATAGTTCCTTGACCTTTCTTCATCTTCATCCTGAGATAATACTGCAAGCAATAGCTAAGAGAATTCGTGCCTTTCAGATCCACATTTCAGAGGTGGATGCTCAAACTTTTTCTCTTCAAAACTCCTTGATTATTGAGGTTTTCTTGCATTTATTGGGTTGGCTGAAGTCCTTTCATCAGAGGCAATTGATTTATGTTTTGAATTTTGGAAAACCATTAAGTTTTAGTTGAACATCATAATTTTCAACCTCTGATTTCTTTTACCATGGAAGTCTAGAGCGAAAATAGATGGCACAGGGGTGATGTACATCACCCCAGCTTTCCATTGCTGTATAGATCGTGGCATTTGATTGAGGTTGCCATGTCTGCAACTCTCACCGGAACTGAAGGTCTCGCCGGAGAAGACGATGGTGTACACCACCGTCCGTTTACCAGATTAAGCCATGGTCGTTGGATCTCGTTTCCAGATCTAATTTGGATCCTTCTTTCTTATGACTTTTTTAATGGCTACCTGTTGCTCAGTTGACTAACGTGTTTGGTGGATGCGCGCTCATGGACCGTTTGATGCGCCAGCTCAATTAATGAGCCTGATCCAACGCCTCACGTTTTTCCTTATTTTTTATTTCTGATTTTAATTTCCATTTTATTTCTTTTATTCCATTTCATTTCAAAAAATCACATCTCACTCATTTTAATTCCAATAAATGTGAGACGAATTGCATTATTTCTCTTTTAATTTCTAGTTTCTAAAAATGATTTTTAACATTTTTTATTTTATCATTTGATATTTTTTAGGAATTTTCTCAACCTCTTTGAATGATGATGGATCTATGAAAAATATTCTCATAAATTTATTAATTGATTTGAGATTTATTTGAGATTTTAATTCAATTAGGTTTTTTTTTATACATTTTAATTGATTAAAAATAGTTTCTGGTTTCTAAAAATGCTGAAATTTTTTGTCAAACTTTGTTTGACCTTGTTGAACTTAGGATGATCCATTTGGACTTTTTCAATGTTGATTTGAAATGGATTTGAAGTTTGACCTTTAATTGTTTATTTTAATTCAAGTATTTTTTTAATTTTGAAAAATACCAAAAATATTTTATTTCTTTCTTGACTTCTAAGTTTCATTTTGCTTCTGTTTACTAATGTTTGACCTTGATTCCATCCATCTTTGGTCAATGTATGTTGATTACTTCATTTGAATTTCCATTAATGTTCATTCTTATTCATCTCCTTCTTCATCTTTTTTTTTATAAATGAGTTAAAGATTGGTGGTTAGCCTTGATGTATGAGAAGTTTAACCTTCCTTGATTCAAATCTTATTCATCTTGATCATAGATCAAGTGAACGGCTTTGCATTAAGAATAGGTTGCTTCCTAATCAAGCAAATAATCTAAATCAATACAAGATCATTTCTCATATTCTTTTGGCATGGCAAGTTGTAGGAGCTTGATTCACTAATCAAGATCTCTAACTTGTGTTGTTGCCTATATTTTATTGACCGACCTCAGATAGGTGTGACAACTACATTAGTCCACTTACGATTGCTTAACATAGAGCTAAATTGCCTTATGGCACACTAACACTAACCATTGACTATTAACATTTAATTCTTTCACTTTACATTTATGCAATTTAATATTCTTGTACATATTATTCATTTGCTTTTCCTTTGCTCATTTGAGCACATGTTTACGTTAATGCAATTTGCCTTTTGCTCACTTTAGCACATAATTGTGTATATACTATTATGCTTGTGTTTTGTTTTGATTATTGTGAACCAAATGCAAAAATGGACAAAAAGGACTTAGATTCTAGGACATTCCCTATGCAAAAAATGGAGTAAAAAGGCCTTAATGTTGAAGATGAATTGGAAGGACCAAATCTCTAAACTCATTCTTGTCCATTCCTTATTGACATTATAGAACTTTTTGATGTGTGTGTTCTTGTGCTAGGGATTCCTATTTGAGCCAAAGTGAAGAACCATTGTCATGTGCATCTAAAGTGAGACATACAAGAGCCATTGGAAGATTCCTAAGAGCTTTGCTTGATTGATTGATTGCTTGAGTATACACTTATTTGCTTGCTTATTCCAAAGGATGAGAGCTACTTGGATCATCAATATGATCTCAAGAAGGGAACTCCATTTGTGGTCTTGTTTCTTCTCCTTCATCTCTTGTATGATTAGGACTTGGCCATTCTTCTTCTTCCCTCCACTCTAACCCAAGCCAAAACTTTTGTGCAAACATTAACATTTGTTTTCAAACATTAGAAACCTAAGCATTATGCTTTCGATTTTCAAACTTTCTTTTCATAACACTTATTTTGAAATAATCTTTAGGTCAACTTTGACCATATTTTGTAAATACTTTTCATTGGTAAATATAACTCATTCAAATGTTTTTGTGGTTTCAATGGCCACTTCTTATCAAAAAGTTTTCATAACCTTTAGCTATTAGGTTTGAGTTATCCTTGAGGTAGATATAATACTCACCTATATCCTTAGTGATGGACAATGAGTCTTCCATGCTTATTATAGGGTTAACCCCTCACTAGCATGTTGAAGCTATCCTCACATGGTGGATTTGTGGATTTAGGTTGAGTTTTCTCCCTTGGATAACAAAAGACCTTAAGGCTTTTGGACCAATCAATTCACCAACTTCTTTTGAGATTTTTACCCTGAACTACGAGGTTTTGATCCTAATATTTTTTAAGATGGTACGTAGGCAGTGGGTTTATCCATTCAAACACAAAATTGTAAATAATTTGTACATTCTTCTCTCATCTCCCCAATCATGTTTGCACAAATAATTTTTTCACAAAATACCAACCTACCTTACAACATATTGGGAAAAGGGTTCCCTAGGAGTACCTAGGATGTTTTGGGTGCTTAAAACCTTCCCATTGCATAACCAACCCCCTTACCCCGATCTCAGACATTTTTATTAGTTTTTGATTCGATAAAACTTTTCGGTTTTTGTTCGCTATCTAACCTTTCCTTTGGATAAATAGAAGTGTGGTGGCGACTCGAATTGTATGATTTACTTTTGCTTTAGTTAATAAATCTAAAGGTAACGAATACCCCGCTACAGAAAAGTGGCGACTCTGTTGGGGACACTTGCCTTGTGGGTTTTGCCTACTTTTCACATTTTGTTGTATTCTATTGTACATTATTTTGTGACATATTTTTTGTGCAATTTGGGATTACTGTATTGTATGTAATGATTGAATTGCTTGATATATTAATTCCTTGTATGCTTGGTGATCTTTGTGAGATGAGTTCTATACCCGAACTCGAGTGCACTTAGGATAGGAGAATGGAATAGTCTTGTCAATTTCTGTGGAGTTATTCCTTAGCAAGTTGACTTGCAAGCCCATTCACTTGGTGGAGGTCATGTTGCGATCAATAATGTCACACGAGTAGTCGTGGTTAGGCATTACTCTTTCCAATATAGACCTTAGAAGCCAAGGACCTTAGTTTACCAAGCCCATCTTGGCCTATTTTTTAGGACGTAGTGCGAAGGTCGTTCAAGTGTAAGATTTGATACGATTGTTACACGACACTACACTCATAAGAGTCTCTCTTGAGAATATTTTTAGAATACGAGTAGTCGTTTATCCGATAATATCCGAAAGATGGGATGATGACTATGGGAACCTCTTGTAGAACATGTTTGGCAGGTTTAAACCCTAGTACACTCCCTTTGGGTGGTTCTTAACCGAGACTCCATGCTCGTGACTTGCAACAAACCCTTGATTCATGGTTGATCCGTTCTTGTGTATCCTTAATATCAATGGAACTTGGGTGTTGATAAGGTGTAAAGCATAATCCACCGAAATGGATGATTGATATTAAGGATGACTCGATCTATCCCATGACCTTTGTGTGGTGTGCTTTGCTTGATCCTTGAGTGTGATTGTTGCATCCATGCACCCATTTGCATCCATATCATCAATAATGAGAAAATTTTCGAGGAACTTAAGAGGTCTATTTGCAAATTTTCAGACATGGATAGAAAAAGAAGAAATACAAAGAAGTACAGTTTCAGACAACCCGACTTGAAAAAGCTAAGGAGTTTGACATCCTATGTATTAGATCCCTTGGAGTTCAAGGCTCGTCATGGGAAGCTTCTATCTATTCTGGCTACTCAGGTGGACGAAGGCCTGATGAGTGTATTGGTGCAGTTCTGTGATCCCTTTTACCGTTGCTTCATATTCCCGGATTTCTAGCTTTTGCCTACGCTTGAGGAGTATGCTTATCTTGTGTGTATACCTATCCTAGATCAGTTGTCGTTCAGTGGCTTAGAGAGGGTTCCTACTTCTCAAGAGATTGCTGATATGTTGCATATAGATGAATCTCTGGTTGGTGCTCATATGACTACCAAAGGTGGAATTCAAGGTCTCCCTTCTGAGTTCCTCATTGCTCAAGCTACTTTGTATGGGAAGGGCATGAGTGAGGACGCCTTCGAGGCCATATTTGTACTTCTCATCTATGGGCTAGTGTTATTTCCCAACATCGATAAATTTGTGGATGTGAACGCTATTAGGATTTTCTCTACTCTTAATCCCGTTCCGACTCTGTTGGGTGACACTTATTTCTCTTTGCATATGAGGAATGCAAAGGGTGGTGGTACCATTGTGTGTTGTTTGCCTCTGCTGTACAAGTGGTTTATTTCGCACTTGCCACAGACGGTCGCCTTCAAGGAGAACAAATGATGTCTACGGTGGTCCATGAGGCTTATGTCTCTCACTAATGATGATGTCTTTTGGTACAACCGTGTATATGATGGTGTGCAGATTATTGATTCTTGTGGTGAATTCTCCAATGTGCCTCTTCTTGGTACATGTGGTGGGATTAACTACAACCCTATTTTGGCACGTTGTCAGCTTGGTTTCCCCCTAAAGGATAAACCTAATAACATTCTGTTAGAGGGTGTACTCTTTCAAGAGGGTAAAGATCCCTAAGGCTTGAAGGGCAGGATGGTTCGCGCTTGGCGCAAGATCCATAGGAAGGGAAGGAAAGAGCTTGGTCCGAAGAACTGTATTGGTTTGGAACCCTATACCTCGTGGGTTAGGAGGAGAGCTTCTGAGTACCTTATGCCTTATGAGTATCCGAGACCTACACCTTTGGTTGTGGCTAGGCCTGCAACCCTCCCTGACTAAGGAGTAGAGGAGTTGAGAGACAAAGACCGTTCGCGTGCTTGGATCCGTGAACGAGAGGAGCTACTTCAGCAACTTAGAGATAAGGATGCATTGATAGAATTTCTTGAGCATCAGGTTATCGATGAGACTGATGATGTGGTGACTTCTCTTCTTCCTCAGTCCTCCAAGTTCGGGAAGAGGAAGTACGATCGACTCGCCAAAGAGAAGGCAGATATGGAAGCAGCCTATGAGAGAGAGGTGAAGAGGCTTCGTGCAGCTTATCTTCCGGTCTCCAGAGCATTAGACGATTGTTTCTAGGGTTCCATAGGATGTTCATTTTCCTTCTCTCTTGTATTTTGGTTACCAAGATAGTATTTCTTTGATGTAAAAATATTTTCCAGATATTATTGATATGATCTTGCCATATATGTCTACATAATTAATATTTTCAATATTTGCAAACAGGACTCTAAAGTTCCTCTGATAAATAAAATAAATCATATGCACAAGCATTGCATGCATCATGTGCATAAGCAGGTTTTGCTCCATGCTTCTTATTCAATGGTCTAACTCTGTGTTCTTCATTTATTTTGAAGACAAGCTGACTCACCGGTACTACACCTGAGCCAACACTTCAAGACTGATGGATCACTTAGAGCAAGAGAACAGAGATGTGAAAGAGGAAGTGGCCAGATTGATTGCCCTGATGGAGTCTTTCATGGCCGCCCAAAGCCAGTCATCTCCAACACCATCAACTCCTCCCCAGAGGACAGTCATCTCTGAGATTGCCTCTTCAATGGTGCCTGCTGCCAGCGCTCACTTTGCGCCAACTGCTATGCCAGCCGGGTTTCCCTGGGGGATGCCCGCAAACTTTGTTCTTGAGGGTCTTGCCCCCACGTTTGCTTCTCTGCCGGCATCTAGCCTGGTCCTCGCCGTTCCACCTCCGGTCGAGCATACTATGCCAAGAGTAGACGACACCATCTACCACTCTAAGCCTTCTGAGGGTTTGGACGTGTATGAAAAGATGGATGCAATGAACGATCAGTTTCTTGAGCTCCGTAAGGAACTCAAAACTCTCAGAGGAAAGGATCTCTTTGGCAAGTCTGCTGCTGAACTCTGCCTGGTTCCGAATATCAAGATCCCTATAAAATTCAAAGTACCTGACTTTGAAAAGTACAAGGGAAACACTTTCCCTCTCAGCCACTTGGTTATGTATGCGAGGAAGATGTCGACTCAGACCGACAATGATCAACTCCTCATTCATTATTTCCAGGACAGCCTGTCCGGTGCTGCCCTGAGATGGTACATGGGTTTGGACAGCGCGAACATCCGATCCTTCAATGACCTTGGAGAAGCTTTCGTCAAGCAATACAAATATAACATGGATATGGCTCCCGATAGGGATCAATTGAGGGTCATGTCCCAGAAGGACAAGGAAACTTTCAAAGAGTACGCCCAGAGGTTGAGAGAGCTAGTTGCACAGATCGTGCCTCCGCTAGAAGAGAAAGAAATGACCAAGATCTTCCTGAAGACCTTGAGCTTATTTTATTATGAGCGGATGATTGCCAGCGCTCCTTCTGATTTCGCCGAGATGGTGAACATGGGGATGCGTTTGGAGGAAGGAGTCAGGGAAAGGTGCCTGACTAGAGAAGAAGGCTCTTCTGCCAAACGATATGGGGCGTTTGGAAAGAAGAAAGATGGTGAGGTACATGTTGTGACCTCTCATGTCAAACCCAGAAGACCCTCAGTAAGGAGGAAGACCGTGCGTCCCGCCGGTAATCAGCATCAGGTGGCTCACATATCACCTGTTTTCAGAGAAAACCAGCACTATCAGCATAATAATAACCAGCAACAGCAACACCAACAATATCAACAACAACATCACCACCCTCAACAGCAGGCCTACCAACCTCTAAACAATAATCAGACCAGTACCAACTATGAAAGGAAAAAGGTCACCTTCGATCCTATTCCCATGACCTACGCGGAGCTATATCCCTCTTTGATAGAGAGGAAACTGATCACTCCACGCGACCCACCGGCTATACCTACCAACCCTCAGTGGTGGTATAAGCCCGGACTATATTGTGTTTATCATTCTGGTGCCCCCGGACATGACGTGGAAAACTGTTACCCGCTGAAGACCAAGGTTCAAGACCTTGTTAGGAGCGGTATATTGTGTTTCGAGGACGTAGGTCCAAACGTCAAGAAGAACCCATTGCCCGAGCATGGGAAATCTACTGGCAACATGGTCCAGAGCTTCCCTGGTAAATATAAGGTCAAATATGTCAGCCATATTCGACAATTATTGGTCGAGATGCACAGACTGTTGTGTGAATACAGTCACTATGAGCACGACCATGACAGATGCCGTGTCTGCACTATCAATCAGAGGGGATGTCGTCAAGTTCAAAAAGTCATTCAAGAAATGCTGGATGAAGGTGTAATTGAAATACTTTAGAATCGCGATGGGGATGATGAAGTCAATATAATATCACCAGTGTTCAAGATCCCAGAGCCTGTTGTCATCCGATATGATGGCAGCAAGAAGAAGGCTTCTCCCTCTTTGATAATTAAACCAGCTGGCCCTGTGCCGTATTCTTCTGATAAGGCTGTCCCCTATCGTTACAATGATGTTGCATTGGAAGATGGGAAGGAGGTGCCCTTGCCCTCTACCTCTGTTGTCAATATCGTTGATGTCAGCGGCTTGACCCGTAGTGGTCGCGTTTTCTCGGCTCCGCCGAAACCCCAGGCTAACATCAGAAAGGCTGATATTGCTGATTGCGTTGTTCGTCCGGTTGGAAATGTTGCTGTTGCTCCGAATCCAACACTTGTCGCTAATAAACCTGTCACCACTGTAAGAACTCCTGTCTTTGCTGGCCAGAATGGCACAATGAAAGAAGATTGTGATGAGATGTTGAGGCTCATCAAGAGGAGTGAATACAACATTGTAGATCAGCTTCTACAAACGTCATCAAAGATATATGTGCTATCTTTGCTATTGAACTCAGAACCACACCGTGAAGCTCTGCAAAAGGTGTTGGATGTGGCGTACGTAGATCATGACGTCACAATAGAACAATTTGATAGCATTGTTGCAAACATTACCGCTTGTAACAATCTGAGTTTTTGTGATGCTGATCTTCCTGAGGAGGGAAGAGACCATAATTTGGCACTTCACATATCTATGAGCTGTAAGGATGATGCCATGTCTAATATGTTGGTAGACACTGGATCATCACTGAATGTGTTGCCAAAATCCACTCTGGCTAGACTGTCATACCATGGGCCTCCCATGAGGCAGAGTGGAGTCGTGGTAAAAGCTTTTGATGGATCCTGCAAAACGGTGATTGGTGAGGTTGAACTCCCAATCAAGATTGGGCCAAGTGATTTCCAGATCACTTTTCAGGTCATGGATATCCACCCATCATATAGCTGTCTGTTGGGCAGACCATGGATTCACAAGGTTGGCGCCGTGACATCCACCCTACACCAAAAATTGAAATTTGTCAAGAATAAAAAGCTGGTGGTGGTAGGGGGAGAGAAGGCTCTCCTGGTTAGCCATCTGTCTTCCTTTTCTTATATAGACGCTGAGGATGAAGTTGGGATGTCGTTCCAAGCTTTGTCTATTGCTGAGCCTTCTAAGAAAGGAACTTCTTCATTTGCATCCTACAATGATGCTAAGTTGGTCATTGAGCATGGCGCAACTACTGGTTTAGGACAAATGATGAAGATAGAAGACAATAAATCCCGGGCTGGCATATGGTATTCTTCTGGCACTTTCAACGAACGTGGGCTATTTCAGATTGGTGGGTTCATCCACACCGTCCAAGACGAGGAAGCTGCTGCTATTGTGGAAGAGGATGCAGAGGAGGATTCTGGAAACTTTGTCATCCCTGGAGGGGTCTGCAATAACTGGGTCGCTGTTGATGTTCCAACAGTTGTCCATAAGTCAATGCAATGTTCACTGTTTGTTTAAAAACCCTTCTCCCATGCCAAAAGGAGGAGTGATGACATTGTTGGCTCATAAATACAATGATATTTCATTCAATAAATTCATGTTAAATGTTTGTTTTTCCAATTATTTCCACTTTTTGCTTTTTGCATGAAATTGGTGATCACATAAAACCTTAAAAAAATAGAATAAAATCAATCTTTTCATCTGCATAATGATTTGCTTTGTTTGAATTCTAAAATCTCTTTTATATCCAAAATTATTATGCAGGTTGATCAAACCCATTCAACATAATGATCCAACACCATCTCCCAACTTTGAGTTCCCTGTATTTGAGGCCGAGGAAGATGATGTTGAAGAGATTCCTGACGAGATTACACGTCTACTTGAGCATGAAGAGAAGATTATTCAACCATATTTTAAGAATCTGGAAACAATCAACTAGGGGTCTGAGGTTTGTGTGCGAGAAGTGAAGATTGGGGCACTCCTGGAAGAATCTGTAAAGAATGCGTTGATTGAGTTACTACGAGAATACGTCGACGTCTTTGCCTGGTCATA
The DNA here is from genome assembly GCF_024323335.1 of Lathyrus oleraceus. NCBI lineage: Eukaryota > Viridiplantae > Streptophyta > Magnoliopsida > Fabales > Fabaceae > Lathyrus > Lathyrus oleraceus. The sequence continues at coordinate 329,924,460 of NC_066582.1, read as the reverse complement.
TGAAGACATGCCTGGTCTGGATACTGATATCGTGCAACATTTCCTGCCTTTGAAGCCTGAGTGTGTGCCTATGAAGCAGAAGCTTAGAAGAACTCATCCTGATATGGCAGTGAAGATTAAAGAAGAAGTTCAAAACCAAATTGATGCGGGGTTTCTGGTGACTTCTACATATCCTCAATGGGTGGCCAATATTGTGCCCGTGCCTAAGAAAGATGGAAAAGTACGAATGTGTGTGGACTATAGAGACTTGAATAAAGCTAGTCCCAAAGATGATTTTCCTCTGCCACATATTGATATGTTGGTAGATAATACAGCTAAATTCAATGTCTTCTTATTTATGGACAGATTTTCCGGATATAACCAGATTAAAATGGCACCCGAGGATATGGAGAAGACAACATTCATCACACCTTGGGGAACATTCTGTTATCGAGTGATGCCATTCGGTTTGAAGAACGCCAAAACCACGTATCAACGAGCTATGACTACCTTGTTTCACGATATGATGCTCAAGGAGCTCGAGGTATATGTTGATGATATGATTGCGAAGTCAAGAACGGAAGATGAACATGTTGATCACTTGTTAAAGCTTTTTCAGCGTTTGAGAAAGTATAAGCTTCGTTTGAATCCTAACAAGTGTACATTTGGAGTCTGTTCCGGCAGGTTATTAGGCTTTATTGTTAGTGAGAGAGGTATTGAGGTTGATCCTGCCAAGGTCAAAGCAATACAAGAGATGCTTGCGCCCAAAACTAAGAAGCAAGTCCGAGGTTTTCTTGGCCGCTTGAATTAAATTTCCCGATTTATATCCCACATGACTACCACATGTGCGCCAATATTCAAGCTCATCCGGAAAGATCGGCGTCATGATTGGACCGAGGATTGCCAAAAAGCCTTTGACAGTATTAAAGAGTATATGTCCGAGCCTCCGATTCTCTCTCCGCCTGTGGAAGGGAGGCCCTTAATTATGTATCTGATAGTTCTTGAAGACTAAATGGGTTGTGTCCTTGGTCAACAAGACAAATCAGGGAAGAACGTTCACTGATTGTGAGTCTCGATACTCAATGCTTGAGAAAACATGTTGTACTTTGGCTTGGGCTGCTAACCGCTTACGCCAGTATATGTTGAACCATACGACTTGGTTAATATCCAAAATGGATCCAATCAAGTATATCTTTGAGAAGCCTGCTTTAACTGGGAGGATTGCCCGTTGGTAGATGCTGTTGTCTGAGTATGATATTGAGTATCAAGCTCAGAAGGCTATTGAAGGTAATATCTTGGCTAACCACTTGGCACATCAACCAATTGAGGATTATCAGTCAGTTCAGTATGACTTCCCAGATGAGGAGATTCTGTATTTGAAAATGAAAGATTGTGATGAGCCTACGCTCGATGAAGGGCCAGAGCCTGGTTCCCGATGGAGCATGGTGTTTGATGGAACTATAAATCAATACGGAAATGGTATTGGAGCAGTGATTATTACTCCTCAGGGCACACATTTTCCTTTTACAGCAAGGCTAACTTTCAAATGCACGAATAATATGGCGGAATATGAGGCATGTATCATGGGATTGGAAGAGTGCATTGATCTTAGGATCAAGCATCTTGACGTTTATGGTGATTCGTCCCTTGTTGTTAATCAGATTAAGGGTGAATGGGAGACGAATCAGCCTGGCCTCATCCCATATAGAGACTATGCGAGGAGGATTTCAACTTTCTTTACTGAGGTTGACTTCCATCATATTCCTCGAGATGAGAATCGGATGGCAGATGCACTTGCTACACTTACTTTGATGATCGTGGTGAGACTCTGGAATGAGGTTCCCAATATCACTATGATGCGCTTGGATAGACCAACTCATGTGTTTGCAGTAGAAGAAGTGAAGGATGATAAGCCATGGTATTATGATATCAAGTGTTTTCTTCAAAGTCAGGTTTACCCGCCTGGGGCATCTGTGAAAGATAAAAAGACTTTGAGGAGACTATTTGGCAGTTTCTACCTCAATGGCGATGTGCTTTATAAGAGGAATTTTGACATGGTTCTGCTCAGATGCATGGATAGACACGAAGCAGGCCTGTTGATGACTGAAGTCCATGGGGGTTCATTTCGTACTCATTCCAATGGATATGCCATGGCAAAGAAGATGTTGAGAGCAGGCTACTATTGGCTGACAATGGAGTCTGACTGCTGCAAATATGTGAAGAAATGTCATAAGTGTCAGATTTATGCGGGTAAGATTCATATTCCCCCGACACTTCTGAATGTGATTTCATCACCATGGCCCTTATCCATGTGGGGAATTGACATGATTGGCATGATAGAGCCCAAAGCGTCCAACGGTCATAGATTTATTCTCGTAGCAATTGATTACTTCACCAAGTGGGTTGAAGTGGCATCGTATGCAAACGTGACCAGGCAGGTGGTTGTGAAGTTTATCAAGAATCAACTCATATGCCGTTATGGTGTGCCAGATAAGATCATTACTGATAATGGATCTAACCTTAACAACAAGATAATGAAAGAACTGTGTAGTGAGTTCAAGATTGCGCATCATAATTCTTCTCCTTATAGACCCAAGATGAATGGGGATGTTGAAGTTGCTAATAAAAACATCAAGAAGATCGTCCAGAAGATGGTTGTTACGTACAAATATTGGCATGAGATGCTACCATTTGCTTTGCACGGTTATCGTACTTCTGTCCGTACTTCAACAGGGGCAACCCCTTTCTCCCTTGTTTATGGCATGGAGGTCGTACTCCCAGTAGAGGTGGAGATCCCATCAATGAGAGTCTTGATGGAAGCCAAGTTGACTGAGGCTGAATGGGTCCAGAGTCGTTATGACCAACTGAATCTGATAGAGGAGAAGAGATTGACTGCCATGTGCCATGGTCAGTTATATCAGCAGAGGATGAAGAAAGCTTTTGATAACAAGGTCAAGCCTCGTGTGTTCCGAGAAGGTGACCTCATGCTCAAGAAACTTTTGTCTTTCACGCCCAATTCCAGGGGCAAGTGGATTCCAAACTATGAAGGTCCATATGTTGTTAAGAGAGCCTTTTTAGGGGCAAGTGATACTTACAACTATGGATGGGGAGGATTTCACTCGTCCTGTAAATTCAGATGCAGTTAAGAAATACTTCGCCTAGAAAGAAAAACAGAATATCTCGCTCAGTTGAAAACCCGAAAGGGCAGCTTAGGCAAAAAATGAGCGTCTCGGTGGATTGAAAACCCGAAAGGGCGATCTAGGCAAAAGTTAGAGACATAAAAAATGAATATATATCCCGCTAGATTGAGTACCTCACCTTGGGGCAATATAGGAAAACATTAGGGATTTGGCAAGTAATTGCATCCTGACAAGACTTCGTTCTACAACCGTCTTCTGTCAAAGAATTTTGCTCAGTCATCGTCAACTGAAGCTTCAAATACGTCAAATTCAAAGTTGGTGGAGAAATGGTCATTATGTTCAATATAGTCCTTTCTAATATATATCACCAATTTCAAATTTGTAAAGATCCATGGAGTCTGTCCATTTGCAGACTACCATTCCATCAAATAAATTTGAGCCTTTATCCAATTCTTTGCACTCTTATTTGTTTCTGTTTTACAAATGTTTGCATGTTTTAATTGGTAAATATCATTGTTTTAAATTTTTTATAAATTGTTTTTAAACAAAATGAACATTCACAATGACAAAAAGGATACTTGGGATGTCTTCATTGCTCTCCCAAGGATGGTATGATCTCCAAAAGGGTAAGACATTTGTTCATATTCCCAGCATACTTGTATCCTCTTCATTATCTTTCAGGTTGTCTCCTCTGCGAGCGCAGAAGAAAGTTATGCATACCACCAAATCCCTAGAGAGTCTGGAGTTTGGTCTCAGCTTTCTAGCTCCCCAGTTGAAGCTGAGTCTAGCATTGGTGTTATCAGTTATATGGTTGTCATCCCTTGTGTGGATTGACCTGAAATCCCTTATAAACTGATAAGTTGACATGTTATCTTTTTGAGGAGGTCGGTATTCCCTCATTCAGATTGGGATTCTCCCGTGAAGTGAACAGGACATCCCCGGCATGAGCGGAATTCTCATCAAGTTTGGTTTGTAGCTTTTCCCTTGTGGACTTGTCTACTTTAATCTCCAGCAGACTTGCTCCTCGATCATCCTCAGCAGGGTTGATCCCACTTTTACTCTTCAGTACAGACATCAGTAGTGTTTCCCTAGTGGAGTTGTCTGATCAGAGCCTGTTTTTTATTTTCCTCCTGAGCAAAGCGGGTGTTGAAAATGTTTATTTCCTATCCCCAACGGAGTGGTGTTTCTTATATCCTCGTGGATGATCGTTATTTCTGTTTCCTCCCAAAAATATGTACTGGGATGGAATTTCCCCACTGAGTTATATCCTCTTAGGGTTGAGTCGTGTTTCATTGTGTCTCTTTAGTTTGTTCCTAGATTGATTTCCTCTTATATTTTCCCTGCACTTCCCCGTTAGTTTAGATGAATGATTGCCCAGTAACCAGTAATTGTCCATCTTTTCCCGAGCGGAGTTGTCTGGCCTTCTACCCAGTAACCGCTAGTTGTAAGTCCTATTTCTGTGGTTTTCTACCCTCATACCGGTAGCCGTAAACCCCAATTTTATCCCCCTTGTAGAGTTAACCCCTGTTGTTCATCCTAACCGATGATGGTTACATTCTTCTGTGGTTTTCTACCTAGTAACCGGTAGATGTAATCCCCTCTTTGTCGGTTATCTTTATCCAATTTTTGATATTGATATTCCTTCACCTTTTGAGTATATCACCTAGTAACCGGTGATATATCTCTTGGATATTTTCTCTGATAAAGCAATTTATCCCCAGCGAGTCACCTTTCATTTACCCTTTCGTTGATAATGTCCGTTTCTCTCCCGATTGGTCATCATTTTTATACTCAGTTTTTGGTATCCCGATGTCCTTTCTTTCCGGTCGATTTATCCTTTATTAACCCAGTAACCGGTTGTGGATAATCTTCCATGCGAGTATGTTATCTACGTTCTGACGGTAATAGATAATATATCTCATGCGCTCTTCGGTCGAAGTCTTTTGTTCTTCCCCAAATGAGTAAGATTCGTATTTCCTTATGGAATTGAATGTCCATCCTGTAATCGAGTTTGCTTTTTCAACCCTCCTTTCGGATGATGAGTGTTTTGGAAATATTCCCCAATTCACGCTTGGTCGGTCACCTATTATATGCCCAGTAACCGGTATCCCTGGTGTTCCTTCCTTTCTGCTCCCTATTATGACTTTTGTCCCCTATGGAGTTAGTTTTTCTTGAGTTGAAATATACCTTTTTTAGGTCTTCCTCAGATGTTTTGGATGATTGATATCCCTCACCCTTATACCGGTCTTAGATATCCATTCTCCCCGAGCATGTTGCTTTTCTCACCCCTATACCGGTGTCTAGATCACATGTCTCCTTAAGCTTATTACCCAGTAACCGGTAATACCTCATTTTGTTGTTTCCTCAGCTGAGTCCCTTAGTGGACATTCACCAATGGAGTCCCTTGTGGATTTTCCTCATCGAAGTCCCTTAGTGGATTTTCCCCATTTGAGTTCGAATTTTTATCTGAAGTGTCCTTTATGGATAGTTTTGCTGTATTGGCATATTCCCTAATACATGCATCTTTGCGTCAGCTCGAGTCTTTTCCATCGATTTATTTTCATGCAATCCCTTCGTGACTCTCAACAATTTCAAGTCGTGACCTGCTCACGCATTTTACTCCCTCTACTCCCCAGAGTCTCTGTCCCATTTATGAGTGTATTACTAATATGGATTTTTCAGTTTCTCCTGATTTCTTTTCCTTTGCGGACATATATCCCCGCAGAGTATTACCTTTTTTGCATACATACATTTACATCATGAGGTCTCTTAGGGACCAAAATTCGTCTATTTGTTATTATTTAAGCCCATTCTACCTCGTCGAGACGAAGATTTTAACCTTCACTTCTCCGGCTAGAATGACCTTAAATAGGGGCATCTATAAGACCCTAATTTTGACCCTAAGATCCCTCATGGCATCATATCATTGCATTTGCATTTGCCTCAAGGATCATAACATCTTGGCTCCTAACCTTTGGGTGGGAACACTTGTGAGTTGGTTTGAGATCACCAAGAATGCTTGAATTCTATATTATTTCTTTTCTTCTTTTGTTTACTAACCAAAAGCACAAAAATATGTCACTAACATCTTTTGTTTTGTAGCTTGAGCAATCATAAGATCCAAGGCTCCTAGAAGACTCTATGCTCATTAATATGGCCAGATGAAGTTGAAATCAAGCATGACAATGGTTCACAAGGCTCTCATCCATCATATATGCCTCCCAAGTATCTCAATTCATAATTTGATCAAAGCAAACCAAAGGGCTTGAGGCTTGTTTCCCAAGGAAACCCTAATTCAACTATTCATCAACTGTGCCTTGCTCATGAAGCAACCTCAACCCATGATCAAATATAATCAAGGGAATTTCTTCCATTCATCATTTCATGCATATTTGAGCTTATTTGAGTGTCCTCAATCATCAATTCATCAAGATTTGAGGCATGAACTTGAGAAGTTGATCAGTCAATTCATCTGACTATTTTTAAGTACATTGAGACCTAACGTTTTATGTGTTTGTCAAATGGACATGACCCCAAGAGAAAAATTGTTCTTAAGAACCATATGAACAACTTTAATGTTCATCAAATATCCATTTGAATCTTGGAAGGTCATCATCCATTTCAAAACATTATAGGTCATTTTGACTGAAACCCTAATTTTGGGTCAATTTCCCAAGAACATAACTCATTGATTTTTCATGATTTTGAGGTAGGATCAAATGAATTGGAAAGTTTAAGATGTCTACTTAATTTGTTATGTTGAACACATTTTCATAATACTAAAATAAATACATGTGATAATGCAAAACATTATAGGTCACTTTGGACCAAAGGCATTGAAATGTGAAAAAGTCCAACTTCAAGTGTCCATAACGTTCTCATCAAAAATCCAAATGATTCGAAATTTAAGTCCAAATTTATTTTATTGAAACGATATACAACTTTGATGTTGAAGGTTTTGTCATTTGGAGCTTTCATCATTGAAACAGAAGGGCTTGAAGTTAGCCCATTTTGGAAATTTTCACATACACATGTTTTGCACCTTGCACTTTATGATTAATTTTCACCAATTTCCCAATTCCAAATAAAGTTTTGCCCAACATAACAATTGATCCTCATGCCAAGAGACTTCCAACCATTACCCATAAGGCTATGTTTTATTTTTGAAAATAACATTTTCGAAGAGAAGAACATTTTGGTGCATTTTTGGAAACAAGTTGAAAACACATGGCACAAGCTGATTGTATCACTTCTGGATTACCATTTCAACTCCATGTGATATCAACATTCATTTCCAATTAGAATTGGGCCCTCCATGCGCCTGTACAGGCCCATGCATGGAGGCCTTCTCCATTCATGCACATGCATTGCTCATGTATACCTTTGCCATTTGCTATAAATAAGAGTGCATAGCTTCATAATTTGACAACCTGAAGGTGCCTGTTATGCTGCAAGAATCCCTCCATAGCCTCACTTAAAGGAACTCTCTCTTTCTTTTCAAGTTTTCAGATCTGAATTTCAACTTCATTGGTTGATTTTCAGACTCATAGTTCCTTGACATTTCCTCATCTTCATCCTGAGATCATACTGCAAGCAATAGCTAAGAGAATTCGTGCCTTTCAGATCCACATTTCTGAGGTGTATGCTCAAACTTTTTCTCTTCGAAACTCCTTGATTATTGTTGTTTTCTTACATTTATTGGGTTGGCTGAAGTCCTCTCATCAGAGGTAATTGATTTGTGTTTTGAATTTTGGAAAACCATTAAGTTTCAGTTGAACATCATAATTTTCAACCTCTGATTTCTTTTACCATGGAAGTCTAGAGCGAAAATAGATGGCACAGGGGTGATGGACATCACCCCAGCTTTCCATTGCTGTATAGATCGTGGCATTTGGTTGAGGTTGCCATGTCTTCAACTCTCACCGGAACTGAAGGTCTCGCCAGAGAAGACGGTGGTGTACACCACCGTCCGTTTACCAGATTAAGCCATGGCCGTTGGATCTCGTTTCCAGATCTGATATGGATCCTTCTTTCTTATGACTTTTTTAATGGCTACTTGTTGCTCAATTGACTAACGTGTTTTGTGGATGCGCGCTCATGGACCGTTTGATGCGCCAGATCAATTAATGAGCTTGATCCAACGCCTCATGTTTTTCCTTAGTTTTTTATTTCTGATTTTAATTTCCATTTTATTTCTTTTATTCCATTTCATTTCAAAAAATCATATCTCACTCATTTGAATTCCAAAAAATGTGAGACCAATTATATTATTTCTCTTTTACTTTCTAGTTTCTAAAAATGATTTTTAACATTTTTTATTTTATCATTTGATATTTTTCAGGAATTTTCTCTTTTCTGGCTATTTTTAATTCATTTTAAATAGTTTTTGATAATCAACAAATACAAAAATATTTTCTCAACATCTTTGAATGATGATGGGTCTATGAAAAATATTCTCATCAATTTATTAATTGATTTGAGATTTATTTGAGATTTTAATTCAATTAGGTTATTTTTTATGCATTTTAATTGATTAAAACTAGTTTCTGGTTTCTAAAAATGCTGAATTTTTTTGTCAAACTTTGTTTGACCTTGTTGAACTTAGGATGATCCATTAAAACTTTTTCAAAGTTGATTTGAAATGGATTTGAAGTTTGACCTTTAATTGTTTATTTTAATTCAAGTATTATTTTAATTTTGAAAAATACCAAAAATATTTATTTGTTTCTTGACTTCTAAGTTTCATTTTGCTTCTGTTTACTAATGTTTGACCTTGATTCCATCCATCTTTGGTCAATGTATATTGATTACTTCGTTTGAATTTCCATTAATGTTCATTCTTATTCATCTCCTTCTACATCTTTTTCTTTTTTTTTATCTATGAGTTAAAGATTGGTGGTTAGCCTTGATGTATGGGAATTTTAACCTTCCTTGATTCAAATCTAATTCATCTTGATCATAGATCAAGTGAATGGCTTTGCATTAAGGATAGGTTGCTTCCTAATCAAGCAAAGAACCTAAATCAATATAAGATCATTTCTCATCTTCTTTTGGCATGGCAAGTTGTAGTAGCTTGATTCACTAATCAAGATCTCTAACTTGTGTTGTTGCCTATATTTTATTGACCGACCTCAAATAGGTGTGACTACTATATTAGTCCACTTACGATTGCTTAACATAGCGTTAAATTTCCTTATGGCACACTAACACTAACCATTGACTATTAACATTTAATTCTTGCACTTTACATTTATGCAATTTAATATTCTTGTACATATTATTCCTTTGCTTTTCCCCTTTGCTCATTTGAGCACATGTTTATGTTAATGCAATTTGCCTTTTGCTCACTAGAGCATATAATTAAGTATATACTATTATGCTTGTGTTTTGTTTTGATTGTTGTGAACCAAATGCAAAAATGGACTAAAAGGACTTAGATTTTAGGATATTCCCTATGCAAAAATGGAGTAAAAATGCCTTAATGTTGAAGATGAATTGGAAGGACCAAATCTCTAAACTCATTTTTTTCCATTCCTTGTTGACATTATAGAACTTTTTGATGTGTGTGTTCTTGTGTTAGGGATTCCTATTTGAGCCAAAGTGAAGAACAATTGTCATGTGCATCTAAAGTGAGAGATACAAGAGCCATTGGAAGATTCCTAACAGCTTTGCTTGATTGATTGATTGCTTGAGTATACACTTATTTGCTTGCTTATTCCAAAGGATGGGAGCTACTTGGATCATCAATATGATCTCAAGAGGGGAACTCCATTTGTGGTCTTGTTTCTTCTCCTTCATCTCTTGTATGATTAGGACTTAGCCATTCTTTTTCTTCCCTTCACTCCAACCCAAGCCAAAACTTTTGTTCAAACATTAACATTTGTTTTCAAACATTAGAAACCTAAGCATTATGCTTTTAATTTTCAAACTTTCTTTTCATACCACTTATTTTGAATTGAATCTTTAAGTCAACTTTGACCATATTTTGTAAATACTTTTCATTGGTAAATAAAACTCATAATGTTTTTGTAGTTTCAATGGCCACTTCTTATCAAAAAGTTTTCATAACCTTTAGCTATTAGGTTTGAGTTATCCTTGAGGTAGATATAATACTCACATATATCCTTAGTGATGGACAATGAGTCTTCCATGCTTATTATAAGGTTAACCCCTCACTAGCATGTTGAAGTTATCCTCACATAGTGGATTTGTGGTTTTAGGTTAAGTTTTCTACAAAAGACCTTAAGGCTTTTGGACCAATCAATTCACCAACTTCTTTTGAGATTTTTACCCCGAACTACGAGGTTTTGATCCTAATCTTTTTTAAGATGGTACGTAGGTAGTGGGTTTATCCATTCAAACACAAAATTCTAAATAATTTATACATTTTTCTCTCATCTCCCCAATCATGTTTGCACAAATATTTTTCACAAAATACCAACCTACCTTACAACAAGTATGAAAAGGGCTCCCTAGGAGTACCTAGGATGTTTTGGGTGCTTAAAACCTTCCCATTGCACAACCAACCCCCTTACCCCGATCTCAGACATTTTTATTAGTTTTTGATTCGATAAAACTTCTCGGTTTTTGTTAGCTTTCTAACCATTGCCTTGGATAAATCAAAGTGCGGTGGCGACTCGACTTGTATGGTTTACTTTTGATTTAGTCAATAAATCTAAAGGTAACGAATACCCCGCTACATACAGATGTCATGACTTCAGGTCTGACATCTCAGTAAAATCCTGCACATTCACATTTTAAACACCCTGCAGGAACCTGTTATCTTATGTCAAGACAACACTTGTGACACATTGTGAACACTCTAGGTTTTACCAAGATTGCTGCCAACACATAGAACCAACATATTCTTTTTGTGTGTGGTATGTTTCACGAGCATAATCATTATACTATGTCTCTAACATGCATTAGCAGCAAAATTCTATTGCCCGACCTCAAATAGTTATGACTTCTACATAAGTCCAATTACTATTGCTTAACATAGTGCTAAATTTTTGACACAAAAAAGGCATAGCATTCTAGTTAGTGAGATTGTAAGTCTCCCCTCTTTCATGGTATTATGTGGAAACTTGGCCTTTTTTCCTTCCTTTGGAAGATGTCTTGGCTCAAGGATTCATGCTTGTGATAAATGGGTTGAGTGTTCTCCAAAGAATGACTTGAAATGAAAAGCAAAAGCAAAACAATACTAACTTCTAACTCATTAATAACTAACTTTTAATTTCAAGCCATTTATTTTAACGTCATTTAATTTTAGCCTTTATTCATTTGCCATTATCCATACCATTCTAATTGTTTATGTTAATGTACTTTTCACTTTGTCCATTTGGACCATATTGTGTGATATATCTAATTTGTGTATACTTTGCTTGTTTGTGTGGTCTTTGACCATTAATGTACATAATAACAACAAAAACCCTAAAAAACTTTTGTGTGGACTGTTGGCTTGATCTTGGACAAATGGACTTAGAACTTAGGCAACATTCCTATGCTAAAGGACTTGGGCAATGCCAACTTTTTGTGAAACCAAGTGCTTGCAATTTGGAACTTCATCTAATACATCATTCAAGATCCCTTTGAGTTCATCTACAACATGATCATTGTGAAGCTGTTATTTTGAACCTGTAACTTATGGAATTCATCTGTTACATGGACTAATTTGAAGAAGATCATGGAGTGGCTAAAGCTTCGATGTGGATATCTTTATTTGATGCCTTTTCTCTTCAAGATTGATATAATTGTGCATTTGTGTGTTGCTTAATTCTAAATGTCCCAGGGAATTCAAGGTTCCTATATGACATTCTTGCCTATTGGATTGCTACCCATCGGTCACATCTTTTCAACTCTTAACTTTTAATTTTGTGCATAGGATTAGTCTCTTCATCTTCTCCCCATTTATTTAATTTCAAAATCTCTCCCTCCTTTTAAAATTTTCTTTGTTTGAAGTTATTTTATTCTAAACCTTGACCACTTCGCAAAAAGATAGAAACTTTGGCCTTATGCCATTGCATTTTCAAACTTCTTTTCTTAAATCAAACTTGTAAATAAACTTAATTATACTTGACTTAAACTTTCAAAAAGCGAAAAAGAACTAACTCATTCAAACCATTTTCAGGTCTTTGTGCCTTTCAAACTTAATTTTTGATAAAAGCAATGCATCCAATTTGAAATTTGTATCACGAACTACGAGGTTTTAATCCCTCATTTTTACGTTGGTACGTAGGCACAAGTCCGAAGGTCTTGTCAAACACAAAAATATAATTAATTGAATTCTTTTCTCATCCCCCCATTCTATTTGTTTGTAAACATCATTTTTGTACCTAATACATATGCACACAAAAAGGGCTCCCTAGGAGTACCTAGGACACTTTGGGTGCTAACACCTTCCCTCTGTGTAACCAACCCCCTTACTTGTAATCTCTAACATTTTATTACTTTTGATTTGGAAACTTCTTACTTTTGGGTTTTGTTCGTACTTTTCCCCTTTTCCCTTGGAAACAATAAAAGCGCGGTGGCGACTCTTGTTATTTGATGTCTAACTTATCCATAGTTTGATGATCATGAATTTACCGCTACAGCATCTGATAGCTGTTTATTTTCTGTATTTTCTGTATTAATACGATTAAAAGACAGAATAAATCAAAGAATAAATGAGTAATTAAATTTGGCATCTTGTCTGTATGATTTGGATGATTGATGTTGACTATGCTTCGAAATCCGACGTTAGTATGGTGAAGCAGCGATACATCGATCGTCCATAGGTTACATAATTGAGATCGATCAAGTTATATATATGATATAAGTAATCTTGATGCAAAATACGGTATATATGATATACTGTTTCTGTTTCGTTCATTCAAACACTTAATGGTTGTTTTCCTTTGAGCGATCAATGGTCATTTGCTTCTTCATCTGACATTAGTATGGTGAAGCAATGGCGTGTTGATCAATCATACAGAATTAACAATCGAGGTGTGTTTGATGGTCTGAAATTGGTGCATTAGGGTTCATGAAGGTACAAGGGTTGTGCTGTCAAAGAGTTATGCGATTAAGGTTGTGACTGCGCAAGAGTTGTGCTTTAAAGTATCAAGTGTTGATACGAAAATCGACGTTGACTTCAAATGAATTGTTCATTAAAATTTTGCGTCTGAGGGCTGCCCCTAACAAACCCGCAGGGGGCACTGCCCCCTTAACCACCATCCGCTGACCGGGCAGCGGAACCCCCAACTAACTCTGAATAGTGTGATCGCTCACCAAAATTTAATTTGGTTTATTTAATTAACAAAATGTAAATTAATAATAATAATATGTCTGAAATACGACTTGCGTGTCGTGCCTCTCTTTTAATCTCTTAATGTAACTTCTTTTCTCATCTCACTTCCTCGTATGTAAAATGAGTTTCTTTTATGTAATGTAATGTTATGAAGAAAGAGAAGAATACAATATCAAAGGAGGACAACCTTGAAGATATTGCTTGGAGAAGCTTAGATCGTTATTAGGTTAGCTTAGGTTCTCTCATTGGCTTGGGAGAACGATTATGTTAGGGGCCATAACTGTTTCATTGTGAATGTATGTTAATGCATGTGAGAGACGATTTATATGATAAATAAGCCGGTGAGATCAGAATAATTGAAAATTCCCTCAAATTAAATATTATGTTTATGCTTTCCAAGTTTTAGCACTCATCAAGACTAGTATCGAATAATGTAGGTTTCTCCTACACGAGGTGCATATTCTATATTAGTAAGGTGCGATGGGATAATTGTAATATCCAATTTCTAAAACAATGGGTTAAACTTAACTAAACAAATTATAATAAGATTATATATCTTTATAATAAGAGTTGGAAATGATCCATGTGATGGATTGGAATAAGGAGTTATTCACCCAACTAAAATATTCGAGAGTTGTATTAGATACAATTGGAAGGAGTTCTTACCTAAATAACCTAGTTTTGTGTAATCCTCTTACGCGGACTGTAAAACAAAGTGAAATGTGGATCTCGACCCACTAGAAAATCTTCCAACGAGATTTTCCGAATCAAATGGTGAGGGAGCATATTTAATTAAATGCCTAATTAAAATATGTTATTGATACTTATATTTTCATTATTTTCATGTAGATTACCATGACAAGAAACACCTCTAACAACATTTTACGATCAATCCTTGATAAGGAAAAATTGTCTGGGACAAATTTTCTGGATTGACACCAAAATCTAAGGATTGTCCTCAAACGTGATAGAAAGATGTATGTCTTGGAGAAACCTGTTCCTGAAAAGAAACCTCCTAGTTCAGCACCTAAGGCAGAAAGAGATGCTTATAAGAAGCATGTCGATGATGTCAATGAAACTGCTTGCATCATGTTAGCTGCCATGAACTCAGAGTTACAAAAGCAACATGAGAACATGACAGCGTTCGATATGTTCGAACACCTGAAGATGCTATATCAAGAGCAAGCAAGGCATGAAAAGTTTGAAGTTTCAAAATCTTTTTTTCAAGGCAAGTTAGCTGAGGGAGGCCCTGTAGGTCCCCATGTGCTCAAGATGATTGTCTATGTGGAGAACCTTGAGAGGTTGGGTTTTCCCCTCGGAAAGGAACTTGCGACTGATTTGATCTTGCAATCATTGCCAGATAGATTCAGTCAATTTATCCTTAATTTCAATATGAATGATATGGACAAATATCTTCCTGAAATGCTAGCCATGTTAAGAACTGCTTAGCAGAATCTGAAGTCAAAAGGGAAGTCCATTCTGATCATCGGAAATGGAAAGCGACAGAACAAAAGACCCACCAAGCAGGGTGATAAAGGGAAAGGCAAGGAAGTTGTCAAACACAGACCCACTGCTCCTGCTTTGAAGCCTAGTGAAGGCATATCAAAGGAAGGCACCTGCTTCCATTGCGGTAAGACCGAACACTGGAAGAGAAACTGCCCAAAGTACCTGGAAGATAAGAAGAATGGAGTAGAGACTTCAACTTCAGGTATTTTTGTTATTAAAATTAATTTATTTACTTTTGCATCATGGGTATTAGATATTGGATGCAGTTCTGACATCTGTACCAATGTGCAGGGGCTAAAAAGAAGTAGAGATTTGGCAAAAGGTGAAGTTGACCTACGAGTTGGCAATGGAGCAAAGGTTGATGCTTTAGCCGTAAGAACTTATTATTGACTTTACCTAGTGGTTTAATAATTCAGTTAAAGAACTGTTATTATGGACCTTCAATTAGCAGGAATATTATTTCTGTTTCTTGTTTAGACAAGTTTGATTTTTCATTTATAATAAAGAATAATTGTTGCTCCATTTATTTCAATGATATATTTTATGCTAATGAACAAATGAACAATGGACTATATGTCCTTGATCTTGAAATGCATATTTATAACATTAATACTAAAAGGATGAAACCTAATGAGTTAAATCCAACTCACCTTTGGCATTGTCAATTAGGCCACATAAATGATAAACGCATTTCCAAACTCCATAAAGATGGACTCTTGGACTCTTTTGATTATGGATCATATGAGACATGCATATCTTGTTTAATTGGAAAGATGACAAAGTCTCCATTCATAGGAAAAGGTGAAAGAGCTAATGATCTTTTGGCCCTCATGAAGGAGAAGGGTGATCCAAAACGCAGCTGAATCTAAAATTTCTCCTTTAATGATCCTTACGAATGGGCATGATCAGTGATAGAATCGTTACCTCTTGTGGCGATTATAACCTTTGATGCAGATCTATAGAGCGATCACGAATGTTGAACAATGACAACGCCTCTACTCAGTCCACACGAACGGATTCCTTCAATCTCAGTGCTAGCTGCTACCAATGAAGGCTTTGAGTGAGAGAGAGAGAGAGAGAGAGAAACGAAATTGCAACTGCACAAATGCTTCTACACAAGGGTTCTATTTATAGAACCACATGTGTGGGCCTGCAAGCTAAAAAGCCCACTCAAGTGTATGTGGCCCATATCTTATAATATGCCAATATCACTTAAGCACGTGGTACCTTACCGTACTTCGTATTCTACTTAAGTACACCGTACCTTACGATGTTCTACAATTCACTTAAGTGCACCGTACATTACGGTATTCCTTAGTTACTCTATCTCTCATCAATCCGTCCTTTTGTTTGTGACCCTGTAGGTTTTCGCGACATTGGCAATTATATTAAATCATGTATTTAACATAATAAACAGTGAGCCGTATCTAGCAACACATCACTGCTACCCAAGACACGAAAATGTCATGTGATCTGACAAATCCTTCTGTGATATTATTTATGTGTACAATTACCCTTTTGCCCTTATGTCTATATTGAACACAAGGCATAGACCGTGTCATCCTTGTCCAGTTCAATATTGGGCCCATAAACATTTATCCTGTTACGCAGGATGGGCTCATGTCCCTTAGCATGCTTCGTGGAGTACCCATCAACTGTCTTTATGGTCATCCTGTTACGGACAATGTTTGATCAGCAATAAGTCACTCGACTCTACATCTAGGGTCCATAGTGGTTTCAGGTCGAAGGGTGGTATACACCATTATCACCATGAGAATAACTTATGACACTTTGCATAACATTCTATATAGTATTCTCATAGCGGGTCAATCCAGTATAAATATTACTCTTAATATTCATACCTATGTTTAAGACTTGATAACTCCTTATCCATGATCTATGAGATGTGATCATCAGTCTATATACATAATAGTCTTAATGCTTTAATGTTATCCCACTTCACAATAAAGCTCGACTATGGATACTTTAAGAATAGTGTCCTTATGTTTAATATGATCTCATGATTAAGTCACACTTGATACATTAAACGGACTATCTATTCTAGGGACTTTATTAGACAAACATAATAAAGAAAAAACCTTTTATTATTAACAAATAATTTGATACAAGTACCAAAAGTATTGGCCTCTAGGGCTTACACCAACACCTCATACATACTGATGTATGTGGACCACTGAACATACCAGCCAGAGGAGGTTTTCAGTACTTCATCACATTTACTGATGATTTCAGTAGATATGGTTATGTGTATTTAATGAAACATAAATCATAGTCCTTTGAAAAGTTCAAGGAATTCAAGAATGAAGTACAAAACCAACTAGGTAAGAATATTAAAACTCTTCGATCAGATCGAGGTGGTGAGTATTTAAGCCTAGAGTTTGATGACCATCTAAAAGAGTGTGGGATCTTATCCCAACTTACTCCTCCTGGAACACCCCAATGGAACAGTGTATTTGAGAGAAGAGATCGAACCTTGTTAGACATGGTCTGATCCATGATGAGTCACGCCGATCTTCTAAACTCCTTTTAGGGACATGCACTATTGACAACAGCTTACACACTAAATTGTGTTCCATCCAAAAAGGTTGAGAAAACACTATATGAGATATGGAGTGGTAAGAAACCACATATGTCTTACATAAAGATTTGGGGTTGCGAAGTTTATGTGAAACGACAAATTTCAACTAAGCTTGAGCCCAAATCTGACAAATTCTTATTTATGGGGTATCCTAAAGAAACAAGAGGGTATTACTTCTACAATTCTTCTGAGGGCAAAGTGTTTGTCGCTCGAACTGGAGTTTTCCTAGAAAATGATTTTATTTCCAAAGGAATCAATGGGAGGAAAGTAGAGCTTGAAGAAATTCAAGAATCATAAAGCATTGATACACCTATGGAGGAATTAGAGCAGGAAACATAAGTAGTTGTGGAAGAGCAACCTGCTCGAGTAGAACAAGACCAGCGTAGGTCAAGCAAGATACGTCACCTACCTGAGAGATATGGATATCTCATAACTGATCAAGGTGATGTATTACTCATGGATCAAGATGAGCCTGTGACCTACCAAGAGGCCATAAATGGTCCCAAGTCTGAGAAGTGGCTAGAAGCCATGAAATCTCAAATGGATTCCATGTACACAAACCAGGTTTGGACCTTGGTAAAGCCTCTTGTAGGAGTTAACCCTATAGGATGCAAGTGGGTCTTTAAAAAGAAAACTGGCATGGATGGTAAGGTACGTACCTATAAGGCAAGACTGGTTGCAAAAGGATATAAACAAGTTCATGGGGTTGACTATGATGAAACCCTTTCACCAGTTGCAATGCTTAAATTTGTTCGGATTTTACTTGCTATCGCTACATATCATGATTATGAAATATCGCAGATGGATGTCAAAACTACTTTCCTTGATGGGAAAATTCTTGAGGATGTGTACATGACACAACCTAAAGGATTTGACATACCAGAAGAAGCCCAAAAGATATGTAAGTTACAAAGATCAATCTATGGATTGAAGCAAGCTTCTAGAAGCTGGAATTTTCGTTTTGATGAAACAGTAAAACAATATGGATTCATCAAGAATGAAGATGAGCCTTGTGTCTACAAGAAGGTTAGTGGGAGCATGATCGTCTTCCTGGTATTATATGTAGATGACATATTACTTATTGGAAACAATGTCCCTACCCTACAACAAGTAAAGTCTTGGTTGGGGAAATGCTTTTCTATGAAGGACCTAGGTGAAATAGCCTATATATTAGGAATCAAGATCTATAGAGATAGATCACATAAACTGCTTGGCCTAAGTCAGAGTACATACATAGACAAAGTGCTGAGACGCTTTAATATGCATGATTCCAAGAAAGGATTCATACCTATGTAACATGGCATGTGTTTATCAAAAACATAATCCACTTCAACTAAGGAAGAAAGGGATCACATGAATAAGATTCCATATGCATCTGCAATAGGATCTATCATGTATGCCATGTTATGTACTCGACCAGATGTCTCGTATGCTTTAAGTGCAACGAGTAGGTACCAATCTGATCCCGATGATGCTCATTGGGTAGCTGTCAAGAATATCCTTAAGTATTTGAGAAGGACTAAGGACTCATTCTTGATATATGGAGGTCAGAAAGAGCTTGCTGTAATTGGATACATCGATGCTAGCTTCCTGACAGATAAGATTGACTTTAGATCGCAATTTTATTGTGTTTTGCATAAACAGTGGCGCTATGAGCTGGAAAAGTTCAAAGCAAGATACAGTTGTTGATTCTACAACTGTGGCCGAGTATATTGCTGCCTCAAGTGCAGCAAAGGAAACTGTTTGGATCAAAAAGTTCATTAGTGAACTTGGCATAGTTCCTAGCATTGTGGGTCCCATTGATCTCTATTGTGATAACAATGGTGCTATTACACAAGCTAAGGAGCCTAGATCTCACCAATGATCCAAACACATACTTAGGCGTTACCACCTCATTCGAGAGATAATAGATAGAGGAGATATGAAAATATGCAGAGTACCTGTTAATACCTTAGGATTGGCATTAATTTTGTAAAACAAATAATGTAATCATCTCTGTTGTTTTAATATGTTGGGTTGAAGAAGTTCAACATCTGGACCAACATGTCATGTACGATGTCACGACATCATGCCTGTGACATCGTACATGTGTAGAAAACTGAATGAATTAATTCAGCATATATTCTGGGATTAGTGAGGATATTTGGTGAATATCCTAACTCCCATGTGGAGGTCTTAAAGACTCAATCAGAAGATATATAGGCTCAAAATAAGGAGATATATATGGAGAGATTTTAGGATTGAAGACCTTGTTTGTAGTAGAAATTTTCTGCTGTATGTGTAACAGCAAAGAACAAGTTTGCTGCGATTTCTAAAGGCCCAAATCCAGTTGGGAGATTAGGTTATAAATAGCTTATTGTAACCTAGTTGTTGTAAGCCTCATAGAATGAAAATTTAGGGGTGTGTGTGAGGTAAACCTCCCAATCTGTGGGAAGGTTACCATGTGTTTCTCAGTGGTAAAAGCTGAGAGAATTTGTAACTCAAAGCCTGTAGGCAAGAGTGATTATGTTCTTGAATGAAGTTGTGAAGCAAGTTCAAGGTGTTTGAACATTACACTGTATTTGTAGTGATAGGAATGGAAACTGGAGGTTTCTATCTAAGAGTTCCTAGGTATAGATTGCATTGGGTAGGGATTAAGTGAAGAGTTGTAAACGGGGGAGTTTAACTCTGAATTAATACTACTGATAGTGGATCTTCTTCCTGGCTTGGTAGCCCTCAGATGTAGGTCATGTTGGACCGAACTGGGTAAACAATTTTCTGTGTTTGTTTTCCTTCTGCATGCTATAGTCCTGTCTGCCATAACTCAGGTTGTATTGTAGTCTGCTAATCAAGATGATAACAGACCTGGTACATATCCTTCTGTGTGAATGTCAATCAGAATGTTTTAACATTCATCACAGACTGCATATACTGAACTTTAGGCATGGTGATCTCAGTTCAGTATTTAAGTAAGTCTGATCCTCAAAAGGATAACAGACCTGGCCAAAGGATCATAGAGAAACTGTCAAACTGGATGTCTTGACAGTTGTTCATGTAGGCTGATACTGGAGTAGAGACTGGTTAGTCTTTTACAGTATAGCTAAGTTAGCACAGTCTGGTTTCAAGAACATAACAGAATCAGCATGAGGAATATGTTCTGGATGTCAACCTGAATGTTGTAACATTCACACCTGACTGCTTGGGCTAAATTGTAGGATAATTAGTTTTTCTGTTTCAGCATTTTTCTCAGGCTAATTTAAGGAATCCAACAGCTGAGCTAAAATTCAGGAAAATAACAACTAACCTACAATTAATGAAACTAACAACTAGCACACTTGTCAGCTCCCTAATGTGTGGAAATTAGGTTACCTTGTTTGACTTGTAGGTTAGGATACACCAGTACTAAGCCAGCAAATTGAAATACAGTAACAGGTGATGTGCAATTCAAGATTGATATATCATGCTGATAACTGTCCAAACACAACAGAAGTAAGTATGGTGTTTGATCTCTGTTGTGTCTCTGTACAAGAAGGACATAACTAAGTGTTCTTTCACTCTAAGGTAATACAGTAGCAGAAGTTGTGACTACTGTGAAAGCGTGCTTGAGTACAGGGTTTTAATTTGTATAACTGTCTTGCTGTATTAGTTACAATGTTGGATCAGATGTCATGACTTGGAGTAGAACATCTGAATTCTGACTACACCAGAATTTCAATTGGTATCAGAGCTGGCATCCTGTCTGTTTCTGGATGAGATCCATGGGTGATACTTTTTGGTATCTTGCAAGGAGTTATGTTAGTACTGATGCTGGAACCTGTGAAAGGTTCTGTAATCTCCCTGAGTGGTCCCTTGAAGTAGGTGGATGGACTGTTCATGACGGGAATGGTGTGTACCTGTCTCTGGAGGTTGGCAATTGGCCTTTGTGAGGGACAGCTATGCCAGTATTGAATCGCATTCAAACTTGGTATGGTCTTGGAGGCTGATCTGGTGAAGTGCGTGTTCATAGGTTGAGTTGTATTATGATTTCCGCTGCATAATACCTGGCAAAACTCAAACTCTGATGTAGTTTCCCCCCATGTGGATGAAAGGCTGTTGTATTCAAGATTTCATCATATTCTACTGAAGATGTCAAAGATACTTGAGTCTCATCAAGTCCACTCTTCTTGGTAAGAATCACCTGAGCACTGATTCTTGTACTCTCCTGGGTAGTGTCTATGAAGACCTTGAAGTCTTTCAAGGAGGGTCTACTTCAAGGAGGTTAAACTAATGTTCTATGTGATGTTAGAACATGTTGTTCAACAAGTAGGCAGCTACTGGTTGAAGAGCAGATGTGTTTAGGTGTCAAACAAAGGGATACTTTGGTTTGAAACCTACTCCTGACCTGGAAGAGGAGACATCTGTGTGTGCTAAGTTGACAAGGGTAGGATCAACTGTGTGTGTGCTCAATAAGGTCACTTTTAGATGTCTGATCTCTAGAAGTGGAGCTGGTTGAGATGTGACATTGTGCAATCCCTGCTGTGTGCCTTATTCCTGTAGATTGATCAGGGTTGGATAAGTGTCCCCTGAAGTACTATGTTGTGTTGGAAGACAAGTCCTCTGGATGTTAGAAGTCAATAATGGGGTAACCTGACTGCTATTTCATTTAAGAGGATTGGGACCATGAATCTTGTTATTCAAACTCCACGCTCAGAAGTGGCAGTTCTTTCAAGGAGTGAGAATATGAAGATTCAGTGGTTGGTTGAGGTAGTATGCTCTGGCAATGCATATCTACTATTAACTAGCGTTGTTTTGTTGTCACTAGTACTTATGGTCAGCTGGAGTCTGATTGGTGTGATTGAAGTATGTATAGGTATAACTCATAGAGTTAGTTGCCACTGGTAGGGATGGTGTATGTCATGTTGAGACATGTATGTACAATGCATGGTTATTGGTGTGGAGTGTCCATGATTGTTAATTTGAGGGGGAGTTTGGCTAACCTCCTCACGTTTGGTCAGCCTAGGGTCTGGTTGGCTGTTGACTTGTGTCACATGGGTTCTAGCTGTTGTGTGACACATTTGCAAGGAAGGATTCATCTCTCTCATTCCTAAGGGTGAATCTAATATGGAAAGATTCTCAAAACTGTTGAGGTGCTTGCAAGCAGAAGATCTTGTCACAAGAAGAGTATTTTCAAAGTATTCTTATGGTGAAAGTATCTGAAAGGATAACTGGGAAATGATTTAAGATCAATGTCTACTTATGCCAAGTACAAGTATTTAATTGATTATCCTTGGAGCTCTAGATAACTGATGTTCTTAAAGATGTTGGAACATCTCTTCTTCAAGACCCTGTGCAGAATCACATGAAGGATAGTACATTGGTTTATGATCTATCTCTTTGGTGGCAGCAAAAGCGTATGATCTCTGAAAAGGTTTCCTGGCAAGAAACATGTTCAGCCTTGGAGTGTACAAGAAGAAGAAGACATCAGAGTCTTGATGGCTGTTACTTGGATCAGTGTATTTCTGATCTAGGTAAGGAAGTGCATTGGCTAATGCACACTGTGGAGTTAAGAACAAGTGGCAGTATTCTTGACTTCATGGAAACAACCTTGCTTTAGGAAGTGGAATCCTTGGTATAGCTGAAGGGTTAGTTTCTAACTGGTCCTTCTGAAGACTCATGCACCAGAGTGTCTGATGTCTTTGGAGAAGAAGCAGGGATTCATCAAGGTGTGAACTTGGATGACTTAACTGCAAACCTGCAGGATGGAGGCTGTTTACTCAAACTTGGTTCCACAATCAAGTCTATGAGAACATTGAACTCGTGTTCTGTGAAGGGAGGAAGTTCTCTCAAGTGGCAGAAGAAGGAGCTGAATTCAACAGCTGGATGTCAAAACACAATGTTGTGACATTTGGTTCAACATCAGATTCTTAGTTGGTGAAGTGGCACATCAACTTGAGATAGAAGGGTCAACAGGGTTGTAGATTGGACACTTCAAAAAGCTTGAAGTTCAAATCTCACTTGGAAGGTCAGAATATCTTTGGGAGAAGTTTGATAAACTTGGAGAGGTCAAAAAGTGGCATTTGACTTTTTCATATGAGGATTCATGAAGGAGGTAATCAACCAGTGGCAGTTGGTCTATCTCAGAAGTGAGTTCGAAGGATCAAGATAATCAACATATGGTAGCTGATTATTCTTGAGGAAAGTCTGAGACAAATTACTTTTGAGAAGAAAAGTAGTAAGTTGAAGACAAAAGGAGATGTCTCTCTATTCATCTCTTGGAGCTTGTGGTAGGAGCTCTAAGCTATCTATGGAAGATTATCTCTTGTAATGGGATGAGAATGTATGTGTCCCAATTTGTGTCTGGCTCCTTTGGACTGAGCTGGTGACTCAGTGATATCTAAAAAGTATCAGATGGTGTGCCCTGTTATGTTGTGAGGATGTCCTAACTAATGTTAGAACATTTTGTGAAGTGGCTTTCTGTTCTGGTTAGAAGAGAGATTGACACAGAGTGTGGATGTGTTCAGCCAAGAGGGTTGAACAGAGGGTGTGCTCTTGAAGACATGAAGATGCGTCTTATGTTTTCCATTCATCAAGTGGTCTGGGTTCTCTTTGAATCAGGAAGTATGTGAAGGTCCAACTTTGGGATGTTGGATATGCCCATGTGTGAACTCCAAGTTTCAAGAGGAGAGTGGGTTGTTCATGACAGGGGGAGTTCGGTCTTTGTGCTGCAAGTAATCAGCAAGCTTGTGGTCTATGTGGTCTCAGATAACTGAGTATGGCACCCTGTTAGGATGATGTGGTGTAAGTCAAGGCTGAGTGAGCAGAAGAATGTCTGACCTGATGTCACGACATTTCCCTGGACATTGTTGTTAGTTCCTTCTGAATCTTAAAGTCATTAGGAATTATGGATGTGGTGTGTCTAATTCTGATAAATTAGAATAAGCCTGATGGTCACATTTGTGTGGTACAGGGGGAGTAACCATCTACTGGTGTTTGTGATTTTGGCTTTAGTAGTGCCAGATGTCCAGTCTCTACTGGAGGTATGAAAGTGGTCTTAGGAAATGTTGAATACTGGCAGAATGCAGGGAAAAGCCGCGTGGAATGTTAAGACATCGCGTGCAACGTGTCTGACTGCATATATGAAATAGTCTCCATGCACTGGAACTGCTGTTTTGGAAAAGAAACAGTCAAGAGCTATAAAAGGTATTCAAAGATAGTCTGAGATTTTGTTGGTGATTCTCTGACTGTTTCTCAGCAAATATTAATGATTCTTGACCAAGCATTTATTCCTACCGTTAATTCCTAAGCACGGGCTGGACTATTTAAAGGATGTAATAGCCCTCTTCTTCTCACAAGAGAAATACTCCATTCCCTCTGAATCATGGGGTATGTTAAGGTTTGGGCAAACTGCGCCTGGATCTGGTTTTGTGAGGGGTTCCTTTACAAATGTTTAGCTAAAAAGGGGGAGAGAAATATAGTCCTGAGGTTAAGAATGTACCAGAAGCAAGCTAACTGTGGTTGTAGTAGCAGACAGAAGCTGGCGTCAGGCACAAAATCCACCAACTGGGTATACCACTTGTGTCTGGTGATCTGAGTTAAGAAGACAGTTGTGCCTTGTGATCTGAGTTACATTGTCTATGTACTCAGCATTACATATTCTTCAGGAAGCTCTCCTGTTGAGGGGAAGGGTTCTGGTACAACTGATTCCTGTACCTCTACTTCCACATGTACACCAACTTTGGTGTTTGTGGTGGTGGAGTCAATGACAGAGATGAAGAGCATACCCATATTGGGATGTTTTGTCCAGTGTAATGTTTATTTGTTTTAGCTAAAATTTGCCAAAGGGGGAGATTGTTAATACCTTAGGATTGACATTAATTTTGTAAAACAAATAATGTAATCATCTCTGTTGTTTTAATATGTTGGGTTGAAGAAGTTCAACATCTGGACCAACATGTCATGTACGATGTCACGACATCATGCCTGTGACATCGTACATGTGTAGAAAACTGAATGAATTAATTCAGCATATATTTTGGGATTAGTGAGGATATTTGGTGAATATCCTAACTCCCATGTGGAGGTCTTAAAGACTCAATCAGAAGATATATAGGCTCAAAATAAGGAGATATATATGGAGAGATTTTAGGATTGAAGACCTTGTTTGTAGCAGAAATTTTATGTTGTATGTGTAACAGCAAAGAACAAGTTTGCTGCGATTTCTGAAGGCCCAAATCCAGTTGGGTGATTAGGTTATAAATAGCTTATTGTAACCTAGTTGTTGTAAGCCTCATAGAATGAAAATTTAGGGGTGTGTGTGAGGTAAACCTCCCAATCTGTGGGAAGGTTACCATGTGTTTCTCAGTGGTAAAAGCTGAGAGTATTTGTAACTTAAAGCCTGTAGGCAAGAGTGATTATGTTCTTGAATGAAGCTGTGAAGCAAGTTCAAGGTGTTTGAACATTACATTGTATTTGTAGTGATAGGAATGGAAACTGGAGGTTTCTATCCAGGAGTTCCTAGGTATAGATTGCATTGGGTAGGGATTAAGTGAAGAGTTGTAAACGGGGGAGTTTAACTCTGAATTAATACTGCTGATAGTGGATCTTCTTCCTGGCTTGGTAGCCCCCAGATGTAGGTCATGTTGGACCGAACTGGGTAAACAATTTTCTGTGTTTGTTTTCCTTCTGCATGCTATAATCCTGTCTGCCATAACTCAGGTTGTATTGCAGTCTGCTAATCAAGATGATAACAGACTTGGTACATATCCTTCTGTGTGAATGTCAATCAGAATGTTTTAACATTCATCACAAACTACATATACTGAACTTTAGGCATGGTGATCTCAGTTCAGTATTTAAGTAAGTCTGATCCTCAAAAGGATAACAGACCTGGCCAAAGGATCATAGTGAAACTGTCAAACTGGATGTCTTGACAGTTTTTCATGTAGGCTGATACTGGAGTAGAGACTGGTTAGTCTTTTACAGTATAGCTAAGTTAGCACAGTCTGGTTTCAAGAACATAACAGAATCAGCATGAGGAATATGTTCTGGATGTCAACCTGAATGTTGTAACATTCACACCTGACTACTTGGGCTAAATTGTAGGATAATTAGTTTTTCTGTTTCAGCATTTTTCTCAGGCTAATTTAAGGAATCCAACAGCTGAGCTAAAATTCAGGAAAATAACAACTAACCTATAATTAATGAAACTAACAACTAGCACACTTGTCAACTCCCTAATGTGTGGAAATTAGGTTACCTTGTTCGACTTGTAGGTTAGGATACACCAGTACTAAGCCAGCAAATTGAAATACAGTAACAGGTGATGTGCAATTCAAGATTGATATATCATGCTGATAACTGTCCAGACACAACAGAAGTAAGTATGGTGTTTGATCTCTGTTGTGTCTCTGTACAAGAAGGACAAAACTAAGTGTTCTTTCACTCTAAGGTAATACAGTAGCAGAAGTTGTGACTACTGTGAAAGCGTGCTTGAGTACAGGGTTTTAATTTGTATAACTGTCTTGCTGTATTAGTTACAATGTTGGATCAGATGTCATGACTTGGAGTAGAACATCTGAATTCTGACTACACCAGAATTTCAGTACCCACACTTGACAATATTGTTGACCCACTGACATAGCCTCTTACGCAGCACAAGCATGATGGCCATACTAGATCTATGGGCATTAGGGGTATGCCTGATTGGCTCTAGTGCTAGTGGGAAATTGTTGGTGTAAGCCCTAGAGGCCAATAATTTTGGTACTTGTATCTAATTACTTATTAATAATAAAAGACTTTTTCTTTATTATATTTGTTTCATAAAGTCCCTAAAATAACTGATCTGTTTAATGTATCAAGTGTGACTTAATCATGAGATACCATTAAACATAAGGTCACTATTCTTAAAGTATCCATAGTCGAGCTTTATTATGAAGTGGGATAACATTAAAGCATTAAGACTATTATGTATACAGATTGATGATCACATCTCATGGATCATGGATAAGGAGTTATCAAGTCTTAAACATAAGTATGAATATTGAGAGTAATATTTATACTGGATTGACCCGCTATGAGAATACTATATAGGATGTTATGCTAAGTGTCATAAGTTATTCTCACGGTGATAATGGTGTATACCACCCTTTGACCTGAAACCACTATGTACCCTAGATGTAGAATCGGGTGCCTTATTGCCTTTCAAACATTGTCCGGAACAAGATGACCATAAAGACAGTTGATGGCTACTCCACAAAGCATGCTGAGGGACATGAGTGACCTAGATGGAATTTTCCCATCCTGCGTAGCGGGATAAATGTCTACGGGCCCAATATTGAAATGGACAAGGATGACACGGTTTATGCCTTATGTTCAATATAGACATAAGGGCAAAAAGGTAATTATACACATAAGTATTATCATAAAAGAATTTGTTAGATCACATGACACTTTCGTGTCTTGGGTAGCAGTGATGTGTTGCTAGATACCACTCACTATTTATTATGTTAAATACGTGATTTAATATAATTGCTAATGTCGCGAAAACCTACAGGGTCACACACAAAAGGACGGAATGATGAGAGATAGAGTAAATAAGGAACACCGTAAGGTACAGTGCACTTAAGTGAATTGTAGAACATCGTAAGGTATGGTGTATTAAGTGAATTGTAGAACATCGTAAGGTATGGTGTATTAAGTAGAATACGAAATATGGTAAGGTAGCATGCGCTTAATTGATTTTGGCATATCATAAGATATGGGCCACATACACTTAAGTGGGCTTTTTAGCTTGCAGCCCATACAAGTGGTTCTATAAATAGAACCCTTATGTAGAAGCATTTGTTCAGTTGTAATTTAGTTTCTCTCTCTCTCTCTCTCTCTCTCTCTCTCTCACACACACACACACACACACACACACACACGTACACACACACACTTAAAGCCTTCATTCATAGCTACTAGCACTGAGATTGAAGGAATTCGTTCGTGTGGACTGAGTAGAGGCGTTGTCACAATTCAAATTTCGTGATTGCTCCATAGATCTGCACCAAAGGTTTCAATCGCTACAAGAGGTAACAATTCTATCACTGATCATGCCCATTCGTAAGGATCACTAAAGGATAAATTTTTAAATTCCGTTGCGTTTTGGATCGCTCTTCTCCTTCAGTGGAAACCTGAGTTGTTCCAACTTGTGTTTAGTTTTTCTGGTGAAGGTTTCATTGGAATTAACGTGTGTTGGTGTCATACCCTAATTTTTAACCCTAAGATCCCACATACCATTGGCATCCCTGCACACAAACAAGGTCACCTCTTAGTCCCTCCCCCTCTCACCTTTGGGTTTTTCTTTTGTAGGGATCATCAAGCACCTCTTTGTTGATGTTTTTATCTTTGTGTTTATATGTTCATTGTTTATCTAACCACTAATCAAATAGAAAATTATGTTTTCTTTAAGTTTAGTGTGCAAGGTAGGGCTTATCAATAAGAGCATCAAGCATGATTCCTCAGTTAGGTTTTATTTGATTCCTCATCAAGGTGTGGCCAACCATTGATTCCTAAGGGAGCTATCTTTCAATGCATCTCATAGGTTCTAAGGCATCTTTCAATCTCATTTTGATCAAGAGTACATCAAAGTTTTGTTGCTTACTTCTCAAGGAAAGTCAAATGTTCATGTGTTTATTTCTATGCCTTCTTCAACAAGTAACTTCAAACTTTGAGCAAATTAATCAAGAAACATTCAAGGAAGCCTTATTTTGAGTTCATATGATCATCCATGTACCTTTAAATGCATGAAAAGTCCAAGTACAGAAGCTTGTTCCAAGTGGTTTGACCAAAAAGTCAAAACTTGAAGTCAAGGTTCAATTCTCAACATTTTTGAATGCTTCTTTTTGCATATGACTCTTCTCAACATCCTCTACAACTTTTATTTACATGACAAGAGAAAACTATACTTAGAGGATCATCAAACATATGGAGACATTATAGGTCATTTGTGAAATTAGTGAAATTTGACCTATTTTCAAGAGACTTTTTCCCAACTTTCAAGATTCACAATTTCTTCAAATTTTAACATTTGAGGCTGATTCTTTTTGCAAAATGTCATTTGTGATGCCCTCTACAAGTTTGCTTCAATGATCAAGGTCAAATTATGCTTAGAAGGCCATGAAACTCATTGAGACACTATAGGTAATTTTCAGCCATTGAACACTTGAATTTTTCTAAGTTACATAACCAATTTTTCATGCCAACTTCAACATGCCATAACTTTGTGCTCAAACATCGAAATGTAACCTTTCTTGCAACATTGTAATCTTTTTTATGATGTCAATACATTGAAAAAAGAATGGGATAAAAAAGCTTCCTGAGTAGGATGCCCAATTGGGTTGAACACGGTGACTTAGAACTAAAGAAATCACCATTTGAAATGCTCTGAGACCTTCTGAAGTGCTCTAACCAGACCGAGTTTTGTCAACTTCTGATCACCATTTGGACAAGATAGTTCTAAGCACCATTTGAACTCAAACAAGTTACCACAATGTAGTCCTTCACTCTCTGATGATTTCCCCTAACTTATTTGGTGTTAATTGATCATGTTCATCATTTAATTTTATTTTTCTTGGCTTGCTTTCTTCTAAAACTTTTCTGAAATTCCCCTTGCTCAATTTAGATAAAAATTTGGAGCATAAGGCTGAATTCGGGGTGAGAAGAGGATCACAATGGTGGTGGTCTCCTATTCTGAATTTACCAAATGATGAAACTTCGATGAGGGTCCATCGAAGAAGATGACCTGAGTGTTCCAGGTCATCTGAGTTTGGCCACACACGTTGTACAAATGAAATGTTTTCATTGGTTCGTTTTGAATTGGATCTCGTGTATTATTTGTATTAAATTTCATCGTGCGCCCTAACAAGAGGAGTGTTGGATCTGCCACGTCAATTAATGAGGTGTGATCCAACGTTCAATGTTTTTCTGATTTTTAATTCTTTTTCTTTTATTACTTTTAATTGCTTTTTCTTTTAAAACTCATAGTAATTTCATTTTTCATCCAAAATAATTTCTAAAATTCTCTTTTTTTTTCTTCATCTGATTTTTATTTTTTCACATTTTATTTCACTGATTTTCTATTTTTCATGAATTTTCTCTTTTCTCCTTTTTTTTAATTGGTCTAAAAATACTTTTCAGCATTTTTAAATTCTGAAAAATGTATTACATGCTTCTTATTTTATTTCCAACCTTCCATAATTTTCTTGGTCATTTATTTGGTGTTTAGAAGGACTTTATGAAATTTTCATTTTATTTCTATTTTTAAATTCATTTAAAAATACTTTTGGTGCATTTTTATTTCATTTGATTGCATTTTATATTTGTGTGACATTTGTGAACTTCTGTTGGCCTTGAATCATGATGGTTTGGATCATGAGTCTCATCAAACTCAATGGATCTTGGGTGTTGATAGGGTGAAAACCCTAATCCACTAAAATGGATGGTTGATTTTGATGATGACTTGATCAAACCTTTGGTCCAATTTGTGTGTGGCTTCTCTTGTCCCCTTCCTTTCCTCTTTTGATCAATTGGATAGTTTGTGTCCATCTTGTTCATGATAGATTGGTGCTTGATGAACTTTCATCATTTCAAATCTACCTCCCAATTGATCATGGATCATTTAAGGTACTTTGGAGTGATGCATAAGCCTGTCCTAAGTGTCATGAAGTATGGATTGAAGTAATGGGCCATCCTCCTAGCCTTTGTGCTTGATCATTCCTTCTTTTATTTTTGTGTGACATGACTTTAGGAGGATGATTTACATATCATCTCTCTAGCATGCATTAACACTAACATTATTATTGACCGACCTCAGATAGTTGTGACTTCTACATAAGTCCAATTACGATTTCTTAACATAGCGCTAAATTTATCTTGAAAGCAAATACATTTTTATAAGTGAGATTGTAAGTCTCCTACTCCTCATTGTATTGTGTGAAAATATTGCTCCCTTTTCATTTGTGAGAGTTAGCGGCATACTTATTGATTTTATCCAAGTTGAAGCCCTTCTCATAATGATGTGTGGGTTCATGATTTCATGCTTGTGGGTGAATAGTTGAGTGTTCTACAAAAAATGACCAAGTCATCTCCCATTTTTATTACTAACATCATTTACTAATCCAAAGGAGGGAATTCTTGCTTGACTTCTGTCATAAAGCTTTCTATCTCTTGGTTCGATCTTTCCTCCCTAGCTTTTACTTTATGCTCTAGGATAGTCTCTTCTTCTCCTCCATATCTTTAATTTTCAAATCTTCTCACTCCTTTTCAAAAATCTTCTTGTTTTCTAACTTGAACCATTTTCTTAAAAAACCTTGACTTTTTGTCAAGTGATTTTCAAAACCTTTTTTATAATAAATACTAATCCATTTTAACCATATTCAAACAAATTTCAAAAGAATAAAAAATGCATAACTCATTTAAATTATTTTTGTGTCCTTTGTGCACTTTTCCTTTTAAAACTTTCCTCAAATTCTAGACATGAGTCACTTTCATAGTTGAGATATAATTATCCTATCTCCATAGTATTGATGAAAATTATTTTTCATATGTGAGAGCTAGTGATATACTTATTGATCCTTATCCGAGTTGGAGCCCTTCTCATGATGATGCAAAGATCTCATACATGTATGTGACTAGTTGAATATTCTCCTTAAAATGACAAAATGTCTTTCCATTAAAAATAAATCAAAATAAATATCTTTGTTATTTTTACCATGAACTACGAGGTTTTCACTTTGTTGGTACGTATGCATGAGACTTCAAAAGTCTTGGCAAACACAAAAATCAAGAAAAAAAATTCTTTCCCCATCTCTCCCATCTTTTACAAACAACACCCTTTTTCAAACTAAAATGTACATATTTTTAAATAGGTTCCTATGGAGTACCATGGATGTTTAGGGTGCTAATACCTTTCCTTTGCATAAACAACCCACGAACCCCTCTTCTTCTCACAAGAGAAACACTCCATTCCCTCTGAATCATGGGGTATGTTAAGGTTTGGGCAAACTGCGCCTGGATCTGGTTTTGTGAGGGGTTCCTTTACAAATGTTTAGCTAAAAAGGGGGAGAGAAATATAGTCCTGAGGTTAAGAATGTACCAGAAGCAAGCTAACTGTGGTTGTAGTAGCAGACAGAAGCTGGCGTCAGGCACAAAATCCACCAACTGGGTATACCACTTGTGTCTGGTGATCTGAGTTAAGAAGACAGTTGTGCCTTGTGATCTGAGTTACATTGTCTATGTACTCAGCATTACATATTCTTCAGGAAGCTCTCCTGTTGAGGGGAAGGGTTCTGGTACAACTGATTCCTGTACCTCTACTTCCACATGTACACCAACTTTGGTGTTTGTGGTGGTGGAGTCAATGACAGAGATGAAGAGCATACCCATATTGGGATGTTTTGTCCAGTGTAATGTTTATTTGTTTTAGCTAAAATTTGCCAAAGGGGGAGATTGTTAATACCTTAGGATTGACATTAATTTTGTAAAACAAATAATGTAATCATCTCTGTTGTTTTAATATGTTGGGTTGAAGAAGTTCAACATCTGGACCAACATGTCATGTACGATGTCACGACATCATGCCTGTGACATCGTACATGTGTAGAAAACTGAATGAATTAATTCAGCATATATTTTGGGATTAGTGAGGATATTTGGTGAATATCCTAACTCCCATGTGGAGGTCTTAAAGACTCAATCAGAAGATATATAGGCTCAAAATAAGGAGATATATATGGAGAGATTTTAGGATTGAAGACCTTGTTTGTAGCAGAAATTTTCTGTTGTATGTGTAACAGCAAAGAACAAGTTTGCTGCGATTTCTGAAGGCCCAAATCCAGTTGGGTGATTAGGTTATAAATAGCTTATTGTAACCTAGTTGTTGTAAGCCTCATAGAATGAAAATTTAGGGGTGTGTGTGAGGTAAACCTCCCAATCTGTGGGAAGGTTACCATGTGTTTCTCAGTGGTAAAAGCTGAGAGTATTTGTAACTTAAAGCCTGTAGGCAAGAGTGATTATGTTCTTGAATGAAGCTGTGAAGCAAGTTCAAGGTGTTTGAACATTACATTGTATTTGTAGTGATAGGAATGGAAACTGGAGGTTTCTATCCAGGAGTTCCTAGGTATAGATTGCATTGGGTAGGGATTAAGTGAAGAGTTGTAAGCGGGGGAGTTTAACTCTGAATTAATACTGCTGATAGTGGATCTTCTTCCTGGCTTGGTAGCCCCCAGATGTAGGTCATGTTGGACCGAACTGGGTAAACAATTTTCTGTGTTTGTTTTCCTTCTGCATGCTATAATCCTGTCTGCCATAACTCAGGTTGTATTGCAGTCTGCTAATCAAGATGATAACAGACTTGGTACATATCCTTCTGTGTGAATGTCAATCAGAATGTTTTAACATTCATCACAAACTACATATACTGAACTTTAGGCATGGTGATCTCAGTTCAGTATTTAAGTAAGTCTGATCCTCAAAAGGATAACAGACCTGGCCAAAGGATCATAGTGAAACTGTCAAACTGGATGTCTTGACAGTTTTTCATGTAGGCTGATACTGGAGTAGAGACTGGTTAGTCTTTTACAGTATAGCTAAGTTAGCACAGTCTGGTTTCAAGAACATAACAGAATCAGCATGAGGAATATGTTCTGGATGTCAACCTGAATGTTGTAACATTCACACCTGACTACTTGGGCTAAATTGTAGGATAATTAGTTTTTCTGTTTCAGCATTTTTCTCAGGCTAATTTAAGGAATCCAACAGCTGAGCTAAAATTCAGGAAAATAACAACTAACCTATAATTAATGAAACTAACAACTAGCACACTTGTCAACTCCCTAATGTGTGGAAATTAGGTTACCTTGTTCGACTTGTAGGTTAGGATACACCAGTACTAAGCCAGCAAATTGAAATACAGTAACAGGTGATGTGCAATTCAAGATTGATATATCATGCTGATAACTGTCCAGACACAACAGAAGTAAGTATGGTGTTTGATCTCTGTTGTGTCTCTGTACAAGAAGGACAAAACTAAGTGTTCTTTCACTCTAAGGTAATACAGTAGCAGAAGTTGTGACTACTGTGAAAGCGTGCTTGAGTACAGGGTTTTAATTTGTATAACTGTCTTGCTGTATTAGTTACAATGTTGGATCAGATGTCATGACTTGGAGTAGAACATCTGAATTCTGACTACACCAGAATTTCAGTACCCACACTTGACAATATTGTTGACCCACTGACATAGCCTCTTACGCAGCACAAGCATGATGGCCATACTAGATCTATGGGCATTAGGGGTATGCCTGATTGGCTCTAGTGCTAGTGGGAAATTGTTGGTGTAAGCCCTAGAGGCCAATAATTTTGGTACTTGTATCAAATTACTTATTAATAATAAAAGACTTTTTCTTTATTATATTTGTTTCATAAAGTCCCTAAAATAACTGATCTGTTTAATGTATCAAGTGTGACTTAATCATGAGATCCCATTAAACATAAGGTCACTATTCTTAAAGTATCCATAGTCGAGCTTTATTATGAAGTGGGATAATATTAAAGCATTAAGACTATTATGTATACAGATTGATGATCACATCTCATGGATCATGGATAAGGAGTTATCAAGTCTTAAACATAAGTATGAATATTGAGAGTAATATTTATACTGGATTGACCCGCTATGAGAATACTATATAGGATGTTATGCTAAGTGTCATAAGTTATTCTCACGGTGATAATGGTGTATACCACCCTTTGACCTGAAACCACTATGTACCCTAGATGTAGAATCGGGTGCCTTATTGCCTTTCAAACATTGTCCGGAACAAGATGACCATAAAGACAGTTGATGGCTACTCCACAAAGCATGCTGAGGGACATGAGTGACCTAGATGGAATTTTCCCATCCTGCGTAGCGGGATAAATGTCTACGGGCCCAATATTGAAATGGACAAGGATGACACGGTTTATGCCTTATGTTCAATATAGACATAAGGGCAAAAAGGTAATTATACACATAAGTATTATCATAAAAGAATTTGTTAGATCACATGACACTTTCGTGTCTTGGGTAGCAGTGATGTGTTGCTAGATACCACTCACTATTTATTATGTTAAATACGTGATTTAATATAATTGCTAATGTCGCGAAAACCTACAGGGTCACACACAAAAGGACGGAATGATGAGAGATAGAGTAAATAAGGAACACCGTAAGGTACAGTGCACTTAAGTGAATTGTAGAACATCGTAAGGTATGGTGTATTAAGTAGAATACGAAATATGGTAAGGTAGCATGCGCTTAATTGATTTTGGCATATCATAAGATATGGGCCACATACACTTAAGTGGGCTTTTTAGCTTGCAGCCCATACAAGTGGTTCTATAAATAGAACCCTTATGTAGAAGCATTTGTTCAGTTGTAATTTAGTTTCTCTCTCTCTCTCTCTCTCTCTCTCTCACACACACACACACACACACACACACACACACATACACACACACACTTAAAGCCTTCATTCATAGCTACTAGCACTGAGATTGAAGGAATTCGTTCGTGTGGACTGAGTAGAGGCGTTGTCACAATTCAAATTTCGTGATTGCTCCATAGATCTGCACCAAAGGTTTCAATCGCTACAAGAGGTAACAATTCTATCACTGATCATGCCCATTCGTAAGGATCACTAAAGGATAAATTTTTAAATTCCGTTGCGTTTTGGATCGCTCTTCTCCTTCAGTGGAAACCTGAGTTGTTCCAACTTGTGTTTAGTTTTTCTGGTGAAGGTTTCATTGGAATTAACGTGTGTTGGTGTCATACCCTAATTTTTAACCCTAAGATCCCACATACCATTGGCATCCCTGCACACAAACAAGGTCACCTCTTAGTCCCTCCCCCTCTCACCTTTGGGTTTTTCTTTTGTAGGGATCATCAAGCACCTCTTTGTTGATGTTTTTATCTTTGTGTTTATATGTTCATTGTTTATCTAACCACTAATCAAAATAGAAAATTATGTTTTCTTTAAGTTTAGTGTGCAAGGTAGGGCTTATCAATAAGAGCATCAAGCATGATTCCTCAGTTAGGTTTTATTTGATTCCTCATCAAGGTGTGGCCAACCATTGATTCCTAAGGGAGCTATCTTTCAATGCATCTCATAGGTTCTAAGGCATCTTTCAATCTCATTTTGATCAAGAGTACATCAAAGTTTTGTTGCTTACTTCTCAAGGAAAGTCAAATGTTCATGTGTTTATTTCTATGCCTTCTTCAACAAGTAACTTCAAACTTTGAGCAAATTAATCAAGAAACATTCAAGGAAGCCTTATTTTGAGTTCATATGATCATCCATGTACCTTTAAATGCATGAAAAGTCCAAGTACAGAAGCTTGTTCCAAGTGGTTTGACCAAAAAGTCAAAACTTGAAGTCAAGGTTCAATTCTCAACATTTTTGAATGCTTCTTTTTGCATATGACTCTTCTCAACATCCTCTACAACTTTTATTTACATGACAAGAGAAAACTATACTTAGAGGATCATCAAACATATGGAGACATTATAGGTCATTTGTGAAATTAGTGAAATTTGACCTATTTTCAAGAGACTTTTTCCCAACTTTCAAGATTCACAATTTCTTCAAATTTTAACATTTGAGGCTGATTCTTTTTGCAAAATGTCATTTGTGATGCCCTCTACAAGTTTGCTTCAATGATCAAGGTCAAATTATGCTTAGAAGGCCATGAAACTCATTGAGACACTATAGGTAATTTTCAGCCATTGAACACTTGAATTTTTCTAAGTTACATAACCAATTTTTCATGCCAACTTCAACATGCCATAACTTTGTGCTCAAACATCGAAATGTAACCTTTCTTGCAACATTGTAATCTTTTTTATGATGTCAATACATTGAAAAAAGAATGGGATAAAAAAGCTTCCTGAGTAGGATGCCCAATTGGGTTGAACACGGTGACTTAGAACTAAAGAAATCACCATTTGAAATGCTCTGAGACCTTCTGAAGTGCTCTAACCAGACCGAGTTTTGTCAACTTCTGATCACCATTTGGACAAGATAGTTCTAAGCACCATTTGAACTCAAACAAGTTACCACAATGTAGTCCTTCACTCTCTGATGATTTCCCCTAACTTATTTGGTGTTAATTGATCATGTTCATCATTTAATTTTATTTTTCTTGGCTTGCTTTCTTCTAAAACTTTTCTGAAATTCCCCTTGCTCAATTTAGATAAAAATTTGGAGCATAAGGCTGAATTCGGGGTGAGAAGAGGATCACAATGGTGGTGGTCTCCTATTCTGAATTTACCAAATGATGAAACTTCGATGAGGGTCCATCGAAGAAGATGACCTGAGTGTTCCAGGTCATCTGAGTTTGGCCACACACGTTGTACAAATGAAATGTTTTCATTGGTTCGTTTTGAATTGGATCTCGTGTATTATTTGTATTAAATTTCATCGTGCGCCCTAACAAGAGGAGTGTTGGATCTGCCACGTCAATTAATGAGGTGTGATCCAACGTTCAATGTTTTTCTGATTTTTAATTCTTTTTCTTTTATTACTTTTAATTGCTTTTTCTTTTAAAACTCATAGTAATTTCATTTTTCATCCAAAATAATTTCTAAAATTCTCTTTTTTTTTCTTCATCTGATTTTTATTTTTTCACATTTTATTTCACTGATTTTCTATTTTTCATGAATTTTCTCTTTTCTCCTTTTTTTTAATTGGTCTAAAAATACTTTTCAGCATTTTTAAATTCTGAAAAATGTATTACATGCTTCTTATTTTATTTCCAACCTTCCATAATTTTCTTGGTCATTTATTTGGTGTTTAGAAGGACTTTATGAAATTTTCATTTTATTTCTATTTTTAAATTCATTTAAAAATACTTTTGGTGCATTTTTATTTCATTTGATTGCATTTTATATTTGTGTGACATTTGTGAACTTCTGTTGGCCTTGAATCATGATGGTTTGGATCATGAGTCTCATCAAACTCAATGGATCTTGGGTGTTGATAGGGTGAAAACCCTAATCCACTAAAATGGATGGTTGATTTTGATGATGACTTGATCAAACCTTTGGTCCAATTTGTGTGTGGCTTCTCTTGTCCCCTTCCTTTCCTCTTTTGATCAATTGGATAGTTTGTGTCCATCTTGTTCATGATAGATTGGTGCTTGATGAACTTTCATCATATCAAATCTACCTCCCAATTGATCATGGATCATTTAAGGTACTTTGGAGTGATGCATAAGCCTGTCCTAAGTGTCATGAAGTATGGATTGAAGTAATGGGCCATCCTCCTAGCCTTTGTGCTTGATCATTCCTTCTTTTATTTTTGTGTGACATGACTTTAGGAGGATGATTTACATATCATCTCTCTAGCATGCATTAACACTAACATTATTATTGACCGACCTCAGATAGTTGTGACTTCTACATAAGTCCAATTACGATTTCTTAACATAGCGCTAAATTTATCTTGAAAGCAAATACATTTTTATAAGTGAGATTGTAAGTCTCCTACTCCTCATTGTATTGTGTGAAAATATTGCTCCCTTTTCATTTGTGAGAGTTAGCGGCATACTTATTGATTTTATCCAAGTTGAAGCCCTTCTCATAATGATGTGTGGGTTCATGATTTCATGCTTGTGGGTGAATAGTTGAGTGTTCTACAAAAAATGACCAAGTCATCTCCCATTTTTTATTACTAACATCATTTACTAATCCAAAGGAGGGAATTCTTGCTTGACTTCTGTCATAAAGCTTTCTATCTCTTGGTTCGATCTTTCCTCCCTAGCTTTTACTTTATGCTCTAGGATAGTCTCTTCTTCTCCTCCATATCTTTAATTTTCAAATCTTCTCACTCCTTTTCAAAAATCTTCTTGTTTTCTAACTTGAACCATTTTCTTAAAAAACCTTGACTTTTTGTCAAGTGATTTTCAAAACCTTTTTTATAATAAATACTAATCCATTTTAACCATATTCAAACAAATTTCAAAAGAATAAAAAATGCATAACTCATTTAAATTATTTTTGTGTCCTTTGTGCACTTTTCCTTTTAAAACTTTCCTCAAATTCTAGACATGAGTCACTTTCATAGTTGAGATATAATTATCCTATCTCCATAGTATTGATGAAAATTATTTTTCATATGTGAGAGCTAGTGATATACTTATTGATCCTTATCCGAGTTGGAGCCCTTCTCATGATGATGCAAAGATCTCATACATGTATGTGACTAGTTGAATATTCTCCTTAAAATGACAAAATGTCTTTCCATTAAAAATAAATCAAAATAAATATCTTTGTTATTTTTACCATGAACTACGAGGTTTTCACTTTGTTGGTACGTATGCATGAGACTTCAAAAGTCTTGGCAAACACAAAAATCAAGAAAAAAAATTCTTTCCCCATCTCTCCCATCTTTTACAAACAACACCCTTTTTCAAACTAAAATGTACATATTTTTAAATAGGTTCCTATGGAGTACCATGGATGTTTAGGGTGCTAATACCTTTCCTTTGCATAAACAACCCGCGAACCCCTATCTCTTTTATTAGTTTTATTTTAAAACTTCTTCGGGTTTTGTTCGTACTTTTTCCCTTTTCCTTTGGAAACAATAAAAGCGCGACGATGACTCTTGCTTTATGAGTTAAGTTAATCAATACCTTAATCTAATTTTTTTTACCGCTACAGTTGGCAAGGTCAGTCTGTTTTCATAGTTAATGTTACTCATCTTGCTTCTTGGATAAGAAGAGGATTTTATGGAAAAAGATTCAGGATTCTAAGTGTAAAATTCCTGGTGGAGTTTGGTGTATAACGGGTGACTTCAATGGATTCAAGTCGGAGGCGGAAAGAAAAGGGCGTGGTAATGTTGCTCATTTGAGGGAGATGAGGGAATTTGGTATGTTCATTCAGAATATGAAGTTGGGAGGTGTTACTAAAGAAGGTAACAAGTTCATGTGGTACAGTTTTGATGGAAAATCTATGATTAGATTGGATACCTTTTTCTTATATGAGGAGTTGATTTCCAAATGGAATATATCCTGTCAACATGTGGGCCTTAAAGACGTTTCGGATCATGCTCCAGTCTGAATCAAAGGTAACAATTTGAATTGGGGTCCTAAACCTTTTAAAATTTTCAACCGTTGGTTAGATAACAAGGATTTGGTTCCATTAATCAAATATTTTTGGGAGAATACTATTGTTAAAGGTAAGGCTGCCTTTGTTTTGAAAGAGAAGTTGAGATTGTTGAGAGGTGTTTTAAGGAAATGGAATAAGGAAGTGTTTGGTGCGATTAATCTAGAGGTGGAGAGAATTTTGAAGGATCTTAATTAGCTTGATAATATAGTTGTTAGTGGTGGGGAGGTGGAGGATAATTCTTCTGTTGGTGGTGAATTTTCTAGGTAGAGGGGGGAAACTACCAGGAAAGTATGGAAGTTACTGCATAATAAAGAGAGCATCTTAAGACAGAAGTCTAGAAGCTTATGAATCAAAGAGGGCGATCGTGATACGAAGTTTTTTCACAACTCATTGTAGGCAAGACTTAGGAGGAATAACATTGTGGGCCTTAACATAGTTAGAGACAGGATCGAGCAGGTACACAAAGTGAACGCAAAATTCAAGAAATTTTTTGAACGCATGTATTCAGAAACTGACTATGTGTGGCCTTTATTGGATGATGTACCTTTTAAACAACTTTCGTTGGAAGGTAAGTCTTTGCTTCAAGCGCCTTTCGCATTGGATGGGATTAAATAAGTCATTTGGAATGGAGATATCAATAAGAGTCCGGGTCTGGACGGTTTCAATTTGGGTTTTTATAAAGCTTGCTGGGATTTTCTTAAAGAGGATTTACTCAGATTTGCGAAGGAGTTTCACAAGTGTGGTAGGCTGTCCAAGGCTATAATGACATCGTTCCTTACTCTCGTTCCGAAAGAAGATAATCCTCAAGTGATTGATAATTTTAGACCAATTTGTCTAATTGGTAGTCTTTATAGGATTCTATCCAAGATTTTGGCTAATAGAATCAAGAATGTCATGAATAATTTGATCTCGAAGTCTCAAACTGCGTTCTTAGCAGGTAGGAAAATGTTAGATGGTATTTTGGTGGTGAATGAAGTGTAGGATTTTGCTAGGCGTAATAAGGAGGAATGTTTACTTGTGAAGGTCGATTTTTCGAAGGCGTATGATTGCATATTGTGGGAGTATTTGAGAAACATTTTAAGGCGTATGAGGTTTGGCACTAGGTGATTACAATGGGTGAATGGTTTGATTTTCAGCAATACTATGTCTAATCTTCTCAACAGTAGTCCAACAGTTGATTTTGAGGTTGGTAGAGACACCCGTCAAGGTGATCCTATCTCTCCTTTTTTGTTCCTGATTTCTGCTGAAGGTCTTGTAGGGATGATGATGAATGTTGTTAATTTGGGTCAGTTTATTGGTTTCAAGGTTCAAGATTCGGTCCAATTTGAGTTGTTGTAATTTGCAGATGATACAGTGGTTCTTTGTGACGGAAAGTGGGAAATTTATGGAGTTTGAAAGCTATTCTTATGGGATTTAAATTGGTGGCTGGCTTAAGTCTTAACCTGAATAAAAGAAGGTTGTTTGGTGTTAATATTGTTTATGATTTTCTGCAGGTTGCATCAGATTTCTTTGCGTGTAAGATTGGAACCATTCAGTTCTTTTTCTTGGGCTTAGCGGTAGGATCTAATCACCGTAGGATGTCTTTTTTGAATCCTATTGTTTGGAAGGTTCGACGGAGGATTTCGGTTTGACATAGAAATTCTCTAACCTTGGCTGGAAGGGTCACAATGTTGAATGCAGTATTGGCTAATATACTGATTTACTTCCTTTCTTTTTTCAAGGCTCCTAAAGTGATTGTGCAGGAGCTAATAACTATTCAACGAAGATTTCTTTGGGGCGGTGTTTATGAAATTAAAAAGGTTTGTTGGATAAGTTGGGTCGATATTTGTAGGCCTAAAACGGATGGAGGTTTCAGGGTCAAGCATGTCGGGAAATTTAACACTGTGTTGCTTAGTAAATGGTTATGGTGGATTTTGGTTGAGAATGAGACTTTATGGGCATATTTACTAAAGGCAAGGTACGATAACTTGAATCATAATATATGTTCGAATTCGTACGCAAATATTGCAGCAATGCGAAAACAATCATTATGGTGGAGAGACATTTGTGGCATTGGAACATAGTTCAACTCAAATGTTAATTGGTTTAATGAGTCTGTTTGTGGGATAGTCGGAGATGGTAACGTTATTGGTTTTTGGCAGCAGTCGTGGATTGGTTTGAAACCACTTGCTGTCGTTTTTCCAGATTTGTTTCGTGAGTTCGATGTAGCTCCTGTCAACATATTTTCGATGGGTAACTGGTTAGGAGATATTTGGTTATGGAACTTGGAGGACAACAACAATATCCATTCAGTTCAGGCAGCAGAACAATTTTTGGAGTTGAAATTTTTGTTGGAAAATGTTCAGCCGAAGATCTTTGGGGAAGATTCATTTGTTTGGAAATTGGATGCCAATGGTTTTTCAATAGCTAGTAGTTACAAGCTTATTTTTGTGTGGAATGAAGAGGTCTTCGTAACTGACACATTGATTCTTAGTGGTTTGGCGAATTTCTGGAGATTGAAGGTGTCGAGTAAAATTCACTTTTTTTGGTTGGAGATGTTTGCTGAATAGGTTATCTACGAAGTTGAGTTTATTGAGAAAAGGTATTAATTTGAGTAATTCTACTTGTCCTTTTTGCTTTAATGCCAACAAAACTCTTTTCCATCTTTTATATTATTGTGATATGGCTCAATCGATTTGGGATCGTCTATGTGATTGGCTAAGCATCGACTTATGTGGAGAGCAAATTTCTCTAGTTTCCTTGTTTTTGTATTTTAAGAAACTATGTTCTAAGCAAATTCAAGGTTGAGTTTCCCATGTGTATTTGGTTATCGATTTGTTGGATCTTATGGACATCTAGGAATTTTATCATATTCGAAGAAGGGAGATTGGATGAGATGGATATGTTAGGGTATATTAATATTTTGTCTAGGGAGTGATTCGTGGCCAAATTTTGTGGTCGGATCGATGTGAATCTGTTGGTGTGGCAAACCAACCCTTCTTTCTTTTTAGTCGAGTAGAGATTTTCTATTGCTTTCTCTTTGGTGTTTTGATGATGTTGTAAGGGTTGAGACCTCCTTGTGCTTTTTTTTTTATATTACTTTTGTTTATAAAAAAAATCAATTAATTTCGATCAAGCAGTTCAAATTTATCTAGTCTAATTTGAAGCCATGGCAAACTCATAGTACAAATAATAAATGATGATATTGAAACAAGACCAAAAAAATAGTACCAGGTGGCCACGGTTTTCCTTGAAAACCCATGACCAATGAAAACTCGTAACATGTGTATACATCAAAATGTTAGAAGGTAGGTGTTGACACTTGTCACCCACGTCTAATTGTGTTCTTTATCAAAAGATAAAACGAAGAAGGAATTTAAGACGGGAAGAAAAATATTTTA
Source organism: Lathyrus oleraceus (assembly GCF_024323335.1). NCBI lineage: Eukaryota > Viridiplantae > Streptophyta > Magnoliopsida > Fabales > Fabaceae > Lathyrus > Lathyrus oleraceus. The sequence continues at coordinate 329,880,428 of NC_066582.1, read as the reverse complement.
ATTTAAATTAAAGTTTATTTCTTTTTGTAACTCATAAAGAATTCAATAATCATTTTAAAATGAATAATTAACTTCTTCATTGTACGCTTGATACTATATTTGAGCCGATTTTTTGCTTCTTCCTGTGATTAGAACATAGTATTGTAATATTTTCATTAATATTGAGTTTGTTTCTGAGAACTTATTTTGTTACATGACGCTAATTTCTTTAAGTGAGAGAAAAAGATCTCAAAAATCGTATTTTAAAATCATATTAAGTTCTTCTTGCTGTTGAGTATCAAGATATCATCACTTAAGCTTCATCTATAGAAGATAACTATAAGCCATAACATGTTGGAAATTTAAGAATATCTTTCAAAATTTTAATCTCTTAACAGAACAATTTCAATAAATAGATCTTAATTAAATAATTAATCATAAATTAGACGATAAAATTAAAAATTCTAAAATATTTCTTGCAATGTGTTTTAACTTTGATCATAAATATACATAAATATTGAATTGTGTAGTCCACCTGAGCATAAAAATGAATGTCTTGCAGAAATTTAACCATTAAGATTAGCATGAGAGTGACATCTTCTTATATTATGTAGAGTTGTCCACTAAAATTCTAATACTTGTATTTTAGGTTTTTTTAAAATTATCTCAATAATATTTATATTATTTAAAATTTTAATTAAATACGTAATATTAATTAAATTAAATCTTCGTTAAATTTTTAATTGAATAATCACATTATATTAACTTTTTAGTAAATTCTCAATTCTTATTTATTTAATTAAATTATATTTCTTTAAAAGAAAATTTATATGTGTTAATGTATTAAGAAATATTAAATATAATTATCATCAAACTAAATTAAATATTATTTTATTTAATTATTTGCTCTATTGCAAATATTTTATGTGTGTGATCATGTAAATTTTCTTATAATACTATTGTAATATTAAAAGTTTTATTTATATTATTAATAATAAGCGGTACATAGCAACACATCATTCACTTTCACAAGAGTTAGAAAAGGAGTACCACCACATCTGATTAGTCGTTGTAAGATAGGGATGATTGTATGTATGATGCATTCCACATTGATAGTGCGACCGTGATTATAAATAAGGTAGCACGCTACCTATCACAACGGTTATTTTAAACAACCGTTGTGATATATACAATTAATTTATTACTAATTATGTGGAATGCGTATTTCGCCAATGCTCATTAAATATATAACATTTCAATCTGATCTAGAATATTATAATATGACAAATTAAATTATATTATAAGAAAAAAGTTACACCTTCAATGCTAGACAATAATTCTTCAACCCTTATGTGCATTTTGCTCTTTAACAATTAGAATTTCATTTAATGCTCATAGTTCTTCAACCTCCCATTCCTTCATCTTTAGCTCATTAAACAAAATATTATTTACTTTGCAAACAATATTAGAGGTGGAGAAAATGACGGTTGAAGAACTAGAAATATTAAATCAGGTTCTCACGGTTAAAGAGCAAAATGTAAACAATGGGCTAAAGAAGTTTTGTCTATCATTGAACGGTATAATTTAGTTTCTAATATAACTTTATATATCATATTATAATTTTCTAATGCAACCCAAAAAATAAGGGGTTGGAAAAACCCTCAAACCACATAATATAAAATAAACTCATCTTTTAAACAAAAATTAACAACAACATTCATCAACAACAAACCTTAAACAACATAGAAGATACAACAAAAACCCTTATTAAAACAACAAAATCATCAAAACATAGGATAAACTATATACAACATAAAACTTTTATTACTAACAACAACAACATATCAACTCATAAAATGTTTTAGAAACATACATGTCCTATAATGGCATCTACAATGAAAGAAGAATGAAGCTAAAAACGAGAGTTGTAAACTTGTGATAAATTTGAATGGATGTCACTTTGGGTCTTTCACACAAGTTTATAGCGCTCACTTTAACTTCATCCTCGTTAATTTTTTCATTCACCTTCCCTGCCTACAAGTCAAAACCAGCAGAAAATTCAAACATCATGAAACAAAATATGAAACGTAAACAATGATACATAAACAACATAGTTCACTTATTATGTTAAACATTCACTTATATTAAGTTAACTTCTAAACAGATTTTAAAACATAAACTATAGTGAAGATGAACCTGTAAGGTAACCATTTCCTAAGATTTGATGCAACAAAGGTAACCCTTCGAAGAAGACGAGTTGACTGCATGAGTTTGGAGTTTCCATATGAGATAGACGAGTGACATAAATGTTGGAGTTTTGTTTTGAGAGAGACGGTCGTTATGTACTGCAGCGAGAGATAATTTCTCTTATATATAAATATGTAAGCCCTTTCACCACAGTTGATAATAAGAATCGTGATGAAATGATATCACCTTACACCACAATTAATTATATGAACTGTGATGATATACAAGGACAAACACATTTTGTCATGAAAAAATGGAAAATCATTGGTGTTGGGATTCTAAACCTTACACTCCAGGTACTTTTCACCATGATTGTTAACTATGACCATAGTGAAATATATTTTAGTAAATACTTAAAGAAAAAAAGTGTCTTAAAAAGAGTTATTACCATTGTTAACAGGAAGACTGTTGTAATATGGTATTACATAAGGTCTATTTTGTAGTAGTGATTGTTGCCCAAGTGACAAGAATGTAAGTGATTTGACTTGAGCTTTATGTGATAATGGTCACTTGTATAATTATCATTTTATCTTACATCTATATTGAACACAAGACATTGTATGTGTCACCATTCTATAGTATAATATTATATTTTTAACACCCTCGTATATTTAATAACAACAAACAAGGTCAATATCCTATATTGACTTACTTCAACATGATCATACATTTTACACTGATACTTGATCAATGGGCTCGACTCTCGTATATGTAGGAAGAATAAATTCCATATATGTTTCTACCTCCATATGACTCCCGTAGTACCAAATTAATCAATGTTATAATGTTCTTGTTACACACAAAATTTGACAGTAATAAAGTGATGAACACACTGTAACACCCGATTTAATTAATCACTTATATATTTATTTATTTGATTTAATTTAGTGATTTATTTAAATGATTATTTGTTTAATTTTGGGTGGTTTGATCTGTGAGTAGTATTTTTGGATAATGATGCTTAACTATTTAGTTTTAATGAGACTTAATTAATTAAATAATTAGAAATTAGTAAAATATGAGAAGTTGGGCCAAATTTATAAATTGAGGGAATTAAGTGGTGAGTGGAGTGAGGTGGAGTTTTAGTTGGAAAAAAAAAATAATTATGAGAAAATAATGAAATTATTATATAATTAAAAAATAGAGAAATAAGGATTATTTTAGGAGTTGTCAGTGAACATGAAAAGTTGGAGAAAGAGTCTTGGAGAGCCAAGGCTTGGAAAAGAAGATCTTAGAGGCTGATTTCTTGTGCTTTTGCTGAATTCATAAGATACGGGGGAGATTATTCATCATAGGGTATCTAATTCATGAAAGGGTAGAGAGGTTTCCTTTAACCTCCAATATAATATTTCTTCCTTTCCTTTATTTGTGTTGTTGATGAATTACATGAATGCAATGATTTGATTGCAAATTCGTGCTCTGTAATTGTGGTGATTGTTGGATATGCTAATTATTCATAGACATGATGTTTAATATGAAATTGAGGGTTTTAAAACATGAATGAGATTCTAAGTTTTTTGATGAATCAGTGGAATAAACATGTTAGATTAATAGAAAATAATATTCTAATGTGTGATGACCATATATGTCATGATTCTGGACTGTTTAGGAATGTTTGGGATTGAATTGGAGGGGTTTTAGGGGTTCTGTAGTGGCAAAATCACATTCTAACTTTTACTGGTCTGAGCGATCTCGCTTAACAAGGGTGAGTTTGCTTAGAGAGCTACTGTATTCAATGATGCGAGCATGATGGGGAGAGGGTTCTGGAGTTTTGTGAGTCTCGCTTAGCGAGTAGTGGTCTCGCTTAGCAAAAGTGATAGTGCAGAGTTGTTGTTTTTGTGTTGAGTTGTCGGTCCGTTTCCGATTCCAACGATAATTGGTTGCTATTTAGGTATGTTCAATAAGAGAAGTTGACATACTTGAGTGTTGTGTGAATATATATTCAATATGTGAATATATATTCAATATGTGAATATATGTTGTGAATTGTATATATAATTGTGTGAATTATTATACTTGTTTTGCAATTGATTGATGAGATGAGTGGTACATATTGAGAACTACTCGTATTGTTTTGAGTGCATGATCAATTACAATCAGAGTGGGGCTATAGTCTTTTCTATGTTGTTGTATGGTCGTTTACAGTCATATATGGGATATATTAGTTGTAATATTGTTATCATTGCATTGTGATATGCCATGCATCATGTGTTATCATTGTTGTGTGACAGAGGCATATTCGCTAGTTTAGAGTGGGGATTAATAACCTCTCGCAAGCTCAAAGTGAGGGCTTGGAGCTCAGAATGGGGGCTCGAGGTTCGTAGAGATTGGAACCCAGTTTGTATGAAGAACCAATTGTTGAGTCGATACCACATGCATATAGAGTCGAGTTGTGAGTCTAGTTTAGATTGGGGACCGTAATGAGCATGAGTTGAGCCAGTTGTTGCATTGCATTATATAATGATTGTGTAATTGAGATGTTTGTATATTGATAAATACCCTTGTATGAGTGTAAGAGTTTGACTGTGATGTGGGTGAGATGTAAATACATGATTGTTTGAGGTGCATATCTGATATGTGTATGACTCTGTAGTGTGTGAATCTATCCTGATTATTTTTTGCATTATTTATTATTTAAATGTATTCTCACCCATTTTTGTGTTGTTGCGTCCACGCTCCTCTAGAGTGCAGACAATCAGGTACTTGAGTAATAGCTTGGGGTTGAGTGTGGTGTTGTGCCTCTTTAGCTTCTTGTCATTTGAGTTTAGTTGGAGTCGTTATGATATGTAACACGAGGGGACGAGATGTTATGTTATTTATTTATGTTGCATATCTTCAATTACTTTTAACATTGAACCATTTGTCAAGCTTTTGGTCGTTGAGGCTTTTATGCCAACTATTTTCAAATTTTTCGCTTCTTATCAAACAAGTTATTTTTAATTATGTGGTTCAAATATCGAGTGATTTATATGTTGAGTAACATTCTACTTGTGAGATTTATGTTTTATTTATTTAATTGTTAAGTCGGGAAGTATGGTGTTACATAGTGGTATCAGAGCAGATCGGTCCATCTGACCAAGTTTTGTCATAATGTTATTACCTAGTATGCAACATGTGTATGAACATTGTCGATGCATGTTTCTTCTAATGGCTTCACGCTATTACCGATGCTTTGGAGTTAGTGGCTCAAGCGCTGCAGGGTCAGTAGAATCAGGTCGGTGATGTATTATGTGGATTAGGGAAAACATAGAGAAATAATCCGCCAACTTTCAAGGGTAGATATGATCCAGAGGGTGCTCAAGCATGGCTCGGAGAGATTGAGAAGATTTTCAAAGTGATGGATTATACCGAGGAACAAAAAGTATTGTTTGGTACTTGCATGTTGTTAGAGGAAGCTGAAGACTGATGGGATAACGCGCTTCAAAGACTGAAGGTTATTAGTACTAAGATTACTTGTGTTGTGTTTAGAGTGCATTTTCTAGAGAAGTACTTTTTTGAGGATGTGATCAGTAAGAAGGAGATCGAGTTCCTTGAGATGAAATAAGGAAATTTGACAGTTGTAGAGTATGTTTTAATGTTTGAGGAGTTTGTGAAGTTTTTTCCACACTACAATGGTGCAGTTGCTGAAATATATCAAGTTCAAGAGAGGCTTGAGACTAGAGGTTAAACAAGGTATTCGGTATCAAGAGATTCTTCGGGTTTATATACTAGTTAATAAGTGCAAAATTTATGACGAGGATAGAAGAGCCTGATCAGCTCAATATGAGAGTCTTAGTGAGAAGAAAGGGAAGAATCAGAATCGTGGGAAATCGTATAGTGCTCCAGCTGATAAAGGGAAGCAGAAGGTTGATCAGAAAGATGCGGGTGGGAAAGAGAAAAGTGGGGGATGGACTCTTAATTTTGTAAGATGTTTCAAGTGTGGTGAGTTTGGACATCGTGCTCCTGAGTGCAAGAGCACAACTGTGAATTTCTTCAAGTGTGGGAAGCCAAGTCAACGAGTTGCTAATTGTAGGAGTAATAATCTGACTGGATTTAACTGATGAGAGCAAGGTCATATTAGTACTCAATATGAGAAACCTAAGAAGCCTCAGTCTAGAGGGAATTGTTTTCTTTGAGTGGAGCAGAGACTACTACATCTGATAACTTGATTAAAGGTATGTGCTTTATCAATAATATTCCTTTGATTACTATTATTGATATGAGTGTGATGCTTTTGTTTATATTTGTAGAGTGTGTGTCGAGGTTGAATTTGGAGGTGTCTTCTATAAGTGGTAGCATGGTCATTGATACCCTAGCTAATGGTCCAGTGACTGCTTTATTAGTGTGCCAGAATTATCCTTTGATAATTTATGGTAGATATTTTCGGATTGAGTTTATGTGTTTTCCTCTAATTCAACTTGTTGTTATTCTGGGAATGATATGGTTGGAGTTCAACCATGTGTTCATCAACTATTTTGATAAGTCGATGCAATTTCTTGTTTTGATAAGTCGAGTTTCGTGACCGCGAGACATTTAGATTTATCCTTGAGTGAGAGTGCTTAAGTGTTCATGGTGCTCACGTCTTTGAGTGGTGGAAGCGATAGAATAATTACGGATCTACTTGTGGTGTGTAAGTACCCTGAAGTGTTCCTAGATGACATTAGTGATTTTCCGCTGGAGGGTGAGGTGGAGTTTGCTTTAGACTTCGTACCTGGTACGGGTCCCATGTCGGTGGCTCCTTATAGGATGTCTACTTAAGAGTCGAGTGAGCTGAAGAAAAAGTTAGAGGATCTAGTTGAGAAGAAGTTTGTTCGACCGAGTGTTTTACCGTGGGGAGCACCGATGTTGTTAGTTAAGAAGAAATATGGAAGCATTAGGCTGTGTGTTGACTATCGACAACTAAACAAGGATACTATCAAGAAGAAGTTCCCACTTTTGAGAATTGGCGATCTGATTGATTAATTGGTTGGTGCTCGTGTGTTTAGAAATATTGATTTTCATTTGGGTTATCATCAGATTCATGTGAAGTTAGAAGATATTTTGATGACTACGTTCAAGACGAGGTATGGTCCTTATGAGTATTCTGTATGCCGTTTGGTGTGTCTAATGCACCTAGAGTGTTCATGGAGTACATGAATAGAATATTCCATCCGTACTTGGATTAGTTTGTGGTTGTGTTCATCCACAATATTTTGATATATGCCAATTTCGATGAAGATCATACGAAACATCTAAGGGTTGTATTGGAGACTTTGAAATAGATGAAGTTGTATGCAAAGTTTTCTAAGTGTGATTTTTGGTTGAAGGAAATAATTTTTCTTGGCTATGTGATATCTAGTGGTGGTATCATAGTGGATCCATCAAAGATAGATGTTGCGCTGCAATGGGAGACTCCGAAGTCTGTTACTGAGATCAAAAGTTCTATTGGTTTGGCTGGTTATTACTGGAGGTTTATTGAAGGCTTTTCAAAGTTAGCATTTCCTTTGACTCAACTGACTCTAAAGGGTCAAGCTTATCTGTGGAGTGTTCAACGTTAAAAGAATTTTCAATAACTCAAGAGGAAGTTGATGTATGCTCCATTTTGATTTTTCTAAGTCCAAGTTAATCATTTGTTGTGTATTGCGATGCTTCGAAGATGGGGCTAATGTTGGTGTAAGCCCTAGAGGCCAATACTTTTGGTACTTGTATCGAATTATTTATTAATAATAAAAGGCTTTTTCTTTATTACGTTTGTTTAATAAAGTCCCTAGAATAGCTAGTCTGTTTAATGTATCAAGTATGACTTAATCATGAGATCACATTAAACATAAGGACACTATTCTTAAAGTATCCGTAGTCGAGCTTTAGTGTGAAGTGGGATAACATTAAAGCATTAAGACTATTATGTTTGTAGACTGATGATCACATCTCATGGATCATGGATAAAGGGTTATCAAGTCTTAAACATAGGTATGAATATTAAGAGTAATATTTATACCGGATTGACCCGCTATGAGAATACTATATAGAAAGTTATGCAAAGTGTCATAAGTTATTCTCATGGTGATAATAGTGTATTCCACTCTTCGACCTGAAACCACTATGGATCCTAGATGTAGAGTCGAGTGCTTTATTGCTGATCCAACGTTGTCCGTAACTGGATAACCATAAAGACAGTTAATGGGTACTCCACAAAGCATGCTGAGGGACATGAGTGTCCTAGATGGAATTTGCCCATCCTGCGTAACAGGATAAATGTCTATGGGCCCAATATTGAACTGAGCAAGGATGACACGGTCTATGCCTTGTGTTCAATATAGACATAAGGGCAAAAGGGTAATTATACACATAAGTATTATCACATAAGGAATTGTCAGATCACATGACATTTTCGTGTCTTGGGTAGCAGTGATGTGTTGCTAGATACCGCTCACTGTTTATTATATTAAATGTGTGATTTAATGTAATTGTCAACGTCGCGAAAACCTATAGGGTCACACACAAAGGACGGATTGGTAAGAGATAGAGTAACTAAGGAATACCGTAAGGTACGGTGCCCTTAAGTGAATTATAGAACATCGTAAGGTACGGTGTACTTGAGTAGAATACGAAATATGGTAAGGTACCATGGGCTTAAGTGATTTTGGGCATATTATAAGATATGGGCCAAAATACACTTAAGTGGGCTTTTAGCTTGAAGCCCACACAAGTGGTTCTATAAATAGAACCCTTGTGCAGAAGCAAAAATTTGCGGTTGCATTATTTTCGTTTTCTATCACTCTCTCCCTCTCTCACTCAAAGCCTTCATTCGTACCAGCTAGCACTGAGATTGAAGGAACCCGTTCGTGTGGACTGAGTAGAGACGTTGTCATCGTTCAACGTTCGTGATCGCTTCGTGGATTTGCATCAAAGGTTTTGATAGTCACAAGAGATCTGCACCAAAGGTTTCAACCGTCACAAGAGGTAAATATTCTATCACTGATCATGACCATTCGTAAGGATCTCTAAAGGAGAAATTTTTAATTTCCGCTGCGCTTTGGGTCGCAATTCTCCTTCAGCTAAGTGGTCTATTGATGCAGAATGGTCAAGTTTTGGCTTGTTCTTCTAGACAATTGAAATTTCATGAAAGGTATTGTCCTACGCATGATCTAGAGTTGGAAGGCGTGGTGTTCGTGTTGAAAATTTAGAGGCATTACCTAGTTGGTTCAATATTTGAAGTGTTCAGTAACCGCAAGAGTTTGAAGTACTTGTTCGATCAGAAAGAGTTGAATATGAGGCATTACCTGGTTGGTTCAATATTTGAAAGATTATGATTTTGGTTTGAGTTACCATCTTGGTAAAGCCAATGTTGTAGCTGATGCGTTGAGTAGGAAGTCATTGCATATGTCGATACTGATAGTTTGAGACTTTGAATTGATTGAACAATTCAGAGACCCGAGTTTCGTGTGTATGGGGATATTGCTAATAGTGTGAATTTGGGTGTGTTAAAGCTGACAAGTGGTATCCTTGAAGAGATCAGAGAAGGTCAGAAAATCGATTTGAGATTGGTCGACCGACTGGTGTTGATTAATCAAGGTAAATGAGGTGATTTCAGGATCGATGAGAATGATATGAAGAGGTTTAAAGATAGAGGTTGTGTACCTGATGTGCTAGAGATCAAGAAGAGTACTCTTGAGGAAGGTCATATGATTTTATTTGCATGTCTCTAATATCTGGTTATTGTGTTGCTTGTCTTATCGCTTTCATCTTTGGTTTATTTCGATTCGTTGAGTCTCCTTCATGATTTCATTTCTCGTGTTTAGCAAGCACAAAACTTTGGTTAGATTTGATCTTGATCAATAGCATATGATAGTGAAATGAAATTGCCTTGTGTTTTTAGGAAAATTTTGATTCAAGGTAAAATCTCAAAAAGCTTTTGAAAATTTGAGATTTTACAAGATTGAATAGAATCATTTTGTTTTACATTAAATTTTTTATCCTTATCAATTTGGACAGTATTGTCGCAACCTGAAAAATACAGTGCGCGAAAAAAAACAACTGGCAAAAGAAAAATGACAGAAGAGTCGCCACCGTGCGTTATTTATCCTAAAGGAGGGAAAGGAAACGCTCGAAGTAAACCTGAAAAAAAGGAAAGGAAAAGACGGGGTCTCGCAACCAAGTCTTGGGTTCGGGAGTCGGTTATGGGAAGGGAAGGTATTAGCACCCCTATGCATCCATAGTATTCTACGGGATCCACTTTTGTGGTTCTTGTCTAAAGGGTGTGAGTTTATCTAATGCTAGTTACTAAAAAAGGGTTAAATGAAAATGACTCGCGCGGATGTCACATCCACTGCATACGTATCTCATCTGAATATGAGAATCAGAGTCTTCGTAGCTCGGCTGACCTATGGGTTGGGGGGATGTGTGCTCGCTAAGACATCGCGTCTTATGCCTACGTATCTCATCTGGAATGAGAATCAGAGCAAGCCGTAGTTCGGCTAACTACGGGGTTATGGAGTGGGTTTTGGACGAACGACGTTACTACGCAATCTACCGGATGCTCGACCTTTGGAGACTTACTCACCTGTAGTAGAAGGAGTAAAAGTGTGTTTAGGAGAAGAAAAATTAATGAAGGGTTAGGGTTTGGAGAACTCATGCAAAAAGGCAGTCCTTGACGAAGGAACCTATAAAAAAACACACAAAAACATTGCCTCCTATCGAGGTCTTCCAGCTAGGAAAGCAGTAAAATGCGGGAAAAATGTAAAAGTACCACGCGGATAAAGATCCGAAGTAACAGCAGTTAGAGGAATGGGAAACCTAGGGATCCTTCCAAGCTAAACACCATCAAAGAAAGTGAGTCAGTACAGGTAATCGGAATGAAACCTCCAGAGGGTATCCCACAAATAAAGTGGAAAACCACGCAAGTTATCCCTGCAAAAGTCATGTGAGCCCTCACAAAAACTCAACAAAAGGGTTAGTGAAACACGATAAGCATTTTTTTCATGGATAACAATATGGTTTCAGAAACCTCAAACCCTGTGGCATACACTTCAGAAATTAAACGATTAAAGCATTCAAGGCATTATTTACACATTCATACATAATTATGACCCGTGGGCAAAAACCTAATGAAATTCATCCATCATACCTCAAACATTCAGATGACCCAAATTAAGAGCATAAAGGTAATGGGAATAAGGGCAAACCTGATTGGAGAGCTTGATTGAAATTGAGTGGCACCCGTGAGGTTTACAAAACAATCTTTAGGGTTTATGTGAGGCAGAGGTGATTCTGTGCAGTTGAGTTCCCTTCAGGGTTTGGAGGCTGCTCTGAGTTCTTTGTCAGGTTTCTCTCCAGGTTTTGTCCAGGGTTTTGTTTCAAGGAAACCCCAGAGTATTTTGCTTCTCTTCCTTTTTCTCAAGTGAAGCCTTGGCATTTATAGACTGAATTTCATGGCTTTGTGGGCTCAAATGAGAGAGACCCAAATCCAAAATTTTTTGTTATAATTTATTTATTTATTTATTATTATTATTATTATTTATTTATTTATTTATTTATTTATTTATTCGTTTTTTTTTCGTTTTTTTTTTAAATAAAGTTTCTTGGATCTAATTCTGATTGACATGATGAAATGCAATGTATCTAATGTTAAATGACCTAAAAATGAATGCATGCATGAGGTGTAAAGCGTATGCTTCCAGGAAAAATAAAGGGTGAATTTTGGGGTATTACAGCTGCCCCTATTCAATCAACTGGAGACCTGGAAAGAAGATAGCAGCGGCTTCCGTGCTTTCGAGGTATCAAGGGATTGAATACAATAAAAGCCCAAAAATTTGCACTGAAGTGAAGTGAAGTAACAATGTCTGTCAGAATCAGCAAAGAGGTGGTCTTGAAAGAAGAATCCGTCTGGTACGGTGAGAGTCAGTCTGAATACCGAAAAAGAATGTTAACTTGGATACCAAAATAAATGGTAACACAGAAATAACCATGGCCTGAATGCCGCTCATCAGTCTGAATACTGGAAATGACTTCGATCTGAACATCGGGAGATATGAGATTATTAATATCGGTCTGAACACCGAGAGGCTGGCCGGAATGCCACAAGTTGCGTCGACCTGAACGTCGGAAACTTCTTCGATCTGAACATCGGAAAATTGGCCTGAATGCCACAAGTTGCATCGACCTGAACGTCGGAAACTTCTTCGATCTGAACATCGGAAAATTGACCTGAATGCCACAAGTTGCATCGACCTGAACGTCGGAAACTTCTTCGATCTGAACATCGGAAAATTGACCTGAATGCCACAAGTTGCATCGACCCGAGCGTCAGAAACTTCTTCGATCTGAACATCGGAAAACTGGCCTGAACGCCACTTCGGTCTGAATACCGGAAACTGGCCTGAACGCCACTTCGATCTGAATATCGGAAATTGGCCTGAATGCCACTTCGATCTGAACATCGGAAAATTGGCCTGAATGCCACTTCGGTCTGAATACCGGAAAATTGGCCTGAATGCCACAAGTTGCATCGATCTGAACGTCGGAAACTTCTTCGATCTGAACATCGGAAAACTGGCCTGAACGCTACTTCGGTTTGAATACTGGAAACTGGCCTGAACGCCACTTCGATCTGAATATCGGAAATTGGCCTGAATGCCACTTCGGTCTAAATACCGGAAAATTGGCCTGAATGCCACTTCGGTCTGAATACCGGAAAAACTTCTTGCCTGTCAGCATCGGCAGAAATAAGGAAAGATAATAGAGGCGGCGCATGGGCCAATGACACTTGCTGGGGATAACAAAGGTAAGTCATGAACAATCTTCAGTCTGAGTACTGGAAACAACTTCTAGCTTATCACTTGGGATACCGAGAATGTTTTATGCTTACATGCGTATGTTTGAATTTTTCAATGGCGTAATGCTCCATCAAAATGGAAATGCTACGCGATTTGGAAGGATGCAATGCAATATGATTTTACATGCAGGGTTGCGAAATGCTGGGTAGAATGCCAAGCTGAGGCAAGGGGATCTGCTGGGGAAATGATCACCATCTTCTGGACCCTGGCAAGGCTGCTGGAGATGCACAGCGCAAAGAATTATGTGGGGAAATGACCCGCCACACGGTGTTCTAGCAATGACGAAATGCCGAGATTCAGACTGGGGAGAGAACGACACTGAAAACCTGCTGTTGGGGAAAGCGATAGTGGTTCTGGCAACCACGATCTGCGAGAGATGACTCAGCAGGGGAAGCAAACACTGATACGGTACCGAGGTTCTGCTTCAAGGAAAGAAACCATGGATCTAGCATTGGGATTATCGATCTGGCCTCGAACTCTAAGGAGCAGCCACTTCTGCTGGGAAGATACAGTCTGGCACTGTCAACTCCGCTGGGGATATATAGTCTGGCACTGTCAACTCTACTGGGGAGTGTATGTCCTGAAACAAACGCTTGGGGAAGTACAGTGGTGAGAACCTGTTGGGGATTGAAGAATCCAACACTCTGATCAGCTCTGCAGGGATAAGACACCGGATTCGTCTGTTGGCGACTTCACTGGGGAAGATATTCACGATCATCTGTAGGGGATTTTAAGGAAATGCCCCGAGGATATCTGTTCTGAATAGACGATCCAAAGCACTTAAAATTTACAGCAATTTTAAATGTTTATTAAGCATGTACCTGTAAAGCCCTTATGTATCATGATGCAATGTTTATCAAAAATTCGGACGTCATTTTTGCAAACAAAACAGTAAAATGAAAATGAAAACAGAGATATACTGAATAACATGATTTTATTGATTGAATGGCCTCTGAATAGGCATTTACATCAGGAAGCAATCCCTGGAAAGAGGTAATCGCACAAAAGATAAAAACAGAAATTAATCTAATGGCAATGTGAAATGGATTTCTATTGGGTTCCAATTTTGCTATGACTTGCCCGTCTTCAAGATCCTCCAGATGATCAGCCTTCTGAAAAGGTGATTGGACTGTTTCCTACCTTTCTAAAATTTCCAGTCATCGACATGAGATGAGATTCAGAACTAACTAAGAACGCAGTCGTTCGCTTAATCCCTAACTTTTGCCTGGATCGCCCTTTTCGGGTTTTCAATCCACCGGGATACCCATTTTTGCCTAAGTTGCCTTTTTAGGTTTTCAACTTACCGGGTGTACGATCTTTTCATTTTTAATCCCTAATTTTTGCCCGAACCTTTTCATTTTTTTGGTTCGTCGGGATGCCCATTTTTGCCTGGACTATTCTTTTTACTGTCCAGCGGGTCTATTTTATGCCAAGTATTTTTTAACTGCATCTGAGTTCACAGGGGAAGTGAAGTTTTCACCATCCATGGTTGCAAGCATTAAGGCCCCACCATCAAAAACCTAGGTGACAATATACGGTCCATCATAGTTAGGAGTCCACTTGCCCCTGTGATCTGTCTGAGGAGGAAGGATCCTTTTCAACACTAAATCTCCGACGTGGAAACAACGAGGACGCACTTTCTGATCAAAGGCTCTCTTCATCTGACTTTGATACAACTGCCCATGACAAATGGCTGCCATTCGCTTCTCTTCGATAAGACTCAACTCATTGAACCTTGTCCGAATCCATTCAGCTTCGTCTAACTTGACATCCAACAGGACTCTTAGAGAAGGAATCTCCACTTCAATAGGTAGGACTGCTTCCATACCATACACCAGGGAGTAAGGGGTTGCCCCAATCGACGTACGTACTGAAGTACGATACCCATGCAAGGCTAAGGGTAGCATCTCATGCCAATCTCTGTACGTGACGACCATCTTCTGCACAATCTTCTTTATGTTCTTATTTGCCGCCTCAACAGCGCCGTTCATCTTAGGGCGGTAAGGGGATGAATTGTGATGCTGAATGTTGAAGTTTTGACACAACTCCTTCATCATTTTGTTGTTGAGATTAGAACCATTATCAGTAATGATTCTTTCAGGAATCCCATAGCGACAAATGATTTCTTTCTTGATGAAACGGGCAACCACATGTCTGGTGACATTCGCGAACGACACTGCTTCGACCCACTTGGTGAAATAGTCGATGGCAACAAGGATGAAACGATGCCCATTGGAAGCAGTCGGCTCAATCTTTCCAATCATGTCAATACCCCACATAGCAAACGGCCACGGTGAAGACATCACATTCAGAGGATTCGGCGGTACATGCACCTTATCAGCATAAATCTGGCATTTATGACACTTCCGAGCATACTTGAAACAATCTGATTCCATGGTCATCCAATAATAACCTGCTCTCAACAATTTCTTAGCCATTGCATGTCCGCCGGCATGAGTACCGAAGGAACCTTCATGAACTTCCTACATTAACATGTCCACCTCGTGGCTATCCACGCATCTGAGCAAAACCATGTCGAAGTTCCTCTTATACAACACATTGTCTTTGTTCAAGTAGAAACTGCCTGCCAATCTTCTCAAAGTCTTTCTGACATTGTTGGATGCCCCTGCAGGGTACTCTCGATTCTTCAGAAAGCACTTGATATCGTGATACCAGGGCTTGTCATCGACTACCAGTTCAGCAGCAAACACATACGCGGCCCTGTCAAGGCGCATCACATCGATCCTGGGAGCATGGTTCCAACGAATTACCTTGATCATGGAGGATAGAGTAGCAAGTGCGTCTGCCATCTGGTTCTCATCACGAGGTATATGATACAATTTTACTGTTGTGAAGAAAGTCAACAGTCTTCTCGTGTAATCTCTGTAGGGGACCAGAGTGGGCTGGAGAGTATTCCAATCACCATTCACTTGATTGATCACCAGAGATGAATCTCCGAAGATGTCCAGAGTCTTGATTCTCAGATCAATGGCTTGCTCAATACCCAAGATACAGGCCTCGTACTCAGCTTCATTATTTGTGCACTCAAAAGTCAAACCAGCGGTGAAAGGCATGTGGGCACCTTTCGGAGTAGTAATGACAGCGCCAATTCCACTTCCTCTAGCATTGACAGCCCCATCAAACAACAAAGTCCACTTTTCATTTGGATCAGGTCCCTCCTCAACAACTGGCTCTTCACAGTCTTTCATCTTGAGGAACATGATGTCTTCATCTGGAAAATCAAACTTCATCGGCTCATAATCATCAATCGGCTGCTGAGCAAGATAGTCTGACAGAATATTCCCTTTGATGACTTTCTGGGATGTATACTGGATATCGTACTCTGTCAGTACCATTTGCCAACGAGCCACCCTTCCGGTGAGAGCTGGCTTCTCGAATATGTATTTGACTGGATCCATCTTGGAGATCAGTAGGGTTGTGTGAGACAACATGTATTGTCTCAATCGCTTAGCAGCCCATGCAAGTGCACAACATGTCTTCTCAAGCATTCAGTATCTCGACTCGCAATCTGTGAACTTCTTACTCAAGTAGTAGATGGCATGTTCTTTCCTACCTGTCTCATCGTGTTGACCGAGAACATAACCCATAGAATTGTCAAGTACTGTCAAGTACATAATCAATGGTCTCCCTGGGACTGGAGGCATAAGGATAGGAGGATTCTGCAAATACTCTTTTATCTTCTCGAAAGCCCTTTGACAATCTTCATTCCACCTGATAGCCTGATCTTTCCTCAGCAATTTGAAAATTGGCTCACACGTGGCTGTTAGGTGAGAGATGAACCTTGCAATGTAGTTCAACCTCCCTAAGAAACTACGGACTTGCTTCTCTGTTCTTGGCTCTGGCATTTCCTGTATTGCTTTCACTTTGTCAGGATCCACCTCAATCCCTTTTCCGCTAACGATAAAACCCAGTAATTTTCCCGATCTCACCCCGAAAGTGCACTTGTTCGGGTTAAGTCTCAGTTTGAATTTCCTCAAACGCTCAAACAGTTTCTGCAAATTCACCAAATGTTCTTCTTCTGTCTGAGATTTAGCAATCATATCGTCCACATAAACCTCGATTTCATGATGAATCATATCATGGAACAGAGTCACCATAGCTCGTTGATATGTTGCTCCGGCATTTTTCAGACCAAACGGCATCACCTTGTAGCAGAAGGTGCCCCATGGGGTTATGAAAGTTGTCTTTTCCATGTCTTCTGGTGCCATCTTGATTTGGTTATAGTCAGAAAAGCCATCCATGAAGGAGAATACCGAGAACTGAGCTGTATTATCCACCAAAACATCGATGTGAGGTAATGGGAAATTATCTTTAGGGCTAGCTCTGTTCAGATCCCGGTAGTCGACACACATCCGTACCTTTCCATCCTTCTTAGGTACTGGGACGATGTTTGCAACCCATGGCGGATAATTGGTGACTGCTAGAAACCCTGCATCCAACTGCTTTTGCACTTCTTCCTTTATCTTGACAGCCATCTATGGTCTTGTTCTTCTGAGCTTCTGCTTGACCGGAGGACAACCTTCTTTGAGAGGCAAGCGGTGTACCACGATGTCTGTGTCCAGCCCAGGCATGTCCTGATAAGACCAGGCGAAGATGTCAACGTATTCTTGCAGCAATTCAATCAGCCCTTTCTTCACATTGTCTTCTAAAGCAGCCCCTATCTTGATTTCTCTCTTGGCGTCCTCGGTGCCGAGATTAATCACTTCAACAGACTCTTGATGCGGTTGAATAACCCTTTCCTCTTGTTTTAATAACCTGGTAAGCTCTTCAGGGAGTTCACAGTCTTCATCACCCTCTTCTTCAGCTTGAAAGATTGGATTTTCAAAGTCGAAGCGAGCCGTAGCAGAAACGTTATCAATAGGATCCGGTGATGTGCATCTACATGAGTGATGGTATGTGCTTATGAGTGTGAAAGAAAAAAGTGAAAACTAAACAAAACATTGCCATTTTTTTATTTTGAAAAACTGCAAAAATAGAAAGACAGGGAACAAAATATTTGAATGCAAAAATACGTCCTTTATTTATGATAAAAATGCAAATGTCACATAGATGAGCCCTACAATGAGTCATTACGCCCTGGGCGGAACGTAAGACTTGGATATGCATGAATAAACAAAGAAAATTACTCTTCAAGAAGAGTGACTTGGATAATCTCTTCAGAAGACCAATTGTTGATGACTTCACCCGGGATCCTCGGACGCACCCAGTTGTCAATGTCACAATCACTATCCCCATCTTCTTCGTTGACCGCAGAGACCTGACCATACTGAATGATGCCAGCACTGGAGAAAGTGATCGGCCCCTGAAGTGTTGTAGAAGTCAAAACTGGCTGATACCCAATCCCGAACTTATCTTCTTTCATTGGTAATTCCAACAGACGCCCCGAACCGGGAGCAACACCTGAATCTACCACGGCCCGTGCCTACTTAAAGCATGAGATAGAGGCACCCGCCTTAACCTCTTCCACCGGAGCTGCATCCTTGACTTGAACTGACTCAAAGGCCTGACACAGAGTCTCATGAATTTCACCTTCTACTTCTACATACTTGAATGTAGACAGGTTACTGACCAGGATGTCCTCCTCACCACAGACGGTGATAATTCGTCCGTTGACCGGAAACTTAATCTTCTGATGTAGAGTTGAAGAGACTGCCCCAGCATTATGGATCCAAGGACGACCCAGCAGGCAACTGTAGGAAGGACTGATATCCATCACGTAGAAGACAGTGTTGAAGGTTTGTGATCCAATCAGAATTGGCAATTCTACCTCTCCAAACACCGATCTCTTAGAACCATCGAAAGCTCTCACAATAAGATCTGAAGGTTTCAAGACCAAACCCTCTACTTCTAACCTCGACAGGGCTCTCTTGGGTAGCACATTGAGAGAGGAGCCTGTATCCACCAGAACATGCGATAGCACGGTGTCTCTGCATTCCATCGAGATGTGCAGAGCCTTGTTATGATTGCGTCCGGCTGGTGTCAAGTCAGAATCGGTAAAACCCAACCCGTTGCTTGCATGCACATTGGCGACGATCCCTTCTAGTTGGTTTACCGAGATTTCTTGAGGTACATATGCAGCATTAAGAACCTTCAGAAGTGCCTCCCTGTGTGCCTCGGAACACAATAGGAGTGAGAGAATGGATATCTTGGACGAAGTCTGAATCAACTGATCGACTACCTTGTAGTCTCTTTTCTTTATGATTCTCAGAAGCTCGTCCACATCCTTTGCAAAAGTGGGCTCAGAACCATCCTGGGGTGCAGAGGTACCCTCATTCACGACTTGCTTGCCTTTGGTTTTCGCCGCAGCATCAGCATTATCAGCTTGGGTAACCGGTGGTGAGAACAATCTACCACTCCTGGTGAATCGGCCGATTCCACCGACATTATCCACTGCGGGACCGTCAAGTTCAGGCTTCTGACCCTCTTCTACTTTCAGTGGCCGTTCCTTCCTATGATCGTGCGTATACACGCTCCCCCCATAATGCCACGGAATGGCCCTTTCACTGGTGAAAGGTAAAGGACCAGGGGTTGTGATGGTCATAGTAGATCGTCGCACTGGTGGCACGGGTTGCGCTTCTGGCACACTGATCTGATTAGTTGGGTAGAAAATAGTGATAGTAGCAATATCACAGTCGTACTCGGAAATCTCATTCATTGAAATGCAAGCATCCGAAACATCGGGATCAAGTTCAATTATATCAGGATCATCCACATTGGAAAAAATAAATACATCATCATGGATTACAGAATCAGTAGGAACAACATCTGCGAATTCATCAGTAGCATCTTCAAACCCTTCTTCCTCAACCCCTTCCACAAACTCTTGGACAGAAAAGTCTTCAACCTGGAGGATACCCTTGTCGAGCAAGGCCTGGATACCCTGCTGTAGCTTCAAACAATCTCCACTCTGAGTGGCACAATCCAAACAACCCTTCCCACAACCGGGGAAAACATCGGCCTTCAGCAAGCATCCTTTAATCTCTAACAACGGAGTCTTCAACTTCAACACATCCTTAATGGACTTGGCTTTTCCCCCTATCATGTTAACGTTCGCACCACCATGCTGGGGCATGGGATTGTTAACGACATTCAGAGCCGGTGCAAGGTCGATGGCCTTTGAATCTATGAGGTCCTGAACTACGTGCTTAAAAGCTTTGCAGTTCTCAATATTGTGGCCAGGTGCCCCAGAGTGGAAACTACACCTAGCGTTGGCGTCGTAACCCACCGGAAGTCTACCAACAGGAGGAGCCAGAGTGCGCAGTTGCACAAGTTGTAGTTGTTGAAGACTAGAAAGCAACTGAGCGTACGACATTGGGAGGGTGTCGAAACGCCGGTCCATCATCCTTTGCCTCTGTTGATAAGCGGGTCTGTTACCCGGTTGTTGCTGCTGTTGATACTGAGCTGGTTGACGTTGTGGTTGTTGTTGTTGTAGCGGTGCTGCAGCTGGAATGGTCACAGCCGCAACATACGGTTGCTGATGATAATTCTGAAAGTTATTCCTCCGGTTATCCCTGTTCTGATAAGAAGATATGACATTTGCATCCCCTTCTCTCCTCTTCTGACACATATTAGCCTTCCAGACTGATTCCTCCAAATAGGTGGTTGAAGCAACCATGCTGAGATCGGGCAGAAACTCAGAACTGTAGAACAATAACTGTGACCTGATAGGAACTCTGAGAAAACTGGCAATCTCCTCCAGAGTAGGGACCAAAATATAATCCGGGAAAGTGAAACATCTCAGTGGAGGGTCATAGAACTGTAGCAGTGTGAATAGAGCGTCATGTTGATCTTTGGAAAGAACCGTGACGAAACTTAGAATCAGACCGTAATCCTCTCGGAATCCTTGAAGAGAACCAGGATCCATTAACTGCATCAACTGTTGGATGGGCTCCAGACAGACCACCGGAAACATGTAGGCGACAAGTCTCTTTCTGCCAATATCCATTTTAAGAGAACCAGAAAAACTCCGACTGGAATCAAGAAGAAGATTTAAACCCCTTTGAGATGGATAAACATGTGTTAAATGATATGAATGCAAATGATGTGATAATGTGAATGCAATGCAGTGGCATGTCAATCAGGATTGCTGTATCTGCTTGAACATCTATCGGGTTACACTGTCTGAAGAGAAAACCACTGAGGAGTATAATACAAGTTCAAAGCTCTTCTCCAGGAAACCGGGTTGGTTGGAGGTTAAGGTTTCCTGAATTTAGCCCGCCCCTCACTGGTAGGTTCTAAGAACAAAAGTTCGTCAACTTCAGCCCTTCAGTCGCGAATAATACGTTTACCACTGAGGGTTTGCCACTATTACGGGATAAAAGACCTCCACTGACTCCCCTCAACAGGACATCCTAAAGCAAGTTCCCCAGTCTTGGGGTCCTCGGATTAATCAGCGAGAATGCGCCCACCAGAGCTAATATAATCACGTCTCGGAGGAGAGGCCTCGACTGAGTTCTCGGGAAATGGTCACCAGAGTCAACGATTTCTAAAGGAACATCATGTCGTTACGGAACATCCGTAGGACATAATATATCCAAAAGGAACCTCGTCTGGGTGTGGTTCTTCACGAACGACTTAACGTAGCAACATGCCACGCAAGCCTCATGATCATCCACTCTAAAACCTGTGTGTACTCTCAAGCCTGGGTAATGGGCTTATCTCTCGTAGAACATCCCATCCCAACAAACAAACAACAGCTCCAACAGATACAGCAGATGAATGCAAGCAAGTAAGTAAATAAATGTACAAAAGCATGAACACCCAATAAACAAGAAATCACAAAAGCTAGGAGGGACTCGCTTAGGGAAGATGGACCAGCAAGAGGTCAACTTCTTAAGTCCACAGCAGAGTCGCCAGCTGTCGCAACCTGAAAAATACAGTGCGCGAAAAAAAACAACAGGCGAAAGAAAAATGACAGAAGAGTCGCCACCGTGCGTTATTTATCCTAAAGGAGGGAAAGGAAACGCTCGAAGTAAACCTGAAAAAAAGGAAAGGAAAAGACGGGGTCTCGCAACCAAGTCTTGGGTTCGGGAGTCGGTTATACGAAGGGAAGGTATTAGCACCCCTACGCATCCATAGTATTCTACGGGATCCACTTTTGTGGTTCTTTTCTAAAGGGTGTGAGTTTATCTAATGCTGTTTACTAAAAAAGGGTTAAATGAAAATGACTCGCGCGGATGTCGCATCCACTGCATACGTATCTCATCTGAATATGAGAATCAGAGTCTTCGTAGCTCGGCTGACCTATGGGTTGGGGGGATGTGTGCTCGCTAAGACATCGCGTCTTATGCCTACGTATCTCATCTGGAATGAGAATCAGAGCAAGCCGTAGTTCGGCTAACTACGGGGTTATGGAGTGGGTTTTGGACGAACGACGTTACTACGCAATCTACCGGATGCTCGACCTTTGGAGACTTACTCACCTGTAGTAGAAGGAGTAAACGTGTGTTTAGGAGAAGAAAAATCAATGAAGGGTTAGGGTTTGGCGAACTCATGCAAAAAGGCAGTCCTTGACGAAGGAACCTGTAAAAAAACACATAAAAACATTGCCTCCTATCGAGGTCTTCCAGCTAGGAAAGCAGTAAAATGCGGGAAAAATGTAAAAGTACCACGCGGATAAAGATCCGAAGTAACAACAGTTAGAGGAATGGGAAGCCCAGGGATCCTTCCAAGCTAAACACCATCAAAGAAAGTGAGTCAGTACAGGTAATCAGAATGAAACCTCCAGAGGGTTTCCCACAAATAAAGTGGAAAACTACGCAAGTTATCCCTGCAAAAGTCATGTGAGCCCTCACAAAAACTCAACAAAAGGGTTAGTGAAACACGATAAGCATTTTTTTCATGGATAACAATATGGTTTCAGAAACCTCAAACCCTGTGGCATACACTTCAGAAATTAAACGATTAAAGCATTCAAGGCATTATTTACACATTCATACATAATTATGACCCGTGGGCAAAAACCTAATGAAATTCATCCATCATACCTCAAACATTCAGATGATCCAAATTAAGAGCATAAAGGTAATGGGAATAAGGGCAAACCTGATTGGAGAGCTTGATTGAAATTGAGTGGCATCCGTGAGGTTTACAAAACAATCTTTAGGGCTTATGTGAGGCAGAGGTGATTCTGTGCAGTTGACTTCCCTTCAGGGTTTGGAGGCTGCTCTGAGTTCTCTGTCAGGTTTCTCTCCAGGTTTTGTCCAGGGTTTTGTTTCAAGGAAACCCCAGAGTATTTTGCTTCTCTTCCTTTTTCTCAAGTGAAGCCTTGGTATTTATAGACTGAATTTCATGGCTTTGTGGGCTCAAATGAGAGAGACCCAAGTCCAAAATTTTTTGTTATATTTTATTTATTTATTTATTATTTTATTTATTTATTTATTTATTTTTTTGTTTTTTTTGTTTTGTTTTTTTAAATAAAGTTTCTTGGATCTAATTCTGATTGACATGATGAAATGCAATGTATCTAATGTTAAATGACCTAAAAATGAATGCATGCATGAGGTGTAAAGCGTATGCTTCCAGGAAAAATGAAGGGTAAATTTTGGGGTATTACAAGTATCTCAACTCAGCAATTTGATCCTGGTCATATTTTACACTTGATCCTGATCAATTGTCTGAGAACAAATTTTTGTCTAATTTTATTCGAATCAGATAGCGCACATGATTCTAATCAATTCCACTTTTCAAAAATGTTATTTGATTCTGTTTGATTTGATTCAAATCAAACTTCCAACATGATCCGAATCAAATTGTTTTGCCTAAAAATCATGCCAGTTCTGAGATATTTGATTCTAATCACATTTTGTTCTTTATTGAATTAGAAGGCATTTGATTCGAATCATGTTTCCTCTTATCTGAATCAACTGGCATATTTATAAAAAATTAGCTATTTCTTTCATTTCACCTCACTTTTCTCATTTGATTCAAATCATATTTTTCTTGGTTTAAATCTAATCACCTTTTTTCAACCATTTTGTGTGATTCATCTCAAGCACATATAAATCATTTTGAATCATGATTCAAACATAAAATCTATCATTATGTTAAGATTTTTCAGTGTGATTTTATGTGAAAATCAATTTCCTCTGTTTTGAGTGTTCAAAGTTTTGCTACAAATTTCTAACATCTTCAAATTTTATTGAGTTCAGATCTTGATAACTAAAGTTCTGAGATTGATTAAAGGAGATGCGTACTTAAAACTAACCGTTCTTGGAGATCTTGTTGAGTTTTCCGGTTGTTAGCAAGAAAGGGGGATTGCCAATAGTGGTAAATTCCATTGAAAAGAAGTAGGGTCTTCTCTCCAGTATTACCTTAGTAGTAACTGTGTGGAAGGCTGCAAATAAGGTGGATTTCTTCTCGGATCCATCAACAATATCACCAATCAAGGAATCGGTAGGATCAAGGGGTTTATATCTACACATGACGACTTTGAGAAAAAATAGTGTTAGTGGAAGGTTCAAGAAAAATATTCGAGTAAAGATTACGTAGATGTGTTTATCAAGTTTGATGTATACAAGTCAAGATCCAAATTAGGAGATTTATTTTCTCAACTGTAATTATGCATTGGTGATTGTATGAACTCTTGGAAATATTTGTTAAATAACAAGGAATTATGTAGGTTCCAATGGGAAATCATTGAATGGTGCACGTATGCCAAGCGAGGACGAGCGCTGAAGCACTATAAATTTTTGTGCCATCTCTCTAACTCTACTCCTATATTTATATTTGTAGTGATTTCTTGCTAGGTTTTTCAATTCCTTTATATTATATCGTTTTGTTATTGATAGCGATTAATTACGTAAAGCTTAGGTTTTTTTGGAATTGGACAACTAGTCAAGCTAGCATTGTGATTGATAAATCTGGAAACTGATTGAATTTATGATTCCACATATTGAATCGATTGTGTACACTTCTTGTGACTACTCAAATTGAATCAATTCATACTAAGCATTGCATTGTTATAATCTTGGACATTTGTGAAATGAATTATGTTAGCTTGATCATAGTCAGTTGTATACTTTTCATTTTCGCTTCAAACCTTCCGCTCGCAACTTATTTTTGAAAACACTCTAATTTTGGAAAACGGCAGTTGCATTTTTTAATTTGGGTTTATTCACCCCCTCTAGACCATTTTTCTACTTCCATATTCCCACCCAACAATTGGCATCAAGAATTGGTCTGTTGATTGTGTCTAATCGACATCCAAAAGTTTATGAATATGTCAGAAGATTACAATCCTAAGGGAGCATATAATAGAGCACCAGTTTTCAAAGGCGAAAATTATACATATTGGAAATCGATCATGTACGTACACTTGTTATCGGTTGACAAGAATACATGGTGTGTCGTCACCGAGGGACCATATATACCCAAGGGCGATAATGAGGTTATTAAACATCCTAAAGATTGGACTAATGGTGAACCAAAAAAGGATTCATATGATTTAAAAGCGAGGAACATAATCATTTCAACACTAAGTGCTAAAGTGTTCTATTCAATTTCACATCATACAAGTGCTAAAGGTATGTGAGATGCTCTCCAAACTCTATGAGGAAAAAAATGACGTCAAGGATTCTAAAATCAATATGTTTACAAAGAAGTTTGAACTATTTTGTATGGAACCCGGAGAATCCGTGGATTCCATGCAAACTAGATTGCTCCATTTAATCAAAAAACTATAATCCATGTTTGGGAACTATTTTGTAGCAACCAAAAGTCACTGTGATAAAAGAAGCAAATAATCTTAGTACTTTAGATATTACAAAAATGTTTGGGAAGTTAGTCGAGCATGAGAATGAGTTGAAACGACTCGCTGATTGTGAAGTAAAGTCGAAAAAGAAAGAGAAAGTGAAAGAATAAAAAAAAGATCTTTCTTTGGAAGCTTCATTCTAAAAAGTGAAGAAGTAAAAGGAAGAAAGTGACTATTCTGATATAGAAGTTTTTAAAAAGGAATAAATGGGTTTGTTCGTCAGACGCTACAATAGACACATCTTAAGAGAAACAAGCTCAAGCATACCGATAATGTTTTGGTGAATTTCATAAATACTCATCCACTTAAGAAGGATCACAAGAAAGAAGATGATGACATCTCATGTTATGAATATGGTAAATTGGGACGCTATAGAACTGCATGTACAAATCTTACCAAACATCATAAAAGCAAAGAAAAGGATTCCTACAAGACGAAGGGAAAATCTTCCAAAGGTCTTAGAGCCTACATTGCGTGGGAAGAAGAGGTGGAGAGCTGCTCCTCCGGTTCCTGCTCGAATTCAGATGATGGGTGTACCAAATTTTGCTTGATGGCATGAAAGAAAAGTGGAAATTCAAAGGTATATAATAATGATTATGAAAATGAGTATACTTATGGTGAATTGTCTAGTACTTTTAATGATATGTATAATGAATCCATAAGTTTTAAAGAAAATTCCTCTCCACAAAGAAATTATTGATACACTTGAACAGAAGATAAAGAATCTTAATCATGCTTGAGATTGTTTAAAGGAAGTTCATACATCTTTTATGGAAGAGCATTGTATTGTTTCAAATACTTTAGCTAAAAATATAGAAGTTGTGGAATATGTTGAATTTCCAATTTTAAAAACTAAAATTGAAAATCTTAAGGGACACTTAACACATGTTGCCACACTATCTAATACTTATTCTAGTTCTTCAAGTGAAAGAGAGAAGGTTTTTAAGAATAACCCTCATGTCACTCGGAGAAATAGAAGGAGTGTTTCATCTAAAGATATTTTCCATTGTTATGGAGATAAGGGTCACATTAGACCTCTTTGTCATGTTAGGAGCATTCAAGTTCCTAATGGTAAACTGACATGGATACCTAAATATAACTCAAGTAACCCTAAAGGAATCACTAGTTAGGGACCTAAATTACCTTATTGATTTGTCACAATAACGTCTTCCATCCGCAAAAAGATTGTGGTTTGTAGATAGTGGATGTTCAAGACACATGACAGAAGATGCTTCCATGTTCATCAAGTTCGATGAGAAGGAAAGTGGTCATGTCACCTATGGAGACACTAAAATTAAAATTCCTGGTGAATGTGTTATTGGAAATCCTTCCACAATTACCATTAAAAATGTGTTGTTAGTGAAAGGGCTTCAACACAACTTGCTAAGTATTAGCCAACTATGTGACAAAGGGTATTCGGTTTCTTTCGATACTCTTAGTTGTATAATTAAGCATAAAACTAGCAAGGACCTTGTGTTTAAGGGTTCTAGGATTGAAAATGTCTATATGCTTGATCTAGATGATGTCTCAATGCATGGGACTAAGTGTTTAGTAGTTAAGAATGAGGATTCTTGGTTATCGCATAGACGCTTAAGCCATGTGCATTTTGACTTGCTAAATAAGATAGCATCCAAAAATCTAGTAGTTGGTCTTCCCAAAATAAAGTTTTCAAAAGACAAATTATGTGATGCTTGACAAATGGGAAAGAAAATAAGAGTGTTGTTTAAACCAAATAAGGTTATTTCGAAATTAAAACCTCTTGAGCTTTTCCATTTAGACTTGTTTGGCCCTTCGCGGACAAGAAGTCTAGGTGGCAACTATTACATATTTGTGATTGTTGACAACTACTCTAGATTTACGTGGGCGCTTTTCTTAGCCCATAAATATGATACTTTTAAATCTTTTGTTGACTTTTCTAGGGTTTTTCAAAATGTTTTTGTTTTAAAATCATCATTCTTCATAGTGATCATGGTGGGGAATTCGTGAACCATCATTTTCAAAAAATTTGCACTGAAAATGGTATTGCTCACAATTTCTCATGTCCTATAACTCTATAACAAAATTGTGTTGTAGAATTCATGAATCGTGTGTTTGAAGTGCTTTCTCGGACTATTATAAATGAGATGAGCCTACCCATAGTATTTTTGGGCGGATGCGTTTAAGGCCGCATGCCACATCTTAAACAAGGTAAACGTAAGATCTATCCTAGAGAAGACACCCTATGAGATACTTATGGTTAGAAAACCTAATATTTCACATTTTTGAGTTTTTCAGTTGCAAATGCTTTATTTTGAACAACGAAAAAGATAACATTGGAAAATTCAATGCAAAACCTGATGAAGGTATTTTATTAGGGTACTCATCTACGAGTAAAGACTATATGGTTTACAATCATATAACTTCTTTTGTAGAGGAGTTAATTCTTGTTTCTTTTGATGAGTCCTCACCCTAAATGCCAGGGAAGGGTATTTGCTCTGATGTTTCATGTATTATAATAGAAAGATTGATCGACAAGGAAAGTTCAAAAGAGGATCCCGATCTGAACATAAAGGAGAAGCACATTATGGAAGATAAGGAGGAAAACATACATGAAGATGACAAACAAGATACCTTGAACTAACTACCTTGATATTGGACAATCACAAAGGATCATCTGTTAGATCAAATCCTTGGAGACATTAAAAAGGGGTTAAGTACTAGGTCACAGGTTTACAATTTCTGTAAGTACTCTGCTTCCATTTCTCAGGTTGAACCTAAATCCATATCTGATGCATTACTTGATGAGGGATGGTTACTTAATATGAAAGAGGAACTAATCCAATTTAAAAGAAATGACATTTGTGACCTTGTTCCACGTCTAGTTGATAAAACCATCATAGGCACAACATGGGTATTTAGAAATAAGATAGGTAAAAATGGAGTAATCATGAGAAATAAAGCTAGGTTAGTGGAAAAAGGATATAATCAAGATGAAGGAATAGACTACGAGGATACTTATGCTCCTATAACCCGCCTAGAATCCATTAGACTCCTTTTGGCATTCACTTGCTGCCTAGACTTTAAGCTTTACCAGATGGACGTTAAGTATTCTTTTCTAAATGACCATATAAATTTAGAAGTGTGAGTATCAAAACCTCCACGTTTTGAGGATCACGATAGTCCTAATCATATTTTTAAGTTGAAAAGGACCATATATGGTCTCAAACAAGCTCTTAGAGGTATGAGAGATTGAGTGGATTTTTAATCAAACAAGGATTCAATAATGGAAAAGTCGACACCACTTTGTTTTTAATACATAAGGAAAATAATATTCTTTTAGTCAAAATTTATGTAGACGATATCATATTTGAGTCTTCTATTGAATCTCTTTGTCGAGAATTTTCTAGTTTTATGTAGGGGGAGTTTGAGATGTCACTTATGGGAGAGTAAACATACTTATTAGGCTTTCAAATCAAGCAAGGTGAAGAAGGGACTTTCATAAGTCAAACAGAGTAGATCTTCTCAAGAAGTTCCAGATGAAAGATTCAAAGACTGTCTCAACTCCAATGACTTCAAATATGCTCATAAACAAGAATGAAAGAGGAGTGGATTTCGACATAACCAGGTATCGAGGTACAATCAGATCCTTACTCTATTTAACCGCAAATAGACATGATATTATGTTTAGATTGTGCGTATGTGCTAGATGTCAAGCATCACGTAAGGATTCCCACTTTAAGATCGTTAAACATATTTTGAGGTATCTTAACGGAACCTCCAATCAGGGTCTTTCGTATCGAAAGGGAAGTGCTTGTAGCTTAGTAGGATATCATGATTTCAATTTTGCAGGGTGAAAGTCGGATAAGAAGAGTAATATTGGTATTTTCCACTTATTTAGAAGCTACTTAGTTTCTTGGCATAGTAAGAAAACACATATCGTTCCTCTTTCTATCGTCGAGGATGAATATGTAGCCACCGGTAGGTGTTGTGCACAAGTCCTATGGATTAAGAAACAACTATTAGACTATGATTTAAAACTTGGTGGCATTCCAATTAAGTGAAATAACACTAGTGTTATAGGTCTTACTACGAATCTAGTACTACACTCACAGACTAAACACATTGATATCCATCACCATTTCCTAAGAGATCATGTGGAGAAAGGAGACGTTATTTTTTAGTATAGACACTAAAAGTCAGCTTGCTGAAATTTTTACAAAATTGTTGTCTTCGGAATCCTTCCATAATATCTGTAGGGACTTGGGAGTGTTAGACTCATCTTGCCTTAAGTAGAATGAGGTTTTGGTTTTTAGTTTTGTTTGCTATATATATTTTGATTACGCTAACACTTTCTTATAGAAAATCTTATCTTCTACCAACCTACAATGATATGTCTCTAACCCTTGTATCATTCTATGTGTTTTATGCTAGAGCTATGCATTGATTTGCTTATTTCCTCCATATCTCACTAATTCTCTCTAGCTTATGTCTTTGATTATTCTTAATTTCATATAAGTATTTTAAATGTGTATTACTAATTATATGAATTAGAACATTTTATTACTTATTTATGCATTATTTATAATTGTTAATGCATACCTTGATTTACAAGTTTGATCACTTAATTGTTAGCTGTTGTACGTTTGTGTTGCATGTCTATCTACATTAGGTTGCTTGTGACATGTTTATCTCTGTTGAATGTGCGATAATAATTTTTGTATATGCTTGTTAGCTGTTTAGCTCATATATTCTTTGGAATTATATGTTAGTGGTTGTTTTCTTTGGTTTTTAAACACATTTCAAACTATCTCTTTTTGATGTTGTCAAATGGGGGAAAATTGTAACGAGTCTAGAATTGTTTTAAGCCTTTTCATGATGTGAGTTATTTGTGGGCAATGTTTCAGGGGGAGTTACATTTTTTACTCAAAGGTAGACTCAATTCCAAGTGAAAGCTTGCCAAACATTAAAAAGAGGGAGATTGTAGTTGCATGTCTATACTATCCAGTTATTTTGTTACTTGTGTTATCACTTTCATCTTTGTTTTATTTCGACTTGTTGAGTCTCCTTCATGATTTCATTTCTCGTGTTTAACATGCATAAAACTTTGGTTAGATTTGATCTTGATCTTTGATTAATAGCATATGATAGTTGTAAGACCCCAATTTTGACCCTAAGATCCCTCATGCTATCTCATCATTTACATTGCCTTTGGGATCCCACCGACCAAATAAACTATTATCAAGGAAACCCATACTCAAACACTTACAATCCTGGTTGGAGAAACCATCCGAACTTTTCCTATAAAAGCAACAATGCTTTGTTTCCACCAAACCTAGCACCTTCTATTCCACCTGGCTATCAAAAAGGAGCCCCTATTGCTCCACAAGCACCTAGAAAGTCAAACCTGGAGATCATGATGGAAAAATTTATGAATGCCCAAGCTCAACAAAACAAAGAATTTACAAATCAAAATGCTCATACGAGTGAACTGATGAAACAATTGTCAAATAAATTTGATGATATGGCTACCCATAACAAAATGTTAGGAACCCAAATCTCCCAAGTAGCCCAACAACAAGCCGTAATAGCAACCCCAACTGGAGCATTTCCTAGCCAACCATAACCAAACCCAAAAGGCCATGCTAACGCTATCACACTTCGAAGTGGAGCAGAATTAGATGAACCATTTCACCCAAGAATCCAAAATCCGGCCATGTATCAAAATTCTGGTAAGGGAACCGAAAAGGTAAGAGAACCAACCAATGATGGAAAAGAAGACGAAAGCAGAGAGGCAAAAGATAAAGAACTACGTTATGTGCCTCCGCCACCATACAAATCACCTATACCTTATCCCCAAAGACTTGTTAAGTCTAAAAATGAAGGACAATTCAAGAAATTCGTAGAACTTCTGAAACAACTTAATATCACTATACCATTCACAGAAGCCATTACACAAATGCCTTTATATGCTAAGTTTCTTAAAGAGATTCTATCCAACAAGAAAAAGCTTGAGGATAATGAAACTGTTATGCTTACTGCTGAGTGTAGCGCTATTATTCAAAACAACATGCCTCCTAAACTGAAATACCCATGTAGTTTTTCCATACCATGTGTAAACTGAAGTTATATCGTAGACAAAGCTCTATGCAATTTAGGAGCCAGCGTTAGCTTAATGCCCTTATCCACATGCAAAAAACTCAATCTAGGAGATTTAAGACCAACAAAGATGTCTCTGCAACTAGCTAACCGTTCTGTTAAATTTCCAAAAGGTATGCTAGAGAACATTCCCGTTCGTATAGGACAATTCTATATTCTAACGACTTTGTAATAATGGATATAAAGTAGGATTCCCACATCCCTATTATTTTTGGAAGACCCTTTTTAGCCACAGCCAAAGCCATCATAGATGTGAAAAAAGGTAGGCTAACATTCGAAGTTGGGGAAGAATAAGTTGAATTTCTCTTAGCTAAATTCCTACAAGCACCAGCTATAGACGACTCATGTTGTTTCTTAGACGTCATCTAAGAATGTGTGAAAGAAATGGAGAAGGAACTATCTAAGTATACTGAAGTACTAAAGATTCCAACACCTCCTAGATTCGAAGACGATAATTGGCATGAGCCATACGTAGATGACAACCTAAGAGAATGTCTATCACTAACACCAAATCCAATACCATGCCCAAAGAAACCTTCAATAGAACTCAAAACACTACCCAAAGATCTAAGGTATGAATTGCTAGACATCGAGCTTGAAAGACTAGTTATAGTCAATGCTGACTTAGGACAGATAGAAACCGAAAAATTACTCAATGTCTTAAGAAATTATCCAACAACTCTAGGCTATAACATCTCTGACTTAAAAGGAATAAGTCCCTCTATATGTATGCATCACATTATGCTAGAGGAGGACTGTAAAACCTCTAGAGAGCATCAGAGAAGAGTAAATCCTATCTTGAGTGATGTAGTAAAAAAGGAGGTACAAAAGCTATTAGAAGCAGGAATTATATACCTGATATCCGACAGTAACTGGGTCAGCCCGATACATGTCGCTCCAAAGAAAGGAGGTGTTACCGTTATTAGTAATGAGAAGGGAGAATCTGTAGAAAAGAGAACTCAAACTAGATGGAGAATATGCATAGACTATAGAAAGTTAAATAAAGCCACTCGTAAAGATCACTTTCCATTACCTTTCATTAATCAAATGCTTGAACGATTGGCTAAACATTCCCACTTCTGCTATATAGGCAGATACTCAGGATTCTTTCAAATTCTTATCCATCCCGATGACGAATAAAATACTACTTTCACATGTCCTTATGGTACATTTTCCTATCGATGAATGCCGTTTGGACTGTGTAATGCTCCTGCAACATTTTAGAGATGCATGATGTCGATCTTTGCTGATTTTATATACAACATAATGGAAGTATTTATGGATTACTTCTCTGTTTGTGGGCAAAGCTTTGAAGGATGTCTTTCGAACCTAGAAATGGTACTTGAGAGATGCGCTAAGGTCAATCTTATATTAAATTAGGAAAAATGCCATTTCATGGTCCGACAA
Source organism: Lathyrus oleraceus (assembly GCF_024323335.1). Classification (NCBI taxonomy): domain Eukaryota; kingdom Viridiplantae; phylum Streptophyta; class Magnoliopsida; order Fabales; family Fabaceae; genus Lathyrus; species Lathyrus oleraceus. Next base: position 329,847,095 of record NC_066582.1, on the reverse strand, counting down.
GGAATTGTACTTGGACATGTTGTATCTGACAGAGGAATTAAAGTGGATAAAGAAAAAAATCGAAATTATAGAACATCTTCAACCTCCGAAAACCGTTAGAGAAATTCGCAGTTTCTTAGGACACACCGATTTCTACTGACGATTCATTAAAGATTTCCCTAAAATAACCAAACCACTAACAGGCTTATTAATGAAAGACACTAAATTCATATTCGACGAAGAGTGCTTAAAAGTGTTTGACCATCTGAAAAATGCTCTTATTACCGTACCCATTATGAAACCACCTGATTGGAGTAAGCCATTTGAGATAATGTGTGACGCTAGTGATTATGCCGTTGGCACTATCTTAGGACAAAGAGAAGATAAAAAACTTCATGCTATTTATTATGCAAGTAAAACCTTAGACAACACGTACACACGTATCGACGTGAAAATGAGCGTTAATTGGAATTTTGATCTTAATGCCCCTGAGCCTGATAACGAGGATGAACCTGATCATATAGAGCAAGATGCTCCCCATGATGACACCCACCCACACACCACACATGTTTTTCCTGACTCTTTTGCAGGTACCTCTTCTGGATACCAGTCCCATGAGGAGTACAACTACACCGATATAAGGACAACACTTGATGACATCCTCAACAAGCTTAGACATCGGAATGATGCTGAAGCGGAGCGTGACATGCTTCTTAGGAACATACTTAGGCAGCAGGAGGAAATGAGGATCACTATTGATCAGCTCCGAGATAGTTATGTCGACTATGTTGAGAGGACTGAACATAACATGGTTGAACTCATTGAGCAGATGACAGACATGTGCGTTGAAGTATCAGGTATGAGGGAGTACATGTAACATGTGCCCCATCCTGAGTTCGGTAAAGGAGGTATTGGACGACACAGAGGTCGTGGCCGCCATCACTGAGCCCCCTACAAGGTTTTACTACTCCTTTCTCCGCCTTGCACTAAAACATTGAGATTAATGTTTGGTTCAAGTATGGGGGAGGAGCTTTACCGATTTACTTTTCTATTATTTACTACTTTATTTTTCATTTTCATTGCTTTCCTATTTATATTTTTCATTTTCATTATTTTCCTATTTAGTTCTTTTTAGATTTTGGCCGAGTCATACATGTGCTGTTGAATCCTATTGCATGATATTTTTATTTTGTTTGAAAATTCCCTTAGAATTGACCCCCAATGATAAAAAAAATTGTTCTAATTCAATGGCATGACACATCTATATTATAGTCTTTTTCTCATTTTTAGGCTTTGTTAGATAGACTTAGGAAAGTGTCGATAATATCGGTATCGTCCTAACACCTTAAACTCCCTAAGTATGCGACATTGATTTGAATAACCATTATGCCAAGACCTTAATTCTATATTTTTTTAAGTATCCCCTTGAGTAGTTTATACTCGCAGTCATCACCATCCTAATGCACACATGAGTAAGGAAGCCGATGCAAATAAGTGTATGATCTCTGTAGCGGTGTATTCGTCACTTCATGATTTATTGACTAAATCAAAAGCAAAGTATACAAAGAAATCGAGTCGCCACCGCACTTTTATTTATCCTAAGGAATGGCTAAAAAGCGAACAAAAGCCTAAGAAGTTTTACACATAGAAAACTAATGAAAAGATCAGAGAGTCTGGGTAAGGGGTAAATTACGCAATGGGAAGGTGTTAGGCACCCAAAACGTCCCAGGTACTCCTAGGGAGCCCTTTTCACACTTGTTGAATGAAAATGTTTATTTGTTTATGACATATTGTGCAAACATGAATGGGATGATGAGAAAAGAATGTACAATTTTATTATTTTTGTGTTTGAACGGATGAACCCGTTGCCTACGTACCTTTCCATAAAAAGGTAAAGGATCAAAACACCGTAGTTCGGCTAAAAGATTTCCAAAATATCAGTGGGTTCATTTTAAAACAAGAGCACTAAGGCTTTTCATTACCAATGGGAGAAAACTCAACCTGAATCAACAATCCACCATGCGAGGACGGCTTCAACATACTAGTGAGGGGTTAACCCTATAATAAGTATGGAAGACTTACAATCAACTCACTAAGGATAGGGTAAGATTTACATCAACCACTATGGTAATTGAAACCTACGGCTAATGTATGAAAACATATTAACAATGGACAAAGCCACAAAACAATTGAATGGGTGAAGTTAATTGATTATGAGTATTCACAAAATATGGTCAAGGTATGATTAAGATTCAATTCGGAGAAGTATTATGAAATGGAGTTTGAAAAGTCAAGGACTTAGGGTCCAGGTTTCTAATTTGAAAAGAGATGAGAATGTTTGCACAACATGTATTTACAAGTTTTAAAAGTCAACAAGTGAAAAGGGTTTTTTGAAACCAAAGGATATGGATGAAGGAGTGTAAAACTTCCTAGAAGTTCACCTCTTGAAATCATATAGAAGATGATTCAAGTGTGTCCTTAGGAATAGGCAACAAAGCAAGTAAGCAAATAAAAGCGAGGTGATACCGGATGCCATCAATGGACTTATACCAATCTCACAAACAAAAGCGGATACCGGATACCAATCAATGGATTTACACCAATCTCCTAAAACAAAACAATGATACCGGATGCCAATAAATGGACTTATTCCAATCTCACAAAGCAAAAACAAAACAAAAGGGTGGATACCGAATGCCAATCAACTGGACTTATACCAATCTCCAAAAACAAACAAGGATATCAGATGCCAATAAATGGACTTATTCTCATCTCATAAAAACAAAACACAACATGGATGTCAGATGCCAATCTATCTGGACTTACTCTGATCTCCTCAAAGTAAAACAAAACTTGGATGTCAGATGCCAATCTATCTGGACTTACTCTAACCTCCAACAGATGATCATAGGAATACAAAAGCCAACAACATGGTCTTACACTTGCATCCTCACATACACTAAGCAATGGACATAAGTAGCCAAATGAAATGGTCTTACACTTTATCCCTTCCAAATCATAGGAACAATGGCCAACGAATGGACTTACAGTTGTCCTCAATGGGCAAACCAAAAATGGATCACAAAGATATGAAATGATGATCATGCAATGATGATAAGTGCACAAAGGCAAGCAAGCAAACATGTACAGATGAACCAAGCAATCAATCAAACAAAGTCATTTAGCACACACTATATCCAAGCAATTAGGCTCAAGCAAGGGTTAGACTTTAAAGTCAACTGGAATGGGGTAAATGGTGCTCTTAACCTTAACATTGAGAGTTAAGGTGAAGCAGATGAAAAGGATATGAGGGGTGTGCCTCATGCTCTTATCCCTGGTCAGGGAGAGCTTTGAATATCAGAAGGTGTGGGAGTTCAGAAAATTGGAACTCTCTCCACAAGTTAATGACTCTATAGATCTTGGGTTAAGATCCACAATACTACAACATGTAATGTGAGCAAAGTGAAGACACACAGAATAGTAGGAGATGGACTACACATCTCTTCTATCTACCAATTGCCTTATCAAAAGGACTTTTCCTGCTTGGGGACAAAGATAAACAATCACAAACATTGCCTCTTAAGGAGGACTTCAGACAGGTGCCTGGCCAAGTAACAGGCCAGGTCTTCCAGACTACATGAAGAAGAGATGTTATACCTCAATGCTTAAGCTATCAAGCAAAGCAAAAGCAATTTCACAATGGAACTATAGCAACTAAGGTACCTGAAATCAATCAAATATAATCAGTATACCAATCACCAAGTCAAAACAGGCAAGATAAGAACCAACAGTCAACACAATCAATCACAGGTCCAAAGCACAAGCTCAAATCAAATGAGCTAGCATCCTACAAAACAAACCAAGTTAGTCCATGACAATCAAATAAACCAAACTCAATCAACTTGAATTAATCTCCTTAAAGCAATTGCTTCTTCAACCTGAAAACAAACTCAAACATGAGAAGTAGACCACTAGGACAAGGCCTAGGGTCAAAGGAGGAGAAATAAACCAAAACAGAACATGAAAGTTGATCAAAATCAAGATTAATCAAATAAGAACAAAGTCCAATTGGTCTCATATCAAAAGCATCAACCAATTTCGTTTTATAAGCAAATCATGTCAAAGTGTGCAAATGTGAATCACATTGGAGCAAACAGAATGAACACAAGCATATCAATACCAAAATGGCTCAATAAATTCCAAGAAAAATCATGTCTAAACAGAACACATTGATTAGGTAACACACCAAAATTCATTGCATTTGGACAAGTGGAAGCATGTCAATTAAAATCAACAAGTCATGGTATGCAAAAACAAGCTCAAACAAGGCCACAAATGGTGCATCCATTTAAGGCAAGCATAAAACAATGATGACAAATGATAAATGATCCAAACCAAAACCAAAATGAACTTCAATGTGTCAAGAAAACATGTGTAAAATTTCAAGCTCATAGGATAAGGCATAAGAATTTCACAAATCATGGAAGTTGAACACTCAACAAAAGTCCAATTATGACCAAACAGCAAAGAAAATCTCAATCAAATAGGAAATGGCTCCAAAAATTCTACAAAAAATCATGCTCAAACTAGACATCCAGAAGTATCATCATGCAAAAATTCAGATCATTTGGCAATCAAATATGCATGGTAAATAAAATCAGCAAGTTGGACAAGAAATGGTGTGACACACATTGTCACACCTCCATTAATCACATCATATCTCACAAACCAGAAATGAAAAAATAGCAAACTAAATCCCAAAATGCTCATCAAAGTGTCTAGATTATGCATGTAAATTTTCAGCTCCATTGGATTCAGCATCATGATTTCATAAAAGAAATGGCAAGCAAGGTGTATGAATGCACAAGCATGAACAAACCCTAGGCAAAATAAAAATCCACACGTGCACAAATTCTGGAAAAATCACCAAAAAATAGTAGACATTGCAAGGAACATGGCATAAAAAATCTCATGTGAATTGGATTATTATTTTGAGAGTTATGAATTTTTTTAATGGAAAGGAAAATAAAAAAAACTAAGAACAAAGCAAGTGAACATGAATAACATATATGAGAAAATACACAAGGCTATTGGATTTTGGTGGAGTGGGGAATCGAACCCCTGAGCATTTCAAGTTGTGCGCCCGATCAAAACGCCGCGTTTCATTTCAATGAAATGCTGGCCAAGCAGCGGTCGACACATGGACCAACGCATGGTGCAAAAACACCAAAACGCATGCAAATACATGGCCAAATGGATCAAAGACGATCTGGAAAACAGAAACCCTAGCCTTCATCGTGTTCATCATCATTCATCATCTCAAGAACAAAACCTCACAGAAATTCATGAGACATATATCATTCAACTCGTCATTTATCATACATTAACATTCCAGCATCAATTTCTCTTAATTCTAACCACATTAAAAGCATCGATCAAAATAAGTTTCAACATCCAAAATTCAAATCATGATAACTTCCTCGATATAGCATGAAATCACTAGATCTAAAGTTCATCATACTCAACAACAAAGGATCTACAAGATGCATATCACAATTGCAAGGATTAGAGTGATCGAATTTTTACCTCTATGAAGATGCAGAGCTGGATTCGTGAGTTTCAATGCTTGGAAATGCAAAACAGATGCTCAATGATGATGAGGAAGATGAATGAATGCAAGGCTTTAGCTCAACAGTGCTTGAACACGACGAAATCTCCAACTGCCATGTGAATATTCAAGCTTCAACAGCCACAATTCTTCAAGAATTTTCCAAGTTTTGGCTTCAATTCACTTCAATAATCCCTGCAGATGATGATTAGCACAAGAAACAAGCAAAAGAAATGGTGAAATTCGATGGAAAAAGTTGAGAGGATTTGAGAGAATTTGAGATGAAAAGTGTTTGGATCTGAAAATGTGAAGTTCTTCCTGATTTTCTGTTATGATTAGCACTTTATACCACCTGTTAATCAAACTTGTTAATCATGATTAGCAAAAATGCAATGGATTAAGTGAAATGGGAGTGTTATGCAATTTGGCCAAAATGCCCTTCATGCATGCATGGCAATGAACAGTACCGAGTTTCCACTTGAAATGCACTTCAAAATCAGTTTGGATGCAAATGACATTGGTTGGAATTGAATGAAATGCATAAATTTCAAATTAGCACTTTCCCTCCAAAAATTCAAATTAATTCAATTGTAAAATGCCATTTTTTATGATGAGAATTTGTGAAATATGATGCATGATTATGATAGTAGGGATCAAGAGAGAATTGCTCAAAAAAGAATCACATGAATTGGCCTTTTGATGCAAAAGTTATGCCTTGTTGAAGTTCAAAATCCATTGCCAATGATTTGATCATAACATGCCAACCACAAATGAGAAATGGATGTTCTTGGACTTTTTGGAAAGGTGAGAGCAAGATATTCAACTTTCATGTTGGACAAAATTTCATTTGAAGCTTGCTTGGACATGTAATCTTGAGGAGAAAACCTTTCCATTTTTGGCAGTTTGAAATTACAGGTCACTTTCTATTTTTGGAAAGTTTTCATCTGACCTCAAATCCTTCAATGTTGATGTTTGAAATGTCAAATGAGACTTGTATGGACATGAATGAGGTCTTTCCAACTATTTCCCACCATCAAATCCCTTATTAAATGCACAGTTGACCACAGTTGACTTTGCTAGGGTTTTGGTTGACTGAGCCATGTTCTGATGAATTTCAAGCCTCTACCACTTGAGATCTTGATTCCAAATGATATCACAACTCATATGAATCTTTTGATGAATGATCATGGTGCCCAAATTCTCAAGAATGGCCACCATCTATGGCTCAATGGTTGTCTTTGACTGGCTTGACCTAATGTTGCTTCATCTGCAAGTAACAAGGTTAGATGACAATATTTTTGTACTTTTGGGTTAGTAAACAAATGAAAAGCAATGATATACAAATGCTAAACATGCTTGGTGATCAAGAACCACACTCAAGATAACCCACCCACAAGAAAGGAGGCAAGGTGTCCAATGATCCTTGGGGCAATGATATGGTATGATATGATGCCATGAGGGATCTTAGGGACAAAATTGGGGTCTTACAGATGCCCCTATTTAAGGTCATTCTATCCGGAGAAGTGAAGTTTAGAAATCTTCATCTCGACGCGGTAGAATGGGCTTAAATAACAGTAATGAGACAAATTTTGGTCCCTAAGAGACCTCATGATGCAAATGTATGCATGTGAAAGACAAACTCTGTGGGGATATGGTTCACACAGAAAACCAGACGATCCATCGGAGTAATACACTCACCAGGAACAAAGACTCTTATTGGGGACTCCGATAGGGGATAAAAAAAAGACAAAGAATGCGTGAGCAGGACACGACTCTGAGTTAGGGGAAAGTAAAACTGACACAGCGTGAACAAAACACGACTGGACCGGAGACCTCACTGGGGGTGAAGGACTCACACTGGGGAAAAGAAGAATTCCAAAGGACAATACATCCATTGGAAAGACACAAGCTGACTCAAAATATCCACAAAGGATACCTCGGATAAAAATCCGGACTCGGACCAGGAAAAGATCTACAAAGAACCTCCCTGCCGGGGAAAATGCATATATCGGGGAAACGCCAATACAGCAAAGAGTAAAAATCACCACAAGAAAACTCCACTGGAGAAGGTCTAACAAAGAGACTCTCACGGGGAAAAGCAACAAAGAAATGAGATGTTACCGGTATAAGGGCAACAAACTCAGGAAGATCTGAATATCTAAGACCGGTATAAGGGTGAGAGATATCAATCAACCAAACATCTGAGAAAGACCTGAAAAAGGTACATCAACTCAGGAAAATCTGACTCCACAGGGGACCAAGGTCATAATAGGGAGCAGAAAGGAAGGAACACCAGGGATACCGAAGTATATAATAGGTGACCGACCGAAACGTGAGATGGTTTTTACTGCCAAGACACTCATCATCCGAAAGGAGGGCTTGAAAAAGCAAATCGACTTACAGGATGGACATTCGACTCCACAACGGGAAAACGAATCTTACTCAACTGGGGACACAAACCCAAAGAGTACATGAGATATAATATCCATTACCGTCAGAACGTGGATATAATACTCGCATGAGATATATTATCTATTACCGTCAGAACGTAGATAATATACTCGCATGGTAAGAACCACCAGGGATACCGGTTACTGGGTATATAATAGGTGATCTACCGAAAACATGGATTGGTTTTTACTGCCAAAACACTCATCATCCAAAACACAAACTGGTTAAAGGATTGATATTCGATTCTTCAAAGAATACGAATCTTACTCTACTGGGGAAAATCAACAAGGACTCCAACCAAAGAGCGCATGAGACATATTATTCATTACCGGCAGACCGTGAATAATATACTCGAAAGGAAAAGACACCAGAGATACCGGTTAGGGCATATAATAGGTGACTAACCAAAAAGAGGGACAATCGATACCAAGCATACGGGTAAACGAAAGACAACTCAAAGGGGTAAATTGCACGCATCCGGCAATTATCCAAGAAAATATTCGATTCCGCAGAGGGAAATAACGAATCTTACTCGACTAGGGAAACACAAAAGGTTTCAACTGAAGAGTGCATGAGATATATTATCCATTACCGTCAGAACGTGAATAATATACTCGCATGGAAGATTATCCACAACCGGTTACTGGGTTAACAAAGGATAAATCGACCGAAAAGAAAGGCATCGGGATACCAAAACTAGGTATATAAAGATGACCAATCAAAGGGAGCAACAATCATTACCAAGCAAACGGGTAAATGAAAGAAGACCTGCTAGGGATGAATTGCGAGCATCCGACAATTATCCACAGGGACTAGCTGGAAATGCATTGATAAACAATCAATGATCCAGGGAACAAATCACTAGCAAACGGTGAAAAGACCCACTGGCGACTTCAAAAGGGATAACATTGCGAGCATACGGCAATGATCCAGAAGACTTGCTGAGGATAAATTGCTAGCATCCAGCAATTGTCCAAAAGCAAAGAGGAATATCAACATCGAATCAACGAATGAAGATAACCACAAAGAGTAACCATCATTGGTTAGGATGAACAACAAGGTTAACTCTGCAAAGGGAAGAAATTAGGGTTTACAACTACCGAATACGGGGTAGAATACCAAAAATCTGGCTGGGATAAAATTGCAAGCATCCGGCAATTATCCAACTGTACTACAAGGTACAAAACTTCGATGGGGAGAAAAACACCGCGAAAGGATTTACAACTACCGAATACGGGGCAGAAGACCACAGACTCCACTGGGGACAGGGTGAATGAAGGCCAAATACTGAGCACTTATTCAACTTATTCCACAGGGAAACGCAAACTTCGTTAGGGTTTACATCTACCGAATACTAGGTAGAAAACCAACAACTCCGCGTGGGGATGGGAAGAATCACCAGTCCGCACGGGAACAATAATAGGGTTTATAACAAACCACAAACTCTGCTGGAGAGCAGGCAAACAGGATTTACGACTACCGACTACTGGGTAGAAAACTAACAACTCTTGCTGAGGAATAAAAGGTATATAACCATAAATTCCGCCAAGAAGCAAGAACATAGGACTTACAACTACCGGTTACCGGGTAGAGGCCCACAAAACTCCGATGGGGATAAAAAAATTATTGCCGGTTATTGGGCAGTTCATTCATTTATTCCACAGGGAAGCACAAGAACAGTTGACAAAACGCCAATTCGGGATTGATCCGAAAAGACAGACTGAATCGAGACTCGTCCTATTGAGGATATAACTCAAAAGGAACAATTCATCCCAATATATGGGTTGGGAGGAAACGGAAGAAACCGTCATCCACGAGGACGTATCTCAGTGGGGAACTGCAGAAGGAAAAGACAGACACTTTCTGCTTATGGGCTGACTCTATATGGAGAGATTAACCACCCGACATCTGCTTAAGGAGATCTATAAAGAGATCTATATCACCCATAGCAGGAGAACAACAAACAAAAGATATAATGGCAAAAAATGCAATATGAATATCTGAATGTTTATGAATATGCATGAATATGCGTGATTTATGTTTGATGAATGTTGACAAAACAGACATATCTAACACAACCAGGTCCAGGAATCACACGCCCGGTACTATACTTCCAGGGGAAAACCAACTGGAAAGCGAATCTGCCGGAGATCCCTATGCTAAAAAGCAAAGATCTGCGGGGAGGCAAAACAAGAGATATCACAGAATCTCTGAGTTATGGATCAGCAAAAATCCCAACCAGGGTACAGAAAGTCACAACAGGCAGAAACAGCCACAAAAGACAAATTTGTTGGGGAAGGAGAGTAATCCCGAGGTATCTGCAGGGGATTCCAGTATCAAAAAGCTCACTGCTACGAAAGCGCATCCGAAAGGACTTCACTTGGGAACAACCCACTGAGGGAGAAAAGATTACACAAGTAGGTTCTGCAACAAGCCACTCTACTTGGGGGATCAAAAGCATCATGAAATCAACCAAATCTCTGGATGATAGGCCACCAACCGACCCCTCTGGGATACGGAGCTTTCAACAGGCAAAACTGCCACAACAACTCCTCTGCAGACTAAGCTGGGGAGAAATGGATGAAATATTGGGATATCAACCCGATCAACCACTGAATCTTCCAGAAAAAAACCAAACAACCGCTGAGTAGGAACAATAAACACTGCTCTGCTGAAGGGATTAAGCACTTTGATGGAGAGCGAACAACTCTGCTGACGACCTTGCCGAGGAGAAGGGTAAAGTACCGGGTGTCAACCCACCAACTTACCGAATCTTCCCGAAAGGAAATCGACTGCGCTGAGGATAGAGACAACTCCGCTGGCAACTGCACTAGGGACTGACGGGGTACCGGGCTTCAAACCACTGACCACAAAATCTTCTGAAAAGGGAAACAACCATGCTAAGGAGAGACTACTGCTGGAGAAACAACTAAGTCTTCAACAAACACTCTGCTCTGGGAATCAAAATCTCAACAGAAGCTCTGCTTAGGGAACAACCCTAACAACAATCTCTGCTTGGGTAGCAACCCCGACAACAAAATCTGGAGAAAAGGATACAAACCAAGCCAGGAGTGTGAACAATCGTCTTACCTGTTGGAAATCATGCCATCCTCGGGAGAGCACTGAGAAGTTCTTAAGTATCCTTTCATCATTGTGAATGTTCACTTTGTTTAAAACAATAGTTGTGAAAATTCTTTGTTTTAAAACAATGACATTTTATCAATTAAAACATGCAAAACATTTGTTGAATTGAAACAAATAAGAGTGCAAATAATTGGATAAAAAGCTCAAATTTATTTGATGGAATGGTAGCCTGCAAATGGCAAGACTCCATAGATCTGTACAAATTTGAAACCAGTGATATATATTGGAAGAGGGCTACATTGAACATAATGATCCTTTCTCTACCAATTTGAATCTCGATGTATTCGAAGCTTCAGTCGACGACGAATCGAGAACCTCTGACGAAAAGATGGCTGCGGGACAGAAAGTCTTGTCAGGATGCAGTTACTTGCCAAATCCCTAACTTTTGCCTAGATTGCCTCAGGGTGAGGTACTCAATCTAGCGGGATGCAAATATACTTCTTTTTTCAAGTCTCTAATTTTTGCCTGGATTACCCTTGCGGGTTCTCCACCGAGACGCTCATTTTTGCCTAAGCCGCCCTTTCGGGTTTTCAACTTAGCGAGCTATTATGTTTTTCTTTTGCATATACTCTTTTTTTTTTAGGCAAAGTATTTCTTGACTGCATCTGAATTCACAGGACGAGTGAAATCCTCCCTATCCATTGTTGTAAGCATCAAAGCACCGCCTGAAAAGGCTCTCTTAACAACATATGGACCCTCGTAGTTTGGAGTCCACTTGCCCCTGGAATCGGGCAAGAAATACAAGACTTTCTTGAGCACGAGGTCACCTTCTCGGAACAGACGAGGCTTGACCTTCTTATAGAATGCTTTCTTCATCCTCTGCTGATATAACTGACCATGACACATGGCAGTCAATCGCTGCTCTTCAATCAAATTCAGTTGGTCGTAACGACTCTGAATCCATTCAGCATCAGTCAACTTGGCTTCCATCAAGACTCTCATTGATGGGATCTCCACCTCTACTGGGAGAACGGCCTCCATGCCATAAACAAGAGAAAAAGGGGTTGCCCCTGTTGAAGTGCGTACAGATGTACGATATCCATGCAAAGCAAATGGCAGCATCTCATGCCAATCTTTGTACGTGACAGTCATCTTCTGGATAATCTTCTTGATATTCTTATTAGCAGCTTCAACAGCCCCATTCATCTTAGGTCTGTAGGGAGAGGAATTATGGTGTGCAATCTTGAACTCAGCGCACAAATCTTCCATCATCTTATTATTCAGATTAGATCCATTATCAGTAATGATCTTATCTGGCACACCATAACGGCAAATCAGCTGGTTCTTGATAAACTTCACAACCACCTGTCTGGTCACATTCGCATACGAAGCGGCTTCGACCCATTTGGTGAAGTAATCAATTGTTACGAGAATAAACCTGTGTCTGTTGGACGCTTTCGGCTCGATCATGCCAATCATGTCAATCCCCCACATAGAGAAAGGCCATGGTGATGAAATCACATTCAGTAGTGTCGGAGGAATATGAATCTTGTCCGCATAAATCTGACACTTGTGGCATTTCTTCACATATTTGCAGCAGTCAGACTCCATCGTCAGCCAATAGTAGCCTGCTCTCAACATCTTTCTAGCCATGGCATGTCCATTGGAATGAGTACCAAATGAACCCTCATGGACCTCAGTCATCAACAGGTTTGCTTCGTGTCTATCCACGCATCTGAGCAAAACCATATCGAAATTTCTTTTATACAGCACTTCACCACTGAGGTAGAAACTGCCTGACAACCTTCTCAAAGTTTTCCTATCTTTCAGAGATGCCCCAGGCGGGTAGACCTGGTTCTGGAGGAAATTCTTGATATCAAAATACCAAGGCTTGTCATCATTCACTTCTTCAACTGCAAACACGTGAGCTGGTCTATCCAAGCGCATCACGGCAATGTTGGGAACTTCATTCCAATACTTGACAACAATCATGGAAGCAAGCGTAGCAAGAGCATCTGCCATCCGATTATCCTCTCGAGGAATATGATGAAAGTCAACTTCTGTAAAGAACGTTGAAATCCTTCTTGCATAATCTCTATACGGAATGAGACCAGGCTGATTCGTCTCCCATTCACCCTTAATCTGATTGACAACCAGGGCCGAATCACCATACACATCAAGATGTTTGATTCTCAAATCAATACATTCTTCAAGTCCCATAATACAGGCCTCGTACTCTGCCATATTATTCGTGCATTTGAAAGTTAGCCTTGCTGTAAACGGAATATGAGTACCATGAGGAGTAACAATCACTGCCCCAATTCCATTTCCATATTGATTTACAGCGCCATCAAACACCATCGTCCATCTGAAACCAGGTTTCGGACCTTCATCAAGTGTAGGCTCATCACAATCTTTCATTTTCAGATACAGAATCTCCTCATCAGGGAAGTCATACTGAACTGACTGATGATCTTCAATCGGCTGGTGCGCTAGATGGTCAGCCAAGATACTACCTTTAATAGCTTTCTGAGCTCGATACTCGATATCATACTCAGACAACAACATCTGCCAACGGGCAATCCTCCCAGTTAAAGCAGGCTTATCGAAGATATACTTAATTGGATCCATTCTGGATATCAACCAAGTGGTATGATTTATCATGTACTGGCGCAAACGCTTAGCAGCCCAAGCCAAAGCACAACACGTCTTCTCAAGCATCGAGTACCGAGACTCACAATCAGTAAACTTCTTACTGAGGTAGTAGATAGCAGATTCTTTCTTCCCCGATTCATCTTGCTGACCGAGTACACAACCCATCGAGTCTTCAAGCACAGTCAAATACATAGTCAGAGGTCTTCCTTCCACAGGCGGAGACAAGATCGGAGGTTCAGATAGTTACTCTTTGATACTGTCGAAAGCTTTCTGGCAATCTTGGGTCCAATCATGAGATTGATCTTTCTGGAGGAGCTTGAATATCGGCGCACATGTGGCAGTCATGTGGGATATAAATCTGGAAATGTAGTTTAAGCGGCCAAGAAAACCTCGGATTTGCTTCTCAGTTTTGGGTGCAGGCATCTCTTGTATTGCTTTGACCTTTGCAGGATCAACTTCAATACCTCTCTCGCTGACAACGAAACCCAACAACTTGCCGGAACGGACTCCAAATGTACATTTGTTCGGATTCAGGCGAAGTCTAAACTTCCTCAAACGCTGAAAAAGCTTCAACAAATGCTCAACATGTTCAACTTCCGTTCGGGATTTAGCAATCATATCATCAACATAGACCTCTATCTCCTTGTGCATCATATCATGAAACAAGGTAGTCATAGCACGTTGATACGTGGCTCCGGCGTTCTTCAAACCGAAGGGCATCACTCGATAACAGAATGTTCCCCAAGGTGTGATGAATGTTGTCTATTACCGTCAGAACGTAGATAATATACTCGCATGGTAAGAACCACCAGGGATACCGGTTACTGGGTATATAATAGGTGATCTACCGAAAACATGGATTGGTTTTTACTGCCAAAACACTCATCATCCAAAACACAAACTGGTTAAAGGATTGATATTCGATTCTTCAAAGAATACGAATCTTACTCTACTGGGGAAAATCAACAAGGACTCCAACCAAAGAGCGCATGAGACATATTATTCATTACCGGCAGACCGTGAATAATATACTCGAAAGGAAAAGACACCAGAGATACCGGTTAGGGCATATAATAGGTGACTAACCAAAAAGAGGGACAATCGATACCAAGCATACGGGTAAACGAAAGACAACTCAAAGGGGTAAATTGCACGCATCCGGCAATTATCCAAGAAAATATTCGATTCCGCAGAGGGAAATAACGAATCTTACTCGACTAGGGAAACACAAAAGGTTTCAACTGAAGAGTGCATGAGATATATTATCCATTACCGTCAGAACGTGAATAATATACTCGCATGGAAGATTATCCACAACCGGTTACTGGGTTAACAAAGGATAAATCGACCGAAAAGAAAGGCATCGGGATACCAAAACTAGGTATATAAAGATGACCAATCAAAGGGAGCAACAATCATTACCAAGCAAACGGGTAAATGAAAGAAGACCTGCTAGGGATGAATTGCGAGCATCCGACAATTATCCACAGGGACTAGCTGGAAATGCATTGATAAACAATCAATGATCCAGGGAACAAATCACTAGCAAACGGTGAAAAGACCCACTGGCGACTTCAAAAGGGATAACATTGCGAGCATACGGCAATGATCCAGAAGACTTGCTGAGGATAAATTGCTAGCATCCAGCAATTGTCCAAAAGCAAAGAGGAATATCAACATCGAATCAACGAATGAAGATAACCACAAAGAGTAACCATCATTGGTTAGGATGAACAACAAGGTTAACTCTGCAAAGGGAAGAAATTAGGGTTTACAACTACCGAATACGGGGTAGAATACCAAAAATCTGGCTGGGATAAAATTGCAAGCATCCGGCAATTATCCAACTGTACTACAAGGTACAAAACTTCGATGGGGAGAAAAACACCGCGAAAGGATTTACAACTACCGAATACGGGGCAGAAGACCACAGACTCCACTGGGGACAGGGTGAATGAAGGCCAAATACTGAGCACTTATTCAACTTATTCCACAGGGAAACGCAAACTTCGTTAGGGTTTACATCTACCGAATACTAGGTAGAAAACCAACAACTCCGCGTGGGGATGGGAAGAATCACCAGTCCGCACGGGAACAATAATAGGGTTTATAACAAACCACAAACTCTGCTGGAGAGCAGGCAAACAGGATTTACGACTACCGACTACTGGGTAGAAAACCAACAACTCTTGCTGAGGAATAAAAGGTATATAACCATAAATTCCGCCAAGAAGCAAGAACATAGGACTTACAACTACCGGTTACCGGGTAGAGGCCCACAAAACTCCGATGGGGATAAAAAAATTATTGCCGGTTATTGGGCAGTTCATTCATTTATTCCACAGGGAAGCACAAGAACAGTTGACAAAACGCCAATTCGGGATTGATCCGAAAAGACAGACTGAATCGAGACTCGTCCTATTGAGGATATAACTCAAAAGGAACAATTCATCCCAATATATGGGTTGGGAGGAAACGGAAGAAACCGTCATCCACGAGGACGTATCTCAGTGGGGAACTGCAGAAGGAAAAGACAGACACTTTCTGCTTATGGGCTGACTCTATATGGAGAGATTAACCACCCGACATCTGCTTAAGGAGATCTATAAAGAGATCTATATCACCCATAGCAGGAGAACAACAAACAAAAGATATAATGGCAAAAAATGCAATATGAATATCTGAATGTTTATGAATATGCATGAATATGCGTGATTTATGTTTGATGAATGCTGACAAAACAGACATATCTAACACAACCAGGTCCAGGAATCACACGCCCGGTACTATACTTCCAGGGGAAAACCAACTGGAAAGCGAATCTGCCGGAGATCCCTATGCTAAAAAGCAAAGATCTGCGGGGAGGCAAAACAAGAGATATCACAGAATCTCTGAGTTATGGATCAGCAAAAATCCCAACCAGGGTACAGAAAGTCACAACAGGCAGAAACAGCCACAAAAGACAAATTTGTTGGGGAAGGAGAGTAATCCCGAGGTATCTGCAGGGGATTCCAGTATCAAAAAGCTCACTGCTACGAAAGCGCATCCGAAAGGACTTCACTTGGGAACAACCCACTGAGGGAGAAAAGATTACACAAGTAGGTTCTGCAACAAGCCACTCTACTTGGGGGATCAAAAGCATCATGAAATCAACCAAATCTCTGGATGATAGGCCACCAACCGACCCCTCTGGGATACGGAGCTTTCAACAGGCAAAACTGCCACAACAACTCCTCTGCAGACTAAGCTGGGGAGAAATGGATGAAATGTTGGGATATCAACCCGATCAACCACTGAATCTTCCAGAAAAAACCCAAACAACCGCTGAGTAGGAACAATAAACACTGCTCTGCTGAAGGGATTAAGCACTTTGATGGAGAGCGAACAACTCTGCTGACGACCTTGCCGAGGAGAAGGGTAAAGTACCGGGTGTCAACCCACCAACTTACCGAATCTTCCCGAAAGGAAATCGACTGCGCTGAGGATAGAGACAACTCCGCTGGCAACTGCACTAGGGACTGACGGGGTACCGGGCTTCAAACCACTGACCACAAAATCTTCTGAAAAGGGAAACAACCATGCTAAGGAGAGACTACTGCTGGAGAAACAACTAAGTCTTCAACAAACACTCTGCTCTGGGAATCAAAATCTCAACAGAAGCTCTGCTTAGGGAACAACCCTAACAACAATCTCTGCTTGGGTAGCAACCCCGACAACAAAATCTGGAGAAAAGGATACAAACCAAGCCAGGAGTGTGAACAATCGTCTTACCTGTTGGAAATCATGCCATCCTCGGGAGAGCACTGAGAAGTTCTTAAGTATCCTTTCATCATTGTGAATGTTCACTTTGTTTAAAACAATAGTTGTGAAAATTCTTTGTTTTAAAACAATGACATTTTATCAATTAAAACATGCAAAACATTTGTTGAATTGAAACAAATAAGAGTGCAAATAATTGGATAAAAAGCTCAAATTTATTTGATGGAATGGTAGCCTGCAAATGGCAAGACTCCATAGATCTGTACAAATTTGAAACCAGTGATATATATTGGAAGAGGGCTACATTGAACATAATGATCCTTTCTCTACCAATTTGAATCTCGATGTATTCGAAGCTTCAGTCGACGACGAATCGAGAACCTCTGACGAAAAGATGGCTGCGGGACAGAAAGTCTTGTCAGGATGCAGTTACTTGCCAAATCCCTAACTTTTGCCTAGATTGCCTCAGGGTGAGGTACTCAATCTAGCGGGATGCAAATATACTTCTTTTTTCAAGTCTCTAATTTTTGCCTGGATTACCCTTGCGGGTTCTCCACCGAGACGCTCATTTTTGCCTAAGCCGCCCTTTCGGGTTTTCAACTTAGCGAGCTATTATGTTTTTTTTTGCATATACTCTTTTTTTTTAGGCAAAGTATTTCTTGACTGCATCTGAATTCACAGGATGAGTGAAATCCTCCCTATCCATTGTTGTAAGCATCAAAGCACCGCCTGAAAAGGCTCTCTTAACAACATATGGACCCTCGTAGTTTGGAGTCCACTTGCCCCTGGAATCGGGCAAGAAATACAAGACTTTCTTGAGCACGAGGTCACCTTCTCGGAACAGACGAGGCTTGACCTTCTTATAGAATGCTTTCTTCATCCTCTGCTGATATAACTGACCATGACACATGGCAGTCAATCGCTGCTCTTCAATCAAATTCAGTTGGTCGTAACGACTCTGAATCCATTCAGCATCAGTCAACTTGGCTTCCATCAAGACTCTCATTGATGGGATCTCCACCTCTATTGGGAGAACGACCTCCATGCCATAAACAAGAGAAAAAGGGGTTGCCCCTGTTGAAGTGCGTACAGATGTACGATATCCATGCAAAGCAAATGGCAGCATCTCATGCCAATCTTTGTACGTGACAGTCATCTTCTGGATAATCTTCTTGATATTCTTATTAGCAGCTTCAACAGCCCCATTCATCTTAGGTCTGTAGGGAGAGGAATTATGGTGTGCAATCTTGAACTCAGCGCACAAATCTTCCATCATCTTATTATTCAGATTAGATCCATTATCAGTAATGATCTTATCTGGCACACCATAACGGCAAATCAGCTGGTTCTTGATAAACTTCACAACCACCTGTCTGGTCACATTCGCATACGAAGCGGCTTCGACCCATTTGGTGAAGTAATCAATTGTTACGAGAATAAACCTGTGTCTGTTGGACGCTTTCGGCTCGATCATGCCAATCATGTCAATCCCCCACATAGAGAAAGGCCATGGTGATGAAATCACATTCAGTAGTGTCGGAGGAATATGAATCTTGTCCGCATAAATCTGACACTTGTGGCATTTCTTCACATATTTGCAGCAGTCAGACTCCATCGTCAGCCAATAGTAGCCTGCTCTCAACATCTTTCTAGCCATGGCATGTCCATTGGAATGAGTACCAAATGAACCCTCATGGACCTCAGTCATCAACAGGTTTGCTTCGTGTCTATCCACGCATCTGAGCAAAACCATATCGAAATTTCTTTTATACAGCACTTCACCACTGAGGTAGAAACTGCCTGACAACCTTCTCAAAGTTTTCCTATCTTTCAGAGATGCCCCAGGCGGGTAGACCTGGTTCTGGAGGAAATTCTTGATATCAAAATACCAAGGCTTGTCATCATTCACTTCTTCAACTGCAAACACGTGAGCTGGTCTATCCAAGCGCATCACGGCAATGTTGGGAACTTCATTCCAATACTTGACAACAATCATGGAAGCAAGCGTAGCAAGAGCATCTGCCATCCGATTATCCTCTCGAGGAATATGATGAAAGTCAACTTCTGTAAAGAACGTTGAAATCCTTCTTGCATAATCTCTATACGGAATGAGACCAGGCTGATTCGTCTCCCATTCACCCTTAATCTGATTGACAACCAGGGCCGAATCACCATACACATCAAGATATTTGATTCTCAAATCAATACATTCTTCAAGTCCCATAATACAGGCCTCGTACTCTGCCATATTATTCGTGCATTTGAAAGTTAGCCTTGCTGTAAACGGAATATGAGTACCATGAGGAGTAACAATCACTGCCCCAATTCCATTTCCATATTGATTTACAGCGCCATCAAACACCATCGTCCATCTGAAACCAGGTTTCGGACCTTCATCAAGTGTAGGCTCATCACAATCTTTCATTTTCAGATACAGAATCTCCTCATCAGGGAAGTCATACTGAACTGACTGATGATCTTCAATCGGCTGGTGCGCTAGATGGTCAGCCAAGATACTACCTTTAATAGCTTTCTGAGCTCGATACTCGATATCATACTCAGACAACAACATCTGCCAACGGGCAATCCTCCCAGTTAAAGCAGGCTTATCGAAGATATACTTAATTGGATCCATTCTGGATATCAACCAAGTGGTATGATTTATCATGTACTGGCGCAAACGCTTAGCAGCCCAAGCCAAAGCACAACACGTCTTCTCAAGCATCGAGTACCGAGACTCACAATCAGTAAACTTCTTACTGAGGTAGTAGATAGCAGATTCTTTCTTCCCCGATTCATCTTGCTGACCGAGTACACAACCCATCGAGTCTTCAAGCACAGTCAAATACATAGTCAGAGGTCTTCCTTCCACAGGCGGAGACAAGATCGGAGGTTCAGATAGTTACTCTTTGATACTGTCGAAAGCTTTCTGGCAATCTTGGGTCCAATCATGAGATTGATCTTTCTGGAGGAGCTTGAATATCGGCGCACATGTGGCAGTCATGTGGGATATAAATCTGGAAATGTAGTTTAAGCGGCCAAGAAAACCTCGGATTTGCTTCTCAGTTTTGGGTGCAGGCATCTCTTGTATTGCTTTGACCTTTGCAGGATCAACTTCAATACCTCTCTCGCTGACAACGAAACCCAACAACTTGCCGGAACGGACTCCAAATGTACATTTGTTCGGATTCAGGCGAAGTCTAAACTTCCTCAAACGCTGAAAAAGCTTCAACAAATGCTCAACATGTTCAACTTCCGTTCGGGATTTAGCAATCATATCATCAACATAGACCTCTATCTCCTTGTGCATCATATCATGAAACAAGGTAGTCATAGCACGTTGATACGTGGCTCCGGCGTTCTTCAAACCGAAGGGCATCACTCGATAACAGAATGTTCCCCAAGGTGTGATGAATGTTGTCTTCTCCATATCTTCGGGTGCCATTTTGATTTGATTATAACCGGAAAATCCGTCCATAAAGGAAAAGACTTTGAATTTAGCTGTATTGTCTACCAACATGTCAATGTGTGGTAGAGGGAAATCATCTTTTGGGCTAGCTTTATTCAAATCTCTATAATCAACACACATACGGACTTTTCCGTCCTTCTTAGGAACAGGCACAATATTGGCCACCCATTGAGGATATGTAGAAGTCACCAGAAACCCTGCATCAATTTGCTTCTGAACTTCCTCTTTGATCTTCACTGCCATATCTGGATGAGTTCTTCTAAGCTTCTGCTTCACAGGAACGCACTCAGGCTTCAAAGGCAGGAAATGTTGCACAATATCTGTATCTAGACCCGACATGTCTTCATATGACCAAGCAAAGATATCAGAATATTCTCGTAGCAACTCAATCAATCTCTTCTTGACAGACCCTTCAAGAAGTGCCCCAATCTTCACCATGCGAACACAATCTTCAGACCCCAAGTTGACTGTTTCCAGATCTTCAAGGTGCGGCTGAATGATCTTCTCTTCGTGCTCAAGGAGACGGGTGATCTCATCAGGAATCCCTTCAACATCATCTTCCTTTGCCTCGAATACAGGGAATTCAAAATTAGGAGATGGCGTTGGATCATTATGTTCAATGGGTTTTAGAATCAACCTGCATAATGATTTTGGTTAATGAAAAACTTTAGAATTTAAACAAGCAAACCATTATGCAGATGAAAAATGTTTTTTATTCTTGTTTTTATGGGTTTTTTGTGATCACTGATTTCATGCAAAAAGCAAAAAGTGAAAACAAATGGAAAACAAATATTTAACAATGCATTAATTGAATGAAAACATCATTGTATATATGCTTTGCCAACAATGTCATCACTTCTCCTTTTGGCATGGGAGAAGGGTTTTGACCAAAGTGAACAATTACTCTGATCTATGGATGCCAAAAAAATACATATAATGAATAAAATACACCCAATCATTTAGCCCAACGGTACGAACTCTTAAAAATCCAGTTGATACTTAAGCAAAATTTGCTAAGTAAGGGAGAAAAAGTTGAAAACGAGATCATAGTCACTAACAAGTTCACCTGCCTTGAATGTGTATGGATATCGAGCTTAATGTGATTGCGCTAGAATGAAAAAGAGGTTAAAAAAGAACAAAGAATGTAGGTCGTGTTATAACGGCATAATTGAAATTGGTTTTGCATAGGGGGGAGTTTTTGTCTGTCTAAATACGGATGTGTGTCACTATGATATCCTTGTTATTGTTATCTAATACCTATTTATCTAGAATTAGCTTAGCAGTTTCGTACTACTTAGAGTGTCATTGTGCCTATGTTTTAGACATTGTACTTAATTGTTTTTCATGTGCGTTGGGTGATTGCTAAAGAACAAGCAACGGTCTAAGTATGAGGGAGTTTGATAACAAGAAATCGTATTGTGTTTTTAGGCTTATTTCACATGTTATTCGTCTATGTTTTTATGTATTTTATCGCCTTTTACTTCCGTTTTATTTGTTTTGCAGTTGTTAGCCGATTTCATTGGAGATTTGGGACCCTTGCGGAAAAGGAGTGAAAAAGGAGCTAAAGAGGAGCAAAAGAGATGGATTTGGCCATTCTGAACAGATGGTGTTCGCCTCCTGCTAGATGGCATTCTCCACCTCTAATATCTGCCACGAGAGTGTGAGACGGGACCTTGAAGTCAATATTTTCTACATAATGTAATAGATTCGTATTTAGTGCCTGAGTTCTACCTAAGCCCTTAGGAACACATAATCCATATTTCGGGCTCATTTTATCATAACTTTTAAACCTTTAGAAATTAGTATCTTTATTCCCGTTCATAACCATATAACCTTTAGCCTTAGCTTTTTGCACTGCAACGAAAGATAACATTAGTTTAACTATTAGTCTCTGTATGTTCGATAATCTTTTAAAACTACATGATAGACTGCGAAATTGGAATCATCATCCGACAGACATGTCTGGATGCGATCATTCAACAGTGACAGTTGGTGACTCTACTGGGGATTTCTTATACTTTCTCTAAAGAGAGTCCATCCTAACTCCGGTTTTAAAGTTTTGTGTGTTTTCTTGGTTTAGTAGCTTTTATTTATTTATCTGTTTTTACTACTTCTCATTTATTCATTTTATTTTATATTTTATTACTCTCTTATATTAAACTGTCATTGGTTTGGATTGAAACTATGTGAGAAGCTAAAACCCAAGCTCCAGAAAAACTATAAGCTTAAGTAAGGGGTTGTCCTGTCTCGTCCACCGGGGTTTTCATCCCGTAGGGTCTTTGATGACGATTTCTCCCAGAATAAATCAATTCAAAAGGTTTGTCATGAGAAGGCCAACACTTCTTCATGATAGAACTTTGAGTTCGGTCCATGACTCTGGGGACCTCTTCTAGAACCCTCTTAACATAGGGTGACCTTATGTTATCAACCTGCAAAGGTCGTTACTAAGGTCCTGCATAGACGAGACTTATCCCGAAGGATTACCGTAGGAAGGATTGCTCCTTCTCATGGTAAAACAAGGGTATAATCCATGACTCTAGGACTATCATCTTACCCGAAGCTTTATATCCTACAAGCAAGGGGATTGGGTAGTCTAACCTTAGATCCGACCTAATCTTAAGCAGCCTACCCAATATAATGCATACTTACTTGACCATCCCAACAAAAATCTTCAAAGTTAAGAGACGTTCATATCATCATGCCATTAGCATCAAAATAAAGCTTCTACATACATTTACCATCCTTTGGGGAATTTCAAAATCTGTTGTAGGTACCCAATGGGAATGAATAAAAGGATAACTCTCTGCATCAAGGCAACCATGCCATATCTCAAAAGTTTAAAGATTCTTCAGGGGTTGATGCCCAACTCCATTCAGCGGAAGTTTACACTCAATATAGGGGGATTCTCGATCTCTTGAGAGTCCCTTAACGAAGGATCGATCCTCAGGTATCCGAAGAAGATAGACACCAGGAACATAATTATTAGCTACGGGAGTTTTTCCAATGTACCCCTCATTGGTTCCAAGGCCTAAAGATCGATCCCTCATTAGACACGAAGGATCGATCCTCATGTAATGACTCTAAGACATTTGGGTCACCCTATATGGGAGAGGCCTAAAGAATACGAGATATATGAGTTTATCTTGCACGGGGGAGAGGCTTGATATATAGAACTGCTTAGGAAGGTTACTCGGGCATGGGAAAAAGTTCATGTCAAGGACAACAAGCCAAAAAGGAAGGATACTTCGTCCAAAGAGTCCTACGCCCCTTGGATTAGGGAAAGGGTTTGTCTACCTAACCTACCTTTTATAATTGACCCGACTTACGTCCCAGACATGCCTAACCTTATTACAGTGTCCACTAGAGAGGTTGACCGGCTTAAATCTGCTATTGCTAGGCTGTAACAAGATAAGGAAAGCCTAGAATATAGTCTTTACGACGCGACCTATGAAAATAACCAAATATGTTACGACCTGGAGCAGAAGGACAAACAACTCTTTGAGAATATGGAGGAACACCGGACCGAAAGAAGTAAAAGACAAAAGACTTTGGGGGGTTTATTTAGTGCCGAAGTTAACTTTGAAAATCTCAATGGTAAGTTAAAAGAGGCCCAAGCTAAAGGTCAGAGGTGGAAGATGGCATAGGAGTTAGCCCTATGGGAACAACAAGAAAGAGAAAGTGTTGTGATGACCCAGATCCATGGATTCGAAAAGGCGCTTGTGAAATCCCAACCTATTGCTGCTAGACAACGAACGAAGAATAGAAGCTGAGCAGATGCTGCCACTCAATTGGGAAGGATCTAATGAGAGATCCTGGACCTAAGAGAACAAGTGCATCTTTAAAATCAAGATCACGAAGTCCTGACAGCTCAGGCCGCATAGTTAGAGGGAGAAATCTAACACCTTAAGGACCTCTCTGTTTCTGCTCAGGTCATTATTCAAGAACAAGGTGACCGAGCTCAAGCATGAGGGATCGAACATTCCAATCTTGCCGAGTTCGCCAACAACTTAGTGTAGCGGTAAATTCATGACCACTGAGCTATTGGTTAGCTCAACGTCAGTAAAACCAGAGTCACCATCGCGCTTTTATTTTTTCCAAAGGAAAAAGGCAAAGTAAGAACAAAACCCAATGATAATAAGGTTTCAAATCAAAACTAATAAAATGTCAGAGATTATAGGTAAGGGGTAGGTTACACAAAGGGAAGGTATTAGCACCCAAAGTATCCTAGGTACTCCTTGGGAGCCCTTTTTGTGTGTAAGTGTTTTAGTTGAAAAAGATGTTTGCTAAAAAATAGAATGAGGGGATGAGAAAAGAATTCATTATTATATTTTTGTGTTTAACAATATCTTCGGTCTTATGCTTACGTACCAGCATAAAAATGAGGGATAAAAACCTCGTAGTTCGTGGTAAAAATTTCAAAGATGGGTGGATTAGTTTTAACAAAAGCTTAAAGATCTTTTGTTATCAATTGAAGAATACTCAACCAAACATCCATCGATAATGAGGGATTTACAACATTTAAGAGGGAGGGCTCCAACTTGGATTCAATCAACAAGTATGCCAATAACCCCTAATAAATAGAAAGACTTATAATCAATATATCATGGAATAGGAGAACTATATCTCAATCAAAGATAACTCAAATCTAAATACTCTCTTTTGGAGAAGTTAAAAGAAAAGGCATAAAATATCCAAAAGGATTAGATGAGGTTGTTAGTTCTTTTTGTCTTTTTGAAAATAAGGTCAATATGATTAACTTCATTTATAGGTTGATTAAGAAAATATTTTGAAAATCAATGGCATAAGGACAAGGTTTCTACTCATTAAAACAAGTCTAAGTTTAAAACACAAACCAAGAAGTTTTGAAAATGAGGGAGAGATTTTGAAATTAAAGAAGTAGGAGGAGATGAAGGGACTATCCTAGACAAGATTTAAAAGTTTAGAGTTTAAAATATCTAACTAATGGGAAGCATTCACAAGATAAAAGTGTCAGATAGAAACCCATTTCCTTTGGATTGGTCAAGCAAGAAACAAAGCATAAGCATCCAAGTAAATAATAAGAAGACCAAATGGTATTAAATAAATATGACCAAACATCCAAGCAAGCACTCCAAAGCAAGCAGTCTTCAATGTCCTTTAAATGTATCACATGAAATATTCCTTGAAACATACTCAAAGAGAAAGCATCAAATAATATCAATAAGGTCAAAATAACAACTCAGGCACAAAGAAAGAGTGAGTATAACAGATAAACCAAAAGAGGCTCCCAAGACTTGTATCAGATGAATGGCATTGGCCAAGAAAGGTCTCAGATAATGGCATTGGCCAAGTCTCATTCAAAGCATAGGGGTGTTGCCTACTCTAAGTCCAATGATCAGATCAAGTCATAGACAGAGGTCCAACAGTCTACCAATGTATTTTTTAGTGTTTTTGTTGTTATTAGGTATTTTAAGGTCCTAAGACCATAAACAAAGCAAAATCACAAGCACACAATATAATATAAGCACAAGAATTGGCTCAAATGAGCAAAGTGAAAATGACGGAAACATAAACAAATTGCATGAATATAAATGACAATGAATGATAAAGTGCATAAATTTAAATTGCATTAAAGTAAATGACATAAAGAATAAAGTCAACTAAAGTGATGTTAGTGAATGTTAGTGAAGGAAGAAAAGTTTGTTTAAGTCATTCTTTGGAGAACCTAGACATCATTCATGAGAAAGGCTACAACTTAGATATATCAACAAGTATTCCACTAGCTCTCATAAATGGAAAAGAGGCAAAATATTTACACAATACCATGAAGTATGGGAGACTTACAATCTCACTTACAAAAATGCTATTGCTTTTGGGACAAATTTAGCGCTGTGTTAAGCAATCGTAACTGAACTTATGTAGAAGTCACAACTATCTGAGGTCGGGCAATAATAGTATTAGTGTTAATTCATGCTGAAGACAAGGTATGAAGACCAAGCTCCTAAAGCATACCACACACAAAATAAGAGGGGATAAACCTATCTCAATCAAGCTCATGCTGATTCATCTAACACAAGGTCATTGATGAATCAACTAGCATTTGATTTTTATGAAAAATCATTGGCCATTAGTGGATTAGAAAAGAAGAGGGATGAAGATAAAGAGATGAAGTGAAAGGGATCCCAAATTGATAAAGGGATGAACTTCATTTGATTAATACCATCCATTCATTTTGAGGGATGAAGTTCAAATTTCATCAACCCCCTAAACCCAATGGTATTGATCAAATTAAAGTCCAACTCAACCAAGATCAAGGCCAAACAAAATTTAAGTCAACACATAGTCAAAACAAAAGCTCCAAAAAAGTATTTAAGCAATTATACAATTTAAGTTCAATTTTTAAATGAAGAAAAATACATTTTAAAAGGGGAAAACCTCAAATCCCTTCAAATAAAGTATCATAATGCAATCACAATATGCTTGGTGATCTCTCCTAAACAATGGAAGATAAAGTATCATACAATCACAATATGCTTGGTGATCTCTCCTAATGCAAACCCAATGAATGACAAGTGAGGAGGATACCAAGGTGTGATCCAATGCCAATGCAATGCTATGAGATGGCATGAGGGATCTTAGGGTCAAAATTGCGGTCTTACACTTAGTGCGAGACATTCCTAGAATGTTCAGAAGAGCTGATGGTGTGGCAAACTTCCACAACACTTGTAACACCCCGATAATAATATGTATTTATTTAAATTAAATTAATAATATGTTTATTAATTTAATTAGAATATTTGAATTATTATTATTATTTTGGAATAATAATTATTGGGATTATTATTTATTGGAATAATATATAAGTTGGAATTTAGAAAAATCCCATTTTTGGTAAAAAGGTTAATTTCACGTGAAAAGGGAAAAGAGGCAGAAAGGGCAAAAAGCAAAAGAACGAAGGTTGA
This sequence comes from Lathyrus oleraceus, assembly GCF_024323335.1. Lineage (NCBI taxonomy): Eukaryota > Viridiplantae > Streptophyta > Magnoliopsida > Fabales > Fabaceae > Lathyrus > Lathyrus oleraceus. The sequence goes on along the minus strand of NC_066582.1, from coordinate 329,819,149 downwards.
AGGAAGGGAAAGCTTGGAGCTCAGAGACTGCCGGATTAACTCAGGTAAGGGGGGTTTATCATCGGTTAAAGGGTATTATATGATAATATGTACTGGGTAGTAATAACCATTGGTTGTATCTCTGATTTGATTGATGCATGATGAATCTGTGAAATATTGGATGAATGAAATTGGATGATAATTGAAAAGAATTCGTAGGAATTAGAAGAGATAATGTTAGGATTGGGGAAGAGGAATAGGATATGATTCGTGTAGATGATATGGACGATTATTTTGTGTAATTTGGACTGTGGAAGGTTGGATCGGATAGGTTTCGTAACAGAGAAAGCCATAGCAGATCTGAGAGTTCTGGTTTCTGGTCATACGCGTATGGCACTAGGCAATACGCGTATGAGCTGGCTGATACGCGTATGGAGGAGGCCTTACGCGTATGGGTGGAAAAGATGGCATTTTGAACGTGAATTGGTCTCTGTTGGTACGCGTAATGGGAAGTTGTTACGCGTAGCGTACGCGTATGGGATAGGTGATACGCGTATGAGTTGGGCGAGGAAATGCGCAATACGCGTAAGAGAGTAGGCATTACGCGTATGGAGTTGGCCAGGTTTGGGCAATACGCGTATGGCATGGACAGTACGCGTATGGACAGAGTTGGGATTTTCCTGAACTGTTGTTGTGCAGTTTTTGGTTGTTTAGGCTGAGTGATGTACTTAGCTGAGATATGATGTTGTAGGGATCATTTCCCGTTATTTTGAGTGGTATAGGTATTAGTAGAGCGGGCTAATACTGTGGTTGATTATGTGGCATGATATGATGTGCTTTTGTGATTAATTATGTTGATAATGTGTGATGGTATACATGATGATGTGAATGTATACGTTTGTGAATAGACTGTATTATGGCTTAGAGTGTGAGCATGTGTCTATTCCTGATTATTGTTGATGTTGCATTGCTAGGTGATTAGCATGCATGTTGTGGCCCATTTGGGGCTGTAGCTAATTCCCATGGTGAGGAATTAGTGAGTATATCATTTGATTGTTGTTGTTGATGTTTGCATGCTAGGTGATTAGCGTGCATTTCATGGCCCATTTGGGGTGGTAGCTAATTCCCATGGTGAGGAATTAGTGAGTGAGTCACTATGTCTCAAATGAGTGGGACTAGTGAGCTTGGTAGCCGTGCCTGGGTTTGGACGGTGAGGTTGAACTATATGTTCACAAATAGTCGGTACCGCATGCATAGAGTCTCATTGCATAATGAATGTATGGCATATAATATGAATGGATGTATTCCAGTATTATATGTGTATTGTGTGTTGTGTTATTGATGTTGAATATGGTTGAGAATCTACTGTTGAGTATGATATTTGAACGAATATTGCTGTTGCTGAATGCGTAGTCTGATTAGGGTGAACTAATGTGTTAATTACTTGGCATTACATATTGTTCTATAATGCTTATTATATTGATTGAGGAACTCACCCTTACGCCTATTTTTCAGGTAACGAGAAATGAGTTGAGTAGAAGCTAATGCTTGGAGTCTAGGGTAGTTTCTTATGGGTCATGCTCTGATAGATGTAACATCGGGAGGGGATGTTTTAATTAATTTGATTTCTGTTGTTGAATGATTGACATGTATTGTGTACATGTTTTACATTGATGTTGAATTGATTCCGCTGCGATTTATGCAAAGAATCTTATTTTGATTAAAGAAATGAGCATGACAGGATATTTTGATAATTGTTGTGAAATGATTGTGTGACACCCTTCGGGGCATAATTACTCTGATGAATATATATTGTTATTTTAATTATAATAATTTGGGGTATTTAGAAGGGTGTTACATTAGTGGTATCAGAGCATAGTCGGTCGAGTCGAGTCGTAATTTTTCTGTTTCCCCTGTACGGGATAGGTGTTGTGTAACCCTATCAGTACTTATTGTTTTAGCTTGTTGGGTTTTCAGAATAGAGATGGCTGGAAGAGGTAGAGATGATGCTGCGATTGCTGAGGCTCTGGGTATGCTAGCTGGAGTACTTGGAGGGAATCCAAATGTTGTGGGAATGGGAGCTGCTCGTCAGTTGAGTGAGTTCCAGAAGAACAATCCTCCAATGTTCAAAGGGGCATACGATCCAGATGGTGCTCAGAAGTGGTTGAAGGAGATAGAGAGGATCTTCAGAGTAACTGAGTGTGCTGATAACCAGAAGGTCAGGTTCGGTACACATATGCTGTCAGAAGAAGCTGATGATTGGTGGGTTGCTACCCGCACTGAGTTGGAAGCTGCTGGAGATGCTGAGATTACTTGGGCTGTATTCAGAGAGAGATTTCTGAGGAAGTATTTTCCCGAAGATGTCAGAGGAAAGAAAGAGATAGAGTTCTTGGAATTGAAGCAGGGTAACCGGTCTGTTACGGAGTATGCTGCTAAGTTCACAGAGTTGTCTAAGTATTATACTCCCTATGCTGAGGCTGCTGGGGAATTTTCCAAGTGTGTGAAGTTTGAGAACGGGTTGCGTCCCGAGATCAAGCAGGCGATTGGATATCAGAGGATTAGAGTGTTTTCTGATTTGGTTGACTGTTGCAGGATTTTCGAACAGGATTCCAAGGCAAGAGCTGAGAGCTATCAGCAGAGAGTTGATAGGAGAGGCAAGAATCAGATGGATCGTGGAAAACCGTATGCAGCTGGCAAAGGTTTTCAGAGGCAGAGTGGGACGAAGAGGACTAGTGGGGGAGATTCTAGTGCTCCTGTTAAGTGTTACAGATGTGGTCAGGCTGGACATCGTATCCATGAGTGTACCAGTAATGAGAAGAAGTGTTTCAAATGTGGAAAAGGTGGTCATTTAGCTGCAGATTGCCGGTTGAAGACTGTGACTTGTTTCAACTGTGGAGAGTTGGGTCATATCAGTCCACAGTGTCCTAAGCCGAAGAAAGAGAATCAGTCAGGAGGCAAGGTTTTTGCTTTATCAGGTTCTGAGACTCCTGCAGATGATCGTTTGATCCGAGGTACGTGTTATATTAATGGCTTTCCTCTTGTAGCTATTATTGACACAGGTGCGACTCATTCCTTTATATCTTTGGATTGCGCTGTGAAACTTAAGTTAGAGATATCTAAGATGTTTGGAAGTATGGTGATTGATACTCCTGCGAAGGGTTCAGTAACTACTACTTCAGTTTGTCTAAGTTGTCCCTTGAGTATTTTCGGTAGAGACTTTGGGATAGACCTTGTGTGTCTTCCACTAGTGCAGATTGATGTTATTCTGGGTATGAACTGGTTGGTGTTTAACCGAGTTTCTATCAACTGTTTTGATAAGACAGTGATATTCCCTGAGATTGAGGAAGGAAAGAGTTTGTTTCTATCAGCAAGGCAGGTGAATGAGGCAGTGGCAGATGGGGCAGAGTTGTTTATGCTGTTAGCGACTTTGGAGGCTAAAGATAAACTGGTGATTGGCGATCTAGCTGTGGTGTGTGATTTTCCTGATGTGTTTCCGGAAGAAGTGAATGAATTACCGCCAGAGCGTGAAATTGAGTTCTCGATTGATTTGGTACCTGGTACTAGACCGATATCGATGGCTCCGTATCGTATGTCTGCTGTTGAGTTAGCTGAATTGAAGAGTCAGTTGGAAGATTTGTTGGATAAGAAATTTATTCGTCCGAGTGTGTCACCGTGGGGTGCACCAGTGTTATTGGTTAAGAAGAAAGAAGGTACTATGAGGTTGTGTGTGGACTACAGACAACTGAATAAAGTGACGATCAAGAATCGGTATCCTTTGCCGAGAATTGATGATTTGATGGATCAGTTGGTTGGTGCAAGTGTGTTCAGCAAGATAGATTTGAGATCTGGGTATCATCAGATACGTGTGAAAAATGAGGATATTCAGAAGACTGCTTTCAGAACAAGATATGGACATTATGAGTATTCTGTAATGCCTTTTGGTGTGACTAATGCGCCTGGAGTGTTTATGGAGTATATGAATAGGATTTTCCATCCGTACCTAGATCAATTTGTTGTGGTGTTTATTGATGATATTTTGGTGTATTCGAAATCTGAAGAAGAGCATGCTGAGCATTTGAGAGTGGTTTTGGGAGTTCTACGAGAAAAGAAGTTATTCGCTAAACTATCCAAGTGTGAATTTTGGTTAGGAGAGGTTAGTTTTCTTGGTCATGTGATTTCAAGAGGTGGTGTTGCTGTTGATCCTTCTAAGATAGAAGCGGTATCTAAGTGGGAAGCTCCGAAGTCAGTTTCTGAGATAAGGAGTTTTCTTGGACTTGCAGGTTATTATAGGAAATTTATTGAGGGATTTTCCAAGTTGGCGTTACCATTGACAATGTTGACTAGAAAGGGGCAAGCGTTTGTTTGGGACTCAAAATGTGAAGAAGGTTTCCAAGAGTTGAAGAGAAGGTTGACTACTGCTCCTATTCTGATATTACCGAGTTCGTCGGAACCATTTGAGGTTTACTGTGATGCTTCATTGTTGGGTTTGGGTGGCGTGTTGATGCAGAATAAGCAGGTTATAGCTTATGCTTCGAGACAGCTGAGGGTTCATGAGAGGAACTATCCGACGCATGATTTAGAGTTGGCAGCTGTGGTATTTGTTCTGAAGTTGTGGAGGCATTATTTGTATGGGTCAAGATTTGAAGTTTTCAGTGACCATAAAAGTTTAAAGTATTTGTTTGATCAGAAAGAGCTGAATATGAGACAGAGGAGATGGTTAGAATTTCTGAAAGATTATGATTTTGGTTTGAATTACCATCCGGGTAAAGCAAACGTGGTGGCTGATGCATTGAGTCGGAAATCATTGCATATGTCTATGTTAATGGTTAAGGAATTGGATTTAATTGAGCAGTTCAGAGACTTGAGTTTGGTGTGTGAGAGTACCCACAATAGTGTTAAATTGGGAATGTTGAAGTTAACAAGTAGTATTCTGGATGAGATTAGAGAGGGTCAGAAATCTGATATGCTTTTGGTTGATAAGTTGACTTTAGTGAATCAAGGTCAGGGTGGTGAATTCCGAGTTGATGAGAATGGTGTTTTGAGATTTGGTAATTGGGTGTGTATTCCAGATGTTACAGGACTTAAGAAGAGTATTCTTGAAGAAGGACATCGTAGTGGTTTGAGTATTCATCCTGGAGCTACGAAGATGTATCATGATTTGAAAAGATTATTTTGGTGGCCAGGAATGAAGAGAGAAATTGCGAGTTTTGTTTATTCCTGTTTGACTTGTCAGAAGTCAAAGATTGAGCATCAGAAGCCGTCTGGGCTAATGCAACCGTTGGCTATTCCAGAGTGGAAGTGGGATAGTATCAGTATGGATTTTGTTTCTGGTTTGCCGAGGACAAGTAAGAATTTTGAGGCTATTTGGGTGATTGTTGACAGATTGACAAAGTCGGCTCATTTCATTCCGATCAGAATGGATTATCCGTTAGAGAGGCTAGCCGAGTTGTATATTGAGAAGATTGTAAGTTTGCATGGTATTCCGTCGAGTATTGTTTCGGACAGAGATCCTAGATTTACATCGAAGTTCTGGGAAGGTTTGCAGAGGGCTTTGGGAACTAAGCTGAGATTGAGTTCTGCATATCATCCGCAGACTGATGGTCAGACTGAGAGGACGATTCAGTCATTAGAAGATCTTTTGAGAGCTTGTGTTTTGGAAAAAGGAGGTGCTTGGGATTGTTATTTGCCTTTGATTGAGTTTACCTACAACAATAGTTTTCATTCGAGCATCGGTATGGCACCGTTTGAAGCTTTGTATGGTAGGAGATGTCGGACACCTTTATGTTGGTATGAGTCCGGTGAGGGTGCTGTGGTTGGACCGGAAATTGTTCAACAAACTACAGAAAAGATTAAGATGATTCAGGAGAAGATGAGAATTGCTCAGATTCGTCAGAAGAGTTATCATGATAAGAGGAGGAAGTCACTTGAGTTCCAAGAGGGAGATCATGTGTTTCTTCGTGTTACTCCGATAACTGGTGTTGGTCGAGCTTTGAAGTCGAAGAAGTTGACACCTCGATTTATTGGTCCCTATCAGATTTTGGAGAGGATAGGAGAGGTAGCCTAACGTATCGCCTTACCACCGTCGCTTGCGAATTTGCATGACGTTTTTCATGTGTCTCAGTTGAGGAGATACATTCATGACCCGTCGCATGTTGTCCAAGTGGATGATGTACAGGTGAGAGATAACCTGACTGTTGAAACATCACCTATGAGGATTGAGGATCGAGAGTTGAAGCAGTTGCGGGGTAAAGAGATTGCCTTGGTGAAGGTAGCTTGGGGAGGACCAGCAGGTGGCAATGTGACTTGGGAACTCGAGAGTCAGATGAAGGAGTCTTATCCGGAGTTGTTCGCTTGAGGTATGTTTTCGAGGACGAAAACTCTTTTAGTGGGGGAGAGTTGTAACACCCCGATAATAATATGTATTTATTTAAATTAAATTAATAATATGTTTATTAATTTAATTAGAATATTTGAATTATTATTATTATTTTGGAATAATAATTATTGGGATTATTATTTATTGGAATAATATATAAGTTGGAATTTAGAAAAATCCCATTTTTGGTAAAAAGGTTAATTTCACGTGAAAAGGGAAAAGAGGCAGAAAGGGCAAAAAGCAAAAGAACGAAGGTTGAAGGAAGGGAAAGCTTGGAGCTCAGAGACTGCCGGATTAACTCAGGTAAGGGGGGTTTATCATCGGTTAAAGGGTATTATATGATAATATGTACTGGGTAGTAATAACCATTGGTTGTATCTCTGATTTGATTGATGCATGATGAATCTGTGAAATATTGGATGAATGAAATTGGATGATAATTGAAAAGAATTCGTAGGAATTAGAAGAGATAATGTTAGGATTGGGGAAGAGGAATAGGATATGATTCGTGTAGATGATATGGACGATTATTTGTGTAATTTGGACTGTGGAAGGTTGGATCGGATAGGTTTCGTAACAGAGAAAGCCATAGCAGATCTGAGAGTTCTGGTTTCTGGTCATACGCGTATGGCACTAGGCAATACGCGTATGAGCTGGCTGATACGCGTATGGAGGAGGCCTTACGCGTATGGGTGGAAAAGATGGCATTTTGAACGTGAATTGGTCTCTGTTGGTACGCGTAATGGGAAGTTGTTACGCGTAGCGTACGCGTATGGGATAGGTGATACGCGTATGAGTTGGGCGAGGAAATGCGCAATACGCGTAAGAGAGTAGGCATTACGCGTATGGAGTTGGCCAGGTTTGGGCAATACGCGTATGGCATGGACAGTACGCGTATGGGCAGAGTTGGGATTTTCCTGAACTGTTGTTGTGCAGTTTTTGGTTGTTTAGGCTGAGTGATGTACTTAGCTGAGATATGATGTTGTAGGGATCATTTCCCGTTATTTTGAGTGGTATAGGTATTAGTAGAGCGGGCTAATACTGTGGTTGATTATGTGGCATGATATGATGTGCTTTTGTGATTAATTATGTTGATAATGTGTGATGGTATACATGATGATGTGAATGTATACGTTTGTGAATAGACTGTATTATGGCTTAGAGTGTGAGCATGTGTCTATTCCTGATTATTGTTGATGTTGCATTGCTAGGTGATTAGCATGCATGTTGTGGCCCATTTGGGGTGGTAGCTAATTCCCATGGTGAGGAATTAGTGAGTATATCATTTGATTGTTGTTGTTGATGTTTGCATGCTAGGTGATTAGCGTGCATTTCATGGCCCATTTGGGGTGGTAGCTAATTCCCATGGTGAGGAATTAGTGAGTGAGTCACTATGTCTCAAATGAGTGGGACTAGTGAGCTTGGTAGCCGTGCCTGGGTTTGGACGGTGAGGTTGAACTATATGTTCACAAATAGTCGGTACCGCATGCATAGAGTCTCATTGCATAATGAATGTATGGCATATAATATGAATGGATGTATTCCAGTATTATATGTGTATTGTGTGTTGTGTTATTGATGTTGAATATGGTTGAGAATCTACTGTTGAGTATGATATTTGAACGAATATTGCTGTTGCTGAATGCGTAGTCTGATTAGGGTGAACTAATGTGTTAATTACTTGGCATTACATATTGTTCTATAATGCTTATTATATTGATTGAGGAACTCACCCTTACGCCTATTTTTCAGGTAACGAGAAATGAGTTGAGTAGAAGCTAATGCTTGGAGTCTAGGGTAGTTTCTTATGGGTCATGCTCTGATAGATGTAACATCGGGAGGGGATGTTTTAATTAATTTGATTTCTGTTGTTGAATGATTGACATGTATTGTGTACATGTTTTACATTGATGTTGAATTGATTCCGCTGCGATTTATGCAAAGAATCTTATTTTGATTAAAGAAATGAGCATGACAGGATATTTTGATAATTGTTGTGAAATGATTGTGTGACACCCTTCGGGGCATAATTACTCTGATGAATATATATTGTTATTTTAATTATAATAATTTGGGGTATTTAGAAGGGTGTTACAACACTCCCCAAGAAGTACTCGAGTTTATCAGGCTATACGATATCATGTTGAAAGAATTTAAGGCCCACTTGAAGAAGGCCATGGAGGCACCACTCTAGTTTTTTATTTTCTTTTGAGAATTTTTCTTTCCGTTTTTTTATCATTGCTCGATGTTTTGTTATAAGTGGGGCATCACCCCCGTACGAACCTTTACTTTGGATTTATGAATAAAGTTATTTCTATGATATTTATAATTGTATTCGTATTCCTAAAAACGTGCGACAATGGATTTTGAATGTTCCCTAAAGAAATTAAAAAAAATATTTTTGCATACATTATCATGCATTCATGCACACCTCATTTCATATGCATTGAAAAGAAAACAAAACCACTTTTCCCCCTAATTTCCCAGTACCTTTGAACGTGACAACCTGACTCTCCAAACTCGAGCTCAACGTAAGAAGGCTATGGAGCAACTTGAATAGAACCAGGAAGCACTTAGGGTGGACATAGACTCTGTCAAAGGAGATGTGGAGGAAATAAAGGACAAGATGGATCAACTCACTATAGCCATTACCACCATGTTCACAAAGGAAGCTAATACTGACAAAAGGAAGGCTACTTCCACACCCACAAGGGAGTTAGTTCCCCAAGGGATTATCTCAGGATGTTTGTCAGAAAGATGGCTGCCTATGTAGCAAATGATAAACTAATGATGCATAGCTTCTAGGATAGGCTAAGTGGGGCATCCTGTAGCGGGGTATACGTTACCTTTAGATTTATTAACTAAATCAAAAGTAAATCATACAATTCAATTCGCCACCGCACTTCTATTTATCCAAAGGAAAGGTTAGAAATCGAACAAAAATCGAGAAGTTTTATCGAATCAAAAGCTAATAAAAATGTCAGAGATTGGGGTAAAGGGGTTGTTATGCAATGGGAAGGTTTTAAGCACCCAAAACATCCTAGGTACTCCTAGGGAACCCTTTTCACAATTTGTTGTAAGGTAGGTTGGTAGTTTGTGAAAAAATTATTTGTGCAAACATGATTGGGGGGATGAGAGAAGAATATACAAATTATTTACAATTTTGTGTTTGAATGGATAAACCCACTGCCTACATACCATCTTAAAAAGATTAGGATCAAAACCTCGTAGTTCGGGGTAAAAATATCAAACAACAAGTTGGTGAATTGATTGGTCCAAAAGCCTTAAGGTCTTTTGTTATCCAAGGGAGAAAACTCAACCTAAAACCACGAATCCACCATGTGAGGATAGCTTCAACATGCTAGTGAGGGGTTAACCCTATAATAAGCATGAAAGACTCATTATCCATCACTAAGGATATAGGTGAGTATTATATCAACCTCAAGGATAACTCAAACCTAATAGCTAATGGTTATGAAAAGATTCGATAAGAAGTGGCCATTGAAACCACAAAATATTTGATTGAGTTATATTTACCAATGAAAAGTGTTTACAAAATATGGTCAAAGTTTACTTAAAGATTCAATTCAAAATAAGTGCTATGAAAAGAAAGTTTGAATATCAAAAGCATAATGCTTGGGTTTCTAATGTTTGAAATAAATGTTAATGTTTGTACAAAAGTTTTGGCTTGGGTTAGAGTGGAGGGAAGAAGAAGAATGACTAAGTCCTAAACATACAAGAGATGAAGCAAATGAAATAAGAACATAAATGGAGTTCCCTTCTTGAGATCATAGTAATGATCCAAGTAGCTCCCATCCTTTGGAATAAGCAAGCAAATAAGCCAATACTCAAGCAATCAATCAATCAAGCAAGCTCTTAGGAATCTTCCAATGGCTCTTGTATCTCTCACTTTAGATGCACATGACAATGGTTCTTCAATTTGTCTCAAATAGGAATCCCTAGCACAAAAGCAGACATATCAAAAAGTTCTATAATGCAAACAAAGAATGGACAAGAGTGAGCTTAGAAATTTGGTCCTTCTAATTCATCTTCAACATTAAGTCCTTTTTTCTCCATTTTTGCATAGGGAATGTCCTAGAATCTAAGTCCTTTTGTCCCTTTTGCATTTGGTTCACAACAATCAAAACAAAACACAAGCACAATAGTATATACACAATTATGTGCTCAAGTGAGCAAAAGGCAAATTGCATTAACATAAACATGCGCTCAAATGAGCAAAGGGCAAAAGCAAATGATTAATATGTACAAGAATATTAAATTGCATAAATGTAAGGTGCAAGAGTTAAATGTTAATAGTCAATTGTTAGTGTTAGTGTTCCATAAGGCAATTTAGCGTTATGTTAAGCAATCGTAAGTGGACTAATGTAGTAGTCACACCTATCTGAGGCCGATCAATAAAAATGTAGGCAACAACACAAGTTAGAGTCTTGATTAGTGAATCAAGCTCCTACAACTTGCCATGCCAAAAGAAGATGAGAAATGATCTTGTATTGATTTAGGTTCTTTGCTTGATTAGGAAGCAACCTATCCTTAATGCAAAGCCATTCACTTGATCTATGATCAAGATGAATTAGATTTGAATCAAGGAAGGTTAAACCTCCCATACATCAAGGCTAACCACCAATCTTTAACTCATTGATCAAAAAAGAAAAAGAGATGAAGAAGGAGATGAATAAGAATGAACATGGAAATTCAAATGAAGTAATCAACATACATTGACCAAAGATAGATGGAATCAAGGTCAAACATTAGTAAACAGAAGCAAAATGAAACTTAGAAGTGAAGAAACAAATAAAATATTTTTGGTATTTTTCAAAATTAAAATAGTACTTGAATTAAAATAAACAATTAGAGGTCCAACTTCAAATCCATTTCAAATCAACTTTGAAAAGTCCAAATGGATCATCCTAAGTTTAACAATGTCAAACAAAGTTTGACAAAAAATTTCAGCATTTTTAGGAACCATAAACTATTTTTAATCAATTAAAAATGCATAAAATTAACCTAATTGAATTAAAAGAGGTTGAGAAAATATTTTTTTATATTTTTTGAATATCAAAAACTATTTAAAATGAATTAAAAATAACCAGAAAATAGAAAATTCATAAAAAATATCAAATGATAAAATAAAAAATATTAAAAATCATTTATAGAAACTAGAAATTAAAAGAGAAATAATGCAATTGGTCCCATATTTTTTGGAATTAAAATGAGAAAGATATGATTTTTTGAAATAAAATGAAATAAAAGAAATAAAATGGAAATTAATTCAGAAATAGAAAATAGGAAAAAACGTGGTACGTTGGATCCAGGCTTATTAATTGAGCTGGCACATCAGACAATCCACAAGCGCGCGTCCACCAAACACCAAGGTCAATAAGATACGCATAACCATTAAAAAAGTCATAAGAATGGAGAGACCAGATTAGATCTGGAGATCAGATGCAAAAGCTATGGTTCATTCTGGAAAGCGGACGGTGGTGTACACCACTGTCTTCTCCGGCGAGACCAGAGATTCCGGCGAGAGTTGCAGAGAAAAAGTTCTAACCAAATGAGGAGATTTATACAGCAATGGAAAGCTGGGGTGATGTACATTACCCCTGTGCCATCTATTTTCACTCTAGACCTCCATGTAAAGAGAAATCAGAGGTTGAAAATGATGGTGTTCATCTTGAACTTAATGGAATTTCAAAATTAAAAGCATAAATCAATTGCCTCTGATGAGAGGACTTCAGCCAAACCAACAAATGCAAGAAACAAGCTACAAATAGTGAGTTTCGAAGAAGGAAAGTTTGAATATCCACCTTTGAAATATGGATCTAGAAAGCACAAAATCCTCTTAGTTATTGCTTGCAGCGTGATCTAGAGATGAAGGTGAAGCAAGGTCAAGGAATTATGAGTCTGAAAATCAACCAATGAAGTTGAAATTCAGATCTGAAATTTTGAAAAGAAAGTGAGAATTCCTTTAGGTGTGGCTATGAAGGGAGTTGTGTAGCATAACAGACGCCTTCAGGTTGCTGAATTATGAAGCCTAGCACTCTTATTTATAGCAATTGGCAATGGTATAACATGAGCATTCTGTGTGCATGAATGAAGAGGGCCTCCATGCATGGCCCTGTACAGGAGCATGGAGGGCCCAAGTCTTATTGCAAATGAAAGCTGATATCACCTTAAGTTGGAATGGACGTGCAGAATTGATGCAATTAGCGTGTGCAATGAGTTTTCAACTAGTTTCCAAGAATGCACCAAAATGTTATCCTCTTCGAAAATGCCTATTCCAAAAATAGAACATGGCCTTATGGATAGTGGTTGGAAGGCTCTTGACATATGGATCAACTGTTATGTTGAAGAAAACTTCATTTGGGATTGGGAAATTGATGAAAATTGATCATAAAGTGCAAGGTGCAAAACATGTGTATGTGAAAATTTCCAAAATGGGCCAACTTCAAGCCCTTTTGTTTCAATGATGCAAGCTTCAAATGACAAACCCTTCAACATAAAAGTTGTATATATTTTAATTTCATTCAATTTGGACTTAAATTTTGCATCATTTGGATTTTTGATGAGAAGGTTATGGGCACTTGAAGTTGGACTTTTTCACATTTCAATGCCTTTGGTCCAAAGTGACCTATAATGTTTTGCATTATCACATGTATTTATTTTAGGAATAAGAAAATATGTTCAACATAACAAATTAAGTAGACATCTTAAACTTTACAATGCATTTGATCCCACCTCAAAATCACGAAAAACGAATGCGTTATGTTCTTGGGAAGTTGACCTAAAATTAGGGTTTAAGTCAAAATGACCTATAATGTTTTATATGGATGATGACCTTCCAAGCTTCAAATAAATTTTTTATGAACATTAAAGTTGTTCATATGGTTCTTACGGACATTGTTTCTATTGGGGTCATATCTATTTGACAAACACATTAAAAGTTAGGTCTCAGTGTACTTCGAAATAGTTAGGTGAATTGACTGATCAACTTCTCAAGTCCATGCCTCAAATCTTGATGAATTGAAGATTGAGGACACTCAAATAAGCTCAAATATGCATTTAATGATGAATGGAAGAACTTCCCTTGATTGTATTTGATCATGGGTTGAGGTTGCTTCATGAGCAAGGCACAGTTGATGAGTAGATGAATTAGGGTTTCCTTGGGAAACAAACCTCAAGCCCTTTGGTTTACTTTGATCAAAATGATGCATTGAGATACTTGGGAGGCATATATGATGGATGAGGGCCTTTTTAACCATTGTCATGCTTGCTTTCATCTCCACCTGGCCATATCAATGAGCATAGGGTCTTCTAGGAGCCTTGGGTCTTATGATTTCTCAAGCTACAAAACAAAAGATGTTAGTGACATATTTTTGTGCTTTTGGTTAGTAAATAAAATAAGAAAAGCAATAATATACAATTCAAGCATGCTTGGTGGTCTCAAACCAACTTACACAAGTCCCATCCCAAGGGTTAAGGAGCCAAGATGCTATGATCCTTGAGGCAAATGCAATACAATGTTATGATGCCATGAGGGATCTTAGGGTCAAAATTGGGGTCTTACAGATGCCCCTATTTAAGTTCATTCTAGCCGGAGAAGTGAAGGTTAAAATCTTCGTTTCGACGAGGTAGAATGGACTTAAATATTATCAGAGAAACAAATTTTGGTCCCTAAGAGACCTCATGATGCAAATGTATGTATGCAAGAGGTAATACTCTGTGGGGATATGTGTCCATAAAGGAAAGGAAATCAGAAGAAAATGAAAATCCATATGAGTAATACACTCATAAATGGGACAGAGACTTTGGGGAAGTAAAGGGGAGTAAAATGCGAGCAGGTCACGACTTAACACTTCTTGAGAGACACGAAGGGATTCCATGAAAATAAATCAACGGAAAGACTCGATCTGACGCAAAGATGCATGTATTGGGGAATAGGCCAATACAGCGAAATTATCCACAAAGGATACTTCGGATAAAAATCCGGACTCAGGCTGGCAAAATCCACCAAGGGACTCCGATGGGGAATGTCCAAAGAGGACTCAGCTGAGGAAACAACAAAATGAGGTATTACCGATTACTGGGTAATAAGCTCAAGGAGACATGTGATCAAAACATCGGTATAAGGGTGAGAGAACAACACGATCGGGGAGAATGAGTATCTAAGACCGGTATAAGGGTGAGAGAACAACACGCTCGGGGAGAATGAGTATCTAAGACCGGTATAAGGGTGAGAGATATCAATCATCCAAAACATCTGAGGAAGACCTAAAAAGGCATATTCCAACTCAGGAAAATCTGACTCCACATGGGACAAAAGTCATAATAGGGAGCAGAAAGGAAGGAACACCAGGGATACCGGTTACTGGGCATATAATAGGTGACCAACCAGACGTGAATTGAGGAATATTTCTAAAACAGTCATCATCCGAAAGGAGGACTGAAAAAGCAGACTCACTTACAGGATGGACATTCGATTCCATAAGGAAATACGAATCTTACTCGACTAGGGAAGAAAAAGACTTCGACTGAAGAGCGCATGAGAAAAATTATCTATTACCGTCAGAACATAGATAACATACTCGCATGGAAGATTATCCACAACCGGTTACTGGGTTAATAAAGGATAAATCGACCAAAAAGAAAGGACATCGGGATACCGACTACTGGGTATAAAATGACGACCAGTCAATGGGGAGAAACGATAATTACCGAAACAGGGTAAATGAAAGATGACTCTCTAGGGATAAATTACTTTATCAGAGCAATCATCCAAGAGATATATCGCCGGTTCCTGGGAGATACACTCAGAATGAAGGAATATCAATACCGAATATTGGATAAAGATAATCGTCAAAGAGGGGATTACATCTACCGATTACTGGGTTGAAAACCATAGAAGAGTAACCGTCATCGGTTAGGATGAACACAATCAAGGTTAACTCTACGAGGAGATAAAAATGGGGTTTACGACTACTGGTATGAGGATAGAAAACCACAGAGACTCTGTCGGGGAGAAGATGGACGATCACTGGTTACTGGGCAATCATTCATCTAAACTACGGGGAAGTGCAAAAGGAAATAATAAGAGGAGTCAAACTAGGAACGAACTAGAGAGACATAACGAAACAAGACTCAACCCAATGAGGACATAACTCAGGGGAATAATTCCATCCCAATACGTATTTTGGGAGGAAACAGAAATAATAATTATCCACGAGGGCGAAGCTCAGTGGGAAAAATGGAAGAAAGGATATATACTTTCTGCCTATGGGGCTGACTCTATATGGAGAGATCAAACACCAACATCTGCTTGGGGAAGACATGTACCACCAAAAATCAAGAGATAACAAACAAAGATATATGGTAAAGAATGCAACATGAATATCTGAATGTTGTAGCTATGCATGTATATGCGTGATTGATGAATGCTGACAAACAGACATATCTAACACAACCAGGTCCAGGAATTAATGGACAAACATCTGGTACTACATCTCGAAAGAGAAAACCAGGCCCACTAGGGAGACTTCCAACCTGGCGGGGGCAACAGATACCAGGAAACAGACGACCTCTGCAAGGGAAAGAGAACCAGTCATTCCACTAGGAGGGGATCAACACATCTTTCTCCAAAAGCTCCAACACCAATCAGGCGAAGTCTTGGCCAGGGGACCGAGCAGGGATACGATCCGTCGTAAAAGCAATTCTACTGGGGGAAAATATCTAGGGGATGGATGAAACCCTGTAGGGAACAACCACCGATCAAAAAGTTTTGAAACCAACACATTTCCTTGCCCTGCTGGATAAATCATCTATGCCGAGGGAAAGAGAAACACTAATCCACTAGGGATGGAAAAAATAAACATTTTTTTCACCCGCTCTGCTCAGGAGGAAACCACAAACAGGTTCTAGGGAAACACTGCTGAGAATTGAACTAGGAACTGGAGATAACCCACTGGTGACCATACCGGGGGGTAAAAAAGGGATCAACCCTGCCGAGGACGAGCAAAGTTGAACCTGAGGGACATTCATGTAGGCAAATCCGCAGGGGATAAGCTACAAACCAAGTGTTGAGGATTCTATTCATGCTGGGAATTTCCTGCTCACTCTGTGGGAGAATTCCAATCTGAATGCGGGAATACCAACTTTCTCGAAAAGACAGCATATTCATTCATCAATTCATAAGGGATTTTAGGTCAATCCACACAAGGGATGACAACCATATAATTGATAGCACAAATGTTGGATCCAACCTCCAGACTCTCCGGGGATTTAGTGATGCATAAATTTCTTCTGTGCTCGAGAAGGAGACAACCTGAAAGATAATGAAGAGGATACAAGTATGCTAGGAATATGAACAACATGTCTTACCCTTTTTGGGGATCCTACTATCCTCGGGAGAGCACTGAAGACATCCCAATTATCCTTTTTCATTGTGGATATTCACTTTGTTTAAAAACAAATTTATGAAGATTTTACTTATTTAAAACAATGATATTTATCAATTAAATCATGCAAAATGTTTGTTGAACAAAAACAAGTAAGAGTGCAAAGAATTGGATAAAGGTTCAAATTTATTTGATGGAATGATAGTCTGCAAATGGCAAGACTCCATGGATCTTTAAAAATTTGAAATTGGTGATATATATTCGAAAAGGGCTACATTGAACATAATGACCATTTCTCCACCAACTTTGAATCCAATGTATTTGAAGCTTCAGTTGACGATGACTGAGTGAAATTCTTTGACAGATGACAACTGTAGGACAAAGTCTCATCGGAATGCGGTTACTTGCCAAATCCTAATTTTTGCCTCCAATGTCATCAATGTCATCACTCCTCCTTTTGGCATGGGAGAACGGTTTTAAAACAAAAGGTGAACATTACGTTAACTTATGGACAACTGTTGGAACATCAACAACGACCCAGTTATTGCAGACCCCTCTAGGGATGACAAAGTTGCCAGAATCCTCCTCTGCATCCTCTTCCACAATAGCAGCAACTTCCTCGTCTTGGATGGTGTGGATGAACCCACCTCTTTGAAACAGCCCACGCTTGTTGAAGGTGCCCGAAGAATACCCTATGCCAGCCCGGGATTTATTGTCTTCCATCTTGATCATTTGTCCCAAACCAGTAGTTGTGCCATGCTCAATGGCCAACTTAGCATCATTGTAGGACGCAAATGAAGAAGTTCCTTTCTTAGAAGGTTCAACAATAGATAAAGCTTGGAACGGCATCCCAACTTCATCCTTACCATCCTGCCCTTCAAGCCTTGAGGATCTTTACCCTCCTGAAAGAACACACCTTCTAACAAAATGTTATTAGGTTTATCCTGTAAGGGGAACCCAAGCTGACGATGTTCCAAAATAGGGTTGTAGTTAATCCTACCACATGTACCAAGAAGAGGCACATTGGAGAATTCCCCACAAGAGTCGATAATCTTCACACCATCATATACACGATTATACCAAAAGATATCATCATTAGTGAGAGACATAATCCTCGTGGAACACCGTAGACATCCTTTGTACTCCTTGAAGGCGACCGTCTGCGGCAAGTGCGAAATAAACCACTTGTACAACAAAGGCAAACAGCACACAATGGTGCCACCACCCTTTGCATTCCTTATATGCAAAGAGAAGTAAGTGTCACCCAACAGAGTCGGAACGAGATTAAGAGTAGAGAAAATCCTAATAGCGTTCACATCCACAAACTTGTCGATGTTGGGGAATAACACTAGCCCATAGATGAGAAGTACAAATATGGCCTCAAAGGCGTCCTCACTCATGGCCTTCCCATACAAAGTAGCTTAAGCAATGAGGAACTCAGAAGGGAGACCTTGAATTCCACCTTTGGTAGTCATATGAGCACTAACCAGAGAATCATCTATATGCAACATATCAGCAATCTCTTGAGCAGTGGGAACCCTCTCTGAGCCACTAAACGGCAACTGATCTAGGATAGGTATACCCACAAGATAGGCATACTCCTCAAGCGTAGGCAAAAGCTGGAAATCCGAGAATGTGAAGCAATGGTACAAGGGATCATATAACTGCACCAATACACTCAGCAGACCTTCGTCCACCTGAGTATCCATAATAGATAGAAGCTTCCCATGACGAGCCTTGAACTCCAAGGGATCTAATACATAGGATGTCAAATTCCTTAGCTCTTTCAAGTCGGGTTGTTTGAAACTGTACTTCTTTGTATTCCTTCTTTGTCTATCCATGTCAGAAAATTTTGCAAATAGACCTCTTAAGTTCCTTGAAAATTTTCTCATTATTGATGATATGGATGCAAATGGGTGCATGAATGCATGGATGCAACAATCAGACTCAAGGATTAAGCAAAGCACACCACATAATGGTCATGGGTTGGATCGAGTCATCCTTAATATCAATCATCCATTTCGGTGGATTATGGTTTACACCTTATCAACACCCAAGTTCCATTGATATTAAGGATACACAAGAACGGATCAACCATGAATCAAGGGTTTGTTGCAAGTCACGAGCATTGAGTCTCGGTTAAGAACCACCCAAAGGGAGTGTACTAGGGTTTAAACCTGCCAAACATGTTCTACAATAGGTTCCCATAGTCATCATCCCATCTTTCGGATATTATCGGATAAACGACTACTCGTATTCCAAAAATATTCTCAAGAGAGACTCTTATGAGTGTAGTATCGCGTAACAATCGTATCAAATATTACACTTGAACGACCTTCGCACTACGTCCTAAAAAATAGGCCAAGATGGGCTTGGTAAACTAAGGTCCTTGGCTTCCAAGGTGTATATTGGAAAGAGTAATGCCTAACCACGACTACTCGTGTGACATTATTGATCGCAACATGACATCCACCAAGTGAATGGGCTTGCAAGTCAACTTGCTAAGGAATAACTCCACACAAATTGACAAAACTATGCCATTCTCCTATCCTAAGTGCACTCGAGTTCCGGTATAGAACTCATCTCACAAAGATCACCAAGAATACAAGGAATTAATATATCAAGCAATTCAATCATTACATACAATACAGTAATCCCAAAGTGCACAAAAAGTATGTCACCAAATAATGTACAATACAATACAACAAAATGCGAAAAGTAGGCAAAACCCACAAGGGAAGTGTCCCCAGCAGAGTCGCCACTTTTCTGTAGCGGGGTATTCGTTACCTTTAGATTTGTTAACTAAATCAAAAGTAAATCATACAATTTGTGTCGCCACCGCACTTCTATTTATCCAAAGGAAAAGTTAGATAGAGAAAAAAAACCGAGAAGTTTTATCAAATCAAAAACTAATAAAAATGTCAGAGATCGGGGTAAGGGGGTTGGTTATGCAATGGGAAGGTTTTAAGCACCTAAAACGTCCTAGGTACTCCTAGGGAACCCTTTTCACAATTTGTTGTAAGGTAGGTTGGTATTTTGTGAAAAAATTATTTGTGCAAACATGATTGGGGAGATGAGAGAAGAATATACAAATTATTTACAATTTTGTGTTTAAGTGGATAAACCCACTGCCTACATACCATCTTAAAAATATTAGGATCAAAACCTCGTAGTTCGGGGTAAAAATCTCAAAAAATAAGTTGGTGAATTGATTGGTCCAAAAGCCTTAAGGTCTTTTGTTATCCAAGGGAGAAAACTCAACCTAAAACCACGAATACACCATGTGAGGATAGCTTCAACATGCTAGTGAGGGGTTAACCCTATAATAAGCATGGAAGACTCATTGTCGATCACTAAGGATATAGGTGAGTATTACATCAACCTCGAGGATAACTCAAACCTAATAGCTAATGGTTATAAAAAGTTTTGATAAGAAGTGGCCATTGAAACCACAAAACATTTGAATGAGTTATATTTACCAATGAAAAGTATTTACAAAATATGGTCAAAGTTGACTTAAAGATTCAATTCAAAATAAGTGTTATGAAAAGAAAGTTTGAAGATCAAAAGCATAATGCTTAGGTTTCTAATGTTTGAAAACAAATGTTAATATTTGCTCAAAAGTTTCGGCTTGAGTTAGAGTGGAGAGAAGAAGAAGAATGGCTAAGTCCTAAACATACAAGAGATGAAGGAA
Source organism: Lathyrus oleraceus (assembly GCF_024323335.1). Classification (NCBI taxonomy): domain Eukaryota; kingdom Viridiplantae; phylum Streptophyta; class Magnoliopsida; order Fabales; family Fabaceae; genus Lathyrus; species Lathyrus oleraceus. Next base: position 329,798,691 of record NC_066582.1, on the reverse strand, counting down.
AAGAAATAAGACCACAAATGGAGTTCCCTTCTTGAGATCATATTGATGATCCAAGTAGCTCCCATCCTTTGGAATAAGCAAGCAAATAAGCCAATACTCAAGCAATCAATCAATCAAGCAAGCTCTTAGGAATCTTCCAATGGCTCTTGTATCGCTCACTTTAGATGCACATGACAATGGTTCTTCAATTTGGCTCAAATAGGAATCCCTAGCACAAAAGCACACACATCAAAAAGTTCTATAATTCAAACAAAGGATGGACAAGAGTGACTTTAGAAATTTGGTCCTTCTAATTCATCTTAAACATTAAGTCCTTTTTCTCCATTTTTGCATAGGGAATGTCCTAGAATCTAAGTCCTTTTGTCCCTTTTGCATTTGGTTCACAACAACCAAAACAAAACACAAGCACAATAGTATATACACAATTATGTGCTCAAGTGAGCAAAAGGCAAATTGCATTAACATAAACATGTGCTCAAATGAGCAAAGGGCAAAAGCAAATGATTAATATGTACAAGAATATTAAATTGCATAAATGTAAGATGCAAGAATTAAATGTTAATAGTCAATTGTTAGTGTTAGTGTGCCATAAGGCAATTTAGCGATATGTTAAGCAATCGTAAGTGGACTAATGTAGTCGTCACACCTATCTGAGGTCGGTCAATAAAAATGTAGACAACAACACAAGTTAGAGATCTTGATTAATGAATCAAGCTCCTACAACTTGCCATGCCAAAAGAAGATGAGAAATGATCTTGTATTGATTTAGGTTCTTTGCTTGATTAGGAAGCAACGTATCCTTAATGCGAAGCCATTCACTTGATCTATGACCAAGATGAATTAGATTTGAATCAAGGAAGGTTAAACCTCCCATACATCAAGGCTAACCACCAATCTTTAACTCATTGATCAAAAAAGAAAAAGATATGAAGAAGGAGATGAATAAGAATGAACATGGAAATTCAAATGAAGTAATCAACATACATTGACCAAAGATAGATGAAATCAAGGTCAAACATTAGTAAACAGAAGCAAAATGAAACTTAGAAGTCAAGAAACAAATAAAATATTTTTGGTATTTTTCAAAATTAAAATAATACTTGAATTAAAATAAATAATTAAAGGTCAAACTTGAAATCCATTTCAAATCAACTTTGAACACTCCAAATGGATCATCCTAAGTTCAACAAGGTCAAACAAAGTTTGACAAAAAATTTCAGCATTTCTAGAAACCAGAAACTATTTTTAATCAATTATAAATGCATAAAAATAACCTAATTGAATTAAAATCTCAAATCAATTAATAAATTGATGAGAATATTTTTCATAGATCCATCATCATTCGAAGAGGTTGCGAAAATATTTTTTTGTATTTTTTGAATATCAAAAACTATTTAAAATGAATTAAAAATAACCAGAAAAGAGAAAATTCATAAAAAATATCAAACTATAAAATAAAAAATATTAAAAATCATTTTTAGAAAATAGAAATTAAAATAGAAATAATGCAATTAGTCCCATACTTTTTGGAATTAAATTGAGAGAGATATGATTTTTTGAAATAAAATGCAATAAAAGAAATAAAATGGAAATTAAATCAGAAATAGAAAATAGGAAAAAACATGGTACGTCGGATCCAGGCTCATTAATTGAGCTGGCACATCAGACATTCCACATGCGCGCGTCCACCAAACACCAAGGTCAATGAGATACACACAGCCATTAAAAAAGTCATAAGAATGGAGAGACCAGATTAGATCTGGAGATCAGATCCAAAGGCTACGGTTCATTCTGGCAAACGGACGGTGGTGTACACCACCATTTTCTCCGGCGAGACCAGAGATTCCGGCGAGAGTTGCAGAGAAAAAGTTCTAACCAAATGAGGCGATCTATACAGCAATGGAAAGCTAGGGTGATGTACATTACCCCTGTGCCATCTATTTTCACTCTAGACCTCCATGGAAAGAGAAATCAGAGGCTGAAAATGATGGTGTTCATCTTGAACTTAATGGGATTTCAAAATTAAAAGCATAAATCAATTTCCTCAGACGAGAGGACTTCAGCCAAACTAACAAATGCAAGAAACAAGCTAGAAATAGTGAGTTTCGAAGAAAGAAAGGTTGAATATCCACCTCTGAAATGTGGATCTAGAAAGCACAAATCCTCTTAGCTATTGCTTGCAGCATGATCTAGAGATGAAGATGAATCAAGGTCAAGGAATTATGAGTCTGAAAATCAACCAATGAAGTTGAAATTCAGATCTGAAATTTTGAAAAGGAAGTGAGAATTCCTTTAGGTGTGGCTATGAAAGGAGTTGTGCAGCATAACAAACGCCTTCAGGTATCTGAATTATGAAGCCTAGCACTCTTATTTATAGAAATTGGCAATGGTATAGCATGAGCATTGTGTGTACATGAATGAAGAGGTCCTCCATGCATGGCCCTGTACAGGCGCATTGAGGGCCCAAATCTTATTGCAAATGTTAGGTCTCAGTGTACTTCAAAATAGTCAGGTGAATTGACTGACCAACTTCTCAAGTCCACGCCTCAAATCTTGATGAATTGATGATTGAGGACACTCAAATAAGCTTAAATATGCATGAAATTATGAATGGAAGAACTTCCCTTGATTGTGTTTGATCATGGGTTGAGGTTACTTCATGAGCAAGGCACAGTTGATGAGCAGATGAATTAGTGTTTCCTTGGGAAACAAACCTCAAGCCCTTTGGTTTGCTTTGATCAAAATGATGAATTGAGATACTTGTGAGGCATATATGATGGATTAGGGCCTTTTGAACCATTGTCATGCTTGCTTTCATCTCCACTTGGCCATATCAATGAGCATAGGGTCTTCTAGGAGCCTTGGGTCTTATGATTGCTCGAGCTACAAAACAAAAGATGTTAGTGACATATTTTTGTGCTTTTGGTTAGTAAACAAAATAATAAAAGCAATAATATACAATTCAAGCATGCTTGGTGGTCTCAAACCATCTTACACAAGTCCCAACCCAAGGGTTAAGGAGCCAAGATGCTATAATCCTTGAGGCAAATGCAATGCAATGTTATGATGCCATGAGGGATCTTAGGGTCAAACTTGAGGTCTTACACATCCTTATAATGGTACATGAAGCTGGAAAGAACCCATGTCAAGACTTGGGAGGACCTAGCTAATGACTTCTTAGGCCAATACAAATATGATCTGGATATGGCTCCCAATCACATGCAACTTCAGAATCTTGCCTAAAAGGGCAGTGAAATCCTTCAAGAAGTATGCCCAAAGATGGAGAGAACTGACTTCCCGCGTATAACCTCCACTTCTGGAGAACGAGTTAATTGACATGTTCATGGGCACCCTACAAGTCCCTTACTACAAAAAGATGATCGGTTCTGTATCCACCGGATTTGTTGATTTGGTGATAATTGGGGAAAGAATTGAGAATGGCTTGAAAAGTGGTGAGATTGGAAAACTATCCTCCAATCAACATAGTAATAAAAGGTACTCCAACAATAACAATTCGAAGAAAGGTGAGGCCAACACTGTCACAGTCGAAGGGAGTTCTCGGGTGCCTTAAAATTCTTACGTACCTGCAGTGGGTCCTAATCCGTATCAACAACAAACATACTCTAGGCCTCAAGCACAACAGGCCAGATAACCTCCTCAACAAAATCAACAAAATAGGTACGCACGGAGGGATCAACAAAGGCCGTGTGTAACGGGGTATTCGTTACCTTTAGATTTATGGACTAAATGAAAAGTAAACCATACAAGTCGAGTCTCCACCGCACTTCTATTTATCCAAAGGAAAGGTTAGAAAGCGAACAAAAACCGAGAAGTTTTATCAAATCAAAAACTAATAAAAATGTCAGAGATCGGGGTAAGGGGGTTGGTTATGAAATGGGAAGGTTTTAAGCACCCAAAACATCCTAGGTACTCCTAGGAAGCCCTTTTCACAATTGTTGTAAGGTTGGTATTTTTTTTGTGAAAATTTGTTTGTGCAAACATGATTGGGGACATGAGAAGAGAATATACAAGTTATTTACAATTTTGTGTTTGAATGGATAAACCCAATACCTACGTACCATCTTAACAAAAGATTAGGATCAAAACCTCGTAGTTCGGGGTAAAAATCTCAAAATGAGTTGGTGAATTGATTTGGTCCAAAAGCCTTAAGGTATTTTGTTATCCAAGGGAGAAGACTCAACCTAAAACCACAAATCCACCATGTGAGGACAGCTTCAACATGCTAGTGAGGGGTTAACCCTATAATAAGCATGGAAGACTCATTGTCCATCACTAAGGATATAGGTGAGCATTACATCTACCTCAAGGATAACTCAAACCTAATAGCTAAAGGTTATGAAAAGTTTTTGATAAGAAAGTGGCCATTGAAACCACAAAAGCATTTGAATGAGTTGTATTTACCAATGAAAAGTATTTACAAAATATGGTCAAAGTTGACTTAAAGATTCAATTCAAAATAAGTGTTATGAAAAGAAAGTTTGAAAATAAAAAGCATAATGCTTAGGTTTCTAATGTTTGTAAACAAGTGTTAATGTTTGCACAAAAGTTTTGGCTTGGGTTAGAGTGGAGAGAAGAAGAAGAATGGCTAAAGTCCTAATCATACAAGAGATGAAGGATAAGAAATAAGACCACAAATGGAGTTCCTTTCTTGAGATCATATTGATGATCCAAGTAGCTCCCATCCTTTGGAATAAGCAAGCAAATAAGTGTATACTCAAGCAATCAATCAAGCAAGCAAAGCTCTTAGGAATCTTCCAATGGCTCTTGTATCTCTCTCTTTTGAAGCACATAACAATGGTTCTTCAATTTGACTCAAATAGGAATCCCTAGCACAAAAGCACACACATCAAAAAGTTCTATGAAGTAAATCAATAATGGACAAGAGTGAGTTTAGAGATTTGGTCCTTCTAATCCATATTCAATATTAAGGCCTTTTTACTCCATTTTGCATAGGGAATGTCCTATAATCTAAGTCCTTTTTGTCCATTTTTGCATTTGGTCCATAACAATCAAAACAAAAGCACAAGCACAATAATATATACACAATTATGTGCTCAAGTGAGCAAAAGGCAAATTGCATTAACATAAACATGTGCTCAAATGAGCAAAGGGAAAAAGCAAATGAATAATATGTACAAGAATAGTAAATTGCATAAATGTAAAGTGCAAGAATTAAATGTTAATGGTTAATGGTTAGTGTAGTATTAGTGTGCCATAAGGCAATTTCGCACTATGTTAAGCAATCGTAATTGGACTTATGTAGATGTCACAACTATCTGAGGCCGGTCAATAATAATGTAGGCAACACCACAAGTTAGAGATTTTGATTAGTGAATCAAACTCCTACAACTTGCCATGCCGAAAAGAAGATGAGAAATGATCTTGTATTGATTTAGGTTCTTTGCTTGATTAGAAAGCAACCTATCCTTAATGCAAAGCCATTCACTTGATCCATGATCAAGTTGAACTAGATTTGAATCAAGGAAGGTTAAACCTCCCATGTATCAAGGCTAACCACCAATCTTTAACTCATTGATCAAAAAAGAAAAAGAAGAAGAAGAAGAAGAAGAAGAAGAAGATGAATAATAAAGTGCATTAATGGAAATGAAATGAGGTAGTCAACAAGCATTGACCAAAGATAGAGGAGATCAAGGTCAAACAATAGTAAACAGAAGCAAAATGAAGATTAGAAGTCAAGAAACAAATAAAATATTTTTGGTATTTTTCAAAAGGTAAAATAATACTTGAATTAAAATAATAAAGAAAGGTCAAACTTCAAACTCACTTCAAATCAACTTTGAAAAGTCCAAGTGAATTATCCTAAGTTCAACAAGGTCAAACAAAGTTTGACAAAGTCAGAAACTATTTTTAATCAATTAAAAATGCATAAAAATAACCTAATTGAATTAAAATCTCAAATAAATCACAAATCAATTAATAAATTGATGAGAATATTTTTCATAGATCTATCATCATTCAAAGAGGTTGGAAAAATATTTTTGTATTTTTTGAATATCAAAAACTATTTTAAATGAATTAAAAATAACCATAAAAGAGAAAATTCCTAAAAAATATCAAATGATAAAATAAAAAATATTAAAAATCATTTTTAGAAACTAGAAATTAAAAGAAGAAGAATGCAATTAGTCTCACATTTTTTGGACCAATAATGAAGGAGATATGATATTTTGAAAATGAAATGGAATTAAAGAAATAAAAGATAATGAAATCAGAAAATAAAAAATTTGGAAAAACATGGAGCGTTGCATGAAGCTCATTAAATGAGCTGGCAAATCATATGGACTACATGCACGCATCCACCATGCGCTTCAGTCAATGCATCACACACGGCCTATTAAAAAGTCATAACATGGAATGGCTTGGATTTAATCTGGAAAAGAATAAAACTCCACCAAATGACACGATCCAGGTATCAAATGAAAGTTGGGGTGATGTGCATCACCCCTGTACCAACCAAACTCACTCTAGGTTTCCATAGAAGGAGGAATCAGAGCTTCAATTTTATGGTGTTCAACTGGAACTTGTTGGATTTCAACAATTCAAAGCACAAAATGATTGCCTCTATGGAGAGGATTATTCAGACAACCCAGCAACAACAAGAAATATGCAATATATAAGTAGATTCGAAGAAAACAAATTCTGAAGTAAACCTCTGAAATGAAGAGCTTGAGAGCACGATCTCTTGATGCTTATGCTTGCAGTGTGTTCTATGGATCAAGGTGAGTAAGGATTAGGAACTGTAGATCTAAAAATCAATTAAGGAAACTGAAATTTAGATCTGAAAATTTTGAGAGAAAAGGTGAGTTCCTTTGAGTATGGTTGAGGAATGATTCGTGCAGCATGTAAGGCACCCTTAGGTTGTGTAAATGAGAAGCATGAGGCACTTATTTATAGCAAAAGATGGGTGATTTCATGATCATTTCATGTGCATGGATGGAAAGGGCCTCCATGCATGGGCTTGTACAGGCGCATGGATGGCCCAATTCCACTTGGATTTGCAAGCTGATGCCAAATAGAATCAGAATAGACGTGCAGATTATGTGTGCTGAGCTCATGCAATGCATTTTCAATTAATTTCCAAAAATGCACCAATATGTTCATCCCTTCGAAAATGGCATTTCCAAAACTGAAGCATAACCTTATGAGTAATGGTTGGAAATCTTTTTGCATGAGGATCAATTGTTATGTTGACCAAAACTTCATTTGACATTTGGAAATTAGTGAAAAATGACCATGAAGTGTATGGTGCAAAACATGTATATGTGAAAATTTCAAAAATGGCCAAACTTCAAGCCCTTCTGTTTCAATGATGCAAGCTCCAAATGACAAAATATTCAACGTTAAAGTTGTAGATCTTTTTAAGATAGTCAATTTGATTTTTTATGAGGAAGTTATGGGCACTTGAAGTTGGACTTTTTCACATTTCAATGCCCTTGGTCCAAAGTGACATGTAATGTTTTGCATTATCACATGTATTTCTTTTAGGATTATGAAATTTTATTCAACATAACAATTGAAGTAGACATCTTAAACTTTCCAATGCATTTGATCCCACCTAAAAATCATGAAAAATGAATGAGTTATGTCCTTGGGAAGTTGACCCAAAGTTAGGGTTTCAGTTAAAATGACCTATAATGTCTTGAAATGGATGATGACCTTCCAAGCTTCAAATCAATTTTTGATGAACATGAAATTTGTTCATATGGTTCTTAAGAACATTGTTTCTCTTGGGGTCATCTCCATTTGACAAACACATCAAAAGTTAGGTCTCAGTGTACTTCAAAATAGTCAGATGAATTGACTGATCAACTTCTCAAGTCCATACCTTAAATCTTGATGAATTGATGATTGAGGACACTCAAATAAGCTCAAATATGCATGAAATGATGAATTAAAGAACTTCCGTTGATTTCATTTTGATCATAGGTTGAGGTTGCTTCATGAGCAAGGCACAGTTGATGAACAGATGAATTAGAGTTTCCTTGGGAAACAAGCCTCAAACCCTTTGGTTTGCTTTGATCAAAATGATGAATTGAGATACTTGGGAGGCATATTTGATGAATGAGAGCTTTGGGAACCATTGTCATGCTTGCTTTCACCTTCACCTGGTCATTTCAATGAGCATGGGGCCACCTAGAAGCTTTGGATCTTGTGACTGCTCAAGCTACAAACAAAAAGATGTTAGTGACATATTTTTGTGCTTTTGGTTAGTAAATAAAATAATAAAATAAATAATATACAATTCAAGCATGCTTGGTGATCTCAATCCAAACGCACAAAAGTTCCCACCCCAGGGTTAAGGAGCCAAGATGCTATGATCCTTGAGGCAAGATGCAAATGCAATGTTATGATTCCATGAAGGATCTTAGGGTCACAGTTAGGGTCTTACAGATGCCCCTATTTAAGGTCATTCTAGCCGGAGATATGAAGGTTAAAATCTTCGTCTCTACGAGGTAGAATGGGCTTAAATAATAACAAAGAGACGAATTTTGGTCCCTAAGAGACCTCATGATGCAAATGTATGTATGAAAAAGGTAATACTCCATGGAGATATGTGTCCACAAAGCATAAAAGAAATCAAAAGAAACTGACAATCCATATGAGTAATATACTCATAAATGGGACAGAGACTCTGAGGACTCTAATGGGGGATAAAGGGAATAAAATGCGTGAGCAGGTCACGACTTAAAACTTGCTGGGGCACAAAAGGATTTCCATGAAAATAAATCAATGGAAAGACTCGAGTTGACGCAAAGGTGCATGTATTAGGGAATATGCCAATACAACAAAAAAACTATCCTTAAAGGATACTTCGGATAAAATCCGGACTCAGATAGGGATGATCCACTAAGGGTCCTCGCTGGGGAATATCCAAAGAGGACTCATCTGAGGAAACAACAGAATGAGGTATTACCGGTTACTGGGTAATAAGCTCAAGGAGACATGTGATCAAAACACCGGTATGAGGGTGAGAGAACAACACACTCGGGGAGAATGAATATCTAAGATCGGTATGAGGGTGATAGATATCAAACATCCAAAAACATCTGAGGAAGACCTAAAAAGGTATATGTAGGTGTTTAATTGGTTGCATTATATGGTAAAACACTAGCTTGTTACAAATGTCTTGACTGATGTCATGACATGGTATGTATGTGTGACTACATTGTAGGTTAGAATATCTAACTGTACTCTGATGTCTTGACTGAAGTCATGACACACTTGAGTAGTTACTGCAGGATTAGCTAACACAGGATTTGTTGAATGTCAAACTGGATGCTGTGACATTCATACCTGTCAACAGATACTAAGGAATAGAACAGCTGGTGTTCTGTTAGAACTTAGTATTTATTTCCAGTCTGGTTATCAAGGAAAGACCAGACCTGGCATAAGGCCTACTGACTGAATGTCAAATTGGATGTTATGACATTCATCATTGACAGCAGCTACTGAACATTAGACAGAGTGGTATTCTGCTATACTTCAGCATGTAACTTAGTTTGTTCTTCAAGAGAATAACAAAACTAACTTAAGGCCAAATGTGTAAATGTTAAGTTGGACACTTTAACATTTATTAATGTAAGCTGTTACTGTAGTATGGTCATTTTGATCATGTACATGTCAGCCAAATTGTACAGTCTGTTTTCTGGAAAAACAGACTCAGCATATGGACCTTGATGTCAAGCTGAATGTCGTGACATTCATTCCTGACAGCATATGCTATATTGTAGGTTGTTCAGTTTTCTGTTTCAGCTTTTCTTGGGCTATTCTTCAGGAAGTCAACAGCTTAGAGAAAAACCAGGAAACCAACAACCAAGTTACATTTAATGAACCTAACAAATAGCCTATTTGTTAGTAACCTAAATGTTGAATTTATGGGAACTCGTGTGACCTTAAATTCAGGAGAATACAGGTGCAAAAGCCCAGGTACTGCAATATAAAAAGGAAGGCGTTCCTTCATTCAGTTTCGGGGATTTTGAGGCGTGAAGATTTTGTGTGTCCATCATACTTTACTGCTGTATTTTTGTGAGTCTTGTATTAGACGTATCTTGTAAGCCAAGCCATTATCAAGTAGATGATTGTTGTGGCATAGGGTGTTCATTGAGTTGTAAGTGTTGTGTCACTCAAAGCTTTTAAGCGTGAGTGCTGTGTATCTTGATTAAAGCTGTGAAGCACAATCAAGAGTTGTTTGAAGTGTGACTTCAAATTGTCTTTAATATTGATTAAAGGTAGTAATCACTGAGGTGAGTAGGAACTCTGATCTTAGTGTAAGATTGAAATTGCATTGGGTAGGGATTAAGTGATAAGTTGTAAACGGGTGAGTTTAGCTTTGAATTGATACTACTAATAGTGGATTTCATCCCTGGCTTGGTAGCCCCCAGATGTAGGTCATGTTGGACTGAACTGGGTAAACAATTACTTGTGTTATTTACTGCACTTACGTTTAAGTTCTGCATAATTCCTGTCTGTGCAGAATTGGATGTCATAACAACCCGTGTGACATCTAAAGTCTGATAACTAGAATTTCAGTATATTTCGACTCAAGAAATCTGACTCCACAGGGGATAAAAAGTCATAATAGGGAGCAGAAAAGGAAGGAACACCAGGGATATTGGTTACTGGGTATACAATAGGTGACCAACCAAGCGTGAATTCGGGAATATTTCCAAGACACTCATCATTCGAAAGGAGAGCTGAAAAAGCAAACTCGATTACAGGATGGACATTCAATTCCATAAGGAAATACGAATCTTACTCGACTAGGGAAGAACAAAAGACTTCGACCAAAGAGCGCATGAGATATATTATCTATTACCGTCAGAACATAGATAACATACTCACATGGAAGATTATCCACAACCGGTTACTGGGTTAATAAAGGATAAATCGACCGAAAGGAAAGGACATCGGGATACCGAATACTAGGTATAAAATGATGACCAATCCAAGGGAGAAACAATCATTACCAATCAAAGGTAAATGAAAGATGACTCGTTGGGGATAAATTGCTTTATCAGAGCAATTATCTAAGAGATATATCACCGGTTACTGGGAGATATACTCAAAAAGTGAAGGAATATCAATACCGAATATTGGATAAAGATAACCAACAAGGAGGGGATTACATCTACCAGATACTAGGTAGAAAGCCATAGATGAGTAACCGCCATCGGTTAGGATGAACAAAATAAGGTTAACTCTGCAAGGGGATAAAGATGGGGTTTACAACTACCGGTATGAGGGTAGAAAACCACAGAAATAGGACTTACAACTACCGGTTACTGGGTAGAAGGCCATAGACTCCGCCGGGGAAAAGTTGGACAATTACTGGTTACTGAGCAATCATTCATCTAAACTGCGGGGAAGTGCAGGGAACAAACAAAAGGAGTCAATCTTGGAAGAAACTAGAGAGACACAATGAAACAAGATTCGACCCAATGAGGATATAACTCAGGGGAGTAATTCCATCCCAGTGCATATTTTGGGAGGAAACTGAAATAACAATCATCCATGAGAACACAACTCAGTGGGGAATATGGAAGAAAGGGTAAACACTTTCTGCCTATAGGGTTGACTCTATATGGAGAGATCAGACACAAACATCTGCTTTGGGGAAGAAATATCACCAACTAGCAGGAAATAAAAACAAAGATATATGACAAAGAATGCAACGTGAATATCTGAATGTCAAAGCTATGCACGTATATGCGTGGTTTATGTATGATGAATGCTGACAAACAGACATATCTAACACATCCAGGTCCAAGAATCGATGGACAAACGTCTGTTACTACACCTTCCTTAGAAGTTCCAACTCCTAACTACAATCAGGCAAAGTCTTGGCTGGGGAATCTAACCACAGACAAAATCCGCCGTAGAAGCGACCCTATGGGGAAATTATCAAATAGAGAAATGAAACTCTATGGGAAATGCCCACCAATCAAAAGTTCCAAAACCTACAAATTTCCTTGCACTACTGGAAAAATCATTCCTGCCGAGGAGAAGAGAACACTACTCTGCTGGGGATGGAAAGATAAAACCTTTTCATCACCCACTCTTCTAGGGAGGAAACCACAAACGAGCTCTGATCAGACAATTCCACTGTGGAAACGCTGCTGACGACCGAACTGGAGATTACTTGTAGGCAATCTACTGGGGATACCCTGCTGGTAACCATATTGGGGAGTAAAAGTGGGATCAACCTTGCTGAGGATGGTCGAGGAGCAAATCTGCTAGAGATCAAAGTAGACAAGTCCGCAAGGGAAAAGCTACAAACCAAACTTGATGATAATTCCGCTCATGTTGAGGATTTCCTGCTTACTCTGGCGGAGAGATTTCTAACTTGAAGTGGGGGAAGACCAACTTCTTCGAAAAGATCAACATATTCAATTTATCAATCTATAAGGGATTTTAAGTCAATCCACGCAAGGGATGACAATCATATAATTGATAACACGAATGCTAAATCTAGCCTCACTAGGGAGCTAGGAGATTAGGACCAGACTCCCAAACTCTCTGGGGGTTTGGTGGGACTTAAATTCCTTCTGCACTCGCGGAGGAGACAACCTGAAGAGGATACAATTATGCTGGGAATATGAACAACTATCTTACCCTTTTGGAGATCATGCCATCCTTGGGAGAGCACTGAAGACATCACAAGTATCCTTTTTGTCATTGTGAATGTTCACTTTGTTTAAAACAATTTATGAAAAATTTAAATCAATTAAAACATGCAAAATATTTGTTGAATAGAAACAAATAAGTGTGCAAAGAATTGGATAAAGGCTCAAATTTACTTGATAGAATGGTAGTCTGCAAATGGCAAGACTCCATGGATCTTTACAAATTTGAAATTAGTGATATATATTGGAAAAAGGCTACATTAAACATAATGACCATTTCTCCACCAACTCTGAATCCGATGCATTTGAAGCTTCAGTTGACGATGACTGAGCGAGAATCTTTGACAGATGACAGTTGTAGAACAATGTCTTGTCAGGATGCAGTTACTTGCCAAATCCCTAAATTTTTGCCTAGATTGCCCCAGGGTGTGGTACTCAATCTAGCGGGATACATATTTATTTTTTATGTCTCTAATTTTTGCCTGGATCGCCCTTTCGGGTTTTCAATCCACCGAGACGCTCATTTTTTGCCTAAGCCGCCCTTTCGGGTTTTCAACTTAGCGAGCTATTCTATTTTACTTTAGGCGAAGTACTTCTTGATTGCATCTGAATTCACATGACGAATGAAATCCTCCCCATCCATAGTTGTAAGTATCAAACCACCGCCTGAAAAGGCTCTCTTAACAACATATGGACCTTCATAGTTTGGAGTCCACTTGCCCCTGGAATCGGGCGCGAAAGACAAAACTTTCTTGAGCACGAGGTCACATTCTCGAAACACACGAGGTTTGACCTTCTTATCGAATGCTTTCTTCATCCTCTGCTGATATAACAGACCGTGGCACATGGCAGTCAATCTTTTCTCTTCTATCAAATTCAGCTGGTCATAACGACTTTGGACCCATTCAGCATCAGTCAACCTGGCTTCCGTCAAGACTCTCATTGATGGGATCTCCACCTCTACTGGGAGAACAACCTTCATGTCATATACAAGGGAGAAAGGGGTTTCCCCTATTGAAGTGCGGACAGACGTACGATATCCATGCAAAGCGAATGGCAACATCTCGTGCCAATCCTTGTACGTAACAACCATCTTCTGGACAATTTTCTTGATATTTTTATTAGCAGCTTCAACAACCCCATTCATCTTGGGTCTATAAAGAGAATAATTATGATGTGCAATCTTGAACTCGCTACATAGCTCTTTCATCATCTTGTAGTTCAAGTTAGATCCGTTATCAGTAATGATTTTATCTGGCACACCATAACGGCATATGAGTTGATTCTTGATAAACTTCACAACCACCTGCCTGGTCACGTTTGCATATGACGCCGCTTCAACCCACTTGGTGAAGTAATCAATGGCTACGAGAATAAACCTGTGACCGTTGGACGCTTTCGGCTCTATCATGCCAATCATGTCAATTCCCCACATGGAGAAAGGCCATGGTGATGAAATCACATTCAGAAGTGTCGGGGGAATATGAATCTTGTCCGTATAAATCTGACACTTGTGGCATTTCTTCACATATTTGCAACAATCAGACTCCATTGTCAGCCAATAGTATCCCGCTCTCAACATCTTTCTAGCCATGGTATGTCCATTGGAATGAGTACCAAATGAACCCTCATGGACCTCAAACATTAACATGTCTGCTTCATGTCTATCCACGCATCTGAGTAGAACCATGTCAAAATTCCTTTTATAAAGCACATCGCGATTGAGGTAGAAACTGCCTGATAATCTCCTCAAAGTGTTCCTATCTTTCACAGATGCCCCAGGCAGGTAAATCTGACATTGTAGAAAACGCTTGATATCATAATACCATGGCTTATCATCCTACACATCCTTTACTGCAAATACATGAGTTGGTCTATCCAAGCACATCACAGTGATATTGGGAACCTCATTCCAGAGTCTCGCCATGATCATCGAAGCAAGTGTAGCAAGTGCATCTGCCATCCGATTCTCATCTCGAGGAATATGATGGAAGTCAACCTCAGTAAAGAATTTTCAAATTCTCCTCGCATAATCTCTATATGGGATGAGGCAAGGCTGATTCGTCTCCTATTCACCCTTAATCTGATTAACAACAAGGGCCGAATCACCATAAACATCAAGATGTTTGTCCTAAGATCAATACATTCTTCCAAACCCATAATACAGGCCCCATACTCCGCCATATTATTCGTGCATTTGAAAGTTAGCCTTGATGAAAAGGAAAATGTGTGCCCTGAGGAGTAATAATCATTGCCCCAATACCATTTCCATATTGATTTACAGCGCCATCAAACACCATGCTCCATCGGGAACCAGGCTTTGGCCTTTCATCGAGCGTAGGCTCATCGCAATCTTTCATTTTCAAATACAGAATCTCCTCATCTGGGAAGTCGTACTGAACTGACTGATAATCCTCAATTGGTTGATGTGCCTAGTGGTCAGCCAAGATACTACCTTTAATAGCCTTCTGAGCTCGATACTCAATATCATACTCAGATAGCAACATCTGCCAACGGGCAATACTTCCAGTTAAAGCAGGCTTCTCAAAGATATACTTGATTAGATCCATTTTGGATATCAACCAAGTGGTATGATTCAACATATACTGGCGTAAGCGCTTAGTAGCCCAAGCCAAAGCACAACATGTTTTCTCAAGCATTGAGTATCGAGACTCATAATCGGTGAACTTCTTACTCAGGTAGTAGATAGCATATTTTTTCTTCCCTGATTCGTCTTGCTGACAAAGGACACAACCCATTGAGTCTTCGAGAACAGTCAGATACATAATCAATGGTCTCCCTTCCACAGGCGGAGACAGAATCGGAGGCTCGGATAGATAATCTTTAATAATGTCAAAGGCATTCTGGCAATCCTCGGTCCAATCATGACGTTGATCTTTCCGGAGGAGCTTGAATATCGGCGCACATGTGGCAGTCATGTGGGATATAAATTTGGAGATATAATTCAAGCGGCCAAGAAAACCTCGGACTTGCTTCTCAGTTTTAGGTGCAGGCATCTCTTGTATTGCTTTGACCTTGGCAGGATCAACGTCAATAGCTCTCTCGCTGACAATAAAGCTCAATAACTTGTCGGAACGGGCTCCAAATGTACACTTGTTAGGATTCAGACGAAGTTTATAGTTCCTCAAATGCTGAAAAAGCTTCAACAAGTGTTCTACATGTTCCACTTTTGTTCTCGACTTCGCAATCATATCATCAATGTATACCTCGATCTCTTTATGCATCATATCATGAAACAAGGTAGTCATAACACGTTGATACGTGGCTCCGGCGTTCTTCAAACCGAAGGGCATCACTTGATAACAGAATGTTCCCCAAGGTGTGATGAATGTTGTCTTCTCCATATCCTTGGGTGCCATTTTAATCTGATTATATCCGGAAAATCCGTCCATAAACGAGAAGACATTGAATTTAGCTGTATTACCCACGAACATATCAATATATGGTAGAGGGAAATCATCTTTCGGACTAGTTTTATTCAAGTCTCTATAGTCCATATACATTCGGACTTTTCCATCTTTCTTAGGCACGGGCACAATAGTGGCCACCCATTGAGGATATGTAGAAGTCACCAGAAATCCCACATCAATTTGCTTATGAACTTCTTCTTTTATCTTTACTGCCATATCAGGATAAGTTCTTCTGAGCTTCTGCTTCACAGGCACACACTCAGGCTTCAAATGTAGGAAATGTTGCACGATATCAGTATCCAGACCAGGCATGTCTTCATATGACCAGGCAAAGACGTCGACGTATTCTCGTAGAAACTCAATCAACCCCTTCTTCACAGACTCTTCTAGGAGTGCCCCAATCTTCACTTCTCGCACACAATCTTCGGACCCCAAGTTGACTGTTTCCAGATTCTCCAGATGCGGCTGAATGATCTTCTCTTCGTGCTCAAGTCGACGGGTAATCTCGTCATGAATCTCTTCAACATCATCTTCTTCGGCCTCAAATACAGGGAACTCAAAGTTGGGAGATGGTGTTGGATCATTATGTTCAATGGGTTTGATCAACCTGCATAATGATTTTGGATATAAAAGAGATTTTAGAATTCAAACAAGGCAAATCATTATGCAGATGAAAAGATTGATTTTACTCTATTTTTTAAGGTTTTATGTGATCACCAATTTCATGCAAAAAGCAAAAAGTGAAAATAATTGGAAAAACAAACATTTAACATGAATTTATTGAATGAAAATATCATTGTATTTATGAGCCAACAATGTCATCACTACTCCTTTTGGCATGGGAGAAGGGTTTTTACACAAAATGAACATTATGTTGACTTATGGACAATTGTTGGAACATCAACAACGACCCAGTTATTTCAGACCCCTCCAGGGATGACAAAGTTGCCAGAATCTTCCCCTGCATCCTCTTCCACAATAGCAGCAACTTCCTCATCTTGGACGGCGTGGATGAACCCACCACTCTGAAACAGCCCATGCTTGTTGAGAGTTCCAGAAGAATACCCTATGCCAGCCCGGGATTTGTTGTCTTCCATCTTGATCATTTGTCCTAAACCGGTAGTTGTGTCATGCTCAATGGCCAACTTAGCATCATTGTAGGATGCAAATGAAGAAGTTCCTTTCTTAGTAGGCTCAGCAATAGATAAAGCTTGGAACGACATTCCAACTTCATCCGCAACATCTATGTAAGAAAAGGAAGACAAATGGATAACCAGGAGAGCCTTCTCTCCCCCTACCACCACCAGCTTTTTGTTCTTAACAAATTTTAATTTCTGGTGTAGGGTGGATGTCACGGCGCCTGCCTCGTGAATCCATGGTCTGCCCAACAGACAACTATATGATGGGTGGATATCCATGACCTGAAAAGTGATCTAGAAATCACTTGGTCCAATCCTGACTGGGAGTTCAACCTCACAAATCACTGTTTTGTAGGATCCATCAAAAGCTTTTACCACCACATCACTCTGCCTCATGGGAGGCCCCTGGTATGACAATCTAGCCAGAGTGGACTTTGGCAATATATTCAGTGATGATCCAGTGTCTACCAGCACATTATACATGGCATCACCCTTGCAGCTCATAGATATGTGAAGTGCCAAATTCTGGTCTCTTCCCTCCTCAGGGAGATCAGCATCACAAAAACTCAGATTGTTATAAGCGGTCATGTTTGCAACAATACTATCAAATTATTCTATTGTGACGTCATGATCTACATACGCCACATCCAACACCTTTTGTAGAGCTTCACGGTGTGGTTCTGAGTTCATAAGCAAAGATAACACAGAGATCTTTGATGGTGTTTGTAGAAGCTGATCTACAACGTTGTATTCACTCCTCTTGATGAGCCTCAGCATCTCATCACAGTCTTATTTCATGGTGCCATTCTGGCTAGCAGAGACAGGAGTTCTTATAATAGTGGCAGGTTTACTAGCAACAAGTGCCAGATTCGGAGCAATAACAACATTTCCAACCGGGCGCATAGCACAATCAGCAACATTAACCCTTCTGATGTCAGCCTGGGGTTTCGGCGGAGCCGAGAAGACACGACCGCTTCGGGTCAGGCCGCTGACATCGACGATATTAACAATAGAGGTAGAGGGCAGGGGCACCTCTTTCTCATCTTCCAATGCCACCGCATTGTAACGATAGGGGACAACTTTATCGGAAGAATATGGCACAGGGCCAGCTGGTTTAATTATCAGAGAGGGAGAAGCCTTTTGTTTACTGCCATCATATTGGATGACAACAGGCTCTGGGATCCAAAATACTGGTGATATCACATTGACTTCATCATCACCATCGCGATTCTGAAGTATTTCAATTACTCCTTCATCCAGCATTTCTTGGATGTCTTTACGGACTTGGCGACATCCCCTCTAATTGACAGTGCAAACACGACATCTGTCATGGTCGTACTCGTAGTGACTGTATTCACACAACACTCTGTGCATCTCGACCAATGATTGTCGAATGTGACTGACATATTTGATCTTATATTTACCAGGGCAGCCCTAGACCATGTTGACAGAGGATTTCCCATGCTCGGTGTCGCAGCCTGAAAAATACAGAGGTGCGAAAAAAAACAATCGGCGAAGAAGAAAAGACAGAAGAGTCGCCACCGTGCGTTATTTATCCCAAAGGAGGGAAAGGAAACGCTCGAAGTAAACCTGAAGAGAAGGAAAGGAAAAGACAAGGTCTCACAACCAAATCTTGGGTTCGGGAGTCGATTATGAGAAGGGAAGGTATTAGCACCCCTACGCATCCGTAGTACTCTACGGGATCCAGTCTTGTTGTTCTTGTCTAAAGGGTGTGTGTTTATCTAATGTACTATTTACTAAAAGGGACAAGAGAAAAATGACTCGCACAGATATCGCATCCATTGCATACGTATCTCATCTGAATATGAGAATCAGAGTCTTCGTAGCTCGGCTACCTATGGGTGAAAGAGGAGTGTGCTCGCTAAGACGTCGCGTCTTATGCCTACGTATCTCATCGGGAATGAGAATCAGAGCAAAACGTAGTTCAAACTAACTACGGGAACAAAAGTCTCGATTGCAACTAGGGCAAGAGAAAGGGAAGGTCTCGATCGCAACGAGGGCGAGAGAAAGGATCGCAACGAGGGCGAAAGCAAACAAGGATTAGTTGTTAGTTGTTAGTCAAACTCGGCAAGACATCGCATCTTGTGCCTACGTATCTCATCTGAACATGAGAATCAGAGTTGCCGTAGTTCGGCTCACGCACGCCAAACAAGCAAACAAACACACAGGCAAACATGGAGCCTGAATTCCAATCACTGGTCTTACATCAGCATCCGAACCAAAACACACACACAAAGGCAAACGTGGAGCCCGAACGCCAATCACTGGACTTACATCGGCATCCGAACCAAAACACACGCACACTGGAACCCGAATGCCACTCGATGGACTTACATCAGCTTCTAAGCACACAACAACCAAACAAGTTAATAGGGAGTCGGGAACTCGAGCCTATAACTGTCAAGCACACACACAAAAAGAAAGAAAAGTGTGAAAAAGAAAAAAAGGTGCCCGGAGAGATCTCGCACGATCTCCTGCCTACGTACCTCATCTGATATGAGAATCAGGGCGACGTAGTTCCCCTGGAGGGGAGAGGATGAACACACAAACTAATAGGGAGTCTGGAACTCGAACCTAATAGTTGTCAAGCAAAACACACGCAAAAAAGGAAAAGGGTGCCCGGAGAGATCTCGCACGATCTCCTGCCTACGTACCTCATCTGGTATGAGAATCAGGGCGACGTAGTTCCCCTACATAGGGGTTGCCATCTGAACATGGACTTACAAAGGAGGACACCATTTGTGTCAAAGGAGAGTGGGCAATGTGTTCACGTCCTAGCAGTAGGTGTCGCAGCTCGCTGAATCGAGTCTTAGGCAGTTACCTCTTTGCAATAGGACGGGTTGACATGCCACAAGATCGGAGACGCACGGAAAGGTCTAGAAGTGGGGAAGCTCTGCCCTAGAGTTGTCATGCAATGTGTATTTAAGTGTTTAGGATTTACAAATGGGGATATCTACCTAATGTTAGCATGCAAAGAATATGGGAATTCTACCTATGTTATCATGCAAAGGGTTCTATCTAATGGGTGCTACCTAATCGGAACAAGAATCGACGAATGGAGCAAGGAGAAGTGTTAGGGATAAGGGTAGATGGCGACGCATGAAGCAATCGACTTACAAGGTTGATGGCGATGCATAAAGCAATCGACTTACAAGGTTCATGGCGATGCATAAAGCAATCGACTTACAAAAGGGTGGATGAATACGTGCTGGTTCTGTTAGGTTTTGAGAAAAGTGATTACTCGACGTTGGATCGAGGTTTTGGTCTTGTTTTGAAATGGTTATCGGGTATTCATTTTATTTCTTGTATTAACAGATGAATAAAGAATGAAAGAATATTATACATTTCATGGGAGAGGGATACATTTGTTATGAATGGGGGTTGTCATGGCAATCAAACAACATAAATATATGCCTCATACATCATACAAGTAGGCAACAGTCAATCAGACAATAAGATATTTAAACAAGTATGTGATCAAATCAAATAATCAAAGAAATGAAATGAATGAGCATTAAACAACGTATGAGTGTAAGTGTAAGGGAACCGGCTCATTGTAAGAAAGCCCAAGAGTAAGTTATGTGAGGTTGATGGCGATGCTTAACAAGCAATCGACTTACAAGGGTGTAAAAAATGGGCTCGATATTAAATCGAGAAAATATGATTTTTAATTTTTAAAAAAATGGTTTTTGAACTAAATTAAAATACAACAACTATGCATTATTAACAAATGAAATTATAATAAACATAAAAAAAAGAAAATGTTAATAAAAATACTACAATAATAAAAAATGCTAAAAGGAAAATAATATAACTAAAAGAAATAAAGTGCCAAAAAAAGCCACACTGAACCCACCCCACTCAAGAATATGCACACTGCCCTTCTCCACCAGACCACTCAGGGTTATTTAATATTTTGATGCTACTTTAAATATATGAACTGAAATAAAAATTTAAAATAAAAAACAAAAATAAATATTTTCATGGTTTTTTTTGTATTATTTCTGTTAAAAAACGAATTAAGTTAAATGATAAAAGAATTAAAAAAATAAAAAAAACAGAAAAATGGAAACCAAACAGGAATTCGTCTCCATCTCACACTGCGTCTCTCACCATTTCCTAAACTCTCTCAAGCTCAAAGAAAACGCTTCCTCAGTTCTCACCCTTCTCTCTCAATCGCGTATTTGTTTCAATCAAACATTTACCGAATTTCTCCAAATGCCAAACATAAAACAAGAACCATGAGTCAAAGAAAATGAAATCAAATAGCATTGAAATCTCAAATCGACCTCAAACCTTAGGGGTTTAGTTTGCCGTCGATGTGAATTAAAGAGGAATGGAGAAAGAGCTTACCTACAATGCAGAGATTGGCCCCAAAGGATATTCAGATAATCTCTTGAGCCTGCACTTTTCTTTCACAAATTCCTTATTCTCCTTCTTCTTGGTCTCTGGTATGTAGGATGAAAGTCGATGATGTTGTTGATGTTGCTTTCGCGAGGACTCCTGCGGTGGCGGTGAGTTTGCAAGCTCCTGATTTCGTCTCTCTTCTGTTTTCTTTGATTTTTTGGATTAGGGTTTATAGTCTCTATTTTTCCGCCTCTGATTTTCGTTGTCTCCTCCTTTTCACTGATTTGCCTCTCCTCTTTATATTCTGTGAATTAGGGTTTCCAATGGGGTCTTTGCTGTTCAAAAGGAGTGTTTCTGCAAAGCACTTTGGATTCTCAGACACAGAATTACCCTATCCATGTTAGATTCAAGAAAAGGTATCCTTCACAAACTTTCTTCTCTGCTTTGACCTCATACCAATTTGGGATATTTTTGGATTTTTCCCTCTGACTGTTGGTTAATGATTTTGCACTTTGGATTTTGCAATTCGACTGATTAATGTGTCCCTTTTTTTACCGCAGTAAAAAATGGTGAGCTTGGTTTGCTGCAACATGCTCGAATTGGCCTTGCACTTGTTTGTTTCATTTTGATGGTAAGTAATAATGTATGTCTTGCAATAGATGTTCTTGGCTGGTGCACTAATGACGTTCACTGTGTTATAATGCAGGCGAAGTACTCTTTTTTTCAATTTCCTCTGTTTGAACCATGATGCAGGACCTTGAATTGGCTTGAGGTTGCAGAGCTAGACTTGCATAAAGCATGAGTGTAAGGTGTGATAGTTCCTGCTTGTTGGTTATGATTAATCGCTTCACCTTTTCTTTTGAATTGTGGATGTTGGTAACATAGGTTTGGTTCAGTGTCTCACAAGTCTTTTTCATTTTTTTGTTGCAGCAAGCATGCCTAGATTTGGCTCATCATCACAGCTCAAAGCTTAAACAACTTTGACTTAATGATGCAAGATTAAGGCATGTTTAGCCTACTGTTTCCATAGCTGGTTTTTGGTAGTGCACATGGATGAACTATGTGGAAATGTTCTTCCAAACTCAGCATAGGGTAAATTGTTACGTTTGATTTTGCACAGGTTGGCACTAATTGGTTTTGTCTAGTCTGTGAACTCATGTTGTGCCCTTTGCCCAAAGCATTGGTGTGGCTCTAACTGTTTATAGGTTTTGCACTGTGGTTTGGTGATCTTAGTAGCAGCTTGATACAGGTTTTCCATGGTTGTGGTCTGCAGGTTCCCTTTGACCTTGGCAAGGTTTTTAGAAGGGTGTGGATTCAGTTTAGGTTCTGTTAATGTGAATTGTTTACCATTGGATAATGTTGCAGCGTTGTTATTGTGCGCACATTGGCTTGCAGGATGCTGTGAGATGCTGTTAATTCTAGACCAGACTGTAGCAATGTTAGGTGTGTCCTGAGTTTGTCGATGTTTTGTCCAGTAGATTTTGCCTTGTGCATTATGGCTTCAACTTGCTTCTGCAACAGGGTTTCAACTGGGTTCAGCAGTATGATTCCAACTTGATTTTGCAACATGATTCAGCTTCAGGTTTGCATTAGGCTAGATTTCAAAGGGCTTGGACTTAAACCATGATGTAAGGTCTAGTTTAACAGGTATTCTGCATTATGTTTCTGTCTTTCACCTTGGATACAACCTGTTGTAACTAGCTAATGATGAGGGTTTGCATAACCTGGCAAATTATTTCATGTTGTTTTGGACTGAACAGTTTGACTAGCCTTCACTAAGAACCTTGGTTGCATGGCTTGGCTTCAATTCCAATATGCAAGATCAATTTGTTATCAGCTAGTTCCATGCCCATTCATACTGATTTATGTATCCCATGGGTTGTGATTTATGTTGTGATTACCTTGACTTGAGTGCATTGCAAACTTCATGGATGACTGTTTCTGTCTTGGTTTTGCAGCAGGATCACTAGCCTGGTTCAGCTAGTATGTGCCCTGGTATGGGAAGTAGCATCATGGTCAATATGGATTGATGACTCAATGTGTGAAGTTGCTCTTGCATTACAGGTTCACATTGATCTCAGGTCACAAAGGTATGGTTATGCTGATTAGTTGGAACACAAATGATAAGGATATGGGGTTGTTATTTGGAAATGGATTGGCCTTTGTTATGAGACCTTGCAGGCTGGCTGAATGGCTTTTGTCATCAAGAGGAATGGACTTGAGCTGCTTTGGATTGCCACTCACATGTAATTTTGCAAGTTGTTATGGCACAAGGCTGAAACAAATGGAGCTGCTTGGATTGTGGGGCTGTCATGACTGAACCCTGTTAAGTGTTTTCCACCCTTGAATTTCTTTGTTGCTGTTATGACTTGTTATTGATGTGCTTTGGCTCGATGATTATTTTGCATGATTGTTACATGTTGTCTTAGCATGATGATAGTTGCAGGATGCTCACTATTTTGATGTTTGCTTGGTTGTGACCTGAACCATGACATTATCTGGGATAATGTTTTGCACTATATTTCCATGGTAAATGAGTCTGCTTGTCCTGAACACATGGCCTACTGTCATACATTGACTTCATTATATTATGGTTGTCGTGCATTGATTGCTTTGCCTAATGCCTTGACCGACTTCTTATGCCATGGCTATTTCCTGATGAATTTATGGCAATGTTCAGAAATGTGTAGGGCCCTTTTAGATGTTTTGTTGTAGCTGGTAGGTATTGGTCATGCAGTCTCCTGTTGCAACAGATGTTCAGTGCTGCAGAATTATGGTATTGCAACTTGATTTTTTTTTGGTTCTGCAAATGAGGCTAGATAGGTGTTTCAAGTATGTTCTCACTTGGTTCTGAGTCACATGTATTGATGCAGCTTGGTTAATTGATTTAAGTTTACACGGTTCTGCAGGTGTTTGATGCAGGATTGGCTTGCATCTGTTGGTTATGCCATGGTGAACACATGTTATTGCTGTTTGTTAATGGACTGAATGCTACTCCAAGGTACATGGCCGCAGCTGGTCATGGTATGCTGCAGGATTGCTGAACGGTCTGCTGCAGTAATAAGGCAAGAAGTGTTACATTTGGATTAAGCATCAGATGATGGATTCAATGGTGTCACAAAAACAAGGTTTGAAAAGCCAAAATGCCAAGCAAGGCAAGGTACATATGAGATTGAAAATAAAGCCACTTGCTTGGAAATGAAGCAACCAAAAGAAAACACAACCAACATGGCAATTGGATGAAGAATCAAGGAAAAAGGGCTAGATTAGGTTTTGGATGGTCAGAAGACGGGTGAATTGACTTTGATCAAAGTTGACCAAAAAAGTCAACTGTTGACCAAATTCAACAACTGGTCAAAGTTCAATTTTTTTGTATTTTTTCTTGTAAATGGATATTCAATGGAAAATTATGGGTGAATTTAGGGTTTAATGGATTTGGGTTGACTTTGGTCAAAGTTGACCAAAAAGTCAACTGTTGACCAAAGTCAACAATTGGTCAAAAGTGTCAATTTTTTTATTTTTCTTGTATGGAATCACATGTACTGGTTTAAAATGGATGAAATGGATTGGAATGGTTTGAAAAAAAATGATTGGAGATTGTTTTCACAATTGACTTGAATGTTCGACTCTTGAGAAGAAAATAACTTGACTGATAATGTGTATGAACAAAACCATGAAATAAGACCATAAGTTTATAGTATCCATGAACCAATAACATGACTGGCAAGTGGTTAGAAACATAAGAAACTTGGTTGTTCAGATGACCCAGACCATAGAGGTATCCACAATCACAACACCATGACTTTGGATCAAAACCAAACCTCATGTAAAACCAAAGTTAGGTTAGGCCAAGCATGCCAAACAAACATAAAAAATTCAGGAGAAAAATCGGGGTATGACAGTTGCCCCTATTTAAGCGTCTTCAACTAGAGAATATGAAGCAGGATGTTCTTCACATGATCGTAGTGGGAGATGGTTAAATACTAAGAAGACCCGGATTTTGATCATGAATCCCTATGAAACAATGCCTGTCAGCATCGTCAAAGAAGCAATCTCAAAAGAAGAATCCATCTGGTACGGTGAAAATCGGTCTGAGTACCGAAACAGGAAGTTGACCTGAATACCAAAATAAATGGTAACACAGGAATACCCATGGCCTGAACGCCGCACTAAGCATCGGAATATGAGAGTATCAATGTTGGTCTGATCACCGGAAATCTGGTCTGAACACCACTTTGATCTGGATATCGGAAAAACTGGCCTGAATGCCACTTCGGTCTGGATACCGGAAACTTCTTCGATCTGAAAATCGGGAAAGACTGGCTTGAATGCCACTTCGGTCTGGATACCGGGAAAACTGGCTTGAATGCCACTTCGGTCTGGATACCGGGAACTGGCCTGAACGCCACTTCGGTCTGGATACCGGGAAAACTGGCCTGAATGCCACTTCGGTCTGGATACCAGAAACTGGCTTGAATGCCACTTCGGTCTGGATACCGGGAACTGGCCTGAACGTCACTTCGGTGTGGATACCGGGAAAACTGGCCTGAATGCCACTTCGGTCTGGATACCGGAAACTTCTTCGATCTGAAAATCGGGAAAGACTGGCTTGATTGCCACTTCGGTCTGGATACCGGGAAAACTGGCCTGAATGCCACTTCGGTCTGGATACTGGGAACTGGCCTGAACGCCACTTCGGTCTGGATACCGGGAAAACTGGCCTGAATGCCACTTCGGTCTGAATACCGTCTCGGTCTGAACACCGGAAAATTGGCCTGAATTCCATAAGTACATCGACCTGATCGTCGGAAACTTCTTCGATCTGGAAATCGGAAATTGGCCTGAACGCCACTTCGGTCTGGATACCGGGAACTGGCCTGAATGCCACTTCGGTCTGGATACCGCCTCGGTCTGAACACCGGAAAATTCTTCATGTCTATCAGCATCGGCGAAGATAACAAAACAGTGATAAATAAGCTGGCACGCATGCCAAAGACCCATGCTGGGAATAACAGTCGAAAGATTGACCAAAGAGTGCATGAGATATATTATCTATAGCCGTCAAAACGTAGATAATACACTCGCATGGAAGATTATCCATAACCGGGTTGTAGGTTGTTAAATGGATAAACGACCGAAAAGAAAGGCAACGGGGTACCAGACTAGGTATGCAAAAGATGACCAATCAAAAGAGGATAAAGTTGCTTACTCGGAGCAAGTATCCAAGAAGAAGGGGAAGACCCAATGGGGACAATACTGCTTGATCAAGGCAAGTATCCAAAGGGGACAAGACTATCAATACCACAAAGAGGGGATTACATCTACCGGTTTGTAGGCAGAAAACCACAGAAAAGTAACCAGTCATCGACCAGGATGAGCACAAAGGGTTAACTCTGCTAGGGGATGAAAGTGGGATTTTACAACTACCAGTTAGTAGGTAGAAAACCACAAAGATAGGACTTACAACTACCGGTTCGTTGGTAAAAGCCAAAAATTCCGCTGAGGATGAGATGAATGAGTGCCGGTTAGTGAGCAACCATTCATTTATGCCCCAGGGAAGCACGGGAGACAGCCAACAGGAAGCCAATTTAGGATCGATCCAAAAAGGCAGACTGAAACAGGACTCATCCTAATGAGGAAAGAACTCAATAGGGAAAACCCATCCCGTTAGGGAGGGAACAAAAACAACCGTCATCCACGAGGATATAACTCAGTCGGGAGCGCAAAAGGAAATGGTAGACACTTTCTGCTTAAGGGGTAGACTCTACATGGAGAGATCAGACACGCCCACATGTGCTAGGGGAAATGAACCAAGCTTGCAAAATGATGCCAACTTCGGGGAGTAACACTGCTGGGGATACCCACTCAACTAAGGAGTCACTTGTTGGGAAAACACCAACTTCTCAACCATGCTGATGAACCCAATTCTGAAGCCGATCCAATGGCGCGAAGCTAAACTCTTTCCAACAACCCAAACTCGGCTGGTCACCACGGCCTAGGGCTAATGGATATGTTTGCAATGTTGATGCATGAGTTTTTTTCTTGTTTTACACAATGCCCCATGATCATGGAAATGCTATGCACTAATGATGCAATATGCTATGCTTATCTAAATGATGAATGCATAAACACACGTCTCCTCCAGAGACAACACCGGGGAACTCCAGGAACTGTGCTGAGGATCTTATAATCACGTCAACTTCCACCCCGCTGGGGAAAAACAAACCTTGCTGAGGATGCACTCCATCGAACCCGAACTGCTTGGAGATTACCCTGCTAGGGGAGGCAACCCATTCTTATCTCTACTGGGATGATTTTCTCCGAACCCGATCCTCTTGGGGACCTCGCTGAGGGAAAACCATCAACACAAACCCTACTGGGAAGGCAGTAACCTTCAGGCTCGCTGAGGAGACACTGATCTCAAATCTGTTAGGGAGGTAACCCTCTCACACCCACTGGGGAAATACAGCTCATTGGACACGGAACACCTGTCAAGTCGCCGAACAGTGGCATCCATCGTCCACCCACAGTGTCGGCTTTCCTCCTTTGAGAACACCCAGACTCGCCTAGACTCTTCTGATTCATCCCACGAAGATCGAATTCCTGGGATTCATACAAACTTTCCAGTCCTTAGACTTTGAAGAGTCTTCTTGATTAGCTTTCAGGATCGTCATCGTAATCCTTCACTGTCTTTTCACCGTTCAACTATCTCTTGCCCTTGATCAGGCTCTGCAGCAGAGATCGTTAGATAAAAGCGTGCCCCAGGTATGCCCCAGGTGTTCCGATATTTCAACGCCTAAGTCACTCAAACTTCCGAATAAGATTTACAGATTTCAACCTCATAAGCATGCATCGGAAGGGACCTCTATGTTTCAAAATGCAACTATTCTTATCAAAACGAATGGATGTTTTCGTAATCAAAACGGTAATGAAAACAAAAACAAAATTATTTGACTGAACACGCACTTTATTGACTGGAATAAAAGATGGCTCATAACCGAGCAACACACAGGAAGCAAACCCTGGAAAGAGGTGATTGCACATAAAAGGAAAAAATCTATCCTAATGGCAACGTGAAACTGTGATCTTATCGGGTTCCAACTCAGTTACACCTCATATGTCCTCAAGACTTTCCGCACTTTCTGTCTTCTGAACAAGATGCTTCTGATTGGTCTCTGTTGGAGATTCTCCAAGTCATCATGAGCACAAACGATCATGCTAGACGCAGTTGTTCGTTTCATTCCCTCTTTTGCCTGGACCACCCTTTCGGGTTTCGGTCCACCGGGATACCCTTTTTTGCCCAAGTCGCCCTTGTGGGGTTTTCGACTTGCCGGGTGTACAGTTTTTTCATTTATTATCCCTAACTTTTGCCCGACCCTTTCTCTTTTTTCTTGGTTCGTCGGGATGCCCTTTTTTGCCTGGACTCTTTATTCTTTTTGTCCAGCGGGTTTCTTTCACGAAGTATTTTCTAACTGCGTCCGCATTCACAGGGGAAGGAAAATCCTCATCATCCGTGGTCGTCAGCGACAAGGCTCTGTCAGAGAAAACCCTTTTTGACCATGAACGGACATTCATAATTGTTTATCCACTTGCCCCACGATCGTCTTGAGGAGGAAGGATCCTATTCAACACCACATCTCTTCCATGCTACCCACGAGGTCGCACTTCTCGGTTAACAACACGCTTCACTCACTGGGTACAACTGCCCCAGGTAGATGCACGTACCGAAGTACGACACTCAGGATACCAACTTCGTACTCAGCCACCATCGTTGGTGCGTTCAAATGTTATCGGGGAAGCACTAGCTCATTCACTTTACACTCTCCCCATCAGACATCAAAATCCGTTCGGATTCAGGGTCAGGCCCCTCCTCCGGGATCGGTCACTCTCAATCTTTCGATTCGAGTACCTCGAGATGTCCTCATCAGGAACTTCAGACTTCCTTGGTTGAGAATCAACGATGGGTTGTTGTGCGAGATAACCATACAACACTCTCCTCTCGATTGCTTTTTAGGAGGTATACCGAATATCGTTTTCAGTTGACGCCATTTGCTCTCTCGCAACCCGTCCGTTCGATGCCGACTTCTCAAGCACACACTTGATCAGATCCATTTCGGACATCCACAAGATGGTATGAATCAGCATACTGTCTCAGTCGGCGAGCAGCCTATGCCAAAGTACATCAAGTTTTTTCGAACAGTGAGTGTATTGTTTCACAGTCGATAAACTTTTTGCTTAGGTAAATTGCATGCTCTTTTCGACAAGACTAGTCATGTTGACCCAATACACCTCATAGACCCCTTGAGGGCTGTCAAGTACCAGATTAACAGTCGTTTCTTCAGAGGTTCCTGCTACTTTTCTCTTCCTTTTTTTTTTATTATTATTATTTATTTTTTTTGCAGGATCGACCTCGATTCCTCTTTCATTCGCAACATGCCTCGGCAGCTTGCTGGGCAGCACTCCATAAGTGCGCTAATTCGAACTCAACAGTATGAGTTATCTCTACCTGTCAAACAACTTGATCCACCGGATGCCCCTCTTCTGCTTGGGACTTTGTCATCATGTCATCAACATGGCATTTGCTTTCACGATGAATCATATCATGAAACAAAGTCACCCTAGACTTCTGATACTTGGCACCGGCCTTCTCGATACTGAACGACATCACCTTATAACCAGAAGGTGCCCCTTGTGTGATGGACATGGTCTACGTCATATCATCTGGCAACAGTTCAATCTGGTCTCGGCCAAGAAGCCATCCATGAAGATAAACTGAGCATTATAATCAATCCAATACCTCGTTGTGACGTACCGGGAATTCATCTTTCAGATTAGCTCAGCTCACATCTCGACAGTCCACACACATTCTCATCTTTCAGCACCAGTTTCCGCTTCCCTGGAGGACAGTCTTCTCTCCATGGTAACTCGTGCCTCCACAACATCGGTATTTTACCTTGGTGTATCTGGATACAACCAGGTGCACATATACCATCCTGTTCTTGACTTGCCTCTGAAGCGGCCTTAATATTCGCTTTCTGACCTTGGAGCAACAATTCTGAGCACTCCTCATGCGGTTGAATCACCTTCTCCTCTGGTTTCAACGACCTGGCTAATTCCAGTAGATCACAATCTTCTTCGCCTTCTTCTTCGGCATGATAGATCGGATTGTCGAAGAGATCAGGAGGGTAATCACTTTTGAGGTTGGAACGAGACAAGTTCAAAAGAAAAAACGAAAAACATTGCCATTTTTATTTTTTTTTAAAACTGTAAAAAATGAAAAACAGGGAACACCGCTTTTAATCACAAAAACATCCATTTATTACTGATGCAAAACGTTGCAAAATGAAACACATGAGATGGCCCTTACAATGGACCAGTACGTTTCGGGCAAAACGTATGGCTTCCATGCAAACAGAATTAAAACAGAAATACTACACTTCCGGATGAGCGACAGTGATGCTTTTGGAGACCTTCCAGGTGCCTGGTACGCACGACTTTATCCACAGCTCGAGCTCGCGGTCGCGGTCGATCTCTTCACTCACTGAACAAGCATGATCAGAATCCAGCATTCCTGCACTGACAAAGATGTACGGTGGACGACGTCCTCTGTTTGGTCTAGACGACTCTTGATCTGGATAACCAATCCCGAACATGTCTGCCTTTACCACTATGTCGATGATCCTGCCCCAACCTCGGGCCTCTTGGTTCTTCACCACCTCTAGAGCTTGTTTATAAGAAGAAATGGACATCTTCTTCTCTTTCTCGACAACAAGAGCGCTCTCCGCCTGGACGGTTTCGATTGCTTGACTGGGTATTTCAAGTTTTCCAATGTCCATTTCTACTTCTTTCATCTTCTGGGTCGTGTCTCCCATCAATACACACCCCTCTGTGGCAACGACTGCACAACAATTATCAACAACAGGGAAGACTCCATCATGCACCAGAGGTTTTGGGACCACAGCCAGGGGAACCTTTAGCTGATCTTCCTCAGTCATCTCCATTCCTTTCTTGACCTTTTTCACCATCTTCACTTTTACAGGACCCTGCCAAGGTACCGGGTTGACATCCCCATTCATTATCTGGGCCAAGCTGATGGTCTTGGAGTCCACCATGTCTTGGACGACATGCTTGAAAGCTCTACAACCCTCAACACTGTGCCCAGGTGCCTCAGAATGGAATTCACAACTGGCATTCTCATCATAGTGTGCAGGCCTCTTCTGTTGTGCTATGGGAATCAAAATCCTTGGCCGGACTAACCCCAAATCCCTCAATCTCCTGAACAGAAGGGTGTAGGTCACAGGTGGCTCCTCAAACTGACGATCCTCCTTCTTTCTCTTCACCTGGCTCCTAGCTCTCGGTGCCTTCTGTTGAGGTGGTGGTTGTTGCGGGGGTACAGGTGAGTTACCAACAAGAGTGGTTACAGCAGCAGCACCGCTTGACTCAACCTTTTTTTTGAGCGGACCGCTACCAGAGATTTTCTTTGCTACAGAGCCAGAGGGATTTGTTACCTCGGATGATGGAGCCTTTCCCTGAACTTTCTCCTTGATCATCCAGCTCTCAATCCTTTCCAATCTCTCAGACATGGCTTTCTGCCCCAAGGCAAGCCCTTGCACAATACTGAACAATCCCCTCATCATCTCTTTCAGCTCAAGGATGTCGGCGTTGGGAAGATCCATCATCTTGGATCTGTTGAGTCTGACTGTATGTCTGAATGGAAAAGCTATGCGCACCGGTTGACACCTATAAGACAGCAAATGGGTTAGTATGACTCACGCATGCAATGTCTATCCGTACCAAGAATATTCCTTTGATTTTGGTTTCACAGAGACAGATAATTTTTTCATCAATAACATTCTGACATCTGGATATCTCTTAACCAGAATCTTAATCAAAAAGTGGGCCCTGAGTACGGATAGACACGAGTTGAATGCAGATGAATGCGATGCAAATGCATGAATGCAAGTCATTGCGCCACCAAGTCATCTGAAGACCCATTCTCTGAACTAGTCACAGTCATCGGGACTAAGTCACCATAAATCCGACTTGGGGAGTTCCGAAATAAACGGAACTGGAGATTACATCATTATCATCACAGGAACATCCACTGAACGGATGACAGTCAGATCCTCTGAACAGGTACTTTCAAATTCAACTCGGGGATCCGAAATAAACGGAACCCATTGATAAACCACGGACAGAACTCCGGCGTCCCAGAAATAAATGTCCATAAATTTGGCTGAACCAAAGTCACCATCACAACACCACTGGCAAAAACCGTATCTGTAGAGATCAAACCCTCCCCTCACTTGTAGGTTCTAAGAACAAAAGTTTGTCAGCTTCAGCCCTTCAGTCGAGAATAATACGTTTACCACTGAAGGTTTGGCATTATTACGGGATAAAAGACCTCCACTGACTCCTCTCAACAGGACATCCTAAAGCAAGTTCCCAGTCTCGGGGTCCTCGGATTGATCAGCGAGAATGCGCCCACCAGAGCTAACATAATCACGTCTCGGAGGAGAGGCCTCGACTGAGTTCTCGGAAAATGGTCACCAGAGTCGACAATTTCTAGAGGAACATCATGTCGTTACGGAACATCCGTAGGACATAATATATCCAAGAGAAACCTCGTCTGGGTGTGGTTCTTCACGAACGACTTAACGTAGCAACATGCCACGCAAGCCTCATGAACATCCACTCTAAAATCTGTGTGTACACTCAAGCCTGGGTAATGGGCTTACCTCTCATAGAACACCCCACCCCAACAAACAGATAAACGGCAGCAGATACAGCAAACATATGTACATGAATGCAATAAGGTAAAGCAGGTAAATGCTGAAAATAAATAACTGTACAAAGAATAAACACCCAATAAACAAGAAACCTACAAAAGCTAGGAGGGACTCGCTTAGGGAAACCACTTCCCCAGCAGAGTCGCCAGCTGTCGCAGCTTGAAAAATACAGAGGTGCGAAAGAAAACAACCGGCGAAGAAGAAAAGACAGAAGAGTCGCCACCGTGCTGTAGCGGTGTATTCGTCGCTATATGATTTATCGATTAAACCATAAGCAAGGGATACATTGAAATTTCGAGTCGCCACCGCACTTTTATTTATCCAAAGGACTGGCTAAAAAGCGAACAAAAGCCTAAGAAGTTTTACACGTAGAAAACTAATAAAAAGATCAGAGAGTCTGGGTAAGGGGTAAATTACGCAATGGGAAGGTGTTAGGCACCCACTACGTCCTAGGTACTCCTAGGGAGCCCTTTTCATACTTGTTGTATAAAAATTGTTATTTGTTATGACATAAGTATTGTGCAAACATGATTGGGATGATGAGAAAAGAATATACAATTTTATTATTGGGTTTGAACGGATGAACCCGTTGCCTACGTACCTTCCATCAAAGGTAAGGATCAAAACGCCGTAGTTCGGCTAAAAGATTTCCAAAAGTTGGTGGATTCAGTTTTAAACAATAGCACTGAGGCTTTTCATTATCAATGGGAGAACACTCGACCAAAACCAACATCCACCATGCGAGGATAGCTTCGACGTACTAGAGGGGTTAGCCCTGTTTTCAGTACGGAAGTCTTACTGTCGACTCACTAAGGATAGGCAAGATTTACATCAACCACAATGATAATTGAAACCTATGGCTAATGCATGAAAAGATTAACAATGGACAAAGCCAAAACAGGTGAATGAGTGAAGTTAATTGATTGTGATTATGAAAGTGAAGTCAAAGTATGATTAAGATTGATTCAAAAGAAATATTATGAAATGGAGTTTGAAAAAGTCAAGGACTTGGGTCCAGGTTTTTAACTTGAAAAAAAACATGAAGATGTTTGCACAATATCTATGTCAAGTTTGAAAGTGATGTGTGAAAAGGTTTAGGACATAATGGATGAATGGATGAGTATGAATTGTAAAACTTCTTAGAAGGTTCACTTCTTGAGATCATATGGGGGATGATTCAAGTGTGTCCTTTGGAATAGCAATGGATAATAACAAACAAACAAGAAAGTCAGCAAAAGCGGATATCGGATGCCAATCACTGGGCTTATACCAATCTCCTAAAATAAAACTGGATATCAGATGCCACTCAATGGTCTTACACTAATCTCCTCAAACAAAGAAATAAAAGGTGGATACCGGATACCAATAGATGGATTTACACCAGTCTCCTAAAACAGAAATGGATATCAGAGGCCACTCAATGGACTTATACTAATCTCCTAAAATAAAATGAAACTTGGATACCGGATGCCAATCTGTCTGGACTTATACCAATATCCAACATATGATCATAGGAAAGCAAATGCCAACTTGCAGGGACTTACAATTGCATCCTCACATAAACAAAGAAAAGCAAACATGGATGTCAGATGCCAATCTATCTGGGCTTACTCTAACCTCCACAGTATGGTCCTAGGAATACAAATGCCAACTTACAGGGACTTACAATTGTATCCTCACATACAATCAAAAGCATCAAGCAAAGATAAAATGAGTGGCCAACGTGATGGTCTTATACTCACTTCCATATTATAGGAGCAATGGCCAATGGATGGTCTTACAATTGTCCTCAATGGGTAAACAGCAATGATAATGTCACAAAGACAAAATGAGATGATTATGTATTGATGAGCAATAAATGATGATAAATGCATATAGCAAACAAGCAAAGATGTGCATGTGAAGTAATCAATCAATCAATCAATATCAAACAGCACGCACTATAACCAAACAAGGAGGCTCATACAAAAGGGTTAGGCATTGAAGCCAACTGGAATAGGGTCAAAGATTTGCTCTTAACCTTGCCATTGAGAGGCTAAGGTGAAGCAGATGAAAGGAGATGAGGGGTGTGCCTCATTGCTCTTATCCCTGATCAGGGAGAGCATTTAAATATCAGAAAGTGTGGGAGCTCAGAAAGATGGAGCTCTTTCCACATATAAGACTCTATAGATCTTGGGTTTTGATCTCAATGCTACAACCATGTAATGGGAGCAAGGAGAAGACTCACTGAATAGTAGGGGATAGGTTGCTTATCCCTTTGATCTACCAATTGCCTTACTTGAAGGACTTTTCCTGCTTGGGACAAAATTAAACACACACAAGCATGGCCTCTTAAGGAGGACTTCAGACAGTTTGCCCGCCCAAATAACAGGCTGGGTCTCCAGACTACATGAAGAACAAGGGATTATACCTCAAAGCAAATTGCTAAATAGCAAAGCAAAGCAAGTTCAAAGAACTTAAGCAACTAATGGTACCTGAAATAGTCAAACAAATCAGTACACAGTTCAACAGTTTAAAGCAAAAGTGAGAATAGAGTTGATAGTCAACATGATCAGATGAATGTGCAAAGCACAAGACTCAAATCATATGAGTCAAGCCACCTACAAAACAAAGGTTAGCTCATGATAAACAGATAAACTCAATCAAATTGGCAATGGTTTCTTTGAAGCACTTGTAGCTTAATCCTGAAACAATGAACTCAAATATAAGCCAGGAGACCCCTAGGACAAGCCTAGGGTCAAAAATAAATAAGAAAGTCAAAACAGAAAGTGGTAGTCAACCAAAATCAAGTTCAAACATTTAAGAAGCAAACTCAATTGGTTTCAAGTTCATATCATGCATCATCATGATTTCATAAGCAAAGGAAGGCAAAGCATGGCAAATTGGTGCACATAGAAGTCAACAGAAAGACTTGCATCAAAAGTCAACTCAAACATTTTCAAAAATCACCAAATAATTCATGATCAATCCTAACACCTAGCATGGTAAGCATGTAAAATTTCATCACAATTGGACAAGTGGAAGGCAGTCAATGAAAATCATGAAGTCAAAGCAAATTTGAATATGCTCAATGAAGTCAACAGCAAGACTTAGCTCAAAAGCAATCATACTCAATTCCAAAAATTGTCAAACA
Organism: Lathyrus oleraceus; assembly: GCF_024323335.1. Taxonomy (NCBI): domain Eukaryota; kingdom Viridiplantae; phylum Streptophyta; class Magnoliopsida; order Fabales; family Fabaceae; genus Lathyrus; species Lathyrus oleraceus. Next base: position 329,762,166 of record NC_066582.1, on the reverse strand, counting down.
ATTCAGGGTCAATCACACTCCATAACATGACATGCATATAAAATTTCAGCTCAATTGGATCATGGGAAGATAGTCAATAAAAATCAGGAAATCAGAACAATTTCAAGTATGCACAAAGAAGTCAAACAAACATGTGTCAACTTCAAAAAATCATAACTAAATGAAAACAGATGAGAAATGGATGGGATCAACACCAATGCTAATCTCAAGATGTCTAGTATGCACATGTAAAATTTCATGATCAACCAATAAGATATGAGAATTTCCCAAATGAAATGGCAAGATGTATCACACAAAGTCAACAATTGACTAGGCAGGGAAGAAAAATCTCAAACAATTAAGAAATGGCATAATTAAATCCAGGAAAAATCACAAGTCAACTAGACATATAGGAGAAGGATCATGCAAAATTTCACATCAATTGGAGGTCAGGAAGCATGTCAACAAAAATCATGAAATTGCATATCATTGGTGTGACACAAATTGTCACACCCTACTTCCAAAATTCATATCTCACAAACCACATATGATAAATTCAAAAACTCTACATCAGAACAAGCATGAATGAGTGTAGATTAACCACAAAAAATTTCAGGGTCATTGGATACATCATCACAATTTCACAAAAGAAATGGCAAAAGGTACAAAATGTGCATACATGTCAAGAACCCTAATACCATTTAAAATCCAGCCAACCAAAAATTCAGCAAAAATCATGATAAAAAAGTAGACATTCATGTGAATATGATGGAAAAAATTTCATGATTTTTGGAGTTGAAATGAATGAGAAATGATTTTTAGAAGTTGAGCATCAATTTGGAGTGAACATTGAACAATAGGACATGGTTTAGTAGGTCAACATTGACCGAGTGGCGTTTTTGCAATTCCCTCCCTCATTAATCAAAACGCACCGTTTAGGGCCACAAAATAGAATGTTTTGATTGGCCCTCACCAATGAAACAGTAACATACACAGAAGTTCAAAACAGAAACACGATTCAAAGGCAATTTCTGGATTTCTAGGGTTTGTATACAGCAGCAGTCATCTTCATGCTCATCATCATAAAATGGACTTCAAACAGCATTATACAATCAGCATGGCCGTGATACATTAGCATTCATGCAACATCAAACAACAATAAAACAAACACGATTGGAAAAAAATCTGGAAAAGTGCTAGGGTTTCTACAGTATATTCATCATCTTCTTCAAAGTCGTGAAGAACAAGTGTGCCCAGAAAATGAAATTACACATACCAACACGACCAGCAAGCATTACTCATGCATGTTCTAACAACCATAATCATCAAACCGAACTAACACAGCAGAATCATACAAAAACAACTTTGAACATGACACTTTAAAGTCAGATTTCTCCCACATAACTCAACCATTTTAAGTGATACAAGTTGCAATGGACTCAGCAATGAATAATCTACCAGAAACATCTCATGACTTTGGAAATAGAGGAGATCGAAAACTTACTTGGATTTGAAGCAAATGGAGAAGCAGTGGTTCCTTGGCTGTTTTGCCTTGAAACAGATCTTCCTTGTGGTTTAGAATGATGAATGCTTGAAGTAATCGAGCTCAGCAAGGCTTGGAAATGTCCAAATCAAGTTCCACCATTGTTGTGCTTTGAAGAAAACAGAGCTCGAAATGAGCTTCCAGTTGGGGTTTGAGGTGGTAAAAAGCTTCTAATTGTTGGCCAGATGATGGAGGAACCAATGAATGCTCAAGCTCTTTGAGAATTTTCGCAGAAAAATGCAAAAGTGTGAAAATGGAAAAATGAGAGAGTGAGAGTTTTTCTGTTGTGTAAAGGCTGCTGCTACCCTCTAGGGTTGGAAATGGACAGAAAATATGCATATATACTTCTGTTTAGTATTGCATAAGTGAGTGTTAACCATGATTTGCTCAAATGAACCATTTTGCTAATTGTCCAATTTTGGTTTGAGTGGTGGGGTGTATGGTACTATGCACGAATTTGGGCTTGCAAACATATTTCAAATGACATTTCAGACCTATTCCAAATGGCCAAATGTGTTAAAAATGATTATTTTGAAAAGTCAAAATTCAACTCACTTGAAATTAATTAAGGCAAGTTCAAAAAGGTCATTTTGAATGGTGAGGTTTTGGTGCATGAAATCTACATTTTTGGAAAGAGGAGGTAAAATGTGGTTTGTAGGAAAAAACCCCACCAAAATTGGCCAAATGGTTTGAGAGATATGGCCTTTTGAAGTTCATGAAATTGTGAAAATGAATTGATCATATCTTGCCAACCATACATGGGATTTGAGAGTTCTTGGACTTTTTGGAAATGGGAGAACAAGATCTTCAACTTTCATGTTGGGAAAAAATTCATTTGAAGCATGTATCATGATGTAGGTTTAAGATCAAGAAGTTTCCATTTTTGGCAGTTGAAATTACAGGTCAAGTTTCTATTTCTGGAAATTTCCTGTCTGACTTCAGATTCTTCATTGATGAGGTTTGACATGATATATGAGGCTTGTATAAGCATGAATGAACTCCTTCAAATCAATTCCATCCATCAAATCATTGATTAAATCCACAGTTGACCAAGTTTGACTGTCTGTGACTTTTCTAGGGTTTTGCATGATTGAACCACTTCTGATGAATTCCAAACCCTAATTACTTGAGAACTTGACTTCAAATGATGTCCCAAGTTGTATGAACTTTTGATTATTGACCATGGTGCCCAAATTCTGCAAGAATGGCCACCATCCATTGCTTTGACTGACTAATGACTGATTTTGACCTAATTGGCTGGTGATTGCTTCAGCTGCAAGCAACGAGGTTAGACTGACAATATTTTTGTACTTTTTGGTTAGTAAACATATGAAAAGCAAAGATATACAAATGCAAGACATGCTTGGTGATCAAGAAACAACCCACAAGGCAACCTACCCACTAGGAGGGAAACTAGGGCATGCAGTGATCCTTGAGGCCATGATATGATATGATATGGGCCATGAGGGATCTTAGGGCCCAAAATTGGGGTCTTACAGATGCCCCTATTTAAGGTCATTCTAGCCGGAGAAGTGAAGTTTAGAAATCTTCATCTCGACGCGGTAGAATGGGCTTAAATAACAGTAATGAGACAAATTTTGGTCCCTAAGAGACCTCATGATGCAAATGTATGCATGCAAAAGACACAAATTCTGCGGGGAATATGATTCACACAGAAGAAAAGACGATCCATCGGAGTAGTACACTCACCAGGAATAGAGACTCTAACAAGACTCTTGTTGGGGATAAACAAAACTGACACAGCGTGAACAAGGCACGACTCTGATTAGGAAATACAGAAAAACAGACTTGAGACCTCACTGGGGAGTGAAAGACTCACACTGGGGGAAAGAAAAATTCCAAAGGAAAATAAATCCAATGGAGAGACACAAGCTGACTCCTGGGGAGAAGCAAAAAGAAAAACTTCACTGAGGAAGCACCAAAGAAAATGAGGTGTTACCGGGTATAAGGGTAACAAACTCAGGAAGGAACACCAAGGATACCGGGTTGTAGGTATGTAACAGGTGACCGACCAAAGACGTGAATTGGTGTGTGTTCCAAAACACTCATCATCCTGAAGAGAGCGAAAGCAAACTTGTTTATAGGATGGATATTTGATTCTGTAAAGAATGCAAATCTTACTCAGTTGGGGAAACAAACAAAGTGTTCGACAAAAGAGTGCATGAGATATATTATCTATAGCCGTCAAAACGTAGATAATATACTCGCATGGAAAGTTATCCTGAACCGGGTTGTAGGTTGTTTATAGGATAAAATCCGAAATCGTGAATTGGTTTGTGTTCCAAAACACTCATCACCCTGAAGAAAGCTAGAACAGCAGACTTGTTTATAGGATGGACATTCGATTCCACAAGGAATACGAATCTTACTCTGCGGAGAAAACAATCAAAAGATTGACCCAAGAGTGAACGAGATATAATATCCATAGCCGTCAGAACGTGGATAGAATACTCACAAAGGAAGATTATCCTGAACCGGGTTCTAGGTTGTTTATAGGATAAGATCCGAAATCGTGAATTGGTTTGTGTTCCAAAACACTCATCACCCTGAAGAAAGCTAGAACAGCAGACTTGTTGATAGGATGGACATTCGATTCCACAAGGAATGCGAATCTTACTCCGAGGGGAAAGCAACAAAGGATTGACCCAAGAGTGAACGAGACATATTATTCATTACCGGCAGACCGTGAATAATATACTCGAAAGGAAAATTATCCTGAACCGGTTACTGGGTTGTTTATAGGATAAAATCCGAAATCGTGAATTGGATTTCACTTCCAAAACACTCATCATCCTGAAGAGAGCTAGAAAAGCAAACTTGTTTATAGGATGGATGTTCGATTCCACAAGGAATACGAACCTTACTCGACTGGGGAAGATCAAACAGAGGACTCCAACCAAAGAGCGCATGAGACATATTATTCATTACCGGCAGACCGTGAATAATATACTCGAAAGGAAAATTATCCTGAACCGGTTACTGGGTGTATAATGATGACCAATCAAAGGGCAACAAACATTACCAAACAAGGGTAAATGAAAGAAGACCAAGTTGGGGATAGAATTGCTTACTCAGAGCAAACATCCAACAGAGGGAGGGCATATCAAGACCGAATATTGGATAATGATAACCGCAAAGAGGGGATTACATCTATCGAATACGGGGTAGAAAACCACGAAAGAGTAACCGTCATCACCAAGGATGAACAACAAAGGTTAACTCTGCACATATGAGAAAGGTAGGGTTTACAACTACCGGTTACTGGGTAGAAGACCAACGGACTCAGCTGAGGGCAAAAAAGTAGGATTTACAACTACCGGATACTGGGTAGAAAACCACAAAGATAGGACTTACAAACTACCGGTTACTGGGTAGAAAACCGCCGACTCTTGCTGAGGAACAAAAGGTTTACAAATACCCGTCACTGGGTATATAACCACAGACTCCGCAAAGAGGGGAAAAAAGGTACATAGGATTTACAACTACCGGATACTGGGTAGAAAACCACAAAGATAGGACTTGCAAACTACCGGTTACTGGGTAGAAAGCCATAAAATCCGCCATCAACCAGGATGAACCACAAAGGTTACCTCTGCTAGGGGATGAAAGTAGGATTTACGACTACCGGTTACTGGGTAGAAAACCAGAAAAATTGGACTTACAAACTACCGGTTACTGGGTAGAAAGCCACAAATTCCGTTGGGAATAAGATGAACTATTGCCGGTTACTGGGCAATTTATTCATTTATACCACAGGGAAGCACAAGAAACAGCCACAAAGAGCCAATTTAGGGTAGAACCAAAAAGGCAAACTGAATCAAGACTCATCCTAATGAGGAAAAAACTCAATAGGGAAACCCATCCCAATATATGTTGGGAGGAACGGAAACAACCGTCATCCACGAGGATATAACTCAGTGGGGAGTGCAGAAGGAAAGGGTAAACACTTTCTACTTAAGGGGCTGGCTCTATATGGAGAGATCAGACCCACCGACATCTGCTTGGGGAGATCTACTGGAGAGATCTAAATCACCAATTAGCAGGAGACAACAAACAAAAGATATATGGCAACAAATACAACATGAATATCTGAATGTTATGATTATGCATGTATATGCATGGTTTATGTATGACTAATGCTGACAAAACAGACAGTCCTAACACAAATAAGTTCCAGGAATCAACCGCCCGGTACTACCCCTCAAAAGGGAAAGCCAAAATCACCAGAGAGCAAAAAGACTGCTGGAGATTGGAGATGATAAAATCTCTGCAGGAGAGAAAGAACAATCAACCCAAGCTGGGGAAACATCCAAGGAGAATATATCTACCACGGACCAGAGATATAACGAAATTACAAGATCTCTGGAGGGATGAATCATCAGTCAATCCGGTTGGGGACAAAAGTCCAATGCACAGGCAACTGCCATAAAGCAAATTTTGCTGAGGAATCAGGGATATCACAACTCCGCGGAAAAAGTGAACAACCATTCCAGTTGGGGAGAACTGCACTACACGGGCAAAAACTGCCACCAAAGCAATTCTACTAGCAACTTCACTGAGGAAGAAACGAGAGGAAACTGGTGATCACACCAAGTACCAAGCCTGCTGAGGAACTCACGTCCTGCTGAGGAGGGAAATCTCTGTCTCAGGAAGAGTGGTGATAATCCCAACGAACATACCACTCAGAGATGAACCAAACACGGACAAAGTTCATCATATCAACCTTGGTGAGGATCAGAGGTACCAGAAAACAACCATTTGACTGATGGGGATAACTCGGCATAGATAAAGCTCATCATGCCAACAACTCCGCTGGGGCTTCTTCCGAGGAAACGAAAGAAATCTGAGGATCAACCACCAAACACCGAATCTTCCAGGGAAAACACACCGGTTGAGGGGAAAAGAATGTTGAATGCTGCTTTGCTGGAGAGATGAAGGTTAATATCTTCAATAAGCACTCTGCTTGGGAACTACCCGGAACAGGGTTCAGCAAATAACATTCCACAGGGAACGAACCACGAAGGCGTTCAAACAACACTCTACTGGGGATACACCACAATAGGGCTCGAAAGAAGATACAGTCAATGCCAAGGATATGAACAAATGTCTTACCCTGTTGGAAATCATGCTACCCTTGGGAGAGCACTGAGGATTTCTTGAGTATCCTGGTATCATTGTGAATATTCACTTTGTTTAAAAATAGTTTTTTGTGAAAATTTAGTTTTCAAACAATGACGTTTTATCAATTAAAACATGCAAAACATTTGTTGAATAGAAACAAATAAGAGTGAAAATAATTGGATAAAAGCTCAAATTTATTTGATGGAATGGTAGTTTGCAAATGGCAAGACTCCATAGATTTGTGCAAGTTTGAAATTGGTGATATATATTGGAAAGGGCTACATGTAACATAATGATCCTTTCTCTACCAATTTGAATCTCGATGTATCCGAAGCTTCAGTTGGTGACGAATCGAGAATCTTCTAACGAAATGACGACTGATAAACCAAAAAGTCTTGTCAGGATGCAGTTACTTGCCAAATCCCTAATTTTTGCCTAGATTGCCCCAGGGTGAGGTACTCAATCTAGCGGGATGCAAATATTCTCTTTTCTTTTTTAAGTCTCTAATTTTTGCCTGGATCACCCTTGCAGGTTCTCCACCGAGACGCTCATTTTTGCCTAAGCCGCCCTTTCGGGTTTTCAACTTAGCGAGCCAATTCTGTTTTTTCATTCTTTTTTTCATTTGCATATACTTTTTTTTCTAGGCAAAGTATCTCTTGACTGCATCTGAATTCACAGGACGAGTGAAATCCTCCCCATCCATTGTTGTAAGCATCAAAGCACCGCCTGAAAAGGCTCTCTTAACAACATATGGACCCTCGTAGTTTGGAGTCCACTTGCCCCTGGAATCGGGCGCGAAAGACAAAACTTTCTTGAGCACGAGGTCACCTTCTCGGAACACACGAGGCTTGACCTTCTTATCGAATGCTTTCTTCATTCTCTGCTGATATAACTGACCATGACACATGGCAGTTAAGCGCTTTTCTTTGATTAAATTCAGTTGGTCATAACGACTCTGAATCCATTCAGCATCAGTCAACTAGGGACTTGAGGGTATACTTTTTCTTTTTTCCTTTGGAAAAATATTTGGAAAAATTTTCCTGATTTTTTGATTTTTCATCTTTTTCACCCTCTTTCCTTTTTTTTTTTTTTTGATTGCATTTGCAATGCCCCAGTTGGACTGTTTTGCTGATTCTCATGATACAGCTGAATGAGCTCCTTTGGTGCTCAAGAAGACGGGTAATCTCATCAGGAATCCCCTTCAACATCATCTTCCTCTGCCTCAGATACAAGGACTTCAAGATTGGGAGATGGCGTTGGATCATTATGTTCAATGGGTTTAGAAATCCCTGCATAATGATTCTGGATAATGAAAAGCTTTTAAATTTTAAACAAGCAAATCATTTATGCAGATGAAAAAGTTGTTTTTGTTTTTTCAGGGTTTTTTGTGATCACTGATTTCATGCAAAAAGCAAAAAGTGAAAACAAAGGAAAAACAAATGTTTAACAATGCGAAAATTGAATGAAAATATCATTGTATATATGCTTTGCCAACAATGTCATCACTTCTCCTTTTGGCATGGGAGAAGGGTTTTAAATAAAATGAACAATTACTCTGATCTATGGATGACTGTAGGAACATCTACAGCGACCCAATTGTGGCAGACACCACCAGGAATAACAAAATTGTTCAAGTCTTCTGCATCTTCTTCTTCAATGATAGCAGCAGCTTCCTCTTCTTCAGGTTGATCAGCATGGATAAATCCCCCACTTGTGAACAGACCTTGCTCATTGCATGCCCCAGAACCATAGCCAATGCCAGCCCGGGATCTGTTGTCTTCAAGTTCAAGCACTTTCCCTAATCCAGCAACTGCACCACATTCAATGGCCAGCTTAGCATCACGGTAGGAAGTGAATGAAGGAGACTTCTTCTCGATTGGTTCATCAATAGATAAAGCTTGGAACTGAGTTCCAACTTCATCCTCTGCGTCAATGTACGAGAAAGAAGACAGATGGCTAACCAGGAGAGCCTTTTCTCCCCCTACTACAACTAGTTTCTTGTTCTTGACAAACTTCAGCTTCTGGTGTAGGGTGGATGTCACGGCGCCTGCCTCGTGAATCCATGGTCTGCCTAAGAGACAGCTGTATGATGGGTGGATATCCATTACTTGGAAAGTAACTTGGAAATCACTTGGTCCTATTTTGATTGGGAGATCAACTTCCCCAATCACGGTCTTGCGTGACCCATCAAAAGCTTTCACAACAACCCCACTCTGCCTCATAGGAGGACCTTGATATGACAGACGAGAGAGTGTGGATTTTGGCAATACATTAAGAGATGATCCAGTGTCCACCAACACATTGGACATTGCATCAGATTTGCAATTCATGGATATGTGTAAAGCCATGTTGTGGTCTCTTCCCTCCTCAGGGAGATCAGCGTCACAAAAGCTCAAAGTGTTGCAAGCGGTAATGTTTGCAACAATACTATCAAATTGTTCCAGGGTGACGTCGTGATCAACGTACGCCAGATCCAAGACCTTCTGCAGAGACTCCCTATGGGGTTCTGAATTCAGCAACAGAGAAAGGATAGAGATCTTGGAGGGCGTGTGTAGAAGCTGGTCTACAATGTTGTACTCACTCTTTCTGATGAGCCTCAGCATCTCATCAGATTCTTCATCAACAATGCCGATTGGGCCAACAGAAGAAACAGGAGTCTTTTGTACGGAGGAGGAGGGTTTGGCAACATCAAGTGCCGGATTCTGAACATTCACGGCTATTCCCACAGGGCGCTCAACGGTATCAGAAACAGTAGCCTTTGGAGGCGCAGAAAACACACGACCGCTTCGGGTCAACCCACTAACATCAGCAATAGTGGTCACGGAAGTTGAAGGCAAAGGCACCTCGACCCCATCCTGGACAGCAACAGGATTATACCGGAATGGCACAGCTCGATCAGATGTATAAGGCACAGGGCCTGCCGGTTTAATGACCAAAGAAGGGGAAGCCTTCGGTTTGTTGCTATTGTAGCGAATAACAACCGGTTCTGGAAGCTTAAACACTGGAGATATGACATTCACTTCAGGTTCAACTATATCAACATTGCGATTCTGGAGAATCTCAATGGTACCTTCATTCAACATCTTCTGAAGTTCACGGCGGACCTGGTCACAACCCAAGCGGTTAACCGAACAGACGCGGCACTTGTCGTGGTTATGCTCCAAGTAACTGTACTGACACAACATCTTATGCAAATCAACCAACGACTGCCTGATGTGGCTGACATACTTAACCTTGTACTTCCCAAGGCATTCCTGAATCATGTTCACAGACTTCCCATGCGCAGGCAATGGGTTCTTGGTGACGTTCGGGCTTGAGTCCTCGAAACTCAGGATTCCACTTCTCATAAGGTCTTGCACCTTATTCTTCAATGGAAAGCAGTTCTCTACATTGTGGCCCGGAGCACCGGAATGGTAGACACAATGCTGGTCTGGTCTGTACCACCATTGTGGATTTGCAGGAATGGTAGGAGGATCCTTGGGAGAAACCAATTTCCTCTCCAACAAGGAGGGATAAAGCTCTGCATATGTCATAGGAATTGGATCGAAGCTGATCTTCTTCCTATCATAATTCACATTAGCTTGATTGGTTGTACTTCCACGAGGCTGGTAAGCCTGTTGCTGTGGACGTTGTTGTTGTTGATACTGTGGTTGCTGATATTGCTGCTGATGCTGATACTGTTGATGTTGATACTGTTGAGCATTATCTTTGAATACAGGTGCTACATTAGCCACCTGGTGTTGATGACTGGAATGTCGTGCAGGCTTCCTCTGAACAGAGGGTCTTCTATGCTTAGGCTGAGATTGCACGGCATGTGCTTCGCCTTCTTTCCTCTTAAACGCTCCATATCGTTTAGAGGAAGAACCATCATCTTTAGCCAACCGTCCTTCTCGGACACCTTCTTCAAGACGCATCCCCATGTTCACCAACTCGGTGAAATCAGAGGGAGCGCTCGCTACCATTCGTTCATAGTAAAATGAGCCAAGAGTCTTCAGAAAGATCTTGGTCATTTCCTTCTCTTCTAGCGGTGGAGTGATTTGAGCTGCCAGCTCTCGCCATCTCTGGGCGTACTCCTTGAACGATTCCTTATCTTTCTGTGACATGGACCTGAGTTGATCTCGGTCAGGCGCCATATCGACGTTGTACTTATATTGCTTGACGAAAGCTTCGCCAAGGTCGTTGAAAGATCGGATGTTGACATTGTCCAGGCTCATGTACCATCTGAGCGCGGCACCAGACAGACTGTCTTGGAAATAATGGATCAGGAGCTGATCATTATCAGTCTGTGTTGACATCTTCCTGGCGTACATGACCAGGTGAGCAAGTGGACAGGTGTTCCCCTTATATTTTTCAAAGTCTGGGACCTTGAATTTGATTGGTATCTTGACACCGGGAACTAGGCAGAGTTCGGCTGCTGACTTGCCGAAGAGATCTTTGCCTCGAAGAGTCCTCAATTCCTTTCTCAGCTCAAGGAATTGATCGTTCATTGCGTCCATCTTTTCATGAACATCTGAGCCCTCAGATGCCTCAGAGTGATAGATGGTGTCGTCTACCCTAGGCATGGTATGCACGACAGGAGGAGCGGGAACGGGGACCGGGCTAGATGCCGGCATTTCAACAAATGTTGGAGCTGGCAGATCAGGCATGAAGCCTGGAGGCATCCCCCAAGGAAAACCGGGAGGCATGGCATTAGGCTGGTGGGCACTGACTGGCACCGTTGAAGTAGCTACTTCGGATATAACCGTCCTCTGAACAGGAGTTGCTGGCTGTTGAGCAGGCTGGTTCTGAGCAGCAAGGAGTTGCTCCATCAAGGCGCCAAGTCTGGCGACCTCTTCCTTTAGTTCTCTGTTCTCTTGTTCAAGTTGCTCCATGACCCTTGCTGAATTTACCCGCGTATAATACCGGTGAGTCAGCTTGTCTTCAAAATCAATGAAGAGCAGGGGTTAGAACCAGAAGACCAGAAACAAAGGGGTACCTGTTTATGCAAGAATGATGCATGAAATGTTTGTGCAAATGCTTTGTTTTCAAGGAACCCTTAGGGTATTGTTTGCAATATTTTGAATATTTAAACATTTTAATTGCTCATGGAAAATGTTTCATTCAATATATTGAGACAAAGAAATACAGCATTTTTAATTCATTACAAAGAGAAAAGGTAAATGACATCCTATGGATCCCTAGAAGCTCGGGATGCTGGAAGACGAGAAGTGCATAACTTCTTGATCTCTCTCTCATAGGCAGCCTCCATATCAGCTTTCTCCTTAGTAAGTCGATCATACTTCCTCTTCCAGAATTTGGAAGACTGAGGAAGCAGAGAAGTCCAAGTGTCGTTCGGATCGTCGATCACTCGGTGCTCGAGAAACTCAATCATAGCATCTTTCTCCTTGAGCTGCTGCAGCAATTCCTCTCTTTCACGGATCCAAGCACGTGAAAGGTCTTCTTCTCTCAACTCCTCTACACGTTGGGTAGGGAGGGTTGAAGGCCCAGCCACATCCAACAGTGTAGGTCTTGGATGATCATACGGCATCAGGTAGGTGGCAGCTCTCTGTCTGATCCAAGAGGTGTATGGCTCCAAAGCAATGCAGTTCTTTGGACCCAACTCGTTCCTACTCTTCTTGTGAATACTGCGCCAAGCACGGACAAATCTGGCTTTCAGGCCTTGGGGATCTTTACCCTCCTAGAAAAACACACCTTCTAACAGAATGCTATTAGGTTTATCCTTCAGGGGGAACCCAAGCTGACGACGTGCAAGAATAGGATTGTAGGTAATCCCACCACATGTGCCAAGAAGAGGCACATTAGGGAATTCACCACAATAGTCGATGATCTGGACGGTATCATACACGCGATCATACCAGGTGATATCATCATTGGTGAGAGACATGAGTCTCTGAGACCACCGTAGACATCCCTTGTTCTCCTTAAAAGCAACTGTATGCGGCAAGTGCGAAATAAACCACTTGTACAGCAGGGGTAAACAGCAGACAATGACTCCTCCATTCTTCATATTCCTTAGGTGCAAGGAGACATATGCATCGCCCAACAAAGTCGGAACTGGATTAAGAACTGAAAAGATCCTAATGGCGTTCATGTCCACGAACTTGTCGAAGTTGGGAAACAGCACCAATCCATAGATGAGCAGTACAAATAGAGCCTCAAAGGCATCCTCACTCATGGCCTTCCCATAAAAGGTAGCTTGGGCAATGAGGAACTCGGAAGGAAAACCCTGAATTCCGCCTTTGGTAGTCAGGTTAGCTCTAATCAGATCTTCATCTATGTGGAACAAGCTAGCAATCTCTCGAGCAGATGGAATACTCTCTAGGCCACTGAACGGCACTTGATCCAGAATCGGAATCCCAATGAGATGAGAGTATTCTTCCAAAGTCGGCAATAGCTGGAAGTCCGGAAATAAAAAGCAATGATGCAACGGATCGTAGAACTGAGCCAGAGTACTCATCAACCCTTCATCAATCTGAGTGGTGAGCAGAGGTAGAAGCTTCCCATAGCGAGCCTTGAAACCCAAGGGATCTAATACATACGATGTCAGATTCCTTAACTCTTTTACATCGGGCTGCTTAAAGCTGTACTTCTTTGTATGCCTTTTTGGTCTTTCCATGTCTGAAAATTTTGCAAATAACCCTTTAAGTTCCTTGAAATTTTTTTTTTTTTGATGACATGAATGCGGATGAATGCGTGAATGCATGAATGCAACAAACACACTCAAGGATCAAACAAAGCACACCAAACAAAGGTCGTGGGAAAGCTCATTGTATCCCTAATATCAATCATCCATTTTGGTGGATTTAGGTTTTCACCTTATCGACACCCAAGTTCCATTGATATTAACGGTACATGAACCGGCTCTAACATTCTTAATATCAACCAACCGCTTTTATGGATTTTAGGTTTTACACCTGATCCGGGATCCATTGATATTAACAATGTTTGAACGACTCAACCACGAATCATGGGTTTGTTGAGAGTCACGAGCATGGAGTCTCGGTTAAGAACCACCCAAAGGGAGTGTACTAGGGTTTAAACCTGCCAGACATGTTCTATCAGAGGTTCCCATAATCATCGTTCCATCTTTCGAATATTATCGGAGGAACGAATACTCGTATTCCAAGAATATTCTCAAGAGAAACTCTTACGAGTGTAGTATCGCGTGACAATCGCATCAGAACTGACATCTGAACGACCTCCGCACTACGGTCCTAAAAAATAGGCCAAGACGGGTTTGGTAAACTACGGTCCTTGGCTTCTGCGGCACATGATTGAAAGAATAATGCCTAACCACAAATAACTTGTGTGACATTATTAGTTCAACATGACCTCCACCAAGTGAATGGACTCGCAGGTCAACTGGCTAAGGAATACTCCACACCAATCGACAAGACTATGCCATTCTCCTATCCTAGAGTGCACTCGAGTTCGGGTATAGAACTCATCTCACAGATCACCAAAGCACACAGCAATTGTATATCAAGCAATTCAAGCATTACAATCAATACAGTGATCCCAAATTGTACAAAAATATGTCATATAACAGATAACAATATAGCACAACAAGGGTGAAAAGTAGGCAATACCACCAAGGATTCTGGTGAGACTTCCCAAGCAGAGTCGCCACTTTTCTGTGACGGTGTATTCGTCGCTATATGATTTATCGATTAAACCATAAGCAAGGGATACATTGAAATTTCGAGTCGCCACCGCACTTTTATTTATCCAAAGGACTGGCTAAAAAGCGAACAAAAGCCTAAGAAGTTTTACACGTAGAAAACTAATAAAAAGATCAGAGAGTCTGGGTAAGGGGTAAATTACACAATGGGAAGGTGTTAGGCACCCACTACGTCCTAGGTACTCCTAGGGAGCCCTTTTCACACTTGTTGTATAAAAATTGTTATTTGTTATGACATAAGTATTGCGCAAACATGATTGGGATGATGAGAAAAGAATATACAATTTTATTATTGGGTTTGAACGGATGAACCCGTTGCCTACGTACCTTCCATCAAAGGTAAGGATCAAAACGCCGTAGTTCGGCTAAAAGATTTCCAAAAGTTGGTGGATTCAGTTTTAAACAATAGCACTGAGGCTTTTCATTATCAATGGGAGAACACTCGACCAAAACCAACATCCACCATGCGAGGATAGCTTCGACGTACTAGAGGGGTTAGCCCTGTTTTCAGTACGGAAGTCTTACTGTCGACTCACTAAGGATAGGCAAGATTTACATCAACCACAATGATAATTGAAACCTATGGCTAATGCATGAAAAGATTAACAATGGACAAAGCCAAAACAGGTGAATGAGTGAAGTTAATTGATTGTGATTATGAAAGTGAAGTCAAAGTATGATTAAGATTGATTCAAAAGAAATATTATGAAATGGAGTTTGAAAAAAGTCAAGGACTTGGGTCCAGGTTTTTAACTTGAAAAAAAACATGAAGATGTTTGCACAATATCTATGTCAAGTTTGAAAGTGATGTGTGAAAAGGTTTAGGACATAATGGATGAATGGATGAGTATGAATTGTAAAACTTCTTAGAAGGTTCACTTCTTGAGATCATATGGGGGATGATTCAAGTGTGTCCTTTGGAATAGCAATGGATAATAACAAACAAACAAGAAAGTCAGCAAAAGCGGATATCGGATGCCAATCACTGGGCTTATACCAATCTCCTAAAATAAAACTGGATATCAGATGCCACTCAATGGTCTTACACTAATCTCCTCAAACAAAGAAATAAAAGGTGGATACCGGATACCAATAGATGGATTTACACCAGTCTCCTAAAACAGAAATGGATATCAGAGGCCACTCAATGGACTTATACTAATCTCCTAAAACAAAATGAAACTTGGATACCGGATGCCAATCTGTCTGGACTTATACCAATATTCAACATATGATCATAGGAAAGCAAATGCCAACTTGCAGGGACTTACAATTGCATCCTCACATAAACAAAGAAAAGCAAACATGGATGTCAGATGCCAATCTATCTGGGCTTACTCTAACCTCCACAGTATGGTCCTAGGAATACAAATGCCAACTTACAGGGACTTACAATTGTATCCTCACATACAATCAAAAGCATCAAGCAAAGATAAGATGAGTGGCCAAGGTGATGGTCTTATACTCACTTCCATATTATAGGAGCAATGGCCAATGGATGGTCTTACAATTGTCCTCAATGGGTAAACAACAATGATAATGTCACAAAGACAAAATGAGATGATTATGTATTGATGAGCAATAAATGATGATAAATGCATATAGCAAACAAGCAAAGATGTGCATGTGAAGTAATCAATCAATCAATCAATATCAAACAGCACGCACTATAACCAAACAAGGAGGCTCATACAAAAGGGTTAGGCATTGAAGTCAACTGGAATAGGGTCAAAGATTTGCTCTTAACCTTGCCATTGAGAGGCTAAGGTGAAGCAGATGAAAGGAGATGAGGGGTGTGCCTCATTGCTCTTATCCCTGATCAGGGAGAGCATTTAAATATCAGAAAGTGTGGGAGCTCAGAAAGATGGAGCTCTTTCCACATATAAGACTCTATAGATCTTGGGTTTTGATCTCAATGCTACAACCATGTAATGGGAGCAAGGAGAAGACTCACTGAATAGTAGGGGATAGGTTGTTTATCCCTTTGATCTACCAATTGCCTTACTTGAAGGACTTTTCCTGCTTGGGACAAAATTAAACACACACAAGCATGGCCTCTTAAGGAGGACTTCAGACAGTTTGCCCGACCAAATAACAGGCCGGGTCTCCAGACTACATGAAGAACAAGGGATTATACCTCAAAGCAAATTGCTAAATAGCAAAGCAAAGCAAGTTCAAAGAACTTAAGCAACTAATGGTACCTGAAATAGTCAAACAAATCAGTACACAGTTCAACAGTTTAAAGCAAAAGTGAGAATAGAATTGACAGTCAACATGATCAGATGAATGTGCAAAGCACAAGACTCAAATCATATGAGTCAAGCCACCTACAAAACAAAGGTTAGCTCATGATAAACAGATAAACTCAATCAAATTGGCAATGGTTTCTTTGAAGCACTTGTAGCTTAATCCTGAAACAATGAACTCAAATATAAGCCAGGAGACCCCTAGGACAAGCCTAGGGTCAAAAATAAATAAGAAAGTCAAAAAAGCAAGTGGTAGTCAACCAAAATCAAGTTCAAACATTTAAGAAGCAAACTCAATTGGTTTCAAGTTCATATCATGCATCATCATGATTTCATAAGCAAAGGAAGGCAAAGCATGGCAAATTGGTGCACATAGAAGTCAACAGAAAGACTTGCATCAAAAGTCAACTCAAACATTTTCAAAAATCACCAAATAATTCATGATCAATCCTAACACTTAGCATGGTAAGCATGTAAAATTTCATCACAATTGGACAAGTGGAAGGCAGTCAATGAAAATCATGAAGTCAAAGCAAATTTGAATATGCTCAATGAAGTCAACAGCAAGACTTAGCTCAAAAGCAATCATACTCAATTCCAAAAATTGTCAAATAATTCAGGTTCAATCACAATCCATAACATGACATGCATATAAAATTTCAGCTCAATTGGATCATGGGAAGATAGTCAATAAAAATCAGGAAGTCAGAACAATTTCAAGTATGCACAAAGAAGTCAAAAAAACATGTGTCAACTTCAAAAAATCATAACTAAATGAAAACAGATGAGAAATGGATGGGATCAACACCAATGCAAAGCTCGGGATGTCTAGTATGCACATGTAAAATTTCATGATCAACCAATAAGATATGAGAATTTCCCAAATGAAATGGCAAGATGTATCACACAAAGTCAACAATTGACTAGGCAGGGAAGAAAAATCTCAAACAATTAAGAAATGGCATAATTAAATCCAGGAAAAATCACAAGTCAACTAGACATATAAGAGAAGGATCATGCAAAATTTCACATCAATTGGAGGGCAGGAAGCATGTCAACAAAAATCATGAAATTGCATATCATTGGTGTGACACAAATTGTCACACCCTACTTCCAAAATTCATATCTCACAAAACACATATGATAAATTCAAAAACTCTACATCAAAACAAGCATGAATGAGTGTAGATTAACCACAAAACATTTCAGGGTCATTGGATACATCATCACAATTTCACAAAAGAAATGGCAAAAGGTACAAAATGTGCATACATGTCAAGAACCCTAATACCATTTAAAATCCAGCCAACCAAAAATTCAGCAAAAATCATGATAAAAAAGTAGACATTCATGTGAATATGATGGAAGAAATTTCATGATTTTTGGAGTTGAAATGAATGAGAAATCATTTTTAGAAGTTGAGCATCAATTTGGAGTGAACATTGAACAATAGGACATGGTTTAGTAGGTCAACATTGACCGAGTGGCATTTTTGCAATTCCCTCCCTCATTAATCAAAACGCACCGTTTAGGGCCACAAAATAGAATGTTTTGATTGGCCCTCACCAATGAAACAGTAACATACACAGAAGTTCAAAACAGAAACACGATTCAAAGGCAATTTCTGGATTTCTAGGGTTTGTATACAGCAGCAGTCATCTTCATGCTCATCATCATAAAATGGACTTCAAACAGCATTATACAATCAGCATGGCCGTGATACATTAGCATTCATGCAACATCAAACAACAATAAAACAAACACGATTGGAAAAAAATTTGGAAAAGTGCTAGGGTTTCTGCAGTATATTCATCATCTTCTTCAAAGTCGTGAAGAACAAGTGTGCCCAGAAAATGAAATTACACATACCAACACGACCAGCAAGCATTACTCATGCATGTTCTAACAACCATAATCATCAAACCGAACTAACACAGCAGAATCATACAAAAACAACTTTGAACATGACACTTTAAAGTCAGATTTCTCCCACATAACTCAACCATTTTAAGTGATACAAGTTGCAATGGACTCAGCAATGAATAATCTACCAGAAACATCTCATGACTTTGGAAATAGAGGAGATCGAAAACTTACTTGGATTTGAAGCAAATGGAGAAGCAGTGGTTCCTTGGCTGTTTTGCCTTGAAACAGATCTTCCTTGTGGTTTAGAATGATGAATGCTTGAAGTAATCGAGCTCAGCAAGGCTTGGAAATGTCCAAATCAAGTTCCACCATTGTTGTGCTTTGAAGAAAACAGAGCTCGAAATGAGCTTCCAGCTGGGGTTTGAGGTGGTAAAAAGCTTCTAATTGTTGGCCAGATGATGGAGGAACCAATGAATGCTCAAGCTCTTTGAGAATTTTCGCAGAAAAATGCAAAAGTGTGAAAATGGAAAAATGAGAGAGTGAGAGTTTTTCTGTTGTGTAAAGGCTGCTGCTACCCTCTAGGGTTGGAAATGGACAGAAAATATGCATATATACTTCTGTTTAGTATTGCATAAGTGAGTGTTAACCATGATTTGCTCAAATGAACCATTTTGCTAATTGTCCAATTTTGGTTTGAGTGGTGGGGTGTATGGTACTATGCACGAATTTGGGCTTGCAAACATATTTCAAATGACATTTCAGACCTATTCCAAATGGCCAAATGTGTTAAAAATGATTATTTTGAAAAGTCAAAATTCAACTCACTTGAAATTAATTAAGGCAAGTTCAAAAAGGTCATTTTGAATGGTGAGGTTTTGGTGCATGAAATCTACATTTTTGGAAAGAGGAGGTAAAATGTGGTTTGTAGGAAAAAACCCCACCAAAATTGGCCAAATGGTTTGAGAGATATGGCCTTTTGAAGTTCATGAAATTGTGAAAATGAATTGATCATATCTTGCCAACCATACATGGGATTTGAGAGTTCTTGGACTTTTTGGAAATGGGAGAACAAGATCTTCAACTTTCATGTTGGGCAAAAATTCATTTGAAGCTTGTATCATGATGTAGGTTTAAGATCAAGAAGTTTCCATTTTTGGCAGTTGAAATTACAGGTCAAGTTTCTATTTCTGGAAATTTCCTGTCTGACATCAGATTCTTCATTGATGAGGTTTGACATGATATATGAGGCTTTTATAAGCATGAATGAACTCCTTCAAATCAATTCCATCCATCAAATCATTGATTAAATCCACAGTTGACCAAGTTTGACTGTCTGTTGACTTTTCTAGGATTTTGCATGATTGAACCACTTCTGATGAATTCCAAACCCTAATTACTTGAGAACTTGACTTCAAATGATGTCCCAAGTTGTATGAACTTTTGATTATTGACCATGGTGCCCAAATTCTGCAAGAATGGCCACCATCCATTGCTTTGACTGACTAATGACTGATTTTGACCTAATTGGCTGGTGATTGCTTCAGCTGCAAGCAACGAGGTTAGACTGACAATATTTTTGTACTTTTTGGTTAGTAAACATATGAAAAGCAAAGATATACAAATGCAAGACATGCCTGGTGATCAAGAAACAACCCACAAGGCAACCTACCCACTAGGAGGGAAACTAGGGCATGCAGTGATCCTTGAGGCCATGATATGATATGATATGGGCCATGAGGGATCTTAGGGCCCAAAATTGGGGTCTTACACGTGCGTTATTTATCCCAAAGGAGGGAAAGGAAACGCTCGAAGTAAACCTGAAGAGAAGGAAAGGAAAAGACAAGGTCTCGCAACCAAATCTTGGGTTCGGGAGTCGATTATGCGAAGGGAAGGTATTAGCACCCCTACGCATCCGTAGTACTCTACGGGATCCACTCTTGTTGTTCTTGTCTAAAGGGTGTGTGTTTATCTAATGTACTATTTACTAAAAGGGACAAGAGAAAAATGACTCGCACAGATATCGCATCCATTGCATACGTATCTCATATGAATATGAGAATCAGAGTCTTCGTAGCTCGGCTACCTATGGGTTAAAGAGGAGTGTGCTCGCTAAGACGTCGCGTCTTATGCCTACGTATCTCATCGGGAATGAGAATCAGAGCAAAACGTAGTTCAAACTAACTACGGGAACAAAAGTCTCGATTGCAACTAGGGCAAGAGAAAGGGAAGGTCTCGATCGCAACGAGGGCGAGAGAAAGGATCGCAACGAGGGCGAAAGCAAACAAGGATTAGTTGTTAGTTGTTAGTCAAACTCGGCAAGACATCGCATCTTGTGCCTACGTATCTCATCTGAACATGAGAATCAGAGTTGCCGTAGTTCGGCTCACGCACGCCAAACAAGCAAACAAACACACAGGCAAACATGGAGCCTGAATGCCAATCACTGGTCTTACATCAGCATCCGAACCAAAACACACACAAAAAGGCAAACGTGGAGCCCGAACACCAATCACTGGACTTACATCGGCATCCGAACCAAAACACACGCACACTAGAACCCGAATGCCACTCGATGGACTTACATCAGCTTCTAAGCACACAACAACCAAACAAGTTAATAGGGAGTCGGGAACTCGAGCCTATAACTGTCAAGCACACACACAAAAAGAAAGAAAAGTGTGAAAAAGAAAAAAAGGTGCCCGGAGAGATCTCGCACGATCTCCTGCCTACGTACCTCATCTAATATGAGAATCAGGGCGACGTAGTTCCCCTGGAGGGGAGAGGATGAACACACAAACTAATAGGAAGTCTGGAACTCGAACCTAATAGTTGTCAAGCAAAACACACGCAAAAAAGGAAAAGGGTGCCCGGAGAGATCTCGCACGATCTCCTGCCTACGTACCTCATCTGGTATGAGAATCAGGGCAACGTAGTTCCCCTACATAGGGGTTGCCATCTGAACATGGACTTACAAAGGAGGACACCAGTTGTGTCAAAGGAGAGTGGGCAATGTGTTCACGTCCTAGCAGTAGGTGTCGTAGCTCGCTGAATCGAGTCTTAGGCAGTTACCTCTTTGCAATAGGTCGGGTTGACATGCCACAAGATCGGAGACGCACGGAAAGGTCTAGAAGTGGGGAAGCTCTGCCCTAGAGTTGTCATGCAATGTGTATTTAAGTGTTTAGGATTTACAAATGGGGATATCTACCTAATGTTAGCATGCAAAGAATATGGGAATTCTACCTATGTTATCATGCAAAGGGTTCTATCTAATGGGTGCTACCTAATCGGAACAAGAATCGATGAATGGAGCAAGGAGAAGTGTTAGGGATAAGGGTAGATGGCGACGCATGAAGCAATTGACTTACAAGGTTGATGGCGATGCATAAAGCAATCGACTTACAAGGTTGATGGCGATGCATAAAGCAATCGACTTACAAAAGGGTGGATGAATACGTGCTGGTTCTGTTAGGTTTTGAGAAAAGTGATTACTCGACGTTGGATCGAGGTTTTGGTCTTGTTTTGAAATGGTTATCGGGTATTCATTTTATTTCTTGTATTAACAGATGAATAAAGAATGAAAGAATATTATACATTTCATGGGAGAGGGATACATTTGTTATGAATGGGGGTTGTCATGGCAATAAGATATGAGAATTTCCCAAATGAAATGGCAAGATGTATCACACAAAGTCAACAATTGACTAGGCAGGGAAGAAAAATCTCAAACAATTAAGAAATGGCATAATTAAATCCAGGAAAAATCACAAGTCAACTAGACATATAAGAGAAGGATCATGCAAAATTTCACATCAATTGGCGGGCAGGAAGCATGTCAACAAAAATCATGAAATTGCATATCATTGGTGTGACACAAATTGTCACACCCTACTTCCAAAATTCATATCTCACAAAACACATATGATAAATTCAAAAACTCTACATCAAAACAAGCATGAATGAGTGTAGATTAACCACAAAACATTTCAGGGTCATTGGATACATCATCACAATTTCACAAAAGAAATGGCAAAAGGTACAAAATGTGCATACATGTCAAGAACCCTAATACCATTTAAAATCCAGCCAACCAAAAATTCAGCAAAAATCATGATAAAAAAGTAGACATTCATGTGAATATGATGGAAGAAATTTCATGATTTTTGGAGTTGAAATGAATGAGAAATGATTTTTAGAAGTTGAGCATCAATTTGGAGTGAACATTGAACAATAGGACATGGTTTAGTAGGTCAACATTGACCGAGTGGCATTTTTGCAATTCCCTCCCTCATTAATCAAAACGCACCGTTTAGGGCCACAAAATAGAATGTTTTGATTGGCCCTCACCAATGAAACAGTAACATACACAGAAGTTCAAAACAGAAACACGATTCAAAGGCAATTTCTGGATTTCTAGGGTTTGTATACAGCAGCAGTCATCTTCATGCTCATCATCATAAAATGGACTTCAAACAGCATTATACAATCAGCATGGCCGTGATACATTAGCATTCATGCAACATCAAACAACAATAAAACAAACACGATTGGAAAAAAATTTGGAAAAGTGCTAGGGTTTCTGCAGTATATTCATCATCTTCTTCAAAGTCGTGAAGAACAAGTGTGCCCAGAAAATGAAATTACACATACCAACACGACCAGCAAGCATTACTCATGCATGTTCTAACAACCATAATCATCAAACCGAACTAACACAGCAGAATCATACAAAAACAACTTTGAACATGACACTTTAAAGTCAGATTTCTCCCACATAACTCAACCATTTTAAGTGATACAAGTTGCAATGGACTCAGCAATGAATAATCTACCAGAAACATCTCATGACTTTGGAAATAGAGGAGATCGAAAACTTACTTGGATTTGAAGCAAATGGAGAAGCAGTGGTTCCTTGGCTGTTTTGCCTTGAAACAGATCTTCCTTGTGGTTTAGAATGATGAATGCTTGAAGTAATCGAGCTCAGCAAGGCTTGGAAATGTCCAAATCAAGTTCCACCATTGTTGTGCTTTGAAGAAAACAGAGCTCGAAATGAGCTTCCAGCTGGGGTTTGAGGTGGTAAAAAGCTTCTAATTGTTGGCCAGATGATGGAGGAACCAATGAATGCTCAAGCTCTTTGAGAATTTTCGCAGAAAAATGCAAAAGTGTGAAAATGGAAAAATGAGAGAGTGAGAGTTTTTCTGTTGTGTAAAGGCTGCTGCTACCCTCTAGGGTTGGAAATGGACAGAAAATATGCATATATACTTCTGTTTAGTATTGCATAAGTGAGTGTTAACCATGATTTGCTCAAATGAACCATTTTGCTAATTGTCCAATTTTGGTTTGAGTGGTGGGGTGTATGGTACTATGCACGAATTTGGGCTTGCAAACATATTTCAAATGACATTTCAGACCTATTCCAAATGGCCAAATGTGTTAAAAATGATTATTTTGAAAAGTCAAAATTCAACTCACTTGAAATTAATTAAGGCAAGTTCAAAAAGGTCATTTTGAATGGTGAGGTTTTGGTGCATGAAATCTACATTTTTGGAAAGAGGAGGTAAAATGTGGTTTGTAGGAAAAAACCCCACCAAAATTGGCCAAATGGTTTGAGAGATATGGCCTTTTGAAGTTCATGAAATTGTGAAAATGAATTGATCATATCTTGCCAACCATACATGGGATTTGAGAGTTCTTGGACTTTTTGGAAATGGGAGAACAAGATCTTCAACTTTCATGTTGGGCAAAAATTCATTTGAAGCTTGTATCATGATGTAGGTTTAAGATCAAGAAGTTTCCATTTTTGGCAGTTGAAATTACAGGTCAAGTTTCTATTTCTGGAAATTTCCTGTCTGACTTCAGATTCTTCATTGATGAGGTTTGACATGATATATGAGGCTTGTATAAGCATGAATGAACTCCTTCAAATCAATTCCATCCATCAAATCATTGATTAAATCCACAGTTGACCAAGTTTGACTGTCTGTTGACTTTTCTAGGATTTTGCATGATTGAACCACTTCTGATGAATTCCAAACCCTAATTACTTGAGAACTTGACTTCAAATGATGTCCCAAGTTGTATGAACTTTTGATTATTGACCATGGTGCCCAAATTCTGCAAGAATGGCCACCATCCATTGCTTTGACTGACTAATGACTGATTTTGACCTAATTGGCTGGTGATTGCTTCAGCTGCAAGCAACGAGGTTAGACTGACAATATTTTTGTACTTTTTGGTTAGTAAACATATGAAAAGCAAAGATATACAAATGCAAGACATGCCTGGTGATCAAGAAACAACCCACAAGGCAACCTACCCACTAGGAGGGAAACTAGGGCATGCAGTGATCCTTGAGGCCATGATATGATATGATATGGGCCATGAGGGATCTTAGGGCCCAAAATTGGGGTCTTACACGTGCGTTATTTATCCCAAAGGAGGGAAAGGAAACGCTCAAAGTAAACCTGAAGAGAAGGAAAGGAAAAGACAAGGTCTCGCAACCAAATCTTGGGTTCGGGAGTCGATTATGCGAAGGGAAGGTATTAGCACCCCTACGCATCCGTAGTACTCTACGGGATCCACTCTTGTTGTTCTTGTCTAAAGGGTGTGTGTTTATCTAATGTACTATTTACTAAAAGGGACAAGAGAAAAATGACTCGCACAGATATCGCATCCATTGCATACGTATCTCATATGAATATGAGAATCAGAGTCTTCGTAGCTCGGCTACCTATGGGTTAAAGAGGAGTGTGCTCGCTAAGACGTCGCGTCTTATGCCTACGTATCTCATCGGGAATGAGAATCAGAGCAAAACGTAGTTCAAACTAACTACGGGAACAAAAGTCTCGATTGCAACTAGGGCAAGAGAAAGGGAAGGTCTCGATCGCAACGAGGGCGAGAGAAAGGATCGCAACGAGGGCGAAAGCAAACAAGGATTAGTTGTTAGTTGTTAGTCAAACTCGGCAAGACATCGCATCTTGTGCCTACGTATCTCATCTGAACATGAGAATCAGAGTTGCCGTAGTTCGGCTCACGCACGCCAAACAAGCAAACAAAAATCACAGGCAAACATGGAGCCTGAATGCCAATCACTGGTCTTACATCAGCATCCGAACCAAAACACACACAAAAAGGCAAACGTGGAGCCCGAACACCAATCACTGGACTTACATCGGCATCCGAACCAAAACACACGCACACTAGAACCCGAATGCCACTCGATGGACTTACATCAGCTTCTAAGCACACAACAACCAAACAAGTTAATAGGGAGTCGGGAACTCGAGCCTATAACTGTCAAGCACACACACAAAAAGAAAGAAAAGTGTGAAAAAGAAAAAAAGGTGCCCGGAGAGATCTCGCACGATCTCCTGCCTACGTACCTCATCTAATATGAGAATCAGGGCGACGTAGTTCCCCTGGAGGGGAGAGGATGAACACACAAACTAATAGGAAGTCTGGAACTCGAACCTAATAGTTGTCAAGCAAAACACACGCAAAAAAGGAAAAGGGTGCCCGGAGAGATCTCGCACGATCTCCTGCCTACGTACCTCATCTGGTATGAGAATCAGGGCGACGTAGTTCCCCTACATAGGGGTTGCCATCTGAACATGGACTTACAAAGGAGGACACCAGTTGTGTCAAAGGAGAGTGGGCAATGTGTTCACGTCCTAGCAGTAGGTGTCGTAGCTCGCTGAATCGAGTCTTAGGCAGTTACCTCTTTGCAATAGGTCGGGTTGACATGCCACAAGATCGGAGACGCACAGAAAGGTCTAGAAGTGGGGAAGCTCTGCCCTAGAGTTGTCATGCAATGTGTATTTAAGTGTTTAGGATTTACAAATGGGGATATCTACCTAATGTTAGCATGCAAAGAATATGGGAATTCTACCTATGTTATCATGCAAAGGGTTCTATCTAATGGGTGCTACCTAATCGGAACAAGAATCGATGAATGGAGCAAGGAGAAGTGTTAGGGATAAGGGTAGATGGCGACGCATGAAGCAATTGACTTACAAGGTTGATGGCGATGCATAAAGCAATCGACTTACAAGGTTGATGGCGATGCATAAAGCAATCGACTTACAAAAGGGTGGATGAATACGTGCTGGTTCTGTTAGGTTTTGAGAAAAGTGATTACTCGACGTTGGATCGAGGTTTTGGTCTTGTTTTGAAATGGTTATCGGGTATTCATTTTATTTCTTGTATTAACAGATGAATAAAGAATGAAAGAATATTATACATTTCATGGGAGAGGGATACATTTGTTATGAATGGGGGTTGTCATGGCAATCAAACAACATAAATATATGCCTCATACATCATACAAGTAGACAACAGTCAATCAGACAATAAGATATTTAAACAAGTATGTGATCAAATCAAATAATCAAAGAAATGAAATGAATGAGCATTAAACAACGTATGAGTGTAAGTGTAAGGGAACCGGCTCATTGTAAGAAAGCCCAAGAGTAAGCTATGTGAGGTTGATGGCGATGCTTAACAAGCAATCGACTTAAAAGGGTGTAAAAAATGGGCTCGATATTAAATCGAGAAAATATGATTTTTAATTTTTAAAAAAATGGTTTTTGAACTAAATTAAAATACAACAACTATGCATTATTAACAAATGAAATTATAATAAACATAAAAAAAAGAAAATGTTAATAAAAATACTACAATAATAAAAAATGCTAAAAGGAAAATAATATAACTAAAAGAAATAAAGTGCCAAAAAAAGCCACACATGAGTGTTGAACCCACCCCACTCAAGAATATGCACACTGCCCTTCTCCACCAGACCACTCAGGGTTATTTAATATTTTGATGCTACTTTAAATATATGAACTGGAATAAAAATTTAAAATAAAAAACAAAAATAAATATTTTCATGGTTTTTTTTGTATTATTTCTGTTAAAAAACGAATTAAGTTAAATGATAAAAGAATTAAAAAAATAAAAAAAACAGAATGGAAACCAAACAGGAATTCGTCTCCATCTCACACTGCGTCTCTCACCATTTCCTAAACTCTCTCAAGCTCAAAGAAAACGCTTCCTCAGTTCTCACCCTTCTCTCTCAATCGCGTATTTGTTTCAATCAAACATTTACCGAATTTCTCCAAATGCCAAACATAAAACAAGAACCATGAGTCAAAGAAAATGAAATCAAATAGCATTGAAATCTCAAATCGACCTCAAACCTTAGGGGTTTAGTTTGCCGTCGATGTGAATTAAAGAGGAATGGAGAAAGAGCTTACCTACAATGCAGAGATTGGCCCCAAAGGATATTCAGATAATCTCTTGAGCCTGCACTTTTCTTTCACAAATTCCTTATTCTCCTTCTTCTTGGTCTCTGGTATGTAGGATGAAAGTCGATGATGTTGTTGATGTTGCTTTCGCGAGGACTCCTGCGGTGGCGGTGAGTTTGCAAGCTCCTGATTTCGTCTCTCTTCTGTTTTCTTTGATTTTTTGGATTAGGGTTTATAGTCTCTATTTTTCCGCCTCTGATTTTCGTTGTCTCCTCCTTTTCACTGATTTGCCTCTCCTCTTTATATTCTGTGAATTAGGGTTTCCAATGGGGTCTTTGCTGTTCAAAAGGAGTGTTTCTGCAAAGCACTTTGGATGCTCAGACACAGAATTACCCTATCCATGTTAGATTCAAGAAAAGGTATCCTTCACAAACTTTCTTCTCTGCTTTGACCTCATACCAATTTGGGATATTTTTGGATTTTGCCCTCTGACTGTTGGTTAATGATTTTGCACTTTGGATTTTGCAATTCGACTGATTAATGTGTCCCTTTTTTTACCGCAGTAAAAAATGGTGAGCTTGGTTTGCTGCAACATGCTCGAATTGGCCTTGCACTTGTTTGTTTCATTTTGATGGTAAGTAATAATGTATGTCTTGCAATAGATATTCTTGGCTGGTGCACTAATGACGTTCACTGTGTTATAATGCAGGCGAAGTACTCTTTTTTTCAATTTCCTCTGTTTGAACCATGATGCAGGACCTTGAATTGGCTTGAGGTTGCAGAGCTAGACTTCAATAAAGCATGAGTGTAAGGTGTGATAATTCCTGCTTGTTGGTTATGATTAATCGCTTCACCTTTTCTTTTGAATTGTGGATGTTGGTAACATAGGTTTGGTTCAGTGTCTCACAAGTCTTTTTCATTTTTTTTGTTGCAGCAAGCATGCCTAGATTTGGCTCATCATCACAGCTCAAAGCTTA
The DNA here is from genome assembly GCF_024323335.1 of Lathyrus oleraceus. NCBI lineage: Eukaryota > Viridiplantae > Streptophyta > Magnoliopsida > Fabales > Fabaceae > Lathyrus > Lathyrus oleraceus. The sequence continues at coordinate 329,733,490 of NC_066582.1, read as the reverse complement.
AACAACTTTGACTTAATGATGCAAGATTAAGGCATGTTTAGCCTACTGTTTCCATAGCTGGTTTTTGGTAGTGCACATGGATGAACTATGTGGAAATGTTCTTCCAAACTCAGCATAGGGTAAATTGTTACGTTTGATTTTGCACAGGTTGGCACTAATTGGTTTTGTCTAGTCTGTGAACTCATGTTGTGCCCTTTGCCCAAAGCATTGGTGTGGCTCTAACTGTTTATAGGTTTTGCACTGTGGTTTGGTGATCTTAGTAGCAGCTTGATACAGGTTTTCCATGGTTGTGGTCTGCAGGTTCCCTTTGACCTTGGCAAGGTTTTTAGAAGGGTGTGGATTCAGTTTAGGTTCTGTTAATGTGAATTGTTTACCATTGGATAATGTTGCAGGGTTGTTATTGTGCGCACATTGGCTTGCAGGATGCTGTGAGATGCTGTTAATTCTAGACCAGACTGTAGCAATGTTAGGTGTGTCCTGAGTTTGCCGATGTTTTGTCCAGTAGATTTTGCCTTGTGCATTATGGCTTCAACTTGCTTCTGCAACAGGGTTTCAACTGGGTTCAGCAGTATGATTCCAACTTGATTTTGCAACATGATTCAGCTTCAGGTTTGCATTAGGCTAGATTTCAAAGGGCTTGGACTTAAACCATGATGTAAGGTCTAGTTTAACAGGTATTCTGCATTATGTTTCTGTCTTTCACCTTGGATACAACCTGTTGTAACTAGCTAATGATGAGGGTTTGCATAACCTGGCAAATTATTTCATGTTGTTTTGGACTGAACAGTTTGACTAGCCTTCACTAAGAACCTTGGTTGCATGGCTTGGCTTCAATTCCAATATGCAAGATCAATTTGTTATCAGCTAGTTCCATGCCCATTCATACTGATTTATGTATCCCATGGGTTGTGATTTATGTTGTGATTACCTTGACTTGAGTGCATTGCAAACTTTATGGATGACTGTTTCTGTCTTGGTTTTGCAGCAGGATCACTAGCCTGGTTCAGCTAGTATGTGCCCTGGTATGGGAAGTAGCATCATGGTCAATATGGATTGATGACTCAATGTGTGAAGTTGCTTTTGCATTACAGGTTCACATTGATCTCAGGTCACAAAGGTATGGTTATGCTGATTAGTTGGAACACAAATGATAAGGATATGGGGTTGTTATTTGGAAATGGATTGGCCTTTGTTATGAGACCTTGCAGGCTGGCTGAATGGCTTTTGTCATCAAGAGGAATGGACTTGAGCTGCTTTGGATTGCCACTCACATGTAATTTTGCAAGTTGTTATGGCACAAGGCTGAAACAAATGGAGCTGCTTGGATTGTGGGGCTGTCATGATTGAACCCTGTTAAGTGTTTTCCACCCTTGAATTTCTTTGTTGCTGTTATGACTTGTTATTGATGTGCTTTGGCTCGATGATTATTTTGCATGATTGTTACATGTTGTCTTAGCATGATGATAGTTGCAGGATGCTCACTATTTTGATGTTTGCTTGGTTGTGACCTGAACCATGACATTATCTGGGATAATGTTTTGCACTATATTTCCATGGTAAATGAGTCTGCTTGTCCTGAACACATGGCCTACTGTCATACATTGACTTCATTATATTATGGTTGTCGTGCATTGATTGCTTTGCCTAATGCCTTGACCGACTTCTTATGCCATGGCTATTTCCTGATGAATTTATGGCAATGTTCAGAAATGTGTAGGGCCCTTTTAGATGTTTTGTTGCAGCTGGTAGGTATTGGTCATGCAGTCTCCTGTTGCAACAGATGTTCAGTGCTGCAGAATTATGGTATTGCAACTTGATATTTTTTGGTTCTGCAAATGAGGCTAGATAGGTGTTTCAAGTATGTTCTCACTTGGTTCTGAGTCACATGTATTGATGCAGCTTGGTTAATTGGTGTAAGTTTACACGGTTCTGCAGGTGTTTGATGCAGGATTGGCTTGCATCTGTTGGTTATGCCATGGTGAACACATGTTACTGCTGTTTGTTAATGGACTGAATGCTACTCCAAGGTACATGGCCGCAGCTGGTCATGGTATGCTGCAGGATTGCTGAACGGTCTACTGCAGTAATAAGGCAAGAAGTGTTACATTTGGATTAAGCATCAGATGATGGATTCAATGGTGTCACAAAAACAAGGTTTGAAAAGCCAAAATGCCAAGCAAGGCAAGGTACATATGAGATTGAAAATAAAGCCACTTGCTTGGAAATGAAGCAACCAAAAGAAAACACAACCAACATGGCAATTGGATGAAGAATCAAGGAAAAAGGGCTAGATTAGGTTTTGGATGGTCAGAAGACGAGTGAATTGACTTTGATCAAAGTTGACCAAAAAAGTCAACTGTTGACCAAATTCAACAACTGGTCAAAGTTCAATTTTTTTGTATTTTTTCTTGTAAATGGATATTCAATGGAAAATTATGGGTGAATTTAGGGTTTAATGGATTTGGGTTGACTTTGGTCAAAGTTGACCAAAAAGTCAACTGTTGACCAAAGTCAACAATTGGTCAAAAGTGTCAATTTTTTTATTTTTCTTGTATGGAATCACATGTACTGGTTTAAAATGGATGAAATGGATTGGAATGGTTTGAAAAAAAATGATTGGAGATTGTTTTCACAATTGGCTTGAATGTTCGACTCTTGAGAAGAAAATAACTTGACTGATAATGTGTATGAACAAAACCATGAAATATGACCATAAGGTTATAGTATCCATGAACCAATAACATGACTGGCAAGTGGTTAGAAACACAAGAAACTTGGTTGTTCAGATGACCCAGACCATAGAGGTATCCACAATCACAACACCATGACTTTGGATCAAAACCAAACCTCATGTAAAACCAAAGTTAGGTTAGGCCAAGCATGCCAAACAAACATAAAAAATTCAGGAGCAAAATCGGGGTATGACACTCGGGCAATGGGTTCTTCTTAACGTTGGGACCTACGTCCTCGAAACACAAGATACCACTTCTCACAAGGTCTTGAACCTTGGTCTTCAGCGGGTAACAGTTTTCCACGTCATGTCCGGGGGCACCAGAATCATAGACACAGTGTAGCTTGGACTTATACCACCACTGAGGGTTGGTAGGTATAGCCGGTGGGTCAAGTGGAGTAACCAACTTCCTCTATAATAAAGAGGGATATAGTTCTGCGTAGGTCATAGGAATAGGATCAAAAGTGACCCTCTTCCTTTCATAGTTGGTACTAGTCTGATTGTTGTTTCGAGGTTGGTAGGCCTGCTGTTGAGGACGGTGTTGTTGTTGTTGATACTATTGATGTTGTTGTTGTTGGTTATTGTTGTGCTGATAGTGCTGATTTTCTCTGAAAACAGGTGCTATGTGAGCCACCTGATGCTGATTACCGGCGGGACGCACAGTCTTCCTCCTCACTGAGGGTCTTCTTGGTTTAACATGGGAGGTCACAACATGTGCCTCACCATCTTTCTTCTTTCCAAACGCCCCATATCGTTTGGCAGAAGAGCCTTCTTCTCTAGTCAGGCGCCCTTCCCTGACTCCTTCCTCTAAACGCATCCCCATGTTCACCATCTCGGTGAAATCAGAAGGAGCACTGGCAATCATCCGCTCATAATAAAATGAGCTCAAGGTCTTCAGGAAGATCTTGGTCATTTCTTTCTCTTCCAGCGGAGGCAGAATATGTGTTGCTAGCTCTCGCCACCTCTGGGCGTACTCTTTGAAAGTTTCCTTGTCCTTTTGGGACATGGCTCTCAATTGATCCCTACCGGGAGCCATATCCACGTTATACTTGTATTGCTTGACGAAGGTCTCGCCAAGGTCGTTGAAGGATCGGATGTTCGCGCTGTCCAAGCCCATATACCATCTCAGAGCAGCACCGGACAGACTTTCCTAGAAATAATGAATGAGGAGTTGATCATTGTCGGTCTGAGTCGACATCTTCCTTGCATACATAACCAGGTGGATGAGAGGGAAAATATTTCCCTTGTACTTTTCAAAGTCAGGCACTTTGAATTTTACAGGGATTTTAACATTTGGAACTAGGCAGAGTTCAGCAGCAGACTTGCCAAAAAGGTCCTTTCCTCTGAGAGTTTTGAGTTCCTTGCGGAGCTCAAGAAACCGATCGTTCATTGCATCCATCTTTTCATAGACTTCTGGGACCTCAGACGACTCAGAGTGGTAGATGGTGTCGTCTACTCTTGGCATAGTATGCACGACAAGAGGTGGATTGGCGAGGACCAAGGTAGATGCCGGAAGAGAAGCAAATATGGGGGCAAGACCCTCAGGAACAAAGTTGGCAGGTATCCCCCTGGGAAACCCGGCTGGCATAGCAGTTAGTTCAAAGTGGGCGCTAGCTGCAGGCATTGTTGAAGAGGCAATCTCAGAGATGATTGTCCTCTGGGGGAGGAGTTGAAGGTGTCGGAGACGACTGGCTTTGGGCGGCCATGAAAGACTCCATTAGGGCAGTCAATCTGGCCACTTCCTCCTTGAGTTCATGGTTCTCTTGTTCTATATGATCCATCAGTCTTGAAGCATTGACTCGAGTGTAGTACCAGTGAGTGAGCTTGTCTTCAAAATAAATGAAGAACACAGAGTTAGACCATTGAACAAGAAGCCTGGAGCAAAACCTGCTTACGCACATGATGCATGCAATGCTTGTGCATATGATTTTTTTTTAATCGGAGGACCTTTAGAGTCCTATTTGCAAATATTGAAAATATTGATCATTTAGACATATGGAAATATCACATCAATAATATCTGGAAAAATTTTTACACCAAAGAAATATAGTCTTGGTAACCAAATACAATACAAGAGAGAAGGAAAATGAACATCCTATGGAACCCTAGAAACAATCATCTAAAGCTCTGGAAACTTGAAGATATGCTGCACGAAGCCTCTTCACCTCCCTCTCATAGGCGGCCTCCATCTCTGCCCTCTCTTTGGCGAGTCGATCGTACTTCCACTTCCAAAACATGGAAGACCGAGGAAGAAGAGAAGTCCAAACATCATCAGGCTCATCGATAACCTGATGCTCAAGAAACTCTATCAATGCATCCTTATCTCTAAGCTGCTGAAGTAACTCCTCTCGTTCACGGATCCAAGCATGTGAACGGTCTTCTTCTCTCAACTCCTCAACTCCTTGGTAAGGGAGGGTTGAAGCCCCAGCCACAACCAAAGGTGTAGGTCTTGGATACTCATAAGGCATAAGGTATTCAGAAGCTCTCCTCCTAACCCACAAGGTATAGGGTTCCAAAGAAATACAGTTCTTCGGACCGAGCTCTTTCCTTCCCTTCCTATGGATCTTGCGCCAAGCGCGAACCATCCTGCCCTTCAAGCCTTGGGGATCTTTATCCTCTTGGAAGAACACACCTTCTAACAGAATGTTATTAGGTTTATCCTTTAGGGGGAACCCAAGCTGACGGCGTGCCAAGAAAGGGTTGTAGTTAATCCCACCACATGTACCAAGAAGAGGCACGTTGGAGAATTCACCATAAGAGTCGATAATCTGCACACCATCCTATACACGGTTGTACCAAAAGATATCATCATTAGTGAGAGACATAAGTCTCGTGGACCACCATAGACGTCCTTTGTTCTTCTTGAAGGCGACTGTCTGTGGCAAGTGCGAAATAAACCACTTGTACAGTAGAGGCAAACATCACACAATGGTACCACCACCCTTTGCATTCCTCATATGCAAAGAGAAATAAGTGTCACCCAACAGAGTTGGAACGAGATTAAGAGTAGAGAAAATCCTAATAGCGTTCACATCTATAAGCTTGTCGATGTTGGGGAATAACACTACCCCAAAGATGAGAAGTACAAATATGGCCTCAAAGGCGTCCTCACTCATGGCCTTCCCATACATAGTAGCTTGAGCAATGAGGAACTCAGAAGGGAGACCTTGAATACCACCTTTGGTGGTCATATGAGCACCAACCAGAGATTCATCTATATGCAACAGATCAACAATCTCTTGAGAAGTAGGAACCCTCTCTAAGCTACTGAACGACAAATGGTCTAGGATAGGTATACCCACAAGATAGGCATACTCCTCAAGCGTAGGCAAAAGCTGAAAATCCGGAAATGTGAAGCAACGGTACAAGGGATCATAGAACTGCATCAATACACTCATCAAACCTTCGTCCAACTGAGTAGCCAGAATAGATAGAAGCTTCCCATGACGAGCCTTGAAATCCAAGGGATCTAATACATAGGATGTCAAATTCCTTATCTCTTTCAAGTCGGGTTGTCTGAAACTGTACTTCTTTGTATTCATTCTTTGTCTATCCATGTCTTAAAATTTGCAAATAGACCTCTTAAGTTCCTTGAAATGTTTCTCATTATTGATGATATGGATGCAAATGGGTGCATGAATGCATGGGCGCAACAATCACACTCAAGGATCAAGCAAAGCACACCACACAAAGGTCATGGGATGGATCAAGTCATCCTTAATATCAATCATCCATTTTGGTGGATTATGGTTTACACCTTATCAAAACCCAAGTTCCATTGATATTAAATATACACAAAAACGGATCAACCATGAATCAAGGGTTTGTTGCGAGTTACGAGCATGGAGTCTCGGTTAAGAACCACCCAAAGGGAGTGTACTAGGGTTTAAACCTGCCAAACATGTTCTACAAGAGGTTCCCATAGTCATCATCCCATCTTTCGGATATTATCAGATAAACGAATACTCGTATTCCAAAAATATTCTCAAGAGAGACTCTTATCAAATCTTACACTTGAACGACCTTCGCACTACATCCTAAAAATAGGCCAAGATGGGCTTGGTAAACTAAGGTCCTTGGCTTCTAAGGTCTATATTGGAAAGAGTAATGCCTAACCACGACTACTCGTGTGACATTATTGATCCCAACATGACCTCCACCAAGTGAATGGGCTTGCAAGTCAACTTGCTAAGGAATAACTCCACGTAAGTCAACAAGACTGTGCCATTCTCCTATCCTAAATGCACTCGAGTTCGGGTATAGAACTCATCTCACAACGATCACCAAGCATACAAGCAATTAATATATCAAGCAATTCAATCATTACATACAATACAGTAATCCCAAATTGCACAAAAAATATGTTACAAAAAATAATATACAATACAATACAACAAATATGAAAAGTAGGAAAAACCCACTAAGCAAATGTCCCCAGCAGAGTCGCCACTTTTCTGTAGCGGGGTATTCGTTACCTTTAGATTTATTGACTAAATCAAAAGTGTACCATACAAGTCGAGTCGCCACCGCACTTCTATTTATCAAAAGGAAAGTTTAGAAAGCAAACAAAAACCGAGAAGTTTTATCGAATCAAAAACTAATAAAAATGTCAGAGATCGGGGTAAGTGGGTTGGTTATGCAATGTGAAGGTTTTAAGCACCCAAAACATCCTAGGGAGCCCTTTTCACACTTGTTGTAAGGTTGATATTTTTTTTGTGAAAATTTGTTTGTGCAAACATGATTGGGGAGATGAGAAGAGAATCTACAAGTTATTTACAATTTTGTGTTTGAATGGATAAACCCACTGCCTACTACCATCTTAAAAAAAGGTTAGGATCAAAACCTCGTAGTTCGGGGTAAAAATCTCAAAACGAGTTGGTGAATTGATTTGGTCCAAAAGCCTTAAGGTCTTTTGTTATCCAAGGGAGAAAACTCAACCTAAAACCACAAATCCACCATATGAGGATAGCTTCAACATGCTAGTGAGGGGTTAACCCTATAATAAGCATGGAAGACTCATTGTCCATCACTAAGGATAGAGGTGAGCATTACATCTACCTCAAGGATAACTTAAACCTAATAGCTAAAGGTTATGAAAAGTTTTTGATAAGAAAGTGGCCATTGAAACCGCAAAAGCATTTGAATGAGTTATATTTACCAATGAAAAGTATTTACAAAATATGGTCAAAGTTGACTTAAAGATTCAATTCAAAATAAGTGTTATGAAAAGGAAGTTTGAAAATCAAAAGCATAATAATGCTTAGGTTTCTAATGTTTGAAAACAAGTGTTAATGTTTGCACAAAAGTTTTGGCTTGGGTTAGAGTGGAGAGAAGAAGAAGAATGGCTAAAGTCCTAATCATACAAGAGAAGAAGGATAAGAAACAAGACCACAAATGGAGTTGCTTTCTTGAGATCATATTGATGATCCAAGTAGCTCTCATCCTTTGGAATAAGCAAGCAAATAAGTGTATACTCAATCAATCAATCAAGCAAGCAAAGCTCTTAGGAATATTCCAATGGCTCTTGTATCTCTCTCTTTTGAAGCACATTACAATGGTTCTTCAATTTGGCTCAAATAGGAATCCCTAGCACAAAAGCACACACATCAAAAAGTTCTATGAAGTAAATCATGAATGGACAAGAGTGAGTTTAGAGATTTGGTCCTTCTAATCCATCTTCAACATTAAGGCCTTTTTACTCCATTTTGCATAGGGAATGTCCTAGAATCTAAGTCCTTTTTGTCCATTATTGCATTTGGTCCACAATAATCAAAACAAAAGCACAAGCACAATAATATATACACAATTATGTGCTCAAGTGAGCAAAAGGCAAATTGCATTAACATAAACATGTGCTCAAATGAGCAAAGGGCAAAAGCAAATGAATAATATGTACAAGAATAGTAATATGCATAAATGTAAAGTGCAAGAATTAAATGTTAATGGTTAATGGTTAGTGTTAGTATTAGTGTGCCATAAGACAATTTAGCGCTATGTTAAGCAATCGTAATTGGACTTATGTAGAAGTCACAACTATCTGAGGTCGGTCAATAATAATGTAGGCAACAACACAAGTTAGAGATTTTGATTAGTGAATCAAACTCCTACAACTTGCCATGCCAAAAAGAAGATGAGAAATGATCTTGTATTGATTTAGGTTCTTTGCTTGATTAGGAAACAACCTATCCTTAATGCAAAGCCATTCACTTGATCCATGATCAAGTTGAATTAGATTTGAATCAACGAAGGTTAAACGTCCCATGTATCAAGGCTAACCACCAATCTTTAACTCATTGATCAAAAAGGAAAAAGAAGAAGAATAAGAAGAAGATGAATAATAAAGTGCATTAATGGAAATGAAATGAGGTAATCAACAAGCATTGACCAAAGATAGAGGAGATCAAGGTCAAACAATAGTAAACAGAAGCAAAATGAAGATTAGAAGTCAAGAAACAAATAAAATATTTTTGGTATTTTTCAAAAGGTTAAATAATACTTGAATTAAAATAATAAAGAAAGGTCAAATTTCAAACTCACTTCAAATCAACTTTGAAAAGTTCAAGTGAATTATCCTAAGTTCAACAAGGTCAAACAAAGTTTGACAAAAAATTTCAGCATTTTTAGAAGTCAGAAACTATTTTTAATCAATTAAAAATGCATAAAAATAACCTAATTGAATTAAAATCTCAAATAAATCTCAAATCAATTAATAAATTGATGAGAATATTGTTCATAGATCTATCATCATTCAAAGAGGTTGGAAAAATATTTTTGTATTTTTTGAATATCAAAAACTATTTTAAATGAATTAAAAATAACCAGAAAAGAGAAAATTCCTAAAAAATATCAAATGATAAAATAAAAAATATTAAAAATTATTTTTAGAAGTTAGAAATTAAAAGAAGAAGAATGCAATTGGTCTCACATTTTTTGGACCAATAATGAAGGAGATATGATTTTTTTTTAAATGAAAGGGAATTAAAGAAATAAAAGAAAATGAAATCAGAAAATAAAAAATATGGAAAAACATGGAGCGTTGCATGAAGCTCATTAAATGAGCTGGCAAATCATGTGGACTACATGCGCGCATCCACCATGCGCTTCAGTGAATGCATCACACACAGCCTATTAAAAAGTCATAACATGGAATGGCTTGGATTTAATCGGGAAAAGAAGATGCACGACTGTGATTCAATCTGGAGACCAGACGGTGGTGTACACCACCGTCTTCTCCGACCAACTTTCGGCGCCGACCAAAAATTGCAGAGAATAAAACTCCCCCAAATGACACGATCCAGGTATCAAATGAAAGTTGGGGTGATGTACATCACCCCTATACCAACCAAATTCACTCTAGGTTTCCATAGAAGGAGGAATCAGAGCTTGAATTTTGTGGTGTTCAACTGGAACTTTTTGGATTTCAACAATTCAAAGCACAAAACGATTGCCTCTATGGAGAGGACTTCAGACAACCCAGCAACAACAAGAAATATGCAATATATAAGTAGATTCAAAGAAAACAAATTCTGAAATGAAGATCTTGAGAGAACGATCTCTTGATGCTTATGCTTGCAGTGTGTTCTATGGATCAAGGTGAGCAAGGCTTAGGAACTGTAGATCTAAAAATCAATCAAGGAAATTGAAATTTAGATATGAAAAATTTCAGAGAAAAGGTGAGTTCCTTTGAGTATAGTTGAGGAATGATTCGTGCAGCATGTAAGGCTCCCTTAGGTTGTGTAAATGAGAAGCGTGAGGCACTTATTTATAGCAAAAGATGGTTGAGTTCATGATCATTTCATGTGGATGGATGGAAAGGGCCTCCATGCATGGGCCTGTACAGGCGCATGGAGGGCCCAATTCCACTTGGATTTGCAAGTTGATGCCAAATAGAATCAGAATGGACATGCAGATTATGTGTGCTGAGCTCATGCAATGCAATTTCAATTGATTTCCAAAAATGCACCAATATGTTCATCCCTTCGAAAATGGCATTTCCAAAACTGAAGCATAACCTTATGGGTAATGGTTGGAAAGCATTTTGCATGAGGATCAATTGTTATGTTGACCAAAACTTCATTTGGCATTTGGAAATTAGTGAAAAATGATCATGAAGTGTAAGGTGCAAAACATGTATTTGTGAAAATTTCAAAAATGGCCAAAGTTCAAGCCCTTCTGTTTCAGTGATGCAAGCTCCAAATGACAAAATCTTCAAAACCAAAGTTGTATATCTTTTCAAGAAAATAAATTTGGACTTAAATTTTCCATCATTTGGATTTTTGATGAGGAAGTTATGGGCACTTGAATTTGGACTTTTTCACATTTCAATGCCTTTGGTCCAAAGTGACCTATAATGTTTTGCATTATCACATGTATTTCTTTTGGGATTATGAAATTTTGTTTAACATAACAATTGAAGTAGACATCTTAAAGTTTCCAATTAATTTGATCCCAACTCAAAATCATGAAAAATGAAAGAGTTATGTCCTTGGGAAGTTGACCTAAAATTAGGGTTTCGGTCAAAATGACCTATAATGTCTTGAAATGGATGATGATCTTCCAATAGTCAAATCAATTTTGGATGAACATGAAAGTTTTTCATATGGTTCTTAAGAACATTTTTTATCTTGGGGTCATCTCCATTTTACAAACACATCAAAAGTTAGGTCTAATTGTACTTCAAAATAGTTAGATGAATTGACTGATCAACTTCTCAAGTCCATACCTCAAATATTGATGAATTGATGATTGAGGACACTCAAATAAGCTCAAATATGCATGATATTATGAAATAAACAACTTACCTTGATTTAATTTTGATCATAGGTTGAGGTTGCTTTATGAGCAAGGCACAATTGATGAACAAATGAATTAGGGTTTCCTTGGGAAACAAGCCTCAAACCCTTTGGTTTGCTTTGATCAAAATGATGAATTGAGATAATTGGGAGGCATATTTGGTGAGTGATAGCTTTGGGAACCATTGTCATGCTTGCTTTCACCTTCACCTGGTCATTTCAATGAGCGTGGGGCCACCTAGAAGCTTTGGATCTTGTGACTGCTCAAGCTACAAACAAAAAGATGTTAGTGACATATTTTTGTGCTTTTGGTTAGTAAACAAAATAAGAAAAGAAATAATATACAATTCAAGAATTCTTGGTGATCTCAAGCCAAACTCACAAAACTTCCCACCCTAGGGTTAAGGAGCCAAGATGCTATGATCCTTAAGGCAAGATGCAAATGCAATGTTATGATGCCATGAAGGATCTTAGGTTCAAAATTGGGGTCTTACACCGTGGAAGGAATTAGACCCCATACCTACAACATATACTCAGGTCTTGCCATACTTAATTCAAAAGGGATTGGTAGATATTAAACCTCTAGCACCTCCACCAAACCCGCTTCCCCGTGGTTACGATGCTAATGCCAAGTGTGACTTTCATGTCGGATCACCAGGGCATACTACTGAGAAGTGTTTGGCACTTAAGTTCAAGGTACAAGACTTATTGGATCGCAAGATTATCTCTTTTACTCTAGAGGGTCGAAATGTGAAGGGAAATCCAATGCCAGGACACGATGGTCCAACTACCAATGCGGTAGAAGAACTAGACAACACCGTTCTAACCCAAATGTTAGATCAGGTGAAGATTCCTATGTTAAATATACATGAGAAATTGATCGGTTATAAGGCATTCGAAGAGTTACATGCTAATTGTAAAATTTTCCTCGTCAATCCCGACACTTGCGGGAAGATGAATGAGTGTCTTTAATAAATGATGAATGAAGGTTTTGTTCAAATAGGGTATTCCAGGAAGTTAAAAGATGTCTCATTCATAGAATCTTAGGGACACACACCTTTTGAGATCCCCTACCAGCAAGTGGAAACTCCAGCACCATTTCAAATACCATTTCATGTGCCTTCCCAAACATCAGTACAAATACCGGTTCCATATCCATCTCAAGTTCCATTCCAAATACATGTAAAGACAGAGGACCATATTGTCTTCCATGTTCCTGCACCATTCCCATTCGAAAGCACTAAGCATGTACCTTGGAATTACAACTTTATGGCATATGTAGGAGTAGGAGATAAACCTATAGTGCTAGAACCAGCAGTCACTAATATTGTTGGAATTGGGGGCATGACTCGGAGCGGGAGAGTGTTTGCTCCTGAGCCACAATTGAAAGAAAAGACACATGAAAGTTCAAAAGAGAAGGAAGCTGAATCTTCCAGGAAGAGCATACCTCAAGGAGAAGCCGAAGAATTCTTAACATTGACAAAAAAGGGCGACTACAAGGTGGTAGACCAATTAAGCCAGACGCCATCCAAAATATCCATACTATCTCTATTATTAAGCTTTGAAGCCCATAGAGAGTCCTTATGGAAAATATTAAATGAAGCCCATGTCACTCACGACATAATAGTAAATTAATTCGATGATGTGGTGGCTAATGTCACCGTTATCAGTTATTTGGGGTTTAGTAACGATGAATTACCACCAGAGGGACATGCTCATAACAAAGCCTTACACATATCCGTCAAATGTCAAGATAGTCTCCTATCAAGGGTACTGGTGGACACGAAATCATCTATAAATGTCATGCCTAAAAATACTTTGGGAAAGCTGAACAACGTAAGAACTTCCACGAAAGCCAGCACTTTGGTGGTCAAGGCTTTTGATGGTTCGAAGAGGATGGTAATTGCAGAAGTTGATTTATCAATAACTATGGGACCTCATACGTTTATGGTCACTTTTCAAGTGATGGACATCAATCCATCCTATAATTGTCTCTTAGTATGACCTTGGATACACGCCGTAGAAGGTGTAACTTCAACCTTATAGCAGTGGTTGAAATTCATAATCGATATTAAGCTAATAATCGTCGAAGGGGAGGAGGACATGTTCGTTATCCACCTTTCATCATTCAGATACATAGAAGTGGATGGAGAAACATTAGAAATACCTTTTCAATCCTTGGAGATTGCAGCAGTCAGTCGAAGAAAAGAAAAATAAATATCCTTATGGGAGAAGATGTCCAAATTGATCGAGGGAAATCATCTTTCGGACTAGCTTTGTTCAAATCTCTATAATCGACACACATATGGACTTTTCCATCCTTCTTAGGAACATGCATAATATTGGCCACCCACTGTGGATACTCAGCGGTAAAAAGAAAACCAACATCAATCTATTTTTGCACTTCTTCTTTGATCTTCACATTTGGGATGAGTCCTCCTTAACTTCTGCTTGACTGGTGTGCATTCTGGTTTCAACGACAATCTATGCTCCACAATCTCAAAATCTAAACCAGGCATATCTTGATAGGACCAAGTAAACACATCTGAATATTCTCAAAGAAGATCAATCGACCCCTCCATAGCCTCTAGACACAATTGAGACCCAATCTTGACTTCCTTCACATCATCTTCGGAACCCAAGTTGACTAAATCAATCTGTTTTCGAACGACTGAATGGATTTTTCCTCATGCTCATGTAGACGAGACAATTCATCAGACACCTCTTCATCATCAGCCTCTTCCCCAACCTCAAACACAGGGAAATCAAAGTTTTGAGAGGGAGTAGGATCATTGTATTCAATGGGTTTGGGAACCAACCTGCATAATAATTTGAAATTTTGATTTTAGAGAAGTGAAATGTGACCACACATTATGCAGATGGATAATTATTATTTATTTATTTAGGTTATTTCGTGATTACCATTTTCAAAAACGCAAAAGGTAAAAAATAAAACCATCATAGATGTGGATGAAATAGAATTGCATTTTATTAATGATAATTAAAAATGCCTAACAATGTTCACTTCTCCCTTCGGCATAGGAGAAGGATTTTTCTTAAAACATGAAAACAAATTACTTAGAGCGATGGACAATAACAAGAACGTCAATAACAACCCAATTGTCGCAAGTCTTGCCACGCATCACAAAGTTGGCGCAATCTTCGTCTTCATCACATTCAATCACGGCAGCTGAGTGTTATTCATTACCATGGATGAACCCTCCACTGTGGAAACTCGGTTGCACTTCTTCAGCTTTGACGTTGAACGACCCTTGTTGAAATCCCAATCCGGCCATATTCTTGTTCTCGGCAACTTCTACCATTCGGCCCCACTGATTTATATTGCCTGCCTCAATAGCTTTCTGAGTAGCCTTGAAAGAGGACATGGGTGCCCCCGTTTTATTCACTTCAGCAATAGATAAGGCTTGGAACGGAGTTCCAACCTCCTCCTCATCTTCAACGTATGTAAAAGATGATAAATGGCTCACCAATAATTCCTTCTCTCCACCAACAATGACAAGCTTGCCGTTCTTCACGAATTTAAGCTTCTGGGGCAGAGTAGATGTTACAGCTCAACTTCATGGATCCATGGCCTTCCCAATAAACATCTATAGGCTGGGTGGATATCCGTTACTTGAAAAGTAATGTGAAAAATCACTCGGAACTATCTTGACTGGAAGGTCCACTTCTCCAATGATGGTTTTGCGAGAACCATCAAATGCTTTGATAATTACGCCACTATACCTCATTGGGGCGCCTTGGTAGGAATGTCTGGATAGAGTTGATTTCGGGAGTACATTTAGGGAAGAACCAGTATCAACCAACACATTACACAACGCATCATCCTTGCAGTTCATCGAAATATATAGTGCAAGATTGTGATTTCTACCTTCCTCGGGAAGTTCTTCATCATAAAAACTCAGATTGTTATAAGAAGTAATGTTAGCCACAATGTGGTCAAACTGATCCAAAGTAACATCATGCTCAACGTAGGCTTGCTCCAACACTTTTTTGTAATGTTTCTCCGTGTGCTTCAGAATTCATCAATAGAGACAACACTGAAATCTTTGACAAGAATTGGAGCAGCTGCTCCATCATATTAAACTCGCTCCTCTTAATCAATCTTAATACCTTATCATCAGCATTAGGCTTCAGCTTGCTGGATTCACCATGAAATTCTAGTTATCAGACTTTGGACGTCACACTGGTTGTTATGACATCCAATTCTGCACAGACAGGGATTATGCAGAACTTAACTATAAGTGCAGTAAATAACACAAGTAATTGTTCACCCAGTTCAGTCCAACATGACCTACGTCTGGGGGCTACCAAGCCAGGGAGGAAATCCACTATCAGTAGTATCAATTCAAAGCTAAACTCACCCGTTTACAACTTATCACTTAATCCCTACCCAATGCAATTTCAATCTTAACCTAAGATCAGAGTTCCTACTCACTCCCCCTCAATCACCTCAGTGATTACTATCTTTAAACAATATTAAAGACAAGTTGAAGTCACACTTCAAACAACTCTTGATTGTACTTCACAGCTTTAATCAAGATACACAGCACTCACGCTTAAAAGCTTTGAGTGACACAACACTTACAACTCAATGAACACCCTATGCCAAAGCTATCATCTACTTGATAATGACTTGGCTTACAAGATACGTCTAATACAAGACTCACAAAAATACAGCAGTGAAGTATGATGGACACACTTAATCTTCACGCCTCAAAATCCCTGAAACTGAATGAAGGAACGCCTTCCTTTTATATTGCAGTATCCTGGGCTTTTGCACCTGTATTCTCCTGAATTTAAGGTCACACAAGTTCCCATAAATTCAACATTTAGGTTACTAATAAATAGGCTATTTGTTAGGTTCATTGAATGTAGATTGGTTGTTGATTTCCTGGTTTTTCTCTAAGCTGTTGACTTCCTGAAGAATAGCCTGAGAAAAAGCTGAAACAGAAAACCGAACAACCTACAATATAGCATATGCTGTCAGGCATGAATGTCACGACATTCAGCTTGACATCAAGGTCTATATGCTGAGTCTGTTTTTCTAGAAAACAGACTGTACAATTTTGCTGACCTGTACATGATCAAAATGATCATACTCCAGTGAAAGCTTACATTAATAAATGTCAAAGTGTCCAACTTAACATTTACACAATTGGCCTTAAGTTAGTTCTGTTATTCTCTTGAAGAACAAACTAAGTTACATGCTGAAGTATAGCAGAACACCATTCTGTCTAATGTTCAGTAGCTGCTGTCAATGATGAATGTCATAACATCCAGTTTGACATTCAGTCAGTAGGCCTTATGCCAGGTCTGGTCTTTCCTTGATAACCAGACTGGAAATAAATACTAAGTTCTAACAGAACACCTGCTGTTCTATTCCTTAGTATCTGTTGACAGGTATGAATGTCACAGCATCCAGTTTGACATTCAATAAAACCTGTGTTAGCTAGTCCTGCAGTAACTACAATGTAGTCACACCTACATGTCATGACATCAGTCAAGACATTAGTAACCATCTAGTGTTTTACCATATAATGCAGCCAATTAAACACCTACAAACTCCCCCTTTGGCAAATTTTTGGCTAAAACACTTTGATCCCCATAACAGAATTCATGGCAGCGGAATCACACACCTAGCAGGAACTAATACTAGCTAATACACTCAGAGTGGCAGCACACTCACACACATACAGAAGTTAAATAAAAACTTCACACACATTTGCTGCAGGGGAGGAATTTGTCGTCCTGAGAGTCTGTTGTAGAGACCCATGAGTGTCTGTTGTAGAGACACCCACTCTGTTCAGGGGTTACTCCCCCTGTTTGTCAAAAATGTTGCCAAAGCTAACAACATAACCAGAGAATAACGACAGAGTTACAGACTTGGTTTTACTTCACAGTTTCAACCAAGTTACCATCCACTTGATCTTTGTTCACAGCTTTGATCAAGTAATCACCCACTTTTGCTTTACAGTAGGTACCACCATATCAGATGCCATGATGTTGTTTCTGACATCCAGAACCACTCCTGCATGAACAGCATCCTTGAACTCCTGCAGATACATTGGCCTTCTCACAGTAGGGTGTCTCCTTACCCTCCTGTAACCACCCTTGTTGCAGGTAGCATAGCTATGATCTGGTGACCAATCATAGCCTAGTACAAATTGTTTAATAGGCAAAGATATTAAACAATTTATCCCAAACATCAGTGGTTGCTATAAGGTCTCAGAGAGACATATTCCCAGTTTGCTCCTTAAGTTTTCAAACTGAGTAGCATCTAGAGCCTTTGTAAATATGTCAGCCAGTTGAAGATCCATGGCTACATGTTCCAAAGTGATCACCTTGTCTTCCACCAGATCTCTGATGAAGTGGTGCCTAATGTCAATATGTTTGGTCCTGCTGTGTTGGATGGGATTCTTGGAGATATTGATGGCACTGAGATTATCATAGAACAATGTCATGACATTTTGAGAGACATTGTACTCAGTGAGCATCTGTTTCATCCAAACCAGTTGGGTACAACTGCTTCCAGCCGCTATGTATTCAGCCTCTGCAGTGGACAGAGAGACATAGTTCTGCTTCTTGCTGAACCAAGATATGAGGTTGTCTCCTAAGAAGAAGCATCCACCTGATGTGCTTTTTCTGTCATCAGCACTCCTAGCCCAGTCTGCATCACAATACCCAGATAGGACAGGCTCAGACCCATGTGAGTACAGCATCCCATAGTCACATGTCCAATTGATGTACTTGAGAATCCGTTTGACTTGATTCAAGTGGCTTATCTTAGGCTCTGCTTGATATTTGGCACACACTCCAACTGCATAAGAAATGTCAGGTCTACTTGCAGTTAGATACAGCAGGCTACCTATCATGCTTCTATACAGGCATTGATCAACACTAGGCCCTCCATCATCTTTGGTTAACTTCAGATGAGTGGGAGCAGGAGTCCTCTTGTGCCTAGCATTATCCATACCAAACTTCTTCACTATGTTATTGGCATACTTGCTTTGGGAGAGAAACATAGAGTCCTCCATTTGGTTTACTTGCATTCCAAGGAAATAGGTCAGTTCTCCAACTAGACTCATTTCAAACTCAGACTGCATCTGGTGAACAAATTTTTGAACCATTTGTTCTGACATTCCACCAAAGACTATATCATCAACATAGATTTGAGCTATCATGATTTTGCCTTCTTCATCCTTCACAAACAAGGTTTTATCTATGCCACCCTTTCTGTATCCATTTGAGGTCAGAAATTCGGTTAACCTTTCATACCAAGCTCTAGGTGCTTGTTTCAACCCATATAAGGCTTTCCTCAACTTGTATACATGCTCAGGTTGGTTAGGATCACAAAACCCTTTAGGTTGTTCCACATAGACTTCTTCATTCAGGTAGCCATTCAAGAATGCACTCTTCACATCCATTTGAAATAGCTTAAACTTCAGGATACATGCTACCCCCAACAGCAATCTGATGGACTCAAGCCTAGCCACAGGAGCAAATGTCTCATCAAAATCTAACCTTCAACTTGATTGTATCCTTGAGCTACTAGTCTTGCTTTATTCCTAGTAATTACTCCTTTCTCATCAGATTTGTTTTTGTAGATCCACTTGGTACCAATGATGTTGGTCCCTTCAGGTATTGGAACTAGCTCCCAGACTTCATTCCTTTTGAACTGCTCAAGTTCCTCTTGCATGGCAGTGATCCAGTATTCATCAGTCAGGGCTTCCTTCACATTCTTTGGTTCAACCTTGGATACAAAGCAGGAATTTGAGTTTATTCCTCTTGACCTGGTAGTTACACCACTGGTGGGATCCCCTATGATAAGATCCTTAGGGTGGTCTTTCTGAATTCTGATAGATGGCACTTTGGTGGTTGCATCTACTTCACATTCAGGAGGAGGTTCCTGTTCTTCTTCAGA
Organism: Lathyrus oleraceus; assembly: GCF_024323335.1. Taxonomy (NCBI): domain Eukaryota; kingdom Viridiplantae; phylum Streptophyta; class Magnoliopsida; order Fabales; family Fabaceae; genus Lathyrus; species Lathyrus oleraceus. Next base: position 329,714,025 of record NC_066582.1, on the reverse strand, counting down.
CTTGACTGGACTGTCAGTTGAACTGTCAAGGAATGTTTCAACATCCTCCATGACATTGGTTCCTTCCTCTTTATCGTCCACAATGACATTTATGGATTCCATCAGGACATTGGTCCCGTAGTTGAACACTCTGTAGGCTCTGCTGTTTGTGGAGTATCCCAAAAATATACCTTCATCACTTTTGGGATCTAGCTTCCTTCTCTGTTCACGGTCTGTGAGAATGTAGCATTTACTTCCAAAGATATGAAAGCACTTCACAGTGGGTTTTCTGCCTTTCCATATTTCATATAGAGTGGAGGAAGTTCCTTTTCTCAAGGTGACTCTGTTGTGAACATAGCATGCGGTGTTCATTGCTTCAGCCCAGAAGTGCATGGGGAGCTTCTTTGCATGAATCATTGCTCTGGCAGATTCTTGAATAGTTCTATTTTTTCTTTCAACTATTCCATTCTGCTGAGGAGTTATGGGTGAGGAGAACTCATGACTTATTCCTTCAGACGAGCAAAACTCATCAAACTTGGAATTCTTGAACTCCGTACCATGATCACTTCTAATTCGGACCACACAACTGTCCTTTTCCCTTTGAAGTCTTATGCACAGGTCTTTGAAGACATCAAATGTATCTGACTTCTCTCTGATGAAGCTTATCCACGTGTATCTGGAATGGTCATCCACCACCACGTATGCATATTTCTTCCCACCAAGACTTTCAACCTGCATAGGTCCCATTAGGTCCATGTGCAACAGTTCCAGAACTCTGGAGGTTGTGGGATGTCCCAGCTTTGGATATGACATCTTGGTTTGCTTGCCCACCTGGCATTCTCCACAGACTCTTCCTTCATCAATCAGGAGCTTTGGAATTCCTCTGACAGCTTCCTTGGATATTATCTTCTTCATTCCCCGTAGGTGGAGATGTCCAAGACGTCTATGCCACAACTTCACATCCTGTTCTTCCTTGGCTGAGGAGCATGTTGTGGAAAAGTTTGAGACTTCAGGTTCCCACAGGTAGCAGTTATCTTTGGACCTGGTTCCTCTCATAACTTCATGATTGTCACCATTTGTCACAATGCATAGCTCCTTAGTAAACTGAACATGAAACCCTTGATCACACAGCTGACTTATGCTGATGAGGTTTGCAGTTAGTCCTCTTACTAACAGCATATTCTTCAGTTTTGGCACTCCAGAACAGTCCAGTTTGCCCACACCTTTTATTTTTCCTTTGGCACCATCACCAAAGGTCACATAGCTGGTAGTGTGAGGTTGAATATCTACCAGTAGATTTTCCATACCAGTCATGTGTCTTGAGCATCCAATGTCAAAGTACCAGTCTTCTCTGGAAGAAGCCCTTAGAGCAGTGTGTGCTATCCTAGCATACCATTGTTGCTTCTTAATGGAAACATAGTGCTTATGTGTTTTATGCTTAGGCTTAACATGCAAGGCTTGGTTAGGGAAACCATGAATCCAGTAGCAGAAGGCTTTTATATGACCAAGCCTACCACAGTGATGACACCTCCACTCCTGGTATTTCCTCTTCTGATGAACATTCATCCTAGTTCCTCGATGTTGAGACGTTGGTTTTGACTTCCGCTTGAACTTCTGAACTTTAGCCTTTGGGCGTTTGTGTTCAGTTGAGGATCTTTTCCCAAATCCAAGACCAGATTTGGTTCCAGACTGCTGTCCCACCTTTAGAATCTCTTCTAAGGTGTCAGTTCCCTTATTCATCATTCTGATGGATTTAGTCATCTGATTCAGCTTGGAAGTCAGCAGGGTTATCTCACCATTTAGACCCTCTATGACAGACAGTTGCTTATGTCTCTCATCTTCCAGTTCCTTGATGAGTTTCTTTTGCTTTTCTCCTTGTGCACGCACTTCTGCACTGGTGGAACACAGCTTCTTATAGGCTGCAGCAAGTTCATCAAAGGTCAGTTCATCTGCGCTAGAGTCATCTTCAGAGGCACAAACACTGGTTAGTGCAATGACATGTTTGGCAGATTCTCCATCAGACTCACTTTCAGAGTCTCCTTCAGACCATGTGATAGCTAACCCCTTACTTTGCAATTTGAGGTAAGTAGGGCATTCAGCTCTGACGTGTCCATACCCTTCACAGCCATGACACTAGATTCCGTTGCCGTGATTGAACTTCTCATCAGAAGTTGATCTTTTCTTAATGTCAGACGGGATGTTCTTGACATTGGGTCTACCTCTTTGATCAATCTTCTTCACGAACTTGTTGAACTGTCTCCCAAGCATGGCTAAGGCTTCTGATATACTTTCATCACCTCCAGTATATCCTGCTTCTGACTCCTCTTCAGTATTAGATACAAAAGCTATACTTTTGTTCTTCTTCTCTGCATACTCACCCAAGCCCATTTCAAAGGTTTGGAGGGAACCAATGAGTTCATCCACCTTCATGTTGCAGATGTCCTGCGCCTCCTCTATGGCTGTGACCTTCATAGCAAATCTCTTAGGCAAGGACTTGAGAATCTTTTTTACAAGTTTCTCTTCAGCCATTTTCTCACCTAGTCCACCAGAGGTGTTTGCAATTTCAAGAATATTCATGTGAAAGTCATGAATAGTCTCATCCTCTTTCATCCTCAGATTTTCAAACTTGGTGGTTAGCATCTGAAGTTTGGACATCTTCACCTTGGAAGTACCTTCATGAGTTACCTTGAGGGTATCCCAAACTTCCTTAGCTAGTTCACAGTGGTGTACCAGCCTGAAGATGTTCTTGCTGATTCCATTGAACAATGCATTCAAGGCCTTGGAATTTCCAAGAGCTAATGCCTCTTGCTCCTTGTCCCACTCTTCTTCAGGAATCTGCACACTGACTCCATCTTCACCTGTCCTCATTGGATGTTCCCATCCTTTGTTGACAGCTCTCCAGACTTTGCTGTCTAGAGACCTTAAGAAGGCTATCATACGAGGCTTCCAGTCATCATAATTAGAGCCATCCAACGTGGGTGGTCTGTTTGAGTGTCCTAAATCCTTGTCCATGGTACTAGAAAGTAACTTCCCTAGATCTCACCCAGAAATTCACAGGCAGGGTGCCTGCTCTGATGCCAATTGAAATTCTAGTTATCAGACTTTGGACGTCACACTGGTTGTTATGACATCCAATTCTGCACAGACAGGGATTATGCAGAACTTAACAGTAAGTGCAGTAAATAACACAAGTAATTGTTCACCCAGTTCAGTCCAACATGACCTACGTCTGGGGGCTACCAAGCCAGGGAGGAAATCCACTATCAGTAGTATCAATTCAAAGCTAAACTCACCCGTTTACAACTTATCACTTAATCCCTACCCAATGCAATTTCAATCTTAACCTAAGATCAGAGTTCCTACTCACTCCCCCTCAATCACCTCATTGATTACTATCTTTAAACAATATTAAAGACAAGTTGAAGTCACACTTCAAACAACTCTTGATTGTGCTTCATAGCTTTAATCAAGATACACAGCAGTCACGCTTAAAAGCTTTGAGTGACACAACACTTACAACTCAATGAACACCCTATGCCAAAGCTATCATCTACTTGATAATGACTTGGCTTACAAGATACGTCTAATACAAGACTCACAAAAATACAGCAGTGAAGTATGATGGACACACTTAATCTTCACGCCTCAAAATCCCTGAAACTGAATGAAGGAACGCCTTCCTTTTATATTGCAGTATCCTGGGCTTTTGCACCTGTATTCTCCTGAATTTAAGGTCACACAAGTTCCCATAAATTCAACATTTAGGATACTAACAAATAGGCTATTTGTTAGGTTCATTGAATGTAGATTGGTTGTTGATTTCCTGGTTTTTCTCTAAGCTGTTGACTTCCTGAAGAATAGCCTGAGAAAAAGCTGAAACAGAAAACTGAACAACCTACAATATAGCATATACTGTCAGGCATGAATGTCACGACATTCAGCTTGACATCAAGGTCCATATGCTGAGTCTGTTTTTCCAGAAAATAGACTGTACAATTTTGCTGACCTGTACATGATCAAAATGATCATACTCCAGTGAAAGCTTACATTAATAAATGTCAAAGTGTCCAACTTAACATTTACACAATTGGCCTTAAGTTAGTTCTGTTATTCTCTTGAAGAACAAACTAAGTTACATGCTGAAGTATAGCAGAACACCACTCTGTCTAATGTTCAGTAGCTGCTGTCAATGATGAATGTCATAACATCCAGTTTGACATTCAGTCAGTAGGCCTTATGCCAGGTCTGGTCTTTCCTTGATAACCAGACTGGAAATAAATACTAAGTTCTAACATAACACCTGCTGTTCTATTCCTTAGTATCTGTTGACAGGTATGAATGTCACAGCATCCAGTTTGACATTCAATAAAACCTGTGTTAGCTAGTCCTGCAGTAACTACAATGTAGTCACACCAACATGTCATGACATCAGTCAAGACATTAGTAACCATCTAGTGTTTTACCATATAATGCAGCCAATTAAACACCTACACACCAGACTAACATACTAGAGCACTAATTGGATTTACCACAGGCACATCCACTTTTTTTACCAACTACATCCTCTTCTACTCCATTTGAAAAGACAAGATCAAATACACGACCATAACGGGTAACCTTTGTGATATCATCTATATTTACCACATAATTTTCCACAGGCAACATAACCTCTTGACCATTCTCCACCATGGTGGCATTATACTGATAGGGGATAACTTTATCGAATGTATACGAGACTGGGCCCGCTAACCGTATTACCAATGGTGATACCAATCTATTGACATTGTTGTTGCTGCTACTATCAAACTGAATCACTACCCGCTCAGGCGTTTTGAACACCGACACTATCACATTTACATCCTCTACCCCTCTTGATTGACAAACTTGGATAAGCCCTTCATGCATCAATCTCTGAATATCCCTCTTGACTATGACACATCCTCGAGGGTTCACACTGCATATCACACAACCATCATGGTCATGATCACAATCACTGACCAAACAAGTATCTCTATGAATTGCAACCAAATACTATATGATATTGCGAACATCATACACCTTATACTCTCTAGGATAACCATTTACCATGTTGACATAGGTGTTACCATGAGCGGGCAACGAGTTAGCTTTCACATTCGGCGCACGGTCCTCAAAGGATACCATCCCACTCTTCACAAGTTTCTGCACCTCATACTTTAATGGATAGCAGTTCTCAATGTCATTGCCAAGAGCTCCTTGGTGAAAGGCACAATGGAGTTCAGGCTTGTACCACCATGGAAGTGCCTCGGGAATTTGAGGTGTATTTCTTGGTTGGAGTAGGTTCTTGAGAACCAAAGATGGATACATTTCGGAATATGACATAAGAATAGGGTCAAAAGAGACCTTCTTTCTCTCAAAGTTTTGTTGTTGATTATTGTTGTTGTTGTAGTTTGTTCTTTATTGCGGTTGTTGTTGAATTGGACTAGGTTGATTGTTGGAATTACCAGAAAATACTGGAATTACTGATGAAACTTGATGTTGATGCTGACGTGGTTGAGGGTTTCTTCTGACATGAGGCCTTCTCTGCCTCCCTACATATACTGAATTGGTCTCCCCTTCCTTCCTTTTGGCAAACCCACTCCCATATTTCTTGCTGGATGACACGTCTTCCTTAGACAGACGTCCTTCACGGACTCTCTCCTCTAACCTCATCCCCATGTTTACCATTTCGGTAAAGTCACTGGGGGCACTGGTAATCATTCATTTGTAATAAAACAAACTCAGGGTCTTCAGGAAAATCTTTGTCATCTCCTTTTTTTCCAATGGAGGATTAATTTGAGCAACATGTTCTCTCCATCTTTGAGCATATTCTTTAAATGTCTTGTTATACTTCTTTGACATAGACTTCATCTGGTCTCTATCAGGTGCCATATCCATATTATACTTGTACTGTTTGACAAAAGCTTCACCCAAATCGTTGAACGTGCGAACACTTGCACTGTCTATCCTCATATATCGTCTCGGAGCATAACTAGTCAAACTGTCTTGAAAGTAGTGAATCAGTAACTAATCATTATCAGTTTGAGTTAACATTTTTCTGGCGTACATAACAAGGTGGCTAAGTGGACAAGCATTTCCCTTATACTTTTCAAAGTCGGGGACTTTTAACTTCATCGGGATCTTCACATTTGGTACCAAGCATAGTTCAACAACACTCTTACCAAACAGGTCTTTTCCTCTCAGAGTCTTTAACTCTTTACGCAACTCAAGGAACTGATCCTTCATTTCATCCATCTTCTCATAAACATCTGAGCCCTCAAACGACTCAAATGGTAGATGGTGTCCTCAACACGAGGCAAGGTATGAACAACTAGAGGTGGCACAGACATGACCGGGCTAGATGCCAGCATATAAGCAAATGTAGGCACAAATCCTTCAACATTGAAATTTGGTGGCATCCCCCATGGGTATCCATCAGGCATAGTCGGACCGGATTGAGTAGTAGCAACAGGAACAGTCGAGGTAGCAACCTCGGAGATGACAGTCCTCTGGGGAGGAGTCACGGGAGTTGGTGAAGACTGATTCTGCGTAGCAAGAACAAACTCCATCATGGCAGTCAAGGGGGAAATCTCATCCTTCATCTCTCTGCTCTCTTGTTCCAAATGGTCTATAATTTTGGGTTGATTGGCAAGAGTGTTGTATCGATGAGTCAGCTTGGATGAAGAATAGAAGAATAACCAATAAGACATCTGTCAGAAGAAAACCCGTTATGTAAATGATGCATGAGATGCAATGTTTTTGTTTGTTTTTAATTTCAAGGAACATGTTACTTTACTTGTAAGTATATAATATCAATTTGATTGACCATAAAATCTCTTTTTATTCATAAAATTTGGAAGGATTATGCCCCTATTTAAGGACGTTCTAGCTGAGGAGATGAAGGTTTAAATCTTCGCATCGACTCAGTAGAATGGACTTAAATAATAACATATAGAAACAAATTTCGGTCCCTAAGAGACCTCATGATGCATATGATATGAATGTTAAAGTAATCTTTGTGGGGAAAATGTTGCCACAAAGGAAAAGAATCCGGAGAGACCGAAAGTCCGCAGGACTATAATGCATTCCGTAAGGAAAACTCATTAGGGAGACAAAGACTTCGGGGGATAAAAAGGTCGTGCGTAGGCCAGGCTACGACTTTAAAACTGATGGGGGACTCGAGGGATTTCCACGAAAATAAATCAATAGAAAGACTCAACCGGGGAATAAAAGGAACATTTGCAGGGGAAACAGGTAGATCAGATCAAAGCTGAAATACTCGAACCAAACAGGAAAAGGCGATCTCACTGAGGAAATACGCACTCAGACTCAATTGGGGAAGAAATGATCTTCAACACAGAAGTAACAAAAGTATATTATCCACTACCGATTACTAGGTAAAGGGATAAGATAATCTGTCAGAGAGGACATTCGTTACCGGTTAGGGTAAACATATCAAGGATGACTTGCTGAGGAAAGAACCAAATCAAGTAGGATTTACAACTACCGGTAATGGGCAGAAGACCACAAAGAAAGAGAATATCCGTCACCAGCTAAGGTGAACATATCAAGGATAGACTCAAAGGGAAGAATATTCGTCATCGGTTAAGATGAACATATCAAGGATAGACTCACCTGGGGACATTAGGAAGAATATCGGTTACCGGTTAGGGTAAACATATCAAGGATAAACTGCCTGAAAAAGTCAAAACTATATCTATCGGCTACGGGATAGAATACTGGAAAGAGAATATCCGTCATAGGTTAAGATGAACATATCAAGGATAGACTCCGAGGGGAGAAATAGGAATTACATCTATCAGTTACTGGATAGAATACCAAAAAGAGAATATCCGTCATCGATTAAGATGAACATATCAAGGATAGACTCCACGAAAGGGGAAGCAGGACTTACAACTACCGGTTACGGGGCAGAAGACCGCAAAGAAAAGGAAATTCGTCATCGGTTACGATGAACATATCAAGGATTAACCTTTTGGGGAATAAAATAGGGGTTACAACCACCCTTTTACTAGGGAGAATACCTAAACGAGAATATCCGTCATCGGTTAAGATGAACATATCAAGGATAAACTCAAGAGGGAAAGAGTATCCGTCATCGGTTAAGATGAACATATCAAGGATAAACATCCCGGGAGACGTGAAAACGAATCCGCTGGGGAGAAAAAGGTTACTTTTGCCGGGTATTGGGGCAGAAGTGAAATACTTGCAAATTGTGAAGAAAATACCACTTACTGGGTAGTAGACTCTCAGGGGACCAAAAGCATGTATCTAAGTAAGATCTAGAAAGAAACGGTTAATTAAAGACTCAACGCAATAAGGACATAAATCAGGCGGGGTGATTCCATCCAGACGATTAACTAGGGAGGAAACTGAAATAATGATCATCCACGAGGAAGTAACTCAGTGGGGAATGAGAAAGGTTAAGTTCTTTCTGCTTAAGGGGCTGACACTATATAATTGAAAGAGGACAAACATACCAAATATGCGGGGGGGGGGGGGGGGGGGGGGGAGGATACCACCGTAGTAGAGGATAAGAGAAATAGTGAACCAGAAAGTGCATTATTAATGCAATGATGAAATCTATGAATGTATATGTATATGTATATGTATATATAATGATTGTGCTGACAAAACAATCACAAAGGATACAAATGTCACTGGTCTGCATCACCAATACAATACTCATCCAATCCTCACAGGAGGGAAGCATCTGCTGGAGAGAAAGGGTTGCGAAGGATGAATGGGAATCATCTACCTCAAGGGCTCAACCCTGGCTGGGGAAAAGGAAAAGGTTTGCCGAAAATCTACACCATCAAATCTGCGGGGAATTTTAGGTCGATACCATATCCAATGGGAGATAACCTTGCAGAGGATCGAAAAAACTGCTCAAGAATTAGGGCTAACCGGTGTCAGGGACAACTCCGTTGGCAACTTGAGGGAAAACAAAATTTGCTGAATCTATGCAACCTGCTGCGATAATGCGCCTGCAATTACGAACTCAGTTAGGGAAACCATCAAAACTCGGCTGGAGATTGAAAAGTTGTAGGGGAAGAAACAGAGATCACACCAACTGCCTAGGGATAAAACCAACATTGCTTCCCTCTTTAGGACTTACCTGTCCTCAGACCGCTGTGGATATTCCTTAAATGAAATTGTTTGCTCTTTAAAAAGTAATTGCTTTTATTATTTAAGAAAACATGATTTTTTATTTTAAAAATTTAATTTCAAAATGATTACAATAAAATTTAATTCCATTTAGATGAATAAATAAGAGGAGAAACAATTGGATAAAAAGCTCAACTTTATTTAATAGGATGGTAGTTTGTAAATGACAAGACTCCATAGATCTTTACAAAAGTTGAAAAATGGTAACTTACATGGAAAAGGGCTACATTGAATACAATGATCACTAATCTTTTTACCATCTTTAATATCCACTGTGCTCTTGGCTTTGGGCAGAAGATGAATCAGAACTAAACATTGTGCTCAAGAAAGTCTTCAACACTGAAGATCAACAAGATGCAGTTACTTGCCATAATCCCTAATTTTTGCATAAATTTCCCCAAGGTGGGGTACTCAATTTATCAGGATAATTTTTCTGTTTTATGTCTCTAACTTTTGCCTGGATCGCCCTTTCGGGTTTTCAATCCACCGAGACGCTCATTTTTTGCCTAAGCCACCCTTTCTGGTTTTTAACTAAGCGAGTTGTTCTTTTCTTTTTAGGCGAAGTATTTCTTGACTGCATCAACATTCATAGGATGCGTGAACTCTTCACCATCCATAGTCGTAAGAATCAAAGCACCGCATGAAAAGGCTCTCTTAACAACATATGGGCCATCATAATTAGGAGTCCATTTTCCCCTAGAATCTGGTTTGAAAGATAGAATCTTCTTGAACACTAGCTCACCTTCTCTGAATACACGAGGCCTGACCTTCTTATCGAAAGTTTTCTCCATTCTCTGCTGATATAACTGACCATGACACATGGCAGTTAGCCTCTTCTCTTCATTTAAATTCAGCAGATCATACCTGGTCTGACACCATTCGGCTTCTATCAACTTGGCTTCCATTAACACACGCAATGATGGGATCTTAACCTCTACAGGGAGCACAACTTTCATGTCATAAACAAGTGAGAAAGGGGTTGCCCCTGTTGAAGTGCAGATGGATGTACGATACCCATGCAAAGCAAATGGGAGCATCTCATACCAATCTCTGTACATCACAACCATCTTCTGGATGATCTTCTTGATGTTCTTGTTTGCAGCTTCAACAACCCCATTCATCTTAGGTCTATAGGGAGAAGAATTATGGTGTGCAATCTTGAAGTCTTTGCAAAGAGTTTCCACCATATTATTATTCAAGTTAGATCCATTATCAGTAATGATCTTACTTGGTACACCATACCAGCATAGGATATGATTCTTGATAAACCTTACAACAACTTGCTTGGTTACATTCGAATATGATGCCGCTTCAACCCACTTTGTGAAGTAGTCAATATCCACCAAAATGAAACGATACACGTTTGAAGCTTTGTGGTCAATCATGCCAATCGTATCAATTCCCCACATGGTGAAGGGCCATCGAGAAGAAATGACGTTTAACAATGTTATAGGTACATGAATCTTATCCGCATAGATTTGACACTTGTGGAATTTCTTCATAATCTTGGAACAATCAGATTCCATTATCAGCCAATAGTAACATGTTCTCAACATCTTCTTAACCATAGCATGTCTATTGGAATGAGTACCGAAGGAACCTTCATGGACTTCTGTCATCAATAAGTGTGCTTCATGTCTATCCATGCATCTGAGCAGAATCATATCGAAGTGTCTCTTATAAAGCAAATAACCATTCAGGTAGAAGTTGTTGGCTAATCTCCTCAAAGTCTTCTTATCTTTCAAAGATGCCCCAGACGGGTAAATCTGACTTTGGATAAAACACTTGATATCAAAATACCATGGCTTCTCATCCTTGATCTCTTCAACTACAAACACACAAGTTGGCCTATCAAGATGCATCACAGTCAAATTGGGAACTTCATTCCAATTCTTCACCATAATCATTGAAGCTGACGTTGCCAGAGCATTTGCCATCCGATTTTCATCTCGAGGGATATGATGAGATTCAACCCTTGTAAAGAAAGTTGAAATCCTCCTCGCATAGTCTCTATATGGTATCAAACCGGGTTGATTCATCTCCCATTCACCTTTGATCTGATTCACAACCAAAGTTGAATCTCCATAGACGTCTAAATACTAGATTCTGAGATCAATGGCCTCTTCAAACCCCATAATGCAAGCTTCATACTCATCCATATTGTTTGTACACTTGAAAGGCAATCTAGCTGTAAATGGAAAATGAGTGCCTTGAGGAGAAATAATCACTGCCCCAATGCCATTACCATATTGATTAACAACTCCATCAAATACCATGCCCCAACGGGAACCAGGCTCTGGCCCTTCTTCAAGCAATGGTTCATCACTATCCTTCATTTTCAAGTACAAGATCTCTTCATCCGAAAAATCATACTGCACTAACTGGTAATCTTCAATTGGTTGGTGAGCCAAATGGTCAGCGAAGACACTACCCTTGATTGCTTTCTGAGATCGGTATTCAATATCATACTCTGATAACAACATCTTCCAACGGGCAATCCTCCCAGTTAAAGCAGGTTGCTCAAAAATATACTTTATTGAATCCATTTTGGATATCAACCAAGTGGTATGATTAAACATATATTGACACAAACGCTTAGCATCCCAAGCCAATGCGCAATAAGTCTTTTCAAGCATAGAATACTGAGTCTCACAGTTGGAGAACTTCTTACTCAGGTGTCGCATCCGCGAAAAACAACCGGCGGGACTCAAATAAAAACACAACACAGAGCCGCCACTGCGCGTTATTTATCCCAAGATAGGGAAAGGAAACGCTCAGAGAAACCTGGAAAGGAAATGGTCTTGCGACCAAAGAGAACGGGTAAGGGAGTCGGTTACGCAAGGGGAAGGTATTAGCACCCCTCACGTCCGTCGTACTCGACGGGATCCACGTTCTAAGAAAAGAAAAGGTTGCTAAACATCACACACACACACAGGGAACACAGGTGGGGTTAAGAGAAGGGAGCTCGATAGGACATCGCATCCTATGCCTACATATCTCGCCTGGAACAAGAATCAGAGCCACTGTAGTTCGGCTCACGCACGCCAAACAAGCAAACAAACACACAGGCAAACTTGGAGCCTGAAGGCCAATCACTGGGCTTACATCAGCATCCGAACCAAAACACGCACAAAACGGCAAACATGGAGCCCGACTGCCAATCACTGGACTTACGTCGGCATCCGAACCAAACACACAATCAGATAACAAGCAAACACAAACACAGGCAAACTGGGAGCCTGAATGCCAATCACTGGACTTACATCAGCATCCGAACCAAAACGCGCACAAAACGGCAAACGTGGAGCCCGACCGCCAATCACTGGACTTACGTCGGCATCCGAACCAAAACACACGCCAGAAGATAACAAGTAAATACACACAAAAAAGAAAAAAAAAGGTGCCCGGAGAGACCTCGCACGGTCTCCTGCCTACATACCTCGTCTGGAACGAGGATCAGGGCGATGTAGTTCCCCCTCAAGGGAAAGAAAAACTAGCCAGAAACCAAGGGAAGACACACTACCAGGGAGCTGGACTCGAGCCTAGTGTTGTCATGCATCATTACCCTATGTTCAGGTTTCTACCTACTTGCACAACTGCAAGCTAATCCTATCCAGGAAGAAAGCAAGCATACAAGCATACAAGCAAACAGAGCAAACAAATATTCACAAAGCACACACTATAACCAGTCAAGTGAGGCTCAAACAATGGGTTTGACTGCCGAAGCAAGTCATCTGTACATGGGTAGTATTCGCTCTTAACCTTGCCATTACGAGGCTAAGGTGAAGCAGATGAAAAGGTGAGTGAAGATTAGACTTCACAGCTCTTATCCCTGACCAGGGAGAGCTTCAGACAAAGGAGCGTGGGTCCAGAATGGAGGGACCCTTCTACGCTCAAAGACTCTGACTCGATTGTGCAACAGCACAAGATCTTGGGTTTGTGTCCCAATGCATCAACACACAACCGTGTGAGTAGAGGGACGACTCACAGAATAGTGGGGGATAGATTGCATATCCCTTTGATCCACCAATTGCCTCATAGAGGTCTTTACCTGCTTGGCACAAATGTAAACAACCACAAACATCACCTCTTAAGGAGGACTTCAGACAGTTGCCTGGCCAAGTAACAGGCCAGGTCTTCCAGACTACATGAAGAATAGAAGTCCTACCTCAAGTGGTTTAAAAACCAAGCAGCAGCAAGCAAGTTCTTAAAGAACTGTAAGCAACTAAATGTACCTGAAATCAATCAAGTATCATCAGTACTCAGCCAAACAAACAGTAAACAGCAAATGTTACCAGTTAATCTATACAAACAAACAACAAGTTAAGGCACACAAATGCAAGCTACAAGCTCAAGCTCAAGCTTCACAACCTACAAAACAAAGTCATGTTAGTTTTCAACATCAAACAATCTCAATTTAATTGACTTGAAGCATTCTCCTTAAGCTTTATGCATTTCATCCTGAAAAGTCAAACCAAATGTGAGAAACTAGACCACTAGGCCAAGCCTAGGATCCACAAGGGAGAAAAAATCCTAAACAGCAAGCAATTCTCAACCAAAACCAAATTAATGCAAATAGAAAGCAAATGCAATTGATCCCATACTCATACCATTCACCATATTCATTTCATGCACAATTTGGTACAAACTAGATCAAATACAACACCAAAAGTCCAAACAGAATAACTTCAATAAAAAGCATACCAAAACAATTCCAAAAATCCTCAAATAATTCACACCTAAACAGGACATATTCAAGGTATAGCATGTCAATTTTCAGCTCAATTGGACAAAAGGAACTAGGCCAATGAAAATCAAGAAATCCAGACACAATTATTCAAGCCAATTCCTAGCACCAACACATGCATTCACTTCAAAAATTCATAAAACAGTGAAAACATATTAGAATTGAATGGGACCAAAACAGGGATGTCCTACAATGTGTCTACAACCTGCATACCAAATTTCACATTCATCCAAAACCATATGAGAATTTCACAAAAGATATACCAACATGTATCACACAATGTTGCACAGTAAACCAACAGAGAAGAAAAATATCAATCAAATGGAAAATGCCATAGAAAAATCCAGAACAATTCACATGTTATCTCAACACATCAATAATCATCCATGCAAAATTTCAATCCATTCCAACAATCATAGGCCAGGCAAAAGAATTCATGAAGTTGACCTAGCTAGGTGTGACACAAACTGTCACACCTAGATTCAAAAAAACATATCTCACTCCTCAGGTATCCAAAAATCACAAACTTTATATGTAAATCACCATCAACATGTGTAGAATGAGCTCAAAAAATTTCAGGAATTTCTTTTAATGTATGAGCATTTCACATTGAAAATGGTAAAACATGCAAAAAATGCACACAAGTCAAAGATCCCTAGGCCAGGTCAACATTTCTCCATGCACAACTTATGGTACCATGCCTATAAAAAACTAGAGAGAATTTGGGATCTATCAAAAAAAATCTCACTATTTTTGGATTAGTCATTAATTTTTTATGAATTTTTAAAGTTTGGTTAAATAATGAAATAATTATTTAAATGTGTTAATTTAATTAAATGAATTGTTAAGCTTCAGTGGCATTATTGTAAATCTCGCTCAGATGCTCAAATTCATTAATGCGGTGTCGTGCTGTGATTGGCCAGATTTTGGCGCTAAACAACATTTGAAATTGGCAAGGCAACCAAACGGATCAAACAAGGCATTGCTCATCATTTTCGTTCAAAAATTTTCCAGCAACCTCAAGAACACGTGAAGAACAACGTCCAGGAAGGCGGTCGGAACAGTTGTGGTAGCTCAGCAATGCCTCAATTGCAAAAAATCACCAAACTCCATGAATGCACATGCCTTGGACAGTCACGAATGGGAGGTTCTTTTGCACGATTTCCTCAAAACAGTCCAAGAGGAAGATGATTGGAGGAAGAAGCAAAAAGAATTTGGTGATTTGGTGAAGAATTGGAAGAGTTTGGATGAATTTTGCTCTTGAATGTTCTTGAGAAATTTGGAGAATTGGAGGGAAAAACAGTTGCAATTTCTTGTGAAATGTGATTCTGATCAAGAGTTAGTTACAATTAGGATTATATACTTCCATTTAATCCAGCTCTTAATCATCAATTAGCCAAAACACATGTAATTAGCAAAATGTGATTTTACTAAGCAAGGGCAAATATGTCTTTTCACTTAAGGCTCTGTGACAGCTGTATGACAGCTCACACACTCTCAAAATGCCATGTGTAATGAGTTGACATTGGTCTCATGGTCATTGGTTGTGTATTTCTCATTTTCCACATGCTATGGCACTTTATGCATTTTCAAGTACACTTCAAAAATGACTTGTTCAAATATTGCACCTTGGATGTTTATGACCATTCAAACAATTTCTAATTTGCATTAGTGAGGTGTTGCAAAAATCCCCATGCCAAAATTCTCATTATTTCTCAACTTGGACCATTTTGCCCTTGGATCTTTAACTGTACACTTGAAAATTAACTTTTTGCATTGACCATTTTTGATGAATTCCAATTATGCACCATGAAAGTACATGTCAAATGGAGTTTTCACATAAAAAGATCACTCAATTTGGACACTCCATGTGGAAGTTATGCCCCTCTGATTATGGGTCATTTTTGAAATTGAATGGACCATAACTTGCCAACCATACATGGGAATTTCAAGTTCTTGGACTTTTTGGAAAGGTGAGACGAAGATCTACAACTTTCATGTTGAACAAATTTTCATTTGAAGCTTCCTTGGACATGTAATTTTGAGGTCCAAAACTTTCCATTTTTGGAAACTTCCATTACAAGTCACTTTCTATTTTTGGCAATCTTTGTTTTGACTTGATTTTCTCCATTCTTGAGCTTTGAAATGTCAAATAACACTTGTTCCAACATGAATGAAGTGTATCCAACTCTCTCCCACCTCCAAATCCATAAAATCAAGCACAGTTGACCACAGTTGACTTTTTCAACTGATAGATGAATCTGGCAATGCATTGATCAATCTGAGCCCCAATTCTCTGATGAAATGGCTCAAGGGTGAAACCCTAGCCTCAATATGCTCAATAAAATCATGGAATGATCCTCATAGCCATCATAGACCCCATCTCCTTGCTATGCCTTGATTGGCCCAATGCACCTGATTAGGGTTGACCAGTGGTCAAAACCCTAATCTCAAGGAACATGCTTCAAACACTTGATGATGACAAACCAGGATAATGATGATGAATCATTTCAAACAAGATGAAGACCAATCTCCTTGAGAATCACAAAACCCTAATTTGGACCTCCACATCCTCAGATGATTAATGACCAGTCCAATGAAACCCTAGCTTGCACATAACCTCTTCATCTGCTCAAGACTTATGAGGATGACTTGCACAATGTAACCACATGATATGCAACATGCAATGCCTAATGACCTAAAAACGATATGTAATATGTTATGCTAGTCCCAAGAGAGGAGGGCAAATTTTGAGGTGTTACAGCTGCCCCTATTCAATCCACTGTGAACCTGTCGATATGAACAGCCTCGGCTTTCAGATGATCAGGATGAAGAGTGATTGAATACCAAGAACAGACGAACAATTTGCACTCTGATGGGATAATAATTAACAACGCCTGTCAGAATCGGCGAAGAACACAATCTCGAAACAAAACCCATCTGGTACGGAAAAAGTCGGTCTGATTACTGAAACAGCAACGTCGACCTGGATACCAAAATAAATGGTAACGCAGGGATAACCATGGTCTGAACACCACATATCCGCTCGGGATTATTATTCTCTCTTCTTTTTATGCTTTTCTTGAACCCCGAATTTTTCTTTCGCGCAAATGATCCCAGATCACTGCATTTGAACCCCGAAATCTTCTTTCCTTGTGATAACTCCGCTGGCAATCGTCGGAAATAACACCAATCACCACTCTGATGGCGACATATCAGAGGGTACACCTTCAACCAGACACTGACTGATGACCGGGAAGAAACTCGACGTTTACTGGACATCGAATCATGATGTTTTACAGGACACCAAAGAAAACACGACCAAACATTAAACAATGACTGGGAGAAAACTCGATGTTTACTGGACATCGGATAATGATGTTGACAGAACATCGAACAATGATGTTTACAGGACATCGAACAATGATGTTTACAGGCATCAAACAATGATGTTGACAGGACATCGAACAATGATGTTGACAGGACATCGAACAAGGATGTTGACAGGACATCGAACAATGACGTTGACAGGACATCGAACAATGATGTTTACAGGCATCAAACAATGATGTTTACAGGCATCAAACAATGATGTTTACAGGCATCAAACAATGATGTTTACAAGCATCAAACAATGATGTTTACAGGCATCAAACAATGATCGACCAGACATTAAACAATGACCGGGAAATAACTCGACGTTTACTGGACATCGAACGATGATGTTTACTGACACCAAAGAAAGCTCGACCAGACACTTACTGATGACTGGGAAATACTGTTGCTCCAAACTCACAATGCTGAACTCCTCGGAGTATCGTCTTCACTGTCCGGCAAAACCAATCCTCAAGTGGTAACCACGGCTTGAATCGCGCTGATCGCGTAACATTTCTATCTCTGTCCGACGGAAAAGTTTCCTCCAGCATCGCACTACTGGGGAATATTGCTGATTTGACATCATGATGCTAAACTCCATAGAATAACATCTTCGCTTTCTGGCACAACCACCTCTCAAACGGTAACCACGGCTTGAGACTAGCTCTATGCTTGCAACAATGATGCATGATCTTTTTCTGCGTAATGCTCCATAATTATGGAAATGCTACGCGATTTATTATTTTTTCTATGCAATATGCTATGCTTATTTACATGATGAATGCATAAAAAGTATCCCTCTCAGGGACTCTTCTGAAGAGCTCGAGACACTCTGCTGAGGAACTCGACATTGCTCTAACTCCACCCTGCTGGGGAATAGCACTGCTGTTGGGAAAAGACAACCCGTGCTGGGGAAAACCTCCTTTGCCCCCAATCCGCTTGGGAATTGCTGAGGAATAAGAACCACCAACACTCTGTGGGGATACCACAATCTTTGACTTGCTGGGGATATACATCCCACCTCTGCTTGGAGAACCCTCACAGATACCTGACGACTTTACTGGGGAAGTGCTTCACAAATACTCTGCCGGGAAACAGCAACCTCCAGGCCGGGCAACTGGGAAAGCATCGGTCTGAAACCTGCTGGGGATAACCATCCTGACCCTGCTAGGATAACGAATGCCACTCCGCTGGGATTACCCATGCAATCCATAGATAGAATCAACCCAGCTGGGGATGCAAATATCAGTCCTCTACGGAAACTTATCCAATCCACTGGTAGGATGAACACTGCTGGAGATATATTTCATTGAAACCCGCTCCACTCGGGGATAGCAACCTTCAGGCCTGGCTGCTGAGGAAACATCGTTTTAAACCTGCCGGGGATAACCATCCTGACTCGGCTAAGGGATCCATAGACCTTGGATCTGCTGGGGAGTTGATCTTCCGATTCTGCTTGGGGACTTAGCTGGGAAATGAGAAAAGGTTGGTACAGAACACCCGTCGACTCGTCGAACTACGGTATCCACCTCCCAAACTCGTATCAGCTTTCCACTTTTGAGAATTCCTAGTCTCGTCTGGACCTTTTCTGCTCCATCATCTTGTATTCCCAACCGCTTCGCGCTCGACGGAATGCGAACTCCCGGGGACTATATAGACTTTTCAATCTTCCGACTTTGAAGAGTCTTCTTGATTAATTCCAAAGATCGTCGAACGTCTCTCGTCGCCTCTCTACCCATTCTCATTCGTTTCTGGTCAGACTCTGCGGGGAATTACATACCTTCAAATCTTCCGACTTTGAAGAGTCTTCTTGATTACCATCAAGGATCGTCGTACGTCTCAACGTCTTCATCCTTCTTTCATACATTCGTCCCTTAGCGAACTCTTTGGGGATCTGTTACAAAGCTTCCACATCACAACCTGCAAGTGAGTGACAAATACCTAACAGTTCCTGCAAAACAGATCGTTAGATAAAACCATGCCCCAGGCGTGTCAAGATTTCAACACTTGGGTCACTTAACCTTCCGAATAAGATTTCAAGCTTTCAATCTTATAAACATGCATTGGAAGGGAACCTGTATGTCTTAAAATGCAAGATTCTTTATCAAAATAATCGGATGTTTTTGCAATCAAAGCGGTAATGAAAAACAAAAATAAAATTATTTGACTGAATATGCAATTTATTGATTTGAAAAGTGTGGCTCAAATTGAGGAATACAAAGGAAGCAATTCCTGAAAAGAGGTAATTGCGCACAAAAGGAAAAATCTATCCTAATGGCAATGTGAACCCGTGATCTCATCGAGTTCCAACTCGGTTACACCCCATATGTCCTCAGACTCTCCTTGCTTTCTGCCTTCTGAACCAGACGATTCCAACTGATCCCTACCGGGCATTATCCATGATGCTTTAACCAAAGCGCAAACGATCATGCTGGACGCAGTTGTTCGTTTTAATCCCTCTTTTGCTTGGACCGCCCTCTCGGGTTTTCAGTCCACCGGGATACCCCTTTTTGCCCAAGTCGCCTTTTCAGGTTTTCGACTTGCCGGGTGTACAGTCTTTTCCCTTTTTTTTTATCCCTAATTTTTGCCCGAACCTTTCTTTCTGTTTTTGGTTCGTCGGGATGCCCATTTTTTGCCTGGACTATTTTATTCTTTTCGTCCAGCGGGTCTCTTTACACGAAGTATTTTTTAACTGCGTCCGCATTCACAGGGGATGGAAAATCCTCGCCATCCATGGTCGTCAACCACAAGGCTCTGCCAGAGAAAACCTTCTTGACCACGAATGGACCTTCATAATTCGGTGTCCATTTGCCCCTTCGATCGTTTTGAGGAGGAAGAATCCTTTTCAGCACCATATCACCAACATGATATACCCGAGGTCGCACCTTTCTGTCAAAAGCACGCTTCATCCGTTGATGGTATAACTGCCCATGACAGATGGCCGCTAGCCTCTTCTCTTCAATCAGGCTTAACTCCTCGTACCGGGTCCTTACCCATTCAGCCTCTTGCAATTTCACGTCCGTCAGGACTCTCAAAGAGGGAATCTGAACTTCAACAGGTAATACAGCCTCCATTCCATATACCAGCTTAGAAAGGAGTTGCCCCAGTAGGCGCACCGAGGTTCAATACCCAGGATACAAGCTTCATACTCAGACACCATTGGTGTATTCAAATGTTATCCGGGCAACGAAAGGAACATGGGATCCTTTCGGCATAACCAAATCAGCACTAACTCCTTCACATTAACCCCATCAGACATCAGAATCCGTTCGGATTCAGGGTCAGGCCCCTCCTCCGGGATCGGTTACTCTCAATCTTTCGATTGGAGTACCTCGAGATGTCCTCATCAGGGAACTCAAACTTCCTTGGTTGATAATCCTCCACAGGTTGTTGGGCGATGTAATCAGACAATACACTCCCCTTGATTGTTTTCTGAGAGTATCACATATCAGTCATCCTTCTTTTGCACCCTCGCAACCCGTCCGGCCGATGCTGGCTCTTTCAAACATCTACCTGATCAGATCCATCTCGAAATCCACAAAGTGGTATGAACCAGCATATACTGTCTCAGCCGGCGAGCAGCCTATGCCAAAGTACATCAAGTTTTCTCGAACAGTGAATGTACTGTTTCACAGTCGATAAACTTTTTGCTAAGGTAAATTGCATGCTCTTTTCGACAAGACTCGTCATGCTGACCCAATACACCTCGTAGACCCCTCGAAGGCCGTCAAGTATCAGATTAACAATTTCTCCCTCCACATAAGGCATCAGAATCAGAGGTTCCTGCAACTTATTCTTTTATTTTCAATGCCCCTTGGCAATCATTATTTCACCTGACCGTTTGATCTCTTTTTTTTCTTGAATGGGTTCCCACGTGGCTGTTAGGTGAGATGTGAACCATGACATGTAGTTCAATCTTTCTAAGAAACCACGAACCTCTCTTTTTCTTTCTCGGTTCAGGCACTTCCTTTTTTTCTTTTTTTTTCTTTTTTTTCTTTTTTTTTTTTTTTTTTTTTTTTTTGCAGGATCAACCTCGATTCCTCTCTGACAATGAACCCCACAGCTTACCGGATTGCACTCTGATAGTGCACTTATCTGAATTCAACCTCAGTTTGAATTGTCTCAACCAGTTCACTCTGCTTGGTCAGACCCACCAGATGCCCCCTCTTCTGTTTCGGGACTTTGCTATCATGTCATAGCATAGCATTCAACTTCATGATGAATCATATCATGAAACAAAGTCACTATGGCTCTCTGATAAGTAGCACCGGCGTTCCGCTTCTCTAGAGGACAATCTTCTCTCCATGGTAGCTTGTGCATAATGACATCAGTATCCGACCCTGGCATATCCTGACATGACCAGGTGAAGATACCCACATGCTCTCTCAATAGGGCTACCATTCTGCTCTCGACTTGCCTCTGAAGCGGCCCCAATTTTTTTCCTTCCTGACCTCGGCGGTGCTTGGAATAACAACCTCAACCCGCTCCTCGTGCGGCTGAATCACCTTCTCCTCTTGTTTTGACAACCTGGCTAATTCCAGCAGATCACAATCTTCTTCGCCTTCTTCTTCGGCATGATAGATCGGTTTGTCGAAGTCATATGAGGTGTAACCAAATTGTTGTCAATGAGATCCGGAGAATTATTTTTGAATTCGGAACGAGACAAATCAAAAAAAGAAAAATGAAAATATTGCCATTTTTATTTGTTTTTTTAAACTGTAAAAATAAATGAAAAACAGGGAACACCGCTTTTTGACTGAAAAACATCCATTTATTAATGATGCAGAAATGTTTGCAAATTATGAACATGAGGTGGCCCTTACAATGAACCATTACGTGCCGGGCAACACGTACGGCTTTCATGCAAATAAAACTGACAACAAGAAATATTACTCTTCCGGATGAGTGACAATGCTGATCTTTCTAGGCCTTCCAGTTCCCTGGTACGCACGATTTTATCCACGATTCCAGTTCGCGGTCGCTGTCACTCTCTTCACCCACTGTATAGGCGTGATCTGAATCTAGCATTCCAGCACTGACAAAGGTGAACGACGGACGACGTCCTCTGTTCTGCTCAGACGAGTCTTGACCTGGATGATAATCAATCCCAAACATATCCGCCTTTACCACAATGCCTATGATCTGTCCCCAGCCTGGGATCCCTCCATTTCTCACCACTTCCACTGCCTGCTTGTAAGAAGAAACGGACGGCTTTTTCTCTTTCTCAACACCAATGGCATTTTCCACCTTGATGGCTCCAGCTACCAGACTGGGTGTTTCAAATTTTCCACCGTCCATTTCCACCCCTTTCATTTTCTTGGTCATATCCCCCATCAGTACACCCCTCTCGGCGGCGACGGCCGCACAACAAGTATCAACACTAGGGAAAGCTCCATTTTTCATCAGAGGTCTCTGAACCACAGACATCAGAGCCTTTAGCTGATCCCCATTCGTTTCATCTATTTTCCCCTTGTCTTTGGACATCACATTCACCCCCATAGGGCCATGCATCGGCATAGGGTTAGCATTAACATCCGACATCAGCGCAAAATTGATGGCTTTAGAATCCACCAAATCTTGGACCACATGCTTAAAAGCTTTGCAATCCTCAATGTGATGTCCGGGTGCCCCTGCATGGAACTCGCACCTGACATTCTCATCGTAACTGGCAGGCCTCTGATCAGGTTTCAACAGAGTCAACATCCTTGGCCGCACCAATCCAACATCCTTCAACCTTTTAAACAAAGAGGCGTAAGTCATGGGCGGCTGATTGAAATGACGGTCTGCCGACCTTCTTCTCACTTGGCCCCCAGCTCTTTGTGTCCTCTGTCGAGGTGACTGTTGTCACTGTGGTGCAGGTGAATCACCAACAGGGATGGTTACAGTGGCATCATACGGGTGGTAACGATCCTTACCGCATTCTCTTTTAGTCTGCGCACCACCTGATTCAACCTTCTTCTTGGACTGACTATCGTCAAGGGATTTCTTCACTACGAATGACGGAGCTTTCCCCTGAACTTTCTCCTTGATCATCCAACCCTCAATCCTTTCCAATCTCTCAGCCATGGCTTTCTGCCCCAGGGCAAGCCCTTGCACAACACTGAACAAATCCCTCACCATCTCTTTCAGTTCGCGGATGTCGGCGTTGGGAGGATCCATCAGTTCGGATTATTGCGCCTGGTGAAGTATATGTGAGGTCGGGTTGAGTATAAAGGTATGACTCTGCGAGCACGAGCAATGATTCCTGAAACAATCAAGCGCGTTAGCAACATATACCTGCAAAACAAAACACAGTTAATATGCATGAATGCAACGTCTATCCATATGAAGGACATTTTGTCTCTTGATCCTGGCTTCATTGAGACAAATAATAATCCGGCAGCAAAATTCTTATATTCAGCATTTGATTTCATCGTGCAGATCGGAGATATGATTTAGCATGATACCCCCAACCATGTGTGTGCTTGTGTGAGTGCATACGGTAAAGCAAATAAAGCTTGAAGATCAATCACTGAATGACAAATAACCATCTCATAACCAAAAGTGCACAAACAGTGCCATAGTCATACATCAAATCAGATAAAATTCAAATACAAAACCTCCAGAATCAATAAGGAAATACAAGCAAATGAATTCCGTCAACAGGCCTGACGGTAATCCACACAAATGAAAGGCTATCCTGATGAAGGTCCCCCAGACGGCCCTACATCATCAACCATTCTAGCAAACTCTACAGCGAACCTGAGCTCAGTATTCTCCTGCTGTAATCTTCCCACTTCCTTCTGATGAATCTTCATCTGCCTGAAGTAGTGGTCTCTCTCAGCCCTGTAGTGATCTCTCTCGGCGATGATCTTCACATTCTCTGCTTCCTTAACCTTCAGCTTGGCTTCCCACTCAGCAATGAGAACTCGGACTCTGTCATCCCTCTGATCTTTCACGAGAATCTGCCTCCTCTTCTCATCTTCAATGAACTTTGAAGCTCTAGCCAATCTCTCTTTGGTGATGTCATGCTCTCTGGTAGATGATGCTAAGGCTTGGCTGACCCTCCCATAGTAGGCAGTATCCATCTCAAAGCGCTTTTCTTCCATGACATGTCGCTTGTCTTGATCTTCCATCTTCACTTTGATCTCCTGGTTGGCTATCTGAAACCGAGCAACAGTCATCTCCAATTCCGCTTTCTCCGCAAGCAACTGATCTCTGGCCCTCTTCATCTCGAGGAATTCTTCCATACTGACAGAAGAACTTGGACCCTCGATCATCGAACACCAAGAATCACCTCCCGGAAATGGTAGATGTGTGATCTCAAGCCTCTTCCGCAACCAATCCTCAAATAATGGAAAATACCGACAGTTAACTTTGCCAAACGGAACCTTTCCCTTTCTCTGAATGTTACGCCATGACCCAGACACTTGCGTCAATTTGGCCTGATCGCCCTCAGCTGAGAAGTAAAAGGACTCCTGAATCTCTCGCTCGAGAGGAGGAACTTCCATGGCAAATCCCATCTGTCTCCTAAGAAGTGTCGGGTTGTAATTAATG
Source organism: Lathyrus oleraceus (assembly GCF_024323335.1). Classification (NCBI taxonomy): domain Eukaryota; kingdom Viridiplantae; phylum Streptophyta; class Magnoliopsida; order Fabales; family Fabaceae; genus Lathyrus; species Lathyrus oleraceus. The sequence continues at coordinate 329,689,181 of NC_066582.1, read as the reverse complement.
CAACCCTGAACTCCTATGAGAGGCACATTGGGAAATCTCCCACAGCTATATATGAAATCCCGTCCAGCCATACCGTTATGAGTCCATGCTATATCGTCAGCCCGCAAACCCATCAATCTGAATGACCACTTGACAGTGGGATCAATACGAGCAAAAGCACCCCGAGAAGGCAAATACCCCATAAACCACCTGAATAGCAACTGAGCACAGCACCGGATCAAACCCCCACGCCGCTTCTCGTTCCTGTTATGAACCGAGTAGTAGACATCTCCGATCAGAGTAGGAATAGGGTTTCTCTGCATGAATAACCTGATAGCATTATGGTCCACAAAGCTCTTCTGATTAGGAAACAGAATAATCCCATAAATGCTTACAGCAATCACCGTACAAACCGTCTTCCAATTACCCATCGCAGCATGTTCCTTGGCATTAGCTTCCAAGAAACTCAAATGAAAACCAGGTAATTTTCCTTTCTCTTTCAAACCCTCCTTGACCATTTCCGGACTCAAATAAAGAGCACGTGAAATTCCAAGGACATCTGGCTCCGCCCTAGTGACATGGAAAGGAATCTGATCTCGGATCTGCATACCCAGGATGCTAGCATAGTCCTCCATCAGAGGTCCCAACAGATAGTCTGGAAATACGAAACATCTCAGCCCCGGATCATAGAACTGAAGAAGAGTATTAATGGCGCTTCTGTCACTATCGGTGAGTCTGAAAACCATCTTCAGGATACTACCGTATGACTCTCTGAACATCCCCACATGGTCGGGTGTAATCAATGCTATCATCTCTTTCAACTCGTCAATCTCTGGGTTGAAGAAACTGTAGGCAACATTGTCTTTCAAACCGGTCCTCATATCTGAGCAGAAAGTCTCTCAACCAGGATCTCGATCAAAAGTGTCCCTGCATATGGGTAAACATGTGTTAGATGCAGGTAAATGCAAAATGTAATGATGCTGATGAATGAATGCAATGCGTTGCCATCCTCCAAGCCATCTGATCCTCTGCACTGAAACCTGGTTTCTGAACTGATCATAACCATCTGAGGGAACAAGTAACCACAAACCGACCCACGGGTTCCGAAATAAACGGAAGAAAGATACATCATCATCATCATCAAACCATCTCTGAACTGATACCCACAACCATCTGAAACGGCCCGGGGAATCCTGAAATAAACGGATCCCCACCGATAAATCACGGACAGCACTCCGGCGTCACGGCAATAAATGACCATAAATCCGACTTATAAATATGACTCTGATCAACTGAACCATTAGTCATCATCTGAGTCACCATCTGAACATGCATCTGAAAGAATCACCCTCCCCTCACAGGTAAATTCTAATCAGGTCACCCTAAGGCGGATAATAGTCTCGACAATCGGGCGGAGATACTCAATGGGTTTGCCCTTTCGGGTGTGCCATTGTAGCTCTCCTGAGATCATCTAAACCAAAGATCCGGGAAATGATCGGTCACCAGAGTCAACAGCTCAGATGAAGTAACTCAACCAAAGTGAAATATTCCACAATGGAAAGCACTACCAAATGAACCTAGTCCGGCTTGTGGTATGTCACGTTGCAACATCATACTGATATAGCAAATGAGGAACGTGAGACCACACTAATCCTAGGTGTACACTCGGGCCTGGGTTTTAGCCCCACTCAGAACACCCACCCCAAACAGAGGAACCACCTGCACAGAGGACGGCGATAATGATAGTATGATGCATGCAAATATTTATGCAAATATATACACTGGTTAGAATAATAAATGCAATAAATAAAACAAAACAAGCAACCTAAACTATCCTAGAACGCTAGGAAGGACTCGCTCGGGGAAGATGGACCAGCACAGGTCTACATCCGTATTCCCCAGCAGAGTCGCCAGCTGTCGCATCCGCGAAAAACAACCGGCGGGACTCAAATAAAAACACAACACAGAGCCGCCACTGTGCGTTATTTATCCCAAGATAGGGAAAGGAAACGCTCAGAGAAACCTGGAAAGGAAATGGTCTTGCGACCAAAGAGAACGGGTAAGGGAGTCGGTTACGCAAGGGGAAGGTATTAGCACCCCTCACGTCCGTCGTACTCGACGGGATCCACGTTCTAAGAAAAGAAAAGGTTGCTAAACATCACACACACACACAGGGAACACAGGTGGGGTTAAGAGAAGGGAGCTCGATAGGACATCGCATCCTATGCCTACATATCTCGTCTGGAACGAGAATCTGAGCCACTGTAGTTCGGCTCACGCACGCCAAACAAGCAAACAAACACACAGGCAAACTTGGAGCCTGAAGGCCAATCACTGGGCTTACATCAGCATCCGAACCAAAACGCGCACAAAACGACAAACGTGGAGCCCGACTGCCAATCACTGGACTTACGTCGGCATCCGAACCAAACACACAATCAGATAACAAGCAAACACAAACACAGGCAAACTGGGAGCCTGAATGCCAATCACTGGACTTACATCAGCATCCGAACCAAAACGCGCACAAAACGGCAAACATGGAGCCCGACCGCCAATCACTGGACTTACGTCGGCATCCGAACCAAAACACACGCCAGAAGATAACAAGTAAATACACACAAAAAAAAGGTGCCCGGAGAGACCTCGCACGGTCTCCTGCCTACATACCTCGTCTGGAACGAGGATCAGGGTGATGTAGTTCCCCTTCAAGGGAAAGAAAAACTAGCCAAAAACCAAGGGAAGACACACTACCAGGGAGCTGGACTCGAGCCTAGAGTTGTCATGCATCATTACCCTATGTTCAGGTTTCTACCTACTTGCACAACTGCAAGCTAATCCTATCCAGGAAGAAAGCAAGCATACAAGCATACAAGCAAACAGAGCAAACAAATATTCACAAAGCACACACTATAACCAGTCAAGTGAGGCTCAAACAATGGGTTTGACTGCCGAAGCAAGTCATCTGTACATGGGTAGTATTCGCTCTTAACCTTGCCATTACGAGGCTAAAGTGAAGCAGATGAAAAGGTGAGTGAAGATTAGACTTCACAGCTCTTATCCCTGACCAGGGAGAGCTTCAGACAAAGGAGCGTGGGTCCAGAATGGAGGGACCCTTCTACGCTCAAAGACTCTGACTCGATTGTGCAACAGCACAAGATCTTGGGTTTGTGTCCCAATGCATCAACACACAACCGTGTGAGCAGAGGGACGACTCACAGAATAGTGGGGGATAGATTGCATATCCCTTTGATCCACCAATTGCCTCATAGAGGTCTTTACCTGCTTGGCACAAATGTAAACAACCACAAACATCGCCTCTTAAGGAGGACTTCAGACAGTTGCCTGGCCAAGTAACAGGCCAGGTCTTCCAGACTACATGAAGAATAGAAGTCCTACCTCAAGTGGTTTAAAAACCAAGCAGCAGCAAGCAAGTTCTTAAAGAACTGTAAGCAACTAAATGTACCTGAAATCAATCAAGTATCATCAGTACTCAGCCAAACAAACAGTAAACAGCAAATGTTAATCAGTTAATCTATACAAACAAACAACAAGTTAAGGCACACAAATGCAAGCTACAAGCTCAAGCTCAAGCTTCACAACCTACAAAACAAAGTCATGTTAGTTTTCAACATCAAACAATCTCAATTTAATTGACTTGAAGCATTCTCCTTAAGCTTTATGCATTTCATCCTGAAAAGTCAAACCAAATGTGAGAAACTAGACCACTAGGCCAAGCCTAGGGTCCACAAGGGAGAAAAAATCGTAAACAGCAAGCAATTCTTAACCAAAACTAAATTAATGCAAATAGAAAGCAAATGCAATTGATCCCATACTCATACCATTCACCATATTCATTTCATGCACAATTTGGTACAAACTAGATCAAATACAACACCAAAAGTCCAAACAGAATAACTTCAATAAAAAGCATACCAAAACAATTCCAAAAACCCTCAAATAATTCACACCTAAACAGGACGTATTCAAGGTATAGCATGTCAATTTTCAGCTCAATTGGACAAAAGGAACTAGGCCAATGAAAATCAAGAAATCCAGACACAATTATTCAAGCCAATTCCTAGCACCAACACATGCATTCACTTCAAAAATTCATAAAACAGTGACAACATATTAGAAATGAATGGGACCAAAACAGGGATGTCCGAAAATGTGTCTACAACCAGCATACCAAATTTCACATTCATCCAAAACCATATGAGATTTTCACAAAAGATATACCAACATGTATCACACAATGTTGCACAATGAACCAACAGAGAAGAAAAATATCAATCAAATGGAAAATGCCATAGAAAAATCCAGAACAATTCACATGTTATCTCAACACATCAATAATCATCCATGCAAAATTTCAATCCATTCCAACAATCATAGGCCAGGCAAAAGAATTCATGAAGTTGACCTAGCTAGGTGTGACACAAATTGTCACACCTAGATTCAAAAAAACATATCTCACTCCTCAGGTATCCAAAAATCACAAACTTTATATGTAAATCACCATCAACATGTGTAGAATGAGCTCAAAAAATTTCAGGAATTTCTTTTAATGTATGAGCATTTCACATTGAAAATGGTAAAACATGCAAAAAATGCACACAAGTCAAAGATCCCTAGGCCAGGTCAACATTTCTCCATGCACAACTTATGGTACCATGCCTATAAAAAACTAGAGAGAATTTGGGATCTATCAAAAAAAATCTCACTATTTTTGGATTAGTCATTAATTTTTTATGAATTTTTAAAGTTTGGTTAAATAATGAAATAATTATTTAAATGTGTTAATTTAATTAAATGAATTGTTAAACTTCAGTGGCATTATTGTAAATCTCGCTCAGATGCTCAAATTCATTAATGCGGTGTCGTGCTGTGATTGGCCAGATTTTGGCGCTAAACAACCAAATGGATCAAATAAAGGCATTGCTCATCATTTTCGTTCAAAAATTTTCCAGCAACCTCAAGAACACGTGAAGAACAAATTTTAACCAAAATTCACAAGCCTATAACCATTGGAAAGGTCTAAACGCCAGGATTCCAAATATGTAAATGATTCATCCTAATTCTCACTATATCTCTTGAATCGATTGAATTAGGTTTTAACATCAACTCTTCAAATCGAAATATCTCTCTCTACAATTAATCATAATCAAAACTAAACACATCACGACGATCTACATGCAACGATCTTTCAAACGCACATCACAATTAAAGCAACGGTGAGTTTCGAATTCTAACCTTGTTGTGATGGCAGAAGTTGTTACGCACGTTCCAGCTTCGGTTCGAGTGAAACAGGTGAAGATCAACGTCCAGGAAGGCGGTCGGAACAGTTGTGGTAGCTCAGCAATGCCTCAATTGCAAAAAATCACCAAACTCCATGAATGCACATGCCTTGGACAATCACGAATGGGAGGTTCTTTTGCACGATTTCCTGAAAACAGTCCAAGAGGAAGATGATTGGAGGAAGAAGCAAAAAGAATTTGGTGATTTGGTGAAGAATTGGAAGAGTTTGGATGAATTTTGCTCTTGAATGTTCTTGAGAAATTTGGAGAATTGGAGGGAAAAACAGTTGCAATTTCTTGTGAAATGTGATTCTGATCAAGAGTTAGTTACAATTAGGATTATATACTTCCATTTAATCCAGCTCTTAATCATCAATTAGCCAAAACACATGTAATTAGCAAAATGTGATTTTACTAAGCAAGGGCAAATATGTCTTTTCACTTAAGGCTCTGTGACAGCTGTATGACAGCTCACACACTCTCAAAATGCCATGTGTAATGAGTTGGCATTGGTCTCATGGTCATTGGTTGTGTATTTCTCATTTTCCACATGCTATGGCACTTTATGCATTTTCAAGTACACTTCAAAAATGACTTTGTTGAAATATTGCACCTTGGATGTTTATGACCATTCAAACAATTTCTAATTTGCATTAGTGAGGTGTTGCAAAAATCCCCATGCCAAAATTCTCATTATTTCTCAACTTGGACCATTTTGGCCTTGGATCTTTAACTGTACACTTGAAAATTGACTTTTTGCATTGACCATTTTTGATGAATTCCAATTATGCACCATGAAAGTACATGTCAAATGGAGTTTGCACATAAAAAGATCACTCAATTTGGACACTCCATGTGGAAGTTATGCCCCTCTGATTATGGGTCATTTTTGAAATTGAATGGACCATAACTTGCCAACCATACATGGGAATTTCAAGTTCTTGGACTTTTTGGAAAGGTGAGACCAAGATCTACAACTTTCATGTTTAACAAATTTTCATTTGAAGCTTCCTTGGACATGTAATTTTGAGGTCAAAAACTTTCCATTTTTGGAAACTTCCATTACAAGTCACTTTCTATTTTTGGCAATCTTTGTTCTGACTTGATTTTCTCCATTCTTGAGCTTTGAAATGTCAAATAACACTTGTTCCAACATGAATGAAGTGTATCCAACTCTCTCCCACCTCCAAATCCATAAAATCAAGCACAGTTGACCACAGTTGACTTTTTCATTTGATAGATGAATCTGGCAATGCATTGATCAATCTAAGCCCCAATTCTCTGATGAAATGGCTCAAGGGTGAAACCCTAGCCTCAATATGCTCAATAAAATCATGGAATGATCCTCATAGCCATCATAGACCCCATCTCCTTGCTATGCCTTGATTGGCCCAATGCACCTGATTAGGGTTGACCAGTGGTCAAAACCCTAATCTCAAGGAACATGCTTCAAACACTTGATGATGACAAACCAGGATAATGATGATGAATCATTTCAAACAAGATGAAGACCAATCTCCTTGAGAATCACAAAACCCTAATTTGGACCTCCACATCCTCAGATGATTAATGACCAGTCCAATGAAACCCTAGCTTGCACATAACCTCTTCATCTGCTCAAGACTTGTGAGGATGACTTGCACAATGTAACCACATGATATGCAACATGCAATGCCTAATGACCTAAAAACGATATGTAATATGTTATGCTAGTCCCAAGAGAGGAGGGCAAATTTTGAGGTGTTACATCAGGTAGTAAATATCATATTCTTTCTTTCCAGTTTCGTCTTGCTGACCAAGAACACAACCCATACTTTCCTCAAGCACAGTCAGATACATGATCAACGGTCTTCCTTCTACAGGTGGAGACATAATCGGAAGCTCAAGCAGATACTCTTTGATACTGTCAAAAGCTTTCTGGCAGTCTTCGGTCCAATCACAAGACTGATCATTCCGAAGAAGCTTGAATATAGACGCACATGTGGCAGTCATGTGCAAAATGAATCTAGAGATATAATTCAAACGGCCGAGAAAATCTCTGACTTGCTTCTCAGTTTTGGGCGCAGGCATCTCTTGTATTGCTTTGACCTTGGCGGGATCAACTTCAGTACCCTTCTCGCTGACGATAAAGTCCAATAACTTACCAAAACGAACACCAAAAGTACATTTATTGGGATTCAATCGGAGTTTCTACTTCCTTAAACGCTGGAATAGCTTCAACAAATGCTCAACATGCTATTCCTCATCACTAGATTTAGAAATCATATCATCAACATAAACTTCGATATCTTTATGCATCATATCATGAAAAAGAGTGGTCATTGCTCTTTGGTAAGTTGCACCATCATTCTTTAGACCGAAAGGCATCACTCTGTAATAGAATGTTCCCTAGTCTGTAATGAATGTGATCTTCTCCATATCCTCGAGTGCCATTTTAATCTGATTATAACCGGAAAATCTGTCCATAAACGAAAAGACTTTGAATTTAGCTGTACTATCTACCAACTTATCAATGTGTGGAAGAGGGAAATCATCTTTCGGACTAGCTTTGTTCAAATCTCTATAATCAACTCACATGCGGACCTTTCCGTCCTTCTTCGGAACAGGCAAAATATTGGTCACCCATTGCGGATACTCAACGGTAACAAGAAAACCGGTCTCAATCTGCTTTTGCACTTCTTCTTTGATTTTACCGCCATATCAGGATGAGTCCTCCTCAACTTCTACTTAACTAGCAGGCACTCTGGCTTCAATGGCAATTTATGTACCACGATCTCGGAATCCAAACCAAGCATGTCTTGATAGGACCAAGCAAACACATCTGAATACTCTCGAAGAAGATCAATTAACCCCTTCTTAACCTCTGGACACAGTTGCGACCCAATCATGACTTCCTTCACATCATCTTCGGAACCCAAGTGGACTAACTCAATCTTCTCTTTGAACGGCTGAATGGCTTTTTCCTCGTGCTCAAGTAGACGAGAAAAGTCATTAGACATTTCTTCATCACTTGCTTCCTCAGCCTCAAACACAGGGAATTCAAAGTTTGAAGAAGGAGTAGGATCATTGTATTCAATGGGTTTAGAAACCAACCTGCATAATGATTTGATATTTTGATTTTAGAGAAGTGAATTGTGACCAAATATTATGTTGATGGATAATTATTATTTATTTATATTTTTTGTGATTACCATTTTCAGAAAAGAAAAAAGTAAAAATAAAACATCATAGATGTGGATGAATAAAGTTGTATTTTATTAATGATCAAATTGAAAGATGCCTGAAAATGTTCACTTCTCCCTTAGGCATAGGAAAAGGATTTTCAAAAATAATAAACACAATTACTTAGAGCGATGAACAATAATAGGAACATTGACAGCGATCCAATTGTTGCAAGCTTTTCCATGCATCACAAAATTGGTGCAGTCTTCATCTTCATCATCCTCAATCACTACAATTGAGTGTTGTTCATTACCATGGGTGAACCCTCCGCTACGGAAACAAGGGTGCACATCTTCAACTTTGATCACAGGACACCATCCCACTCTTCACTATCTTCTGGACATCGTATTTCAACGGGTAGCAATTCTCGATATCATGACCAGGAGCCCCTTGATGAAAGGCACAACGGATTTCGGGCTTATACCACCATGGAAGTGGTTCTGGAATTTGTGGCAGGTTTCTTGGTTGGAGAAGGTTCTTGAGAACCAAAGATGGATATAACTCAACATAGGTCATAGGAATAAGGTCAAAAGAGACCTTCTTCCTCTCAAAGTTCTGTTGTTGTTGATTATTGTTGGTGTTGGTGTTGTAGTTGTTTGTTCTTTATTATGGATGTTGTTAACGTTGTTGTTGAACTAGTATTGATTGATTATTCGAAAATACTGGAATAACGGATGATACTTGATGATGATGCTGACGTGGTTGCAGATTTCTTCTGACATGAGGCCTCCTCTGCCTCCCTGCTGACACTGCATTGGTTTCACCTTCCTTCTTCCTAGCGAAAATGTTAACATACTTCTTGCTCGAAGATACCTCTTCCTTAGACAAACGTCCCTCACCGACACACTCGTCTAATCTCATCCCCATATTTACCATTTCAGTAAAATCATTGTGGGGCACTAGCAATCATTCGTTCGTAATAAAACGAACTCAGGGTCTTAAGGAAAATCTTGGTCATTTCTTTTTCTTCTAATGGAGGGTTCGTCTGAGCAGAAAGATCTCTCCACCTATGGGCGTACTCTTTAAATGTCTCTTTGTCCTTATGAGACATAGACCTCAGTTGGTCTCTATCAGGCGCCATATCAATGTTATATTTGTACTGTTTCACAAAGGCTTCACCGAAATCATTGAACGCACGAACACTTGCACTATCCAATCCCATGTACAACCTCAGAGCGACACCAGTCAGACTGTCTTGAAAGTAGTGAATCAATAACTGATCATTATCAGTTTGCATCGACATTTTCCTGGCATACATGACAAGATGGCTAAGCGATCATGTATTTCCCTTATATATGTCAAAGTCAGAACTTTGAGCTTCATCGGGATCTTGACATTTGGCACTAAGCAAAGTTCCGCAAGACTCTTATCGAATAAATCTTTTCCCCTCAAGGTTTTCAACTCATTTCCCAGCTCAAGGAATTGGTCTTTCATCTCATCCATCATCTCATAAACATCCGGACCCTCAGACGGCTTGGAATGGTAGATGGTGTCCTCAACATGAGGCAGAGTGTGAACAACTGGAGGCGACACAGACATGACCGGGCTAGATGCCGACATGGAAGCAAATGTAGGCGCAAAACCTTTGGGTACAAAGTTCGGAGGCATTCCCCACGAGAATCTAGCAGGCATAGTTGGAGCAAACTGAGTGGCAGGTAGAGTTAAGGTAGCAACCTCTGAGATGAGAGTCCTCTGAGGAGGAGGAGTTGTAGGCGTTGGAGAAGATTGACTATGAGCAGCTAGAACAGACTACATCATGGTAGTCAAGCGAGCAATCTCGTCCTTAAACTCTCGATTCTCTTGTTCCTAGTATTCCATGTTTCTCGAATGATTGGCGTGAGTATTGTATCGATGAGTCAGCTTGGTTGAAGCACAAAAGAATAAACAAAAAGACATTTGGCGGAAAAAAAACCTGTTTATGCAAATGACGCATGAAATGCAATGCTTTGATTGTTTTTATTTTTAAGGAACATACTATTTTATTTGAAAATAATAACAATTGTAACAATTTGATTGACCATAAAAATCTCTTTTATTCATATAATTTGGAAGCATTACACTGAGTACAATTTCAGAAACCAAAATACAAATACAAGAGAAAAGGAGACTAATCATCCTAAGGATCCCCTAACAACAGTGTCAGATGATCTGGTTGCAGGTGCGTACTTCCTTCGGATGCGTCGGATCTCGAACTCAAAAGAAGTCTTCATCTGAGCTTTCTCAAGGACAAGCTAATCTACAATCTTCTTCCAAGAAACAGACGGTTGAGGCGTACTGGAGGAATATGGACCCTCTAGCTCTCTCTGTCTTTTCACTACTCGGTCTTCAAGAAGTTCAATAAGTGCATCTTTGTCTTTAGACTCAAGCTGCAACTCCTCATGCTTTCTGCTCAAAGCATGCAACCGCTCTTCCCACTATCCTTCTCTTGCTTCATCTTGGCGAGTGCGTCTTCCAACTCCTCTACATCTTGGTTAGGGAGAGTTGATGGCTCAACCACAACCATAGACATAGGTCTCTCACAATCATAAGGCATCTTCAATGCTAAATCTCTCTTCTTCACCCAAAGAGTGTAAGCTTCCAAAGCTACACAGTTGCGTGGACCAATTTCGGATATTCCTTTCCTATGCATATTATGCCAAGCGTGAATCATCTTCTACTTCAAAAGTTGGGGATCTTTACCCTCTTGGTAGAAAAGACCTTCTAACTGAGTGTTATTAGGTTTGTCTCTCAAGGGGAACCCAAGTTGATGATGAGCCAAAGTAGGGTTGTAGTTAATTCCTCCTTGTATACCAATGAGAGGGACATTAGTGAGTTCACCACAACTATCAATAATCTCCAAGCTACCCAATAAAGAATCATACCAAACTATATTATCATTAGTGAGAGACATAAGTCTCTGAGACCACCGTGTCGCAACCTGAAAAGGGAATGCGAAAAAGAGACAACCGCCGAAAAAAGAAAAGACAGAAGAGTCACCACCGTGCGTTATTTATCCCAAAGGAGGGAAAGGGAACGCTCGAAGTAAACCTGGAAAAAGGAATGGAAAAGACAAGGCCTCGCAACCAAATCTTGGGTTCGAGAGTCGATCATGCGAAGGGAAGGTATTAGCAGACCTACACATCCGTAGTACTCTACGGGATCCACTCTTGTTGTTCTTGTCTAAAGGGGGTGGGTTTATCTAATGTACTATTTACTAAAAGAGGGGTCAAAAGAAAATGACTCGCACGGATATCGCATCCACTGCATACGTATCTCATCTGAATATGAGAAACAAAGTCTTCGTAGCTCGGATACCTATGGGTTAAAGAGGAGTGTGCTTGCTAAGACATCGCGTCTTATGCCTACGTATCTCATCTGGAATGAGAATCAGAGAAAACCGTAGTTCCGCACCCTACGGGTAAAGGGTTATGTTTTTGGGCGAACGACGTTACTACGCAATCTACCGGATGCTCGACCTTTGAAGACTTACTCACCTGTAGTAGAAGGAGTTAACGTGTTCTTAGGAGAAGAAAAATCAATGAGTCTGTTTGTGTTTTAGGGATGCTCATGCAAAAAGGAAGTCCTAGACGAAGGAACAGTGCTACCTTAATTGACATGCAAACGAGAGACTATCCGAAGCCTAGAAATCCTATGGGGAGACGATCACACCATACAAAACAAACATGCATAAAGTAAACACACCAACAAAGGGGCTCAAACATACATGGGTAGGGCTTTAGTCAAGAGGGGTCATATCAACCTCGACAAACAAGCCATGGAAGGGTAATCAAATGGGCTCTTAACCACTGACACTGAACGTCAGGGTGAGCAGATCAAAAGGGTAATGAGGATAAGACCTCATAGCTCTTAACCCTAGACAGGGTGAGCTCATGACAAGGCATGAGGGTTCAAAAAGGTGGAACCCTCTCCACTGACCGACCGGACAAAAGATCTTGGGCTTTTGTTCTGGAGTATCGACACGTAGTGTGATCTTGAAGAATGACGCACTGAATAATGGGGGATTGACTACTAATCCCTTTTATCCGCCAATTGCCTCTTCATGGAGGTCTTTAGCACTGGTGCCTCTTCTGGGAGATCTTCGGGCACAAAAGTAAACACACAAAAATAGTGCCTCCTATCGAGGTCTTCGAGCTAAGAAAGCGGTAAAAATGCGGGAAAAATAAAGGGATCAAGAGGTCTACGGTACGGATAAAGATCCGAAGTAACAGCAATTAAAGGAATAAGAAACCCGAAGATCTCTCAAGCTAGCACCATCAAAAAAAGCGAGTCAGTACAGGTAATCGGAATAAACCTCCAGGTGGTGTCCCACAAATAAAGTGGAATACCAAGCAAGCCATCTCTTCTAAAGTCATGTGAGCCCTCACAAAAACTCAACAAACAGGTTAGAGTAACAGGATAGAATCAGGAGAAAACAATGCCATGATGAACACAAAACAAATTAGAGCAAACAGAAAAAAAACAACTGTTGTCGCGATCGCTGCTGCTTCGCTTAGCGAAAGCTTAGCGAAGCTTCGCTGCATGCTCGTCTAGAGAGGTGCTAGCAAGCGCCTGCGGGTTTTGGGTTCTTCATGGATAACAGTACGATCTCAGAAACCCCAAACCCCGTGGTCTCCATTTCAGAAATTAAGTGATTAAACATTCAAAGTATTGTTTTATACATTCATGCATATCTAAACCCGTGGGAAAAACCTAACGATACCTCATATATTCAGAGAATTCAAATTGAAAGCATAGATTAATGGGAATAAGGGCAAACCTGATTAGAGAGATCGATTAAAATCGAATGGCACGGCTGGGTTTGCAAAGCAAGGTTAGGGTTTTCGTGAGATGGGGTGAAAAAGTGTGTGAGTCAGAGTGAACTTTTCAGAGCTGTCTGGAGGCTGCTCTGAATTCTGTTAGCTTTTCTCTTCTGCTAGGGTAAAATAGGAATCGAATTGGGTTTGGCTAAATGGAATTCTGAATTTATAACCTGATTTTCGTGGCTTGGTGGGCTCAAATGAGGGAAACTCAAGCCCATGACTTTCTGTTATTTTTCTCAAAACGCGTGGGGTTCTCCTAGCGAAGGATCTGCTCGCTTAGCGAGCATGACAATTCAGATTCGCTAGGCGAACCATTCTGCTCGCCTAGCGAGCATGACAACTCAGGAACAAATTTTTGCTCCTTCAAGATTAGCGTTCTGAATGATGAATATACCCCATTTGAACCTGTTGGAGGCAACTCAAGTCTTTCCCTTTTGTTGACTGATCACCCGGATAGAACCCACAAAGAGTCTTGGATGATGTTCAAGCTTCTTGGATCTGATTCTGATTGACATGATGAAATGCAATATGAAATGTTAAATGACCTAAAAATGAAAGCATGAATGAGGAGGGCAAATTTTGGGGTGTTACAGCTGCCCCTATTCAATCATCAGCTAACCCGAGCAGGATGAAAGCGACCTGCTTATCATACAAACAGGGTGAGCTGTGATTGAATACCAAAGACAGACCGAAAATTTGCGCTCTGAGAACACCACAAAAATGCTGAAATACACCGCGCTGTTTATTTTTCTTCCGATCCTCTGGCTGAATCTGAATCAGTCTTCTGAGTTAATCTGGAGTTTCGATCCTCTAGCTGAATCTATACTCAACTTAGTCCTCTGGTTGGATATTAATTTTGATCCTCGGGCTGGATACGACTTTGATCCTTGGGCTGGATACGACTTTGTCTTCTGGCTAGACATGACTTCAATCTTCTGGCTAGATCTGACTTCGATCTTCTGGCTAGATCTTCTTTGTTTTGATTCTCTGGCTGAATCTATTCTCTTTGATTCTCTGGCTGAATCTATTCTCTTTGATTCTCTGGCTGAATCTATTTTCGGTCTTCGGGCTAGACCTGACTTCGATCTTCTGGCCAGATCTACTTTGATCTTCTGGCTAGATCTTCTTTGTCTCGATTCTCTAGCTGAATCTATTCTCTTTGATTCTCTGGCTGAATCTATTTTCGATCTTCGGGCTAGACCTGACTTCAATCTTCTGGCTAGATCTACTTCGATCTTCTGGCTAGATCTTCTTTGTCTCGATTCTCTGGCTGAATCTATTCTCTTTGATTCTCTGGCTGAATCTATTTTCGATCTTCGGGCTAGACCTGACTTCAATCTTTTGGCTAGATCTAGGTTGTTTTGATGATAAATTCCCATCATCAGGATCTCGCATCTAAGGCATGCGCTGGTTGACACTCTTTCGAAATCTACGCCCAATCTTCATGTTATATATGCAGCTTCGAGAGTATTCCACTTTTTGGGCTTCGTACATATTCTTCAGGCTAGAACATGTTGTAACGACCCTTCAATTAGACTTTGTTTTTAAATTGCGATCCGCGGGCCGGATCCCCTTGTAGGTTGATTTTCTGTTGATCTGTCAATCTATCCCTCTGGCTGGCTTGCTGGGGAAATAACGCTTGTAGGCGACTCTCTGGAGGAATCTTCAAATTGAACCTTAGGCTGGCTCATTGGAAAACGATTCTCAGGTTGAATCTTCGAAATGTCCCTCCTGCTGGATCACACACACTTGATCCTTTGGCTGAATCTCGTGACTTTGGTTGTAAAGTAATTCTTCAGTCTATTTTAAAGAACCCGTTTATCAGCTCATGTGTATGCTTGATATGCATGCAAATGCAAATGTTATGCATGGTGCAAAAAGAAATCTGCTTGGGGAAGCAAACTCCGGTAGGGAACGGATCGTTGCATCAATCCTTGAATGCTCTGTGAGGAATGATCCGTCTGCCGGGACCGGGGAGCCACCGAAAATAAATCGGCCCGCCTTTTTTTTGAAAAGTTGACCTTGCTGGGTGTATGAACTATGGGAACTTTGTTTGACGAGGCTCTGTGAGGAGAGTCTGTGGGGAAATCACTTCCTGGAGAAATGTCGTAGGAATCGACCTTTGCTGGGGATATGAACTTGCTGATCGTCCTCAGGCTGAGGATCGAAACAAATCTGTTAAAAATAATCTGCTGGGGAATGGGATGAACACTGGGGACACCACCCTCTTGTCTGTTGGGGATGCAACTACTCTGCTGTTGCTGGGGATACAAGGTGCAACTCTACTGGGGGACATGCTCTGCTAAGGAGAGACTTTGTCAATCGCTTGGGGATGAGGATTCATGACTTGGCATCCGGTTCCTGTGACCTGCAATCACACACGTATGTCCTGGGGGAATTACTCGGTTTGAATTCACCGTCCGGGATTAAGCACATTCAAAGCAATTTTAAATGTTTTCCTGTGCAAATCATCTGCAAAAGCCATCATTATGTTCAGATCCAATATGTTTAATCAAGAATTCAGACATCTTTTGCAAACAAACTGATAAATGAAAAATAAGGAGGCTTTTTAACTGAATTATTTGACTTTTATAGGTTGAAAAATTTGTACCAGGAATAGGCGATTACATCAGGAAGCTGATCCCTGAAAAGAGGCGATCGCTATAAATTGAACAAAAGAAAACTATCCTAATGGCAATGTGGATACGGGGTCCCACTGAGTTTCGACTCTGCTATGGCTCGTATGACCTCAAGACGCTCTGCTCATCTCGCTTTCTGAAGTGGATGATTAGTCGATCTTTAACCTTTGAAGATTGTCGGATTGAATGAAACGGTGATATAACACGGATGAACTTACATCGCAGTCATTCGCTTATTCCCTCTTTTGCGTGGACCGCCCTTTTGGGTTTTCAATCCACCGGGATACCCTTTTTTGCCTGAGCCGCCCTATCGGGTTTTCGACTCACCGGGTGTACATTATTTTTTTTTTGGATGCCCCTTTTTGCCTGGACTCTTTTTCTTTTGTCCAGCGGGTCAATTATGCGAAGTATTTTTTAACTGCGCCTGAGTTAACAGGGGATGGGAAGTCTTCGCCATCCATGGTTGTTAGCATCAAAGGTCCGCCAGAGAAAACCCTTTTAACTACGTATGAACCCTCATAGTTCGGTGTCCATTTTCCCCTGTGATCTGTGTTGGGAGAAAGAATTCTTTTGAATACCAATTCACCGACTTGATACTCCCGAGGGTGCACTTTCTGATCAAATGCTCTCTTCATTCATCTCTGATATAGTTGGCCATGGCATATGGCTGCTAGTCTCTTTTCCTCAACTAGGCTCAGCTGATTGTATCGAGAACGGACCCATTCTGCTTCGTCCAGCTTAACATCCATCAGGACCCGCAAAGAAGGAATTTCGACTTTAATCGGAAGAACCGCTTCCATGCCATATACAAGCTGATAAGGTGTTGCCCCGGTGGATGTTCTAATTGAAGTTCGATACCCATGTAATGCAAACGGTAACATCTTATGCCAGTCGTTGTATGTTACCACCATCTTTTGCACAATCTTCTTAATATTCTTGTTAGCTGCCTCAACAACGCCATTCATCTTTGGCCTATAAGGGGAAGAATTGTGATGCTCGATTTTGAAGTCCCGGCAAAGCTCTGCCATCATTTTGTTATTGAGATTCGAACCATTGTCAGTAATGATCCGCTCGGGAACTCCGTATCTGCAGATGATATCTCTTTTCAGAAATCTGGCTACCACCTGCTTCGTAACATTCGCATAGGATGCTGCTTCCACCCACTTAGTGAAGTAATCAATAGCGACCAAAATGAATCTATGGCCGTTGGAAGCAGTCGGCTCGATCTTGCCAATCACATCAATGCCCCACATTGCAAAAGGCCAAGCTGACGACATCACATTCAATGGGCTTGGAGGGATATGCACTTTATCTGCGTAAACTTGGCACTTGTAACACTTTCGGGCGTATGCGCAACAGTCTGCCTCCATCGCTAACCAATAATACCCCAATCTTAACAACTTCTTAGCCATTGCATGTCCTCCGGCATAGGTACCGAAAGATCCCTCATGTACTTCTTGCATTAACATGTTCGCTTCCTGCTTGTCTACACATCTGAGCAAGACCATGTCGAAATTTCGCTTGTACAGAGTATCATCTGAGTTCAGAAAGAAGCTACCGGCTAACCTCCTCAACGTCTTCTTATCGTTCGAAGACGCCCCAGTTGGGTACTCTTGACTCTTCAGGAAACGCTTGATGTCATGATACCACGGCTTATCACCAAATACTGCATCGGCAGCAAACACATAGGCGGGTATGTCAAGTCGAGATACATCAATTTTGGGTACGTAGTTCCAACATAGCACCTTAATCATCGAAGACAAGGTAGCGAAAGCATCAGCAAATTGGTTTTCTTCACGAGGAATATAATGCAGCTTCACCGTCGTAAAGAAAGTCAACAATCTTCTCGTGTAGTCTCTGTAAGGAACCAAATAAGGCTGATGTGTATACCATTTCCCGTTGGTTTGATTGATGACCAAAGCTGAATCCCCGTATACATCCAGGGTTTTAATCCGTAGGTTGATGGCTTCCTCAAGTCTTAGGATACAAGCTTCGTATTCGGCTTCATTGTTGGTGCAGGGGAAAGTTATTCTAGCAAAAAATGGCATATGAACCCCCTCTGGCATGATCAACACTACACCAACTCCGCGACCATTGACGTTGACCGCCCCATCAAACATCATAATCCATTTGGATTCAGGGTCAGGCCCCTCCTCTGGGAGTGGTTCCTCGCAATCTTTCGATTTGAGAAACATGATGTCCTCATCAGGAAAGTCAAACCTCATAGGTTGGTAATTATCAATCGGCTTCTCTGTAAGATAGTCTGACAAGACACTTCCTTTGATGGCTTTTTGTGAAGTGTATTGGATGTCATACTTTGTCAGTATCATTTTCCACCTAGCAACCCTTCCGGTAAGCGCTGGGTTTTCAAGAATATACTTGACTGGATCCATCTTTGATATCAATAGAGTCGTGTGAGTCAACATATGCTGTCTTAGTCGGCGAGCAGCCCATGCCAAAGCGTAGCAAGTTTTCTCGAGCAGTGAGTATCTTTGTTCACAGTCGGTAAACTTTTTGCTAAGGTAGTATATTGCATGCTCTTCTCGACCTGACTCGTCATGCTGACCGAGCACACAACCCATTGACCTTTCTAAAACTGTCAAGTACATGATCAACGGTCTTCGCTCTGCTGGAGGCATTAGAATCGGGGGCTCTTGCAAATACTCTTTTATTCTTTCAAACGATTTCTGACAATCATCATTCCACCTGACCTCTTGCTCTTTCCTCAGCATTTTGAACAATGGCTCGCATGTGGCTGTAAGACTAGATATGAACCTCGAAATGTAGTTCAATCGACCCAGGAAGCCACAAACCTCTCTTTCTGTTTTAGGTGCAGGCATTTCTTGAATAGCTTTTACTTTCGCAAGATCTACCACTATTCCTCTTTCACTTACAATGAAACCTAACAACTTACCAGTTCGCACTCCAAAAGTGCACTTGTTCGGATTCAGCCTTAACTTGAACTTTCCCAGACGTTCAAACAACTTCTGCAGATTGTCCAGATGTTCTTCTTCTGTTCGGGACTTGGCAATGATATCATCCATATATCATTCGATCTCTTTGTGAATCATATCATGAAAAAGTGTTACCATAGCCCGTTGGTACATTGCCCCTGCATTCTTCAACCTAAAAGGCATGACCTTGTAATAGAAGGTACCCCATGGTGTGATGAATGTCGTCTTCTCCATGTCTTCCGGTGCCATCCTGATCTGATTATAACCGGAGAAACCATCCATGAAAGAATATACGGAGATCTGAGATGTGTTATCAACCAAAACATCGATGTGAGGTAATGGGAAGTCGTCTTTCGGACTATCTCTATTCAGATCTCTGTAATCGACGACATCCATACTTTTCCATCCTTCTTGGGTACTGGTACGATATTGGCAATCCATGGTGGGTAACTGGCCACAACGAGAAACCCTGTGTCCCACTGTTTCTGAACTTCTTCTTTGATTTTCATTTCCATGTCAGGATGAGTTCGACGTAACTTCTGCTTCACCAGCGGCATATCTTCATTCAACGGTAACCTGTGCACAACGATGTCAGTATCCAAACCTGGCATATCTTGATAGGACCAAAGAAAGATGTCGACGTACTCACGAAGCAAACTAATCAACTGTTCTTTCATCTTGGCCTGTAGACTGGCCCCGATCTTGATTTCTTTCTTGTCGTCTTCGGTACCAATGTTGATGGTCTCAATCACCTCCTGACAAGGTGTAATAGCTTGGTCCTCCTGTTTCAACAACCTGGCTAACTCTTCAGGCAATTCACAATCTTCCTCAACTCCTTCTTCGGCTTGATAGATAGGATTGTCGAAGTCATACTTGGCCATAGCAGTGTCGTTAGCAGTGAGATCCGGGTGATCATCTTTGCATGATGGAGGATCATGCTTTACCTTAGAATGAGAGATTTCTTTGGAAAGAAAAACAAAAAGGAAACATTGCCATTTTTATTGTTTTTTTTTGTAAAAGTAAAAAAATAATTGAAAGAAAGAGAACACAGATATGTTTGCAAAAGCTATCCTTTATTGATGATGAAAATAAAAATGTAACTAAATGGATGACCCTACAGATGAGTCATTACACCTTGGGCAAAGTGTAAGACTTTATTATGCATGTAATAAAAGGAAAACAATAAAAATTACTCTTTCAGTAGAGTAACTCGGACGACTTTTTCAAACAACTAATTGTTGAGCTTTTCTCCTGGGACACACGGGCGAATCCAGCTATCTAAGTCACAGTCGCTGTCAGCCTTGTCTTCATCTGCAGCATTGATGATGTGGGGAGAAACCAAAGCCCCGTTGGAGAAAGTACCGACTTCATTCTTCTGAGACCCCGGAGTAAACCCCAATCCAAACTTGTCTTCTTTGATGACTTGATCCACAAATTTGCCCCAGCCTTGGGCATTACCAGCTTTAACCACTTCAATAGCTTGCTTATTTGAAGAGATGGAAGTCCCGACCTTCTCGGGCTTAGGTGAAAAGACAACTTTGGGCGTGACCTCACTGATGTTTATGGCGTCAAAGCCCTGACACAGCATCTCATGCATCTCGCCATCCATCTCCACATACTTAAATGTAGACAGGTGGCTAACAAAAATATCCTCTTCACCACAGACAGTGACGACCTGACCTTCTAGTTCATATTTGAGCTTCTGGTGGAGAGTAGAAGTAACAGCACCGGCATCATGAATCTAGGGCCGACCTAGCAGACAGCTATAGGCAGGCTGGATATCCATCACATAAAAGGTGCTCTTGAACACCTGCGGTCCAATCTTAATTGGCAACTCAACATCGCCTAAGACAGATCTCTTAGTGCCATCAAAATCCCTCACAACTAAATTACTTGGCCTTAGGATGATGCCATCGCAATCCAACTTCATTAAGGCTTTCATTGGAAGAACATTCAGAGAAGAGCCTGTATCAACCAAAACATGGGAAAGCACCACCCCTTTGCATTCCATTGTGATATGCAAAGCTTTGTTGTGATTCCTGCCCTCAGATGTCAGGTCATAGTCGGTGAAACCTAGCCCATGGCTAGCGTTTACATTTGAAACTACCGACTCCAGCTGGTTAATGGTTATCTCTGGTGGAACATAGGCCATATTCAGTACTTTCAACAAGGCTGCTCTGTGCGCCTCAGAGCACATCAATAGCGAGAGAATGGAGATCTTTGAAGGTGTCTGATTTAGCTGGTCGACTACCTTGTAGTCACTTTTCTTGATAATCCTCACAAACTCATCCACCTCCTTCTCAAATGCGGTCTTAGGAGGAGCTTCCTCAGTAGTAACCTCTTCGGTGGCTACCTGTTTTCCTTTAACCTTGGAAGCTGCCTCAGCTTCAGTATTCGTGCGCAATATTGATGGTGCCAATAGGCGTCCACTGCGAGTGAAGCCACCAACCCCTCCAACATTGTCTACAGCGGAGCTACCAATGCAATGTCTTCATCGTCAACTTTCCACTCCTGGAAGTAGATATCAGCCCCGTAGTGCCACGGGATAACACTGTCTTTCTCATACGGAACAGGTCCTGGTATCGTGATGGTGACCGGACTAGCCAAAGCCGGTTAAGGGCTGTCAGAGTAAATTGTAACTGGTGTTGGGCTTTCGATGTTCACCATTGCTGGTTCTGTACTTTCCGGGAAATATATTGTTGTCGGAGTGGATCTCTCGGGAACATATATTTCTTCAGGAGTGAAATAAATCGTTACTGTCGACACATCATTCTTCACTGGACGGGTCTGATCGAACTGGAGACAACATTCATCTATCAGTTGCTGAATACCCCTTCTCAAACTATCACATCCGTTCTCGGCAGCTTGACAATTTCTGCACTCTTTCCCACAGCCCGGGAAAATCTGTCCTTTCAAGAGTCGGTCTTTGGCCACCGATAGCGAAGTCTTCACTTTAGTCACATCAGAAACCAAATTCAAAGTTTCCCCACTATCAACAGCATTAATCCTCTGCCCGCCGTGGGTTGGCACCGGGTTTTGGATAACATTAGGCACCGGAGAAAAATTGATAGCCTTGGCATCTCTCAAATCTTGTACCTTTAGCTGGAAAGCCTTGCAATTATCTGTAGTATGGCCAGGTGCGTTGGAGTGAAAAGCACATCTGGCGTTGACATCATAACCCCTAGGCAAATTATTGGGATCGATTGGCGGAGCCAGAGTTCTTAACATAACCAGATTCAGATCAATCAGCCTAGGAAGTAACACAGAATAAGGCATTGGGATTGGCTCAATGACCCGGTCCGTCTGCCTTGGACGTTGTCGATAGTGTCTCTGCTGACTCGGATTACCTCCTTGTTGTTGATTGTTGTACCTGGGTTGTTGTTGCGGATGATACTGTGGTTGTTGTTGCTGTTGAGGAGCAGGTGTTGGAATAGTGACTGCGGCCACTTAATCTTGATAATAATTAGGGCGTCCTCTGCCCCTGCCTCTGTCGGCATACATAACACTTGTCTCGCCTTCTCTTCTTCACTGACCGTTACCAGCAAACGGTTTCTTGGGACCTGATGAGCTGAAAGCACTATTGTCTTGAATTCGGCCCATCTTCAATAGACTCTCGATTCTTTCTCCAGCAATTACTATCTCTGCAAAGCTGATTGACGGGCAAGCAGTCAATCTCTCAATATAATTGCCTTGAAGAGTGTTCATGAACATGTCCGCCACCTCCCTTTCAGACATAGGGGGTTGGGCGGACGCAGCAATTTGTCTCCAACGCTGAGCATATTCTCTAAAGGTCTCCTTGGCAGTCTGAGACATTCCTTGCAACAAGGTCCGATTTTGAGCCAAGTCCAAGTTGTATTGATATTGCTTGACAAAAGCCTCTGCCAAATCTCTCCAGCTCTTGATGGTAGTACGAGACAAATGAGAATACCATTCACGAGAAGCTCCAGTTAGACTGTCTTCAAAATAGTACATCCACAGCTTTTCATCTTTCGTGTGAGCTCCCAACCTTCCCAAATAAGATTGGAGATGAGTGCATGGGCAAGAAGCTCCGTTGTATTTCTCAAAAGTAGGGGGTTTGAACTTGTGAGGGATCCTTACTCCCTAAACCAGACCAAGATTTGTGACATCAAAACCTAAGGAATTTTGAGACTCCAAAGATTTGAGCTTCTCAGCTAGCTCATCCATACGGCGAATGGTCTCATGGGCTTCGTCGTGCAAAGAGAATTGATCATACTGATAATCTTCAGTAACGGGGCGCCCGTTAATCCGAATTCCTTGATTCACACTGTACCTTCCGCCAATACCATTTCCAACATTCCCCGTGTTGCCAACATTACCCGGGTTTCCATCAGCATTTGCGTTACCCGCGTTACCAGTGTTCACAGGGTTATCAGTGTTCCCAGGGTCACCAGGGTTTCCCTCAGCATTTGGTATCTCTACCTCTGGATCGGGCCTTGGTTGCTCAACCAATTCCCTCAGCTTTTCCTGGCCTTCTGCCATACCAGTCATCAACATCATGAACTGATCCATCCTTTCACGCATATCAGCCAGCTCTTTCTATACCTGGTCCATCGCTAGTTGCAGACGATTTTCCTTTGTCGGGTACCTGTGGACTCGCTTGGGACCAATAATGCCTAAAATAGGGAACGGATATTAGACACTGTGGTGACACCTGCAAAACAAACAAGGGTTAATATGCATTGTATGTGATGCGCTGCTTATTCAATTTTAAGGCCCCCCTTCTCAATTCCGGTTCGACCTTCCAGAACAACGTGTACAAATGCAATTGAACGTGCAAATAACAATATCGAGCAAAGGTGATAAGAAGCTTTGGTCACAGACGAAATAATCAAAGAGAATGAAACGTCCGAAAGGTGTCATAGTCAAAATACAAGTTGTTCTGAGAGAGATGAACAAAGAAATGAGAACCCATCAACAAGCCTGATGGTGAACTCTACAAAAACAAAAGGAGTCAAACACCTAGCCCAAACGAGTCTTCTCGAACTTCCTTAAGAAGCGCCTCTGTAACCGGGTCAGTAGGGTGTTCTGTAAGGCCTTGAATCAACAAATTCCTCGTTTTGACCGCTTCTTCCAATTTCCTGTACTTGTCTTGTTCTTTTGTTCTCTTGACCCCTTCTTGAATCTTTAGTTCAACGATCTCTTGTTCAGACAATCGAAGTGCTTCATGCTGCTCGTTCTCCCTACTCTTCAACCGCTCATTTTCTGCTCTGATTTCTATCTCAACCTGTCTCCGGTGATCAGACAATTTTTCCCACCTTTGCTGGCGCTCAATAAGCCTATATTTAGCTCTTCCTAACTGCTCCTGAGCAGCCTTGCAAGCTTTCTTCAGTATATCCTCACCTGAACAGACTTTACGGATATAATCAGCATCTTCAGCAATCCTCTCATTGCTTTGTCTTTGCAGCTCATTCAATCTTTGAACTTCTCTCTCAGCTTCTTTCTTAGCGCACAAAGTTTTCCTGAGGCCTTCACTCAGCTTCGCACTCAACTTATCGGCTTTTCCCTTTTCTTGCTTCAAACTGTTGTACTCAACCATGCTGACAGACTCAACAATAACCGGATCAGATGGTTCTCCCATAGAGAAAGGTAGAACTGTAATTTGAGCTCTTTCTCGCAACCAACTATCATACAGAGAAGAAGAGATGTTGTTACATTTTCCATAGACAGTAGCACCTTTAGTCTGAATATACCTCCAAGCTCCAGCAACTTGCTTAACCGATTCTAGATTATCTTGCACTGGGAAGTAGAAAGATTCCACCATATCTTGATCCTTAGGAGCGTGAGTCAAGGCATACCCTAATTGTCTTCTCAAAAGAATCGGGTTGTAGTTGATACAACCCTTCATACCCAACAATGGTACATTAGGGTATTTCCCACAGCTAACCACAAAATCGCCACCCTTGGTATTCTGATTACACCATCTGATGTCTTTAGCAGTCAAGACAACCAACCTTCTAGCCCAATTCCTGGCTTGATGCGGATTCAGAAAAGCATCGTCACTTGGCAAGTTCCCCACGAGCCACTTATGGAACAATGGAGCGCAACATCTGACCAATCTCCCTCGTCTCTTCTCATTCTTATTGTGCACCGAAAAATAGAAATCACCAAGAAGGGTGGGAACCGGGTTCTTTAGCAGAAAGATATGAATAGCACACATACTCACGAACTTCGGTTCATCGACGAATAGCATAATACCATAGACACTTAACGCTAACAGAGCACACACAGCCTCCCAATTTCCTTGAGCAACACACTCTTCGGCTTTGTCTATCACAAAATCCAGATGGAAACCAGATAGGCCTCCCTTAGAAGAGAGATTTTCCTTCACAACAAACACTTCCAGATGAAGAGCCTTAGCAATATCCTTATGCTCTGGAGGAGGTATATCGGAGTTGAAAGGGACACAATGCTGTAGAGGAACACCCAAGATCATAACATACTCTTCCAATAAAGGAGCCAACTGGAAATCCTGAAAAGTGAAGCAACGCAACTGAGGATCATAAAACTGCAAGCAAGTATGTATCAGACTCCTCTGAGAAGCATCCAAGTCTTCAACCATAGGCAAGATGTTGCCATAAGTACCCCGGAATAAACCCACATGGTCAGGAGTAATCAAAGCTTTTATCTGACACAATGGGCCGATCTCAGTATCGAAGAAATGATAGGTCACATTACTCTTCCTGGGAGCCTCCATAATAAGCACAGATCAGCTAAACCAAACCGAGAAAGGGAATACCCTACAAATGAATAAGCATGAGATGTTGTATGCAAATATGCAGATGATGTTATGCAATGCAAAGGACATGTGACTGGTTCCGGCCATATACTGAACCACGAGCTATTCTCTGTGAAGAAATCCTCAAAAGTCGGTAGTCCGGTTATGCAGGTTTAAAGGTTCAGATCCACAAACATGCAAAAAGGGATGCTCATGCAAAAAGGAAGTCCTAGACGAAGGAACAGTGCTACCTTAATTGACATGAAAACGAGAGACTATCCGAAGCCAGGCAATCGTATGGGGAGACGATCACACCATACAAAACAAACATGCATAAAGTAAACACGCCAACAAATGGGCTCAAACATACATGGGTAGGGCTTTAGTCAAGAGGGGTCATATCAACCTCGACAAAGAAGCCATCGAAGGGTAATCAAATGGGCTCTTAACCACTGACACTGAACGTCAGGGTGAGCAGATCAAAAGGGTAATGAGGATAAGACCTCATAGCTCTTAACCCTGGACAGGGTGAGCTCATGACAAGGTGTGGTGGTTCAGAAAGGTGGAACACTCTCCACTGACCGACCGGACAAAAGCATACTGTATATCCCCAGCAGAGTCGCCAGCTGTCGCAACCTGAAAAGGGACTGCGAAAAATAGACAACCGGCGAAAAAAGAAAATACAAAAGAGTCTCCACCGTGCGTTATTTATCCCAAAGGAGGGAAAGGGAACGCTCGAAGTAAACCTGGAAAAAGGAAAGGAAACGATAAGGCCTCGCAACCATATCTTGGGTTCGGGATTCGATTATGCGAAGGGAAGGTATTAGCACCCTTACGCATCCGTAGTACTCTACGGGATCCACTCTTGTTGTTCTTGTCTAAAGGGGGTGGGTTTATCTAATGTACTATTTACTAAACGAGGGGTCAACAGAAAATGACTCGCACGGATGTCGCATCCACTGCATACGTATCTCATCTGAAGATGAGAATCAGAGTCTTCGTAGATCGGATACCTATGGGTTAAAGAGGAGTGTGCTTGCTAAGACATCGCGTCTTATGCCTACGTATCTCATCTGGAATGAGAATCAGAGAAAACCGTAGTTTCGCACCCTACGGGTAAAGGGTTATGTTTTTGGGCGAACGACGTTACTACGCAATCTACCGGATGCTCGACCTTTGGAGACTTACTCACCTGTAGTAGAAGAAGTTAACGTGTTCTTAGGAGAAGAAAAATCAATGAGTCTGTTTGTGTTTTAGGGATGCTCATGCAAAAAGGAAGTCCTAGACGAAGGAACAGTGCTACCTTAATTGACATGCAAACGAGAGACTATCCGAAGCCTAGCAATCCTATGGGGAGACGATCACACCATACAAAACAAACATGCATAAAGTAAACACGCCAACAAAGGGGCTCAAACATACATGGGTAGGGCTTTAGTCAAGAGGTGTCATATCAACCTCGACAAACAAGCCATGGAAGGGTAATCAAATGGGCTCTTAACCACTAACACTGAATGTCAGGGTGAGCAAATCAAAAGGGTAATGAGGATAAGACCTCATAGCTCTTAACCCTGGACAGGGTGAGCTCATGACAAGGCATGGGGGTTCAGAAAGGTGGACCCTTTCCACTGACCTACCGGACAAAAGATCTTGGGCTTTTGTTCTGGAGTATCGACACGTAGTGTGATCTTGAAGAACGACGCACTGAATAACGGGGGATTGACTACTAATCCCTTTTATCCGCCAATTGCCTCTTCATGGAGGTCTTTAGCACTGGTGCCTCTTCTGGGAGGTCTTCGGGCACAAAAGTTAACACACAAAAACATTTTCTCCTATCGAGTTCTTCCAGCTAAGAAAGCGGTAAAAATGCGGGAAAAATAAAGGGATCAAGAGGTCTACCGTACGGATAAAGATCCGAAGTAACAGCAACTAAAGGAATAAGAAACCCGAAGATCTCTCAAGCTAGCATCATCAAAGAAAGCGAGTCAGTACAGGTAATCCGAATAAACCTCCAGGTGGTGTCCCACAAATTAAGTGGAATACCAAGCAAGTCATCTCTCCTAAAGTCATGTGAGCCCACACAAAAACTCAACAAACAGGTTAGAGTAACAGGATGGAATCAGGAGAAAACAATGCCATGACGAACACAAAACAGATTAGAGCAAACAGAAAAAAAAACAACTGTTGTCGCGATCGCTGCTGCTTCGCTTAGCGAAGCTTCGCTGCATGCTCGCCTAGCGAGGTGCTAGCGAGCGCCTGCGGGTTTTAGGGGCTTCATCGATAATAGTACGATCTCTGAAACCCCAAACCCCATGGTCTCCATTTCAGAAATTAAGTGATTAAACATTCAAAGTATTGTTTTATACATTCATGCATATCTAAACCCGTGGGCAAAACCTAACGATACCTCATATATTCAGAGAATTCAAATTGAAAGCATAGAGAGATCGATTGAAATCGAACGGCACGGCTGGGTTTGCAAAGCAAGGTTAGGGTTTGCATGAGATGGGGGTGAAAAAGTGTGTGAGTCAGAGTGAACTTTTCAGAGCTGTCTGGAGGCTGCTCTGAATTCTGTTAGCTTTTCTCTTCTGCCAGAGTAAAATAGGAATCGAATTGGGTTTGGCTCAATGGAATTCTGAATTTATAACCTGATTTTCGTGGCTTGGTTGGCTCAAATGAGGGCAACTCAAGCCCATGACTTTCTGTTATTTTTCCCAAAACGCGTGGGCTTCGCCTAGCGAAGGATCTTTTCGCTTAGCGAGCATGACAATTCAGATTCGCTAGGCGAACCATTCTGCTCGCCTAGCGAGCATGACAGCTCAGGAACAGATTTTTGCTCCTTAAAGATTAGCGTTCCGAATGATGAATAGACCCCATTTGAACCTGTTGGAGGTAACTCAAGTCTTTCCCTTGTGTTGACTGATCACCCGGATAGAACCCACAAAGAGTCTTGGATGATGTTCAAGCTTCTTGGATCTGATTCTGAATGACATGATGAAATGCAATATGAAATGTTAAATGACCTAAAAATGAATGCATGAATGAGGAGGGCAAATTTTGGGGTGTTACACACCGTAGACATTGTTTGTTCTCCACAAAAGCAGGCGTCTGAGGCAAGTGCGAAATAAACCACTTGTACAAAAGACGAACACAACACACAATAATTCCACCACCTTTTGAATTTCTTAAATGCAAAGAGAAATACATATCACCCACCAAAGTAGGCACAAGATTCCCAATCAAGAAGATTCTAATAGAGTTAACATCAACAAAACCTTCGATGTTAATGAACAAATCAAAACCATAGATGAGCAACACAAAGATGGCTTCAAAAGCATCCACACTACCGGGTTGAGCAATGGCAATAGCTTTCCCAATAAGGTACTCAGAAGTGAACCCAAAGATTCCTCCTTTCTTCACCCAATGAGCCTCAATCTCATACTTCTTCAAGTGAAGAGCTTCAGTTATGATATGAGATCTGGGAATCTCTTCCAATCCACTAAACGACACTTTGTTAGAAACGGGTATTTCCAAGAGATGGGCATACTTCTCCAACGTAGGCATGAGCTAATAATCGAGAAAAGTGAAGCAACGGTAGAGAGGATCATAAAACTGAACAAACACACTCAAAAGTCCTTCGACCACATCAACAAATAACACAGATAGAAGCTTCCCATGACGTTGCTTAAAGTCCAAGGGATCTAATACAAAATATGATAGCTTCCTTAACTCTTTCAAATTCGGACATCTAAAATTGTACTTCTTAGTGTTCCTTCGTCCATAATCCTCGGTCTGAAAATATTTGCAAATAAAACCTCAGTTCCTTGAAGCTAGTTTTTGTGTGATGAATGTTATGATGCGCATGAATGCATGAATGCAACAATCACAAGTAAGGGATCACACACAAGGCAAACAAACAAAGTCAAGGGATGAATCAAGTCATTGTCAAGATCAATCATCCATTTTGGTGGATTATGGCTTCTACCTTATCAACTCCCATGTTCCATTAATATTGACAAGATTTGATTGGATAAACCAAGAATCAAGGGTTTGTTGTGAGTCACGAGCATGGAGTCAGGTTAAGAACCATCCCAAAGGAGTGTACTAAAGATAAAACCTGTATATTATATTCTCAAAAGTTCCCAAAGTCTTAATTCCATCTATCAGATATTATACGTTAGGATGTCTGACTCATCAACCCATAATATTCTCAAGAGAAACTCGTCTGAGTGTAGTATCGCGTAACAACTGTTATCAAGTCTACACCTGAACAGTCTCCGCACTACGTCTTAAATAGGCCAAGTTGGGTTAAATGTTCTATGGTCCTCAGCTTCTCGGACACAAAATCATAGAAAGTAATGCCTAACCACAAATGACTTATGTGACATTAGTAACTCCAAAAGGGTCTCCTTTGAGTAGATGGGTCACAACCCAACTTGTTAAGGACTACTCCACATAAGTCGAACATGAGTATACCATCCTCCTATCTTAATTGCACTCAAGTTCGGGTTCGAACTTATCTCACCACTCAGAGATCACCAAGCACAACAAGCAGATTATATCATACAAACAAATATACAAATATCAAATACACAAATATATTCACATAAAATAAGGCTAAACCCACTGGAGACTACTCCCCAGCAGATTCGCCACTTAATTTCTGGAGCGGTAAATTCATGACCATTAAGTTATGGATAAACTTAACGTCAATTAAACTAGAGTCGCCGCTGCGCTTTTATTGTTTCCAAAGGAAAATGGAAAAGTACGAACAAAACCCAAAGATAAGAAGTTTTCAAATCAAAACTAATAAAATGCCAGAGATTATAGGTAAGGGGGTTGGTTACACAAAGGGAAGGTGTTAGCACCCAAAGTGTCCTAGGTACTCCTAGGGAGCCCTTTTTTATGTGTGTATGTGTTTTGGCATAAAATATGTTTGCAATAAAATAGAGTGTGGGGATGAGAAAAGAATTCATTAATTATATTTTTGTGTTTGGCAAGACCTTCAGATTTATGCCTACGTACCAACATAAAATGAGGGATCAAAACCTCGTAGTGCGTGACATCAATTTCAAAGTGAGTGAATTGCTTTTAACAAAAAAAATTAAGTTTAAAAGAGGCACAAAAGGCCTAAAAGAGTTTGTATGAGTTTTAGTTCTTTTTGTCTTTTTAAATTTTAAGTCAAGTATGGTTAAGTTCATTTACAAGTTTGATTAAGAAAAAGAAGTTTAAAAAATGCAATGGCATAAGGCCAAAGTTTCTAATTTTCCATAAAGTCTAAATTTAAAAATCACAAGAAAAAAAGATTTTGAAAGAGGGGAGAGATTTGATATTTAAGAAGTGGGAGGAGATGAAGAGACTAATCCTAAGCAAAAATTTAAAATTTAAGAGTTGAAAAGATCTGACAATTGGGATGCAATCCAAAAGACAAGAATGTCATATAGAAATCCACTTTTCCTTTGGACTTTGAAATCAAATAATATCAATACACAAGTAGCAATATGAAGAGCAATGCATCAAATAAAGATAGCCACATCCAAGTTAGTAAATCCATAGTCTTCTTCATAATCTCCCATGCATAGTTGACATACTCCTGGAATGGCTCAGAAATAGGCATTAGACAAGGGTTCAAAGTAACATTTGCATCAATACCATGTAGCAGATGAACTCAAAAGGGATCTCAATACTTGCATCAGATGAAAGTTCAATTCACAATGACTTGGCTTCATAAAAGTTGGCATTGGCCAAGTCCTTTTCCATAGGGAGTGTTGCCTAATTCTAAGTCCAAGTCTCGGATCAAATCCAACAGTCCACACAAACATTTTTTTAAGAGTTTTTGTTGTTATTATGTACATTAAGGTCCTAAGACCACAAACACAAACAAAATACACAAACTAGTATATACAATCATAATATACTCACAATACATGGCTCAAGTGAGCAAAGTAAAAATGGCATTAAAATAAACAAGTTAAATGATATGAATAATGGCAAATGATAAAAGGGCTTGAATTTAAAGTGCATAAGGTAAATGACTTGAAATTAAAAGTTAGTCAAATGTTAGTTGATTAGATGTTAGTATTATTTTTGCTTTTCAATTGTTTAAGTCATTCTTTGGAGAACACTCAACCCTCTATTCACAATCATGGATCCTTGAACTAAGACATCTTCCAAAGGAAGGAAAAAATGCCAAGTTTCCACACAATACCATGAAAGGGGGGAGACTTACAATCTCACTTACTAGAATGCTATGCTTTTGGGTCAAAATTTAGCGCTATGTTAAGCAATTGTAATTTAACTTATGTAGAAGTCACAACTATCTAAGGTCGGGCAATAGAAAGTTTAGTGTTAATGCATGTTAGAGATATGGTATACTGAACCATACTCCTAAAACATACAACACTTAAAAAGAAAATGGCAAAACGATAGACCTAATCTCATCAATACTTGTGTTGGTTTATGAACCAACTAACCTTAGGATATAGAGATATCATTGGTCAATGGAATGGATGGGATATAATGGGAATGAAGATGAAGAGGGAGGGGAAATGAGACAAACACAAATTGGTCATGGGAGGAATTTTAACAAATTAAAATCATTCATTCATTTTGGGAGATGAAATATTCATTTCATCAATCCTCTAAATCCAATGATTTTAATCCAACAAAGTCAAATCAACCTTGACCAAGGTCCAAACACAATATTCAAACTTCACAAGTCAATAAAATATCTCAATACAATTTATTCACAATTTAATAAATCAAAAATCATTTAAAATGCATTAAATTAAATTATCTTTGATCAAAAACCTAAAACCTCTTTAAAACACCAAATAAATGGCCAAGAGATTTATCATAGGCCAAACAAGGTCAAAGGACCTTGGAGAAAAAATTTCATTATTTTTGGAAATTCAAAAGTATTTTTAAACAATTAAAAATATGCACAAAAACAATTAAATCATGAAAAATATTAATATTTATCCCAAAAATAATTTGAATTCAGAAAATGAAAGAGAAAAATATTTGAAATTTTTTGGTGAAAGTCCCATATTTTTGGGATCAATATTAAAATTAATATGAATTAATGAAAATAAAGCAATTAAAATGAAAATTCAGAAAATCAAAAATACGTGGACCATCTGATCTCCCTCATTAATTGAGGTGTCAGATCAAATGGTCCAAAGCGCGCGCTCCATGTGATCTCCAGTCAACTGTGCAACACACATGGTAATCACAACCAACGCTCAAGATTAAAACAAATTGGATGGATCATGTGGTTCAGAAGCTTGCCAACACATCGCCGAAGCCAAAGCTCCGGTCTTCTTCTCCGGTGGACCTCAGCGGACTGGTCCACCTTCAACCATAACCAAAATGAAAAAGAAAGACATGGATTTAAAGAAAAAAATACTCAGGAGCTCAAATCTAGCCTCAATTTTGCCTAACTCCAAGTATATAGGAAGATACAGGGAGTTAAATTTTGAGGATCATGATATGAGTTGCTTCGATTTGACCTCTAAGCAACTCAATCTTGTTGCCTACATTGGTAGGACTTCAGACAACCAAAAATCAACAAGAATAGTGGATAAATAAGAGAGAATCAAAGACTGGAAAAATATGGAAAATCACCTTCAATGGAGCTTCAGATTGGCACGATCTTCCTTTCCATTATGCTTGGCCTTGCTTCATATGCTTGATGGAATAAAAGTGGATCAAGGAAAGGGATGGACTCTTGGAGTTTCAATCCCAAAACAATTGGAGATTTGAAACTCGATTTTCAAAGAAAATATTCAAGCTTATCCTTTAATGGTGAGGGTTTAGGGTTGTTGAATCAAAGCTTGTGCATGAGCCCCTTATTTATGAGCAAGAGAGCTTCTATTTATAGGCCAATGGGACTGGTATTTGCACACTTCCATTTTTGGCAAAACTTGAAAATCTCTCTGGCATGCTTGCATGGGCATGTGATAGGCCCATCACGTGATGCACTTAGGTCCAAAATTAAGTGTAAGTCATGCTGAAATCATGTTGTCAAGCCCTGCATTCGTGTATGAAAAGTGGAACTTGATATTATCCAAATGGTCCTTCAACTTTAATCCATGCTCAAGTCATTCATAGTTTGTTCAAATGAGATGATTTTAGACTTTTTGGAAAGGTTAGATCAAGAGGAACAAATTCCATGTTGAACACTTTTTCATTTGAAGCTTGCATCATGATGAATTTTGACGTGGAAGATTGGAAAATCAAACATATCAAAAAAAATTCTAATAACCAAGCCATATGTTCACTTCTTCCACCTTGAATAATTTTTTCTATGGGCTTCAAATGAGAAAAGTTCCTTCGTAAAAGTTATAGCTCTTCCAAATCCCTTAAAATTGGTCACACATTTGAACTCATTTGGATTTGGGATGAAGGAGTTATGCATTTTAGAAGTTGAGGAAAATCACTTGTTCAATGGTATAGGCTCAAAATGACCTATAATATTTCCTCTTGGCACATGCATTTGCAAATTGAGTTTTCACTTCCTCCAAACATAAAAGTTTAAGTATAAATCTTGAATTTGATCATGAAATTTTAATGGCTTTCATATCATACAGAATGAGCAAGTTATGATCTTCGTAAGTTGACCTCCAAATTAGGGTTTAAACAAAATGACCTATCATCGTTCACCATAAAAAATGTCTTCCCATGAAAAACTAGATCTTGACCTCAACATGAAAGTTGTTTGGAATGTAATTTAGAGCAACTTTGATCTTGGAATAATTTCATATTATAATAATTGTAGGAGATAGGGTCTAGGGAACCCCAGTTTTGACCAGTTGAATTCCTCTGGTCAACCATCATGAACCAACTTGCTAGCTTGATATTCTATTGACTTTTGGGACTCGTGGAGGATCATATATGCATAAGATGATGAAATTTGAAGTATCCCTTGAAATATTTGACAAATTGGTGAAGAAACTTATTGAAGAAGTCACACAAGATACCCAAATGAATTAGGGCTTCCAACGCAAACAAGCTTCAAACTCTTGATGATTTATTGATCAAAATAAGATGTGACGATCATGGGGATCTATATCTAATACTCAGAGCCATAGTAAACCATTTCTTGATTGAGCTCCTTGGATTGAGGGTCTTGAACCCTAAATATGAGCTTGATAGATCATAGGTGAGCATACACACTACCTACAAAAGCAGTTAAACTATACGATGACATATATTTGGTATTTTGGTTAGTAAATAAAGAAAAATGAAGTGTGATACAATCAAATTGTGCTTAGTGATCTCTCCCAATGCAAACCCAACGAATGAGGGGTAATGAGGATGCCAAGGTATGATCCCAATGTTAATGCATATGATGAGAATACCATGAGGGATCTTAGGGTCAAAATTGGGGTCTTACAGATTACACTGAGTACAATTTCAGAAACCAAAGTACAAATACAAGAGAAAAGGAAACTAATCATCCTAAGGATCCCCTAACAATAATTAGATGATCTAGCTGTTGGCACGTACTTCCTTCGGATGCGTCGAATCTTGGACTCAAAGGATGTCTTTATCTGAGCCTTCTCTAGGACAAGTTGATCAAAAATCTTCTTCCAAGCACCGGAAGGCTGAGGCATACTAGAGGAAAATGGACCCTCTGGCTCTCTCTGTCTCTTTACTGCTCGGTCTTCAAGAAGTTCAATAAGTTTGTCTTTATCCTTTGACTCAAGTTGCAACTCCTTATGCTTTCGACTCAAAGCATGGAACCGCTCTTCCCACATGTCCTTCTCTTGATTCATCTTGGAGAGTGAGTCTTCCAACTCCTCTACTTCTTGGTTAGGGAGAGTTGATGGCTCAGCCACAACCAAAGACATAAGCCTTTCACAAGCATACAACATCTTCAGTTCCAAAGCTCTCTTCTTCACCAAAGTAGTGTAAGCTTCCAAAGCTACAGAATTGCATGGACCAAGCTCATATCTTCCTTTCCTATGCACATTATGCCAAGCATGTATCATTTTTTGCTTCAAATTTTGAGGATCTTTACCCTCTTGATAGAAAATACCTTCTAACTAAGTGTTATTAGGTTTGTCTCTCAAGGGGAACCTGAAGCGCCGCGAAAAATACACAGTCGCCACCGGATTTTATTTATTCCAAAGGAAAGGGAAAATAATGATAAAACCCCAAATGAGAGAAATGGTCTCGCAACCAAGATCGAATTCGGAAGTAGGTTATGCAAGGGGAAGGTATTAGCACCCCTCACATCCATGGTACCCCCACTTGCTCGTATCTAGTGCGTATGGATGTTTACTTATCTGTATGTTGCTTGCTATTGGGAATGAGATGAGAGATGAGATGGGAGAGAAAATAAGTTTTAAGTTAGTGTGCTCGCCAAGGTTTGGGCACTTGTGCCTACGTATCCCCATACGTGAAATACGAAAGTCAGAGCTTCGTAGTTCGGCTCAAAAATGGCGTATTTGTTTGGTTGTTTTTACTGAACAGTATTGACGTTCGCGTGCTACTGTTCACTTGCTTGTATACTCTGTTATGGGAGCGGAAAGTATTTGCTTGTTTGCGATAAAATGGATACTCTTGGTTCGCACTCTAGCAATTAAACATTACTTGCTCACACATGGAGGCTTAAGCTTCGTTCACGGTAGAACGGAAGTAACACGTCCTCATTGAAAGGTTTTGAATAGAGTGCGCTAAGGCAAAAGATGATTTGATTTGTTAGGGTCGATTTTATGCATGGAGACAAGCATTAAACCCTTGGCTAGATACAGTGAATGATCCAATAACTCGGGAGTTGAGAGGATAAGTTATCCTAACCACTCATTTTCGTCCAAAAATATATTTGATTATGAAAGGAGTTTGACAAGTTTAATCGTTGGAACTTAGAGGGAGACAAGTCTCTAACCCTTGACTAAGTATAGTCAACAATCAAAGTACTTGGGAGTCGAGAGGACAATGGAGTCCTAACTATTCTTTTTCTTCCTCATAGCGCCTAGATTTAACTTGTTTGAATCGTTAGATGTTTTAAGGGGGAAAGTCAAGTGTCGGGTCCTCAGGCTAGGTACGCCCGACAACCCAATTACTTGAATGTTGTGTACAAACACGTACACCTCATTTGCATTCCAATTTATTATGAAAATGTTTTGGAAAAGAAACTTGACGTTGAATCAAGTGTTTTGAATTTATTATGAAAGTAGTGAGTGAAGAATGGAGGTGAGAGATAGAATGAAGTTGAGAAGTGAATGGAAAAGAGATGTAAATCATGGATCTTGGAGTGAATGGAGAATGCTTGACGTTGGATCAAACATTAACGTTGCAATGGTGTGATTTTTTATTAGGAAAAAACTTGACATTGGATAAAGTTTCTTTTGTTTCTTTTGAAAATGCTTTGTTTATCGTTTTGTGTTTTATCTTTGATTATTAACATGCATAGTAAACTAGCTAGAAAGCAATAAATCTAAGCTATTACATGAGTAAGGGGAGGGGGGACATTTAACCCACAATGGGGGGAACCCACACAATACAACACAAAGACATGAGAAGAAAACTACACTTTATAAATTATAAAAATAAAAAGAATAACTTGTAGGATGGTTTGGATCTCGCATTCACATGCCACAAGAAAAAAAATACTATGGTTAGTATGCATTAATAAAATAGAATTTAAATGCTAATTCAAGTGAATGAGATGGTATGATGATGGAATGATATGATATAGTGATCATGGTGAATATACTAGACATGCTAACACATCATACCAAATTGAAATATCATTTTCAATTTGGATCTAATAACCACAATCACGGAAATTACACAATTAAAATGGAATTAAAGTCAAGACATGAATGTGGAAGAATTAATCAATTTTTATTCCTAAGCATGAATTTGAGAACACACTAATCAAATGGAAAATTACCAATCCAAAATTTAAGAATTGAACCTAATGGACATGATCATACAAATCAAATGAGTGAAAAATAACCCAAGGTCTAAACAAGATAAAAATCCAAATGAACCATATTAATCTCAACAAAAATCCACAAAATGAATATTCAAACCTAATGACTAAAATACTAATCATGGTAAGGTTACTC
The DNA here is from genome assembly GCF_024323335.1 of Lathyrus oleraceus. Taxonomy (NCBI): domain Eukaryota; kingdom Viridiplantae; phylum Streptophyta; class Magnoliopsida; order Fabales; family Fabaceae; genus Lathyrus; species Lathyrus oleraceus. The sequence continues at coordinate 329,651,469 of NC_066582.1, read as the reverse complement.
GAATGAAAATTAATTCTGGAAAATTAAGGAGAAAAACTAATTCTGGAAAATTAAGGAGAAGAATTAAATCTAATCTAAAAATTTATTAAACTTAATTTCTGACTCTAATTATCTAATCCTAATTACCAATTAATCTAATTAATCCAAAACTATGTTAATTTAATATTTCTAAGAAAAAAACAAAATTAAGAACTAATCCTCATTTCAACGAATCCTAAAAGCCAGTATCAAGATTAGTAAAAGTTAGGATTAAAGCTAAATCAACTAAATGTTAGGCATGGTATTAGTGGGATTTTAGAATATTCACAGGCCTGGTGTGAGAATGACAGAGGGGAGGTGTAACAATTACTTGGGCCAAAGACCCAAGTTTCACCAAAACTGTTCAAGGAAAGGGTCAATACCTAAATGGAACCGGATCCCATATGAGGACTTCTTCCACGACCTAACCCTCAATTCGCAACGTCGGAAATTTCTCCCAAATCCCACACGCCACCATGAACTTCCCCTTTCGCCTTCAACGCCTTTCTCCGAAACGCGATCCTGTATAAACGCGAGGAAAAGAACCTCTCCTTTGATGCCGAAAAATCGTTCACGACAATCATGTAAGTCAATTCGAATACAACGCGAAGATGAAACTCAATCTTTCAATTTGTAAAATCGTCGTTGATTTATCGTTGCTTGGATCTAAGTCTCACCGCATTTCCGTCGAGAAAAACTATGATGGTTCGACGAAGAAAGTGATTACTTGATGCTCTAAATCGTGTTGCACTGAAGAGTGAACAATCTGTTGACACAAGACAAAGACCGGCGCGTTGTTATGGTGTGTTGCATTGTTGTTGTTCAATTTTGAATCATTGTATGGCGGTTGATGAAGGAAGACGACGACATGGTTCAATTCATTCGTCGAGTTGAATAATGAAGCTTCTCCGACTCGCGTTCATATCCGAGATGAAGACGCGAGGTAATCCTCTCGAACTCCTTTCTGTTATCTCCTTCTACTTCTCCGTTTTTTTCGCTTCTGCTTGCGTTTCTTCGTGAGCCTTTCTTCTGTTTCTGTTTGATTCCCTGTTTGAAGATCGTTGCAAAGTTTGGATCAAAGTGCGGTTGAATGTGTGGAGGAATGAAGGTGGTGAAGTGTGTGGAGGAATGAAGGTGGTGAAGAAAGTGACGGTGGTTACGGTTGGAAACGTTGAAGTGTTGAAGATGGATAAGTATGGTTGAAGGTTGATGAAGGGTTTTGTTAACTGTGATGGAGAGTGAATGGTGAGGAAGATGGCTCGTGGTTGAGAAAGTGAGAGAGGTTGAAGAGGTTGTGAATTGTTGAATTATGGGAAAGATGATGGAGAGCTTGAATTGAATATGGAGGATGGTTCTTATAGGAGAGTAAGATTAGAGAGATTGTTGGTTATGATAGTTGGAAGTAGTTAGAGTTTGTTGAATTCTGTTAGAGTTTTGTTTGAGTTTGTTTTGACAGATAGATTTCTGTTATGGAGTTAGAAATTTGTTATGAAAACAGTTAGTTGAAGAAGAGTGTGAAAGTCTGTTATTGGGGTTGGTTAATCCTTGAAGGGTATTGAAGCTAGAGGAAGATTTTTGAAGGTCAAGTGAAGGAGAGAAAACCCAATTTGGTTCTGTTATGGGAAGAGGTAGAGTTTCGGTTAGGCTTAATGTGGATTTCTGTTAGAAGTTTTGTTAGAGGGTTGTTGACAGTTGGGTTAGTTATGAAGGTTGTTATGAATGAGTTGGAAGTTGATTATAGATTCAAGGTCGAAGGTCTTTTGGAAGTTGTTGACTGCCGTGAGTAAAAGTCGTTTGGCCGAAGTTTCTCCAATTCACTAAAAGGCAACTTGTCAGAAACAAGTATTCCCAAGAGATGGGTGTACTCCACTAACGTAGGCACAAGATGATAGTCAGGAAAAGTGAAGCAACGGTAGAGAGGGTCATAAAACTGAACCAACACACTCAAGTGTCCTTCAACCACATTAGTAGATAACACAGATAGAAGCTTCCCATGATGTTGCTTGAAGTCCAAGGGATCTAATACAAAATATGACAACTTCCTTAGCTCTTCCAAATAAGGACATCTGAAACTGTACTTCTTAGTGTTCCTACATCCATAATCCATGTTCTGAAAATATTTGCAAACAAGACCTCAGTTCCTTGAAATTATTTTTGTGTGATGAATGCCATGATGTGCATGAATGCATGAATACAACAATCACAAACAAGGCAATTGCAAACAAAGGTCAAGGGATGAATCAAGTTATTGTCAAGATCAATCATCCATTTTGGTGGATTATGGTTTTCACCTTATCAACACCCAAGTTCCATTGATATTGACAAGACTTGATTGGATCAACTAAGAATCAAAGGGTTTCTTGTGAGTCATGAACATGGAGTCAGGTTAAGAACCATCCCAAATGAGTTTACTAAGGATAAAAACCTTAGATCATGTTCTAAAAAGTTCCCAGAGTCTTAATTATATCTATCAGATATTATAGTTTAGGATGACTGACTCATCAACCTATAATATTCTCAAGAGAAACTCGTTTGAGTGTAGTATCGCGTAACAACTATTATCAGATCTACACCTGAACAGTCTCTGCACTACGTCTTAAATAGGGCAAGTTGGGTTAAATGTTCTGCGGTCCTTAGCTTCTCGGACCCCAAATCAGAGAAATTAACACCTAACCACAAATAACTTGTGTGACATCAATAGCTCCAAAAGGGTCTCCACTGAGTAGATGGATCTCAGGCCAACTTGTTAAGGACTACTCCACACAAGTTGAACATGACTATACCATCCTCCTATCTTAATTTCACTCAAGTTCGGGTCAGAACTTATCTCACCACCCAAAGATCACCAAGCATAAAAAGAAGATTATATCACACAAACAAGTATACAAACATCAAATATACAAATATATTGACATAAAAATTAGGCTAAACCCATTGAGGACTACTCCCCAGCAGACTCGCCACTTAAGTTTTTGTAGCAGTAAATTCATGACCATTAAGCTATGGATAAACTTAACGTCAATAAAACCAGAGTCGCCACTGTGCTTTTATTGTTTTCAAAGGAAAAGGGAAAAGTACGAACAAAACCCAAAGATAAGAAGTTTTCAAATCAAAATTGATAAAATGCCATAAATTACAGGTAAGGGGGTTGGTTACACAGATGGAAGATGTTAGCATCCAAAGTGTCCTACGTACTCCTGTTTTTGGTATAAAAGATGTTTGCAATAAATAGAGATTGGGATGAGAAAATAATTCATTAATTATATTTTTGTGTTTGAGAAGACCTTTGGACTTGTGCCTACGTACCAACATAAAAATGAGGGATCAAAACCTCGTAGTTCGTGGTATCAATTTCAAAATGAGTGGATTGCTTTTAATTAAAAGTTAAGTTTAAAAGAGGCACAAAAGGCCCAAAAGTTTGAATGAGTGTTAGTTCTTTTTGTCTTTTGAAATTTTAAGTCAATATGGTTAAGTTCATTTCCAAGTTTGATTTAAGAAAAGAGTTTAAAAAAGGGCAATGTCATAAGGTCAAAGTTTCTAGTTTGCAATAAATTCTAAGTTTTAAAATCATAAGCAAAGAATGTTTTTGGAAAGTGGGAGAGATTTTGAAATTTAAGAAGTGGGAGGAGATGAAGAGGCTAACCTAAGCATAAAATTAAAAGTTAAGAGTTTAAAAGATCTGACCAATGGGATGCAATCCAACAGACAAGAATGTCATATAGAAAACCCACTTTCCCTTTGGACTTTGAATCAAGCAATAATCAGCAAGAAATTAGCAATATGAAGAGCAAGGAATTAAATAAAGATGGCCACATCCAAGCAGACAAATCCATAGCTAACATTCTTCTTTGTCTTCTCAGGTATCAGATGAAATACTCTAGATTTTTGCTCAGAATAATGTGTAGCATGAGATCAAAATAACAGTTGCATCAAGACCATGTAGCAGATGAACTCAAGTGGATCCTAATACTTGCATCAGATGAAAGCTCAAATCACAATAATTTGGTCTCAGAAATGTTGGGACTGGCCAAGTCCTTTTGCATATGGAATGTTGCCTAATTCTAAGACCACAAACACAAACAAAGTACACGAACAAATATATGCAATCACAATATATGGCTCAAATGAGCAAAGTGAAAATGACATAAACATAAACAATTTAAATGCTATGTAAGTGATAAATGAATGGTAAATGATTTGAATTTAAATTGCAAAAAGTAAATGACTTGAAAGTAAAAGCAATATTTATGTAGAATCTTACTTACTAGAATGCTATGCCTTTACGGTCAAAATTTATCTCTATGTTAAGCAATCATAATTGGCCTTATGTAGAAGTCACAACTATCTGAGGCCGGGCAATAAAAATTTAGGTGCTAATGCATGTTAGGTATAATGAACCAAACTCCTAAAACATACCACACACTAAAATAAAATAAATCAAAGGATGGACCTATCTCATCCATACTCGTAATGGTTCTTCTAACATAATGTTATTGATGAACCAATTAGCCTTAGGATATTGAGATTTCATTTGTCAATGAAAAGGATGGGAAAGAATGGGATTGAAGATGAAGAGGGAGGGGAGATGAGAGAAACACAAATTGGTCATGTGAGAAATTTTATCAAATTAAAATCATTCATTCATTTTGGGAGATGAATAGTACATTTCATCAATCCTCTAAATCTAATTATTTTAACTTAACAAAAGTCAAATCAACCTTGACCAAGGCCCAAACACATAGTCAAACATCACAAGTCAATAAAAATGGCTCAACATAATTTCTATATAATTAATCAATTAAAAATCAAATTAAAAATGCATTTTAATTAAATTTAGTTTGGTCAAAATCTAAAACCTCTTCAAAACACCAAATAAATGGCCAAGAGATTTATTCTAGGTCAAACAAGGTCAAAGGACCTTAGGCAAAAAATTCATGATTTTTGAAAAGTCAGAAGTATTTTTAAACAATTTAAAATATGCATAAAAACAATTAATTCATAAAAAATATCAAAATTAATACAAAAAATAATTTTAATTCAGAAAATGGAAGAGGAAAATATTTGAAGATTTTTGGTGAAAGTCCCATAGTTTTTGGATTAAAAATGAAATTAATATGAATTAATCAAAATAACACAATTAAATGAAAAAATTAGAAAATACAAAAAAGCAAGGGCCATCAGATCTCCCTCATTAATTGAGGTGGCAGATCTGATGGCCACACGCACGCGTTCCACCATGCATTAAGTCAAATGCGTTGTACGCGTGTGTAGCGGTAAATTCATGATCATCAAGCTATGGGTAAGCTAGACATCAATAAAACCAGAGTCGCCACCGCACTTTTATTGTTTCCAAGGGAAAAGGGAAAAGTACTAACAAAACCCAAAAGTAAGAAGTTTTCAAATCAAAATTAATAAAATGTCAGAGGTAAGGGGTTGGTTACACAGAGGGAAGGTGTTAGCACCCAAAGTGTCCTAGATACTCCTAGGGATCCCTTTTTTCTATGCATATGTATTTTATACAAAGTGATGTTTACAAAAATATAGAATGGGGGGATGAGAAAAGAATTCATTAATTATATTTTTTTGTGTTTGACAAGACCTTCGGACTTGTGCCTACGTACCAGCATAAAAATGAGGGATCAAAACCTCGTAGTTCGTGGTATAAATTTCAAAGTAGATGAATTGCTTTTAACAAAATTTAAGTTTAGTCAAAGGCACAAAAGGCCTAAAAGAGTTTGAATGGGTGTTAGTTTATTTACAAGTTTAAGTCAAGTATAGTTAAGTTTATTTACAAGTTTGATTAAGAAAAAAAAGATTGAAAATGCAATGGCATAAGAACAAAGTTTCTAGTTTGCAAAGTTGTCAAAGTTTAGAATAAAACTAGTTCAAGAAAAGAAGAATTTTTAAAAGGAGGGAGAGATTTTGAAATTAAAGAAGTGGGGAAAAGATGAAGAGACTAATCCTATGCAAAAAATTAAAAGTTAACAGTTGGAAAGATCTGACCAATGGGTAGCAATCCAATAGATAAGAATGTCATATAGAAAACCAAATTCCCATGGACATTTAGAATCAAGCAACACACAATGCATATTATATCAATCTTGAAGAGCAAGGCATCAAATAAAGATAGCCACATCCAAGCTTAGCCACTCCATGATCTTCTTCAAATTAGCCCATGTAACAGATGAATTCCACAAGTCACAGATTCAAAATAACAACTTCATAATGATCATGTTGCAGATGAACTCAAAGGGATCTTCAAATATATATCAGATGAAGTTTCAAATTGCAAGCACTTGGTTTCATAAAAGTTGGCATTGGCCAAGTCCTTTAGCATACGAATGTTGCCTAAATTCTAAGTCCAATTGTCCAAGATCAAGTCAACAATCCACACAAAAGTTTTTTAGGTTTTTTTTTTGTTATTATGTACATCAATGGTCAAAGACCACATAAACAAACAAAATATACATAAGCAATATCACACAATATGGTCCAAATGGACAAAGTGAAATTGACATTAACATAAACAATTAGAATGGTATGAATAATGGCAAATGAATATAGACTTGAAATTAAATGGCATTAAAGTAAATGTCTTGAAATTAAATGTTAGTTGTTAATGAGTTAGAAGTTAGTATTGTTTTGCTTTTGTTTTTTTTTTTTTAAGTCATTCTTTGGAGAACACTCAACCCACTTATCACAAGCATGGATCCTTAAGCCAAGACATCTTCCAAAGGAAGGAAAAAAGGCCAAGTTTCCATACAATACCATGAAAGAGGGGAGACTTAAAATCTCACTAACTAGAATGTTATGCCTTTTGTGTCAAAAATTTAGCGCTATGTTAAGCAAACATAATTGGACTTATGTAGAAGTCACAACTATTTGAGGTCGGGCAATAGAATTTTGGTGTTAATACATGTTAGAGACATAGTATAATGGACTATGCTCATGAAACATACCACACACAAAAATAATATGCAAAAGAGGTGGCCTAATCTCATCCATACTTATGTTGATTTTGCAAATCAACTAGCCTTAGGATTTTGAGATGTCATGGACCAAATGAAATGAATGCATGATCGGAAAAATAGCAAGTGTACTATTTTTACCGATGTAGTAATAAGGAGTTTTATCTCCAAGTATCGATCTCAAGGATAGCGTAGGAAATACTTATTTTACTTTGATTCTATCAGAACAAAAAGATAATGGTTTGGTTGTTTTGGAATTCTAACAATAAACACAACAGACCGTAAAATATAATTGATTAATATAAAATATGCTAGGGGAAGTGGTTGATTTAACCAGTTATGAATTTAGTCAAGATTTCCTTAATACATATGAAACATTCAATTACCTAACCTCAGAGTGTTCTTCCTTAAGTCCTTAAGGAAGAAACTATTAAACTACCAATTCTTACTCAAATGTCCATTCAATTAATCATTGGTTTTAATCATAAATAATATCAAGGTTTGCGGTGGTTTACAAAAGTTACTAGTCCTAGATGATGCAATCATAAACCTAATTGTGTGAAAACCCTAACAATCACAATCCTGTTATTGATAGTCATAGATCAATTTGTATTTGTCCGATACAAAAGCATAATAACATCACACAATTGAATTGAAATAAGTAACATAGCAATAAGGAAATGATTTGTTCAAATTCATAACATACGATCAAATCAGGACCACCCCCTAACATAGGGGGTTTAGCGTCTCATAGTATTCAAAGAAAGCATAGTATTGAGATTAAACATTACAAAGAACTAGGAGATTTTGATCTTCAATGGTCGAAGCCCTTGAATCTCGCCGTCTTCGAATCCTCCGGAATAGCTATCTCTCTTGTGTAGTGTTTTCTTTCGTACGGCCAAAAGTGTTTTCTCCTTTCCCTTCCAAGCCTTCTAATAGCTTCAGATGAATCTCCTCCAAGCAAAAGGTCCAAACTACCCTTAATGAGCAGAATAGGTTCACAAAGCAAAAGTTTAGGTTTCCAAGCCGCGCCCAACAACACGGGTTGTGTGTGTACACACGGGTGCCCGTGTTTGCTCTCAAAAATGATTATTTTCAGATTAAGTTACAGGGGCATCAACACGGGCCGTGTTCCTACACACGGGTGCCCGTGTTAACTCTTTGTTTTTCTGCCTGTCCAACAACAAGGGCAGTGTTGTGGCACACGGGTGCCCGTGTTAAACTGCTGTCCAACAACGCGGGCAGTGTTGTGGCACACGGGTGCCCGTGTTACTGCATTGTTTTAAACAACACGGCCGTGTGTCACCACACAGGTGCCCGTGTTGCTCTCTGTTTTTCTTCTCCCATTTTGCTCTGCCTGATCAACAACACGGGCAGTGTTGTGGCACACGGGTGCCCGTGTTGACCTGCTGTTTCTGCATATTTTTGCCTTTCTGGGTATCCATAACTTCACCATTATTGCTTTTAAACCTGTGCAATGGCCTGTAACAATGACACTACCAAACGAAGCATAAACGAGATCTTTTTGACATAAACTTGTAATCGAATGCAATGCGATACCAAACCAACAAAACATGATAAATGACTCCGAAGCAACTAAAAACAACCATAAATCTTACCAAAGTGATGAAAATATGTCGGATTAACGGTGGGAATTCAATGGAAATGGTGACCAATCAATGCATAAAGAAGGGGAATTAGATGAAGAGGGAGGGGAATGGATCATAACTCAAATTCGTCAAAGGAGGACTTTTACCAAGTTAATATCATTCATTCATTTTGGGAGATGCAATATACATTCCATCAATCCCCTAAATCCAATGATATTAACCTAGCAAAGTCAAATCAACCTTTACCAAGGCCCAACAACACAAGTCAAACTTACAGAAACCATCAGAAGACATCAACACAATTATTTGGCATTTATTCAATTTAAAAATACTAAAATAATGCATTTAAATTAAATATGGTTTTTCAAATTCCTAAAACCTCATCAAAACACCAAAGAAATGGCCATGAGATTTATCATAGATCAAACAAGGTCAAAGGACCTTGGAGAAAAAACTTCAGAATTTTTAAGACTTAAAAGTATTTTTAAACTATTAAAAATAATCACAAAATCAATTAAATCATGAAAAATACTAATAATTACCCAAAAAATAATTTTAATTCAGAATATGAAAAAGGAATTTATTTAAATCTTTTTGGTGAAACTCTCATATTTTTTTTGGGATCAATATTAAAATTAATATGATTTAATGAAAATAAAATGATTTAAAACAAAAATCAAAAAATCAAAAAAACGTGAGCCACTTGATCTCCCTTATTAATTGAGGTGGCAGATCAAGTGGATGAAAACACGCGTTCCATGGTGGAACTTAATCAGCGCGCCACACGTGTGGTAATCAAAACCAACACCTAAGATTAAAACATTTCAAATGTATCTTGTGATCTGGAGACGTGCCAATAAAAAAGGAGGACATGAATCTGAAAGAAAAAATGGCGTAGAGGACGAATCTGACCTCAATTTCAACTAACTCCAAATATATAAAAAGATATGAGGAGTTGAATTTTGAGGTTTGACAACTGAGTTGCTTCGGTTTGACCTCAAAGCAACTCAATCTTCTTGCCTACATTGGTAGGACTTCAGACAACCAAAGATCCAAGAAACTTTATGAGAATTGAGTGAGAATCGAAGAGATGAAGTTTTCTGAAATTTATCTTCAATGTTGTGCATAAATGGATCTTGCTTACTTTAACCTTGATCTGATCACACTTGAGAAGCTTGCAGGAGAGGTTTGGCAATGGTACAAAGCTTTGGATCCCGGAGTTTCTGAATCTCCAAACAATGAGATTCAAACTCAATTTTCAAGTTGAAAATTCTCAGGTTTTCCTTTGAATGGTGAGGGTTTCAATTGGGGGGAAAATCTGGCACGCAAGGTGTGTTTGAATTGAGCTCCAAGGGCCTGTATTTATAGCAATTAGGACTGATATTTGCACACTTAAAAAATTACTAAATTTGGAAATTTAATGCACAAGCTTGCATGGGCGTGTACATGCCCATGAAGCAATCCAATTTGATCCACTTGCAACTGTTCTGAAGTTCAAATGAGGCTTGGATGTCAAGGCAATGTGAAATGAGATTTTTGGCATTTGATTTCTTCCAATCATGCAGACCTGTTAAAGCGATCCGCAACCCTAGTAAACTTTATCCAAAATGCATAAAATTAAGCTCTTTGAAAAGCTTGGATCAAGGGGAACAAGTTTTATGTTGGACACTTTTTCATTTGGAACTTGGATCATTGTGAATTTTGAGGTGGAAGTTTGGAAATTTCAATATGTTGAAAATGTTTCTAAGTGCCAAGCCATATATCTCAATATTCCACATTGCATAACTTTTTATGTGAGCTTCAAATGAGAAAAGTGTCTTCATCAAAGTTGTATATAATTATAAGACCTTCAAAATGGTCACCAATTTCATGTCATTTGGATTTAGAATGATAGAGTTATGCATTTTCGAAGTTGAGGAAAATCACTTGTTCAATGGTATAGGTCAAAAGTGACCTATAATGTATCCTCATATCACATGCTCATAAAAGTTGAATTAGGTCTTACTCCAAACACCAAAGTTGAAGAATACATCTTTAATTTGATTGTGCAACTTGTAAATCTTTCATATCATAAAAATTGAGCAAGTTATGTCCTTGGAAAGTTGACTTTCAAATTAGGGTTTAGACAAAATTACCTATATTATTTCAACATAGAACATGATTTTCCAAGAAAAACTAGATATTGGTCTCAACATGAAATTTGTATTGAATTTCATTTAGAGTAACTTTTCTCTTGGAATCATTTTCATATGGTGAAAATTGTAGGAGATAGGGTCTAGGGAGACCCAGTTTTGATCAGATGAATTCATCTGGCCAACCAGCACCAACCAACTTGCTAACCTTCAATTCTCTTCGCTTTATAGGCTCATGGTAGATCATATATGCATAAGATGATGAATTGGTGAGATAGCTTGTTGGAGAAGTTACTCAAGATACCCAATCAAACTAGGGTTTCCAAGGCAAATCACATCCAAACTCTTGAAGAAAATTTGATCAATATAACATGTAGAGATAATTAGGACTCATATATGATGCTTTGAAACATTTGTGGATCAATCCATGGCTGTGCTTTTAGTCATGAGGGTCTCAAACCCTTGATATGGACTTGATAGATCAATGAGGATCATCCCCTACCTACAAAAAGTTAGGCAAATGAAAAGACATTTTTTTGGTATTTTGGGTTAGTAAAATGATAATATACAAGTATGATACAATCACATGATGCTTGGTGATCTCTCCCAAAAGAAACCCAATGAGAGAGGGGGAAGGAGGATGCCAAGGTATGATCCCAATGCTAATGCATATGATGAAATTGCATGAGGGATCTTAGGGTCAAAATTGGGGTCTTACAACGTGGTAATCAGAACCAAGGGTTGAGATTAAAACATCTTGAAAGGATCCTATGGTTGAAAGGTGTGACACCACACCACCGGAGCTAGGGCTCCGGTCTTCTTCTCTGGTGGACCTCACTAGACTGGTCCACCATCAACCATCACCAAAATGAAAAACAAAGCCATGGATTTAAATAAAAGATGCCCAGGAGCTCAAATCTGAGCTCAATTTTCTCCAATTCCAAGTATATAAAAAGATACAAGGATTTGAATTTGAGGATCATGAACTAAGTTGCTTCGATTTGACCTCAAAGCAACTCAATCTTGTTGCCTACATTGGTAGCACTTCAGCCAACCAAAAATCACAAAGTATGGTGAAGAATCGAGAGAGAATCGAAGAGATGAAGTTTCCGAAAAATCACCTTCGAGTTGATCCAATTTCACTTAATCTTGACCTGGATTTGCTTGCTTTCCCTTCCTCTTGCTTGTCGAAATCAATTGAGAGGAAAAGGGAAGTGAATTTCTGGAGTTTGAACTTCCAAATAGAAGATGAAGTTCAAGCTCGATTTCAAGAGAAACCTGTAGAAATTCTATGTAAATGAGGGTTTGGATCAGTCTAGCAAAGCTTGGGCAGGGTGTGGATGCAGTTTCTGAAGGCACGAGCTTGTTAAATAGGCATTGGAAATGATTTTGGCACCACTTGAAATTTGCGAAATTTGGAAACCAACTTGCATGGATGCATGGGAAATGATTTGGGTATAAGGAATGATACAATCCATCTCCAATTCGTGTTTAATTTATGCTGATGTCATTACAATGAAGCATGCAAAGAAGAATGATCGCTTGAATCCAAAACTTGCCAAAACAAATCCCACAATGGAGCCATGTGCAAGTCCTAAAATTTTGACCCAAATGAGGTGATATTAGACTTTTTGGAAAGGTGAGATCAAGGGGAACAACATTCATGTTGAACACCTTTTAATTTGAAGCTTGGATCATGATGAATTTTGAGGTGGAAGTTTTGGAAATCAAACATATTTGAAAATTTTCGGAGTCCCAAGTTAAATGTTCACTTCTTCCACCTTGAATAACTTTTTCTAAGGACTTCAAATGAAAACAGTTCCCTTATCAAAGTTGTAGATCTTTCAAACCTATTTAATTTGGTCAGAAATTTTACCTCATTTGGATTTGGCATGAAGGAGCTATGAATTTTAGAAGTTGTGGAAAATCATTTGTTCAATGGTAATGGTCCAAAGTGACCTATAATGTTTCCTCTTGGCACATGGATTTGAAATTTGAACTTTAACTTCCTTCAAATATAAAAGTTTGAGTAGACATATTTTATTTGATCATGGAACTTGAATGGATTTCATCTCATAAAAATTGAGTAAGTTATGGTCTTGGGAAGTTGACCTCCAAACTAGGGTTCAAATAAAATGACCTATAATCTTTCACCATAAAAAAATGACTTTCCAAGAAAAAATAAGTCTAGACTTCAACATGAAACTTGTTTAGAATGTCATTTTGAGTAACGTTTCTCTTGGAATTGTTTTCATATGACAAAAATTATAGGAGATAGGGTCTAGGGAACCCCACTTTTGACCAATTGACTTTCTTTGGTCAACCACCATGAACCATCTTGCTAGCTTGATATTCTCTTGACTTTTGGGACTCATGGAGGATCATATAGGCATAATATGATGTAATATGAAGTATCCCTTGAAATATTTGATCAAATATTGAAGAAACTTGCTGAGGAAGTCACATAAGATACCCAAATGAATTAGGGCTTCCAAGGCAAACAAGCTTCAAAGTCTTGGTGATTTATTGATAAAAATGACATGTGAAGATCATGGGGATCCATATATGGTGCTTAGAGCCAAATTGAACCATTTCTTGATTGAACTCCTTGCATTAAGGGTCTCAAACCGTAGATTTGAGCTTGATAGAGCATGGGTGAGCACACACACTACCTACAAAAGTAACAAACTATACATTGACATATTTTTGGTATTTTGGTGAGTAAATAATTAAAACAAAATATGATACAATCAAATATTCTTGGTGATCTCTCCTAATGCAAACCCATTGAATAAGGGGTAAGGCGGATGCCAAGGTGTGATCCTAATGCTAATGCATATGATGAGATAGCATAAGGGATCTTAGGGTCAAAATTTGGGGTCTTACATCGTGTAAACATCCTTAATAGACATGTGTGTATTGAAATTTACTGTTAAAACTCATGTTGCGGAGCAGGTCATGTGGGTTATGAATGTGTGACACCCTACGTGGTTTTGTTTTATATTTAATTTACGTGATAAATTATGCGTGGGGGCTTAGGGTGTTACAAGACACAAACATAGATGTACAGAAATTACCACTCAAACTAGAATGTCCGCCAGTTAAGCAAAAATTGAGAAGAACCAGGCCAGGCATGTCTCTCAAAATCAGGGAAGAGGTCAGAAAACAACTCGATGTCGGGTTCTTAGTTGTTGCAAAATATCCAGAGTGGATGGCTAACATTGTTCCTGTTCCAAAGAAAGACGGGAAGGTCATAATGTATGTATATTATCGGGATTTGAACAAAGTATGTACTAAAGATGAATTTCCACTATCACACATCAACATGCTGTTAGATAACACCGCTCATTTCTCACTCTACTCCTTCATGGATGGATTCTTCGGCTACAACCAGATAGAAATGGATCCTGCAGACATGAGAAAACCAAGTTTATCACTCCCTGAGGCACCTTCTGTTATAAGGTAATTCGTTTCAGATTGAAAAATGTTGGGGTGACATATCAAAAGGCCATGGTAACCTTATTCCATGATATGATCCATAAAGAAATAGAAGTCAAATTTGATGATATGATCACCAAATCACAGACCGAAGAGGATAACATAGTCAACCTACAAAAATTATTTGATTGTCTAAGAAAGTTCAAGTTACGTCTAAATCCAGCAACATGTACTTTTGGAGTCAAATCAGGAAAGCTATTAGGGTTCATAGTCAGCCAGAGGGGAATTGAAGTCGATCCCGATAAAGTGAAAGCTATCCAAGAGATGCCATATCCAAGGACATAAAAGGAGGTTCAAGGATTTCCAGGGAGACTGGATTATAATGCTAGGTTCATCTCACATCTTACAGCCACATGTGAACCAATCTTCAAGTTACTCAAGAAAAATCAAGCCATCGAGTGGAACGAAGGTTGTAAAAAATCCTTTGACAAATCAAGGAATATCTGCAAGAGCCACTTATCTTGGTACCATCAGTCCCTGGGAGACCACTTATAATGTACCTAACGTTACTTGACAACTCTTTGGGATTTGTACTGGGACAACAAGATGAGACCGGAAAAGGGGAACACGCAATCTACTACCTAAGCATGAAATTTACCAATTGTGAATCCCGATACCCACTCTTGGAGAAGACTTGTTGTGCCCTAGTTTGGGCTGCTCGGCGGTTCAAACAGTATATGGTGTGTTATACCACTCTATTGATATCCTGAATGGATCATATCAAGTATATCTTTGAGAAGCCTGCAATAACTGGGATAATAGACCAATGGAAAATGTTGCTAACAGAATACGACCATCCAGTATGTCACACAAAAAGCTATAAGAGGGAGTGTGCTAGCGGATTATCTTGCACATCAGCCAACAGAAGATTATCACCCTATACAATTTGACTTTCCTGATGAATATATTATGGTAATAAGGGATTGCGAGACCCCAGGTCCCAATGAAGGACCCGAACGAGGATAACGATGGAAATTGGTATTTGATGGTGCCTCAAACGCAACCGGACATGGAATTGGAGTCGTCATAACCTCCCTAACAGGGTACCATATTCCCTTCATGGCTAGGTTATGCTTTACTTGTACAAACAACATGGAAGAATATGAGGTATGCATTTTGGGGTTGAAGAAGCCATCGACTTAAGAATCAAGATCCTAGAGGTATATAGAGATTCAACTCTTGTCATCAATCAAATCAAGGGATAATGAGGCTACCTTCCATTATATTCCTCGAGAGGAGAATCAACTAGTGGACGCTTTGGCTATGTTATCATCCATGTTCAAGGTCAAGTTGTACAACAAAGCGCCAACTATAAGAAATCACTGGTTGGATGAGCCTTCCTATTGCATAACCATAGAGGTAGAAGGGAATAATAAACCATGGTTTCATCACATCAAACAATTCCTTCAGAAACAAGAGTACCCTGCAAATTCCTCAAGTGGGGATAAGAAGACACTCAGAAGATTGGCCTCCAAATTCTTCCTTAATGGGGAGGTACTTTACAAGAGGAATCATGACATGGTCTTACTCAGATGCTTGGACGGGTATGAGAAAGATATGCTTATCAAAGAAATTCATGAAGGGTACTTTGGCACTCATTCCAATGGGCATTCCTTGGCTAAGAAAAATCTCCAGGCGGGATATTATTGGTTGACTATGGAGACCGACTACTTCAAATACGTCAAGAAGTGTCACAAGTGCCAAATCTATGCACATAAGGTACACATCCTACCTACTCCCTTTAACGTTTTAACCGTTCCATGGTTGTTTTCCATGTGGGGTATAGACATAATCAGAATGATTGAGCCCAAAGCTGCGAATGGGCATCGATTCATTCTGGTCACAATCGACTACTTCACCAAATGGGTAGAAGTTGCTTCTTATACCAATGTGACAAGACAAGTGATTGCACGATTCATCAAGAAGGAGATCATTTGTTGACACGGGGTCCCTAACAAGATTATTACGAATAATAAGTTGAATCTAAATAAAAAGTGATGAATGAGTTATGCGAGATTTTTAAAATTGAACACATAACTCGTCACCCTATCGACCAAAGATGAAAGGCGTAGTTGAAGCCGCCAGTAAAAATATCAAAAAGATTATCCAGAAGATGGTGAAGACCTACAAAGACTGGCATGAGATGCCCCCTTTTGCACTACACGCCTACAAAACCTCCGTCCGCACCTCAACAGGAGTAACTCCCTTCTCTCTAGTATATGGTACTGATGTTTTTCTCCCTTTCGAAGTCGAAATCCCTGCATTAAGTGTCCTAATGGAAACCCAACTAGACGAAGAAGAATGGGTGCAATCCAGGTTCAATCAATTAAACCTAATAGAAGAGAAGCGCATGGCTATGATATGTCACGGGCAACTGTATCTACGAAGGCTAAAGAAAGCATTCGGCAAGAAAGTTCGTCCTCGATATTTCGAAGAAGGCGATCTAGTGCTAAGGAAAATCCTACCCATCAATAAAGATCCCCACGGAAAATGGACCTTAAACTACAAAGGGAGACTTAGGCAAAAATTAGGGCGTCCCGTTGGACTGAAAACATGAAAGAGAAATCTAGGAAAAAATAGGGACTTGTATAAAAATAAAACCAGATAAGTCGAAAACTCAAAAGGGAGAATTAGGCAAGATATGGTATATCATCCCGGTGGACTAAGACTCGAAAAGAGCGGTCCAAGCAAAAATTAGGGATATCCAAAAGGCATGTGACCGCATCGTTTATTTCATCCTACAACAAGAATTCAGATGGGAGTAATCAATTCAATCATCACCGTCAGAAGCAAAGTATTGTAACCTCAAAGATGTAGGGATAATAACATGTGCTAAATTCAATAAGGACATGAATAAATCTGTTTTTATTACCATCTTCTTAAACTTTCAGTAATATCTCCTTACAAGAATTACTTCCCTATGTAAATTATTCCTATTTACGGGCCAAACATCAATTAGTAAAATTTGTTTTTTAAATCTATTCTGTTGCTTTCCAGTCTTTCCGCTTGTCTACAAATTGCCAATTATTTGTGAATAATGCATTGCAACGTTGGGCATAATAAAAAAAATTGCAAGGAAAAAGCATATTTTACTTCAATTTTGAAAACTTCAAAGGGATCATATTCTTCCTACATTGCCTCTCAAGCAAAATACAGGGTCTATAAATCAATAGTCACAATTTAATCAGCACAAAGGTTTCTTCCTTTTCAAAAGCGCATTGCATAGTCTCAAATATCAAGAGCATTATGGCCTGCCCCATTGATATATCTAAATCTCAAGGGTCAGAAACTCAAAAAGTCATGATAACATCGGTTCCCACAAAGTCGCATATTCGTCATGCATATCATAAAAGAGACGCTAGCACAAATAATGCATCATGCATAAAACATACACATCATACATACACATAAGCATGGATACATGACATAGGATTTGTGAATGCCTTTAGAGGTCTAACCCCAGCTATACTAATGCATTTCCCCAAGTGGGGACACTTATTGGCCTCCCCCAATAAGTAACATTCCCATAAGCACCTTTTCAACAAAGGACTTCCCCAGTAAGCTCGTTCCCTGTGAATCTTCAAAAGAATCTATCCTGCAGGCGGCCAGCCTAAATGATCATTATCAATCAGTGAGCAGGTTTTCACCTCTCACACCCCTAGCTTCACTAATCTCTCCCACATGCGGGATACGTTCCATCCAATACGCCAGGGATTTTATCAAGGGAATTCAGCAAAGGTTCTCTCAAGGTTTTATCACGGGGTTCTATAAAGCATTTTTAGCAAGGGGTTTCACCAGGATTTTCGTCAAAGAATCTCACTGGGATTATATCAAGGTTTCCATCACAAGGGATTATATTAAAGGATTATACCAAGGTTTTTATCAAGGAATTCTACCAAAGGAGTTCTACCATTAATCTATCAAGGGTTCTACCGGAATTATATCAAGAGGATCAATCAGAGTCTTATCTAGGGGTTTCACCATAGATGTATAGGGGGTTTACCACGAGGTTTCATCAAGATTCTTATCATTAGGGGTTCCATCATAAGTCGGCTTGGAGGCCAGTAGAGCATTATGGATTGTTTAAATCCTCGCTCATTCCCAGGGTCTACTAACGACGTGGTCAAAATTAGGGTCTCTCTCTACAATTAACCATCTCCGCCATGAGAGAATGAAGGCTCGCCGACATCACCATATCAGTTTGAAGCTAATTAAATAGGGGCGGGTGTCGTACCCTAATTTTGACCAGCCTTTTTTCCTTTCTCTTTACTCAAGATATAGATCACTAACATATTCAGAGTCCCATATGGGTCATCTGGTCAACTCCAATGACCTAAAAAGTCAAAGGAGGACCATTTTGACTTTTAGTTCCTCACATGTACTTAATTTGGTTTTAGGGGTATAATATGAAATATCAGCACCCTAGAGATGTATATGTTAATATTATTAGTTAAACAGGGTTAATATTATTATTTGTTAGGTTTCATTTTTACTAATTAGAAATATATTAATATTGGGATAAATTAGGGATAAATCAATTTTTATCAAATTATTATATTGAGAAAAAATATTAATAGGGTAATTGGGTTTATCAGAGTAGTAATATTTATTACTAATGGTAAATTATTATTATATTTATCTTTACTATTATTAATATTATTATTATTTATTAATATATTTATTATTTATTAATATTATTTATTATTAGGAATATTGTTGATATTATGTCTAAAAAATATTATTAGCATTATCATTAATATTATCGTTATTATTATTGGATTATTATTAGTAGATTATTATTACTAATATTATCACTATTATTATTATTAATATTATTATTGGATTATTAATATTGGATTATTATTATTATTGGATTGTTACTATTAACATTATAATTATTATCGGACTATTATTACTATTATTACTATTGTTATTGAATTATTATTGTTGAAATTAATATTAGAATTAAATATAGGTTATTATTATTTTTGGTCTGATGAGCCGTTTGCCTAAGTTTAGAAGTGGGTTGGGCCTAACCCGAGACTCCTTCCACTTGGGCTAATTAGAGAACCCAAGGGTCAAATGAGTCAAACCCATGACCTAACTCCAAACCGGGTCAAGCCTGACCCGAACCCTATTCATCTTCTTCCCTATTCAGAAACCCTAGATTGCCCCAAAATTAAAATTAGGATGAATCAAAAGCTGAAATTTCAAATTGAATCAGAAATTTCCAAAATCAATTCATAAATACATCAAACAATACAATTACAAGGTAATTTGGACCAGATACAATCAAATCCAAAAACCCTAATCTATTTCTAATCAAAATTGAATAACAATTACAATCAAATTAAAATTTCCTAAAACAATCAATCACAATTAAAACCTAAAATCTAAATTAATCTATAAATATAAAATGAATTGAGATTAAGAGGACGGAAAGAAAAACCCTAAGGATAACCCCTAACCATTATGTTTCTATAATCTCTGAAACCCCACCAAAGATCCAATCAAACAGAAGTTAGGGTTTAATATCTAAACCCTAACTCTCTTAAACTAAGCCTCGATCCAGGAATCTCATACAAAAGAGAAAAAAGAGGAAGTCAAAAAGGGAAAGAGAAGCAATTGAATCGAAAGAAGAATAAGGAAACGAATCTTACCTCATCACCGGAATAAACCTCCATTCCGAAGGTTGGTCTTCAAAATCTCACCATTACTTTGAATTGTTATTTGTGTGGATATGTTATAGATTTGAATTATGTTTAATTTAGGGGTTTCTGGGAAATTAGGATTAAGGTTCTTCATGTTAGGGTTATGGTTCATCTGGGTAGGGGTGGGGTTCTTCCCAGAACCCTTAACGCTCTTAGGGTTCGTTAGAAGCCAACTAATGTTCTTAAATGGTAAGGGTTTCTAGGTTTTGGATGGGTTAGGGTTCATCTTATGAACCCTAGGGTTCATCTTGAGACCCCAGGTTGAAGGAATGGGGAGTGGGTTCTGGAAATTTGGTTGAATGTTTGAAGATTCCGGTTGAAGGCAAATCAGAACCTGGAAATAGACAATGGTTTAAGGGTAATTTTAGAGGGGTGAGGTGGTCGGAAGGGAGGAGGTTTAGAGAGAAGTTAGAGAGGAGTGGAATGAAGAGAGAGAAACAAAGGAAAGAAATGAGAGTTCCACAAGGAACTCATTCTTATACTCCCTCCGTTCATGGCCTGATGAAAGACGCGTGGCCCCTTGATGACCATGCGATGAGAATACGTTGACTTGTCCGAAGCGGGCAAGTCCATGGTGTACCAATGTGGGACCTCTATCGCGTCCCTCTATCTGGATAACTTCCACTAGTCATTCCATCCAACGTACCAGGTTCGATCTAGTTGACTTTCCAATCTACAAATCTGACGCCCCCAGTTGGGAGTCTACCATTGACTCTCCAATGGAGGCTTTGTGCGTGGTGGGCTCAGAGAGGCCAATGGGCCTCTCTCTATTTCTCTTAGCACCCCCCACTCTCAAGCCCAATTGCTAACCTAGGTTAACCTACACCCCCCTTTCGTTTTTTTAATTTCTAATTAATTAATTACTCAATTAATTATTAATTTTGATATATCCATTTAAATTTTAGTTAATTAATTAATTAATTATTAATTATGATTCATCCAGTTAGTATTAATTGAAACAAAAATAAATTTAAATCTTTATTATTTTAAAATTTTGACATGTTTATCTAATTAATTAAGTGTGATGATAATATATTAATTGATTAGGTTTTTTATTATTTATGTTAGGGTTAATTAAATCATGAATTAGGGCATAGAATCGGGGATAATTATTAGGGTGTTAGGGATGTAACATGGGATAAATTCGGGAAAAAGGATGTATCTTATAACATCCTATTTAAGTTATTTATCTTTAATTCGATTTATTTTTTGTATTGTATTTAATATATTATTATTAAATGATATTCTCAAATTAAAAAGGGATAAGGACATGTGGTATAATTTAGGATAAAAAGGGGTTATCAAAAATTAAATCGGGATAAAATTTGGAATAAGGGGTTATCACATAACTATGACTCTTATTTTATTTTCTTAAATAATTAAAAATAAGATTTTTGCGAGGGATAAAGGGCTGAAATCAATTCAACTTCACTTCAAACCGTAAGACCTCTACCCTAATGTATTGAGGCATTTGTTTAAAAACATTTCTCCACCCCCGATGTGTGAGAGTTATCAAGGGATAAAAATAACTAACCAACCAACATTTTCCAGAAGAACTAAGGTACTCTGATCCCTCGCCTAATGCAGAGGTACGTAGGCATAGAGTTTTGAACTCTGGCGAGTACAATTATAAAAAACTTTTTAGGTATCTCATCCGTTTGAATGTAATACCTCTTGAAAATAAGTAGATAAATAATTAATAAATATTAAAGTAAACACCTTAGAAACATACACTAGCCTTAGAATTGTAGGAGGATCCCATTGAATACAATAGAGGTAAGGGGTGCCTAACACCTTCCCCTTACCTAACTGACTCCCGAACCTAGTATCTCACCTTAACTATTAGGTTTTATCATTATTTTCCTATTCCTTAGGAACGAATAAAGGATGATGGTGACTCTGTCATTTTTCCAGCCGCGACAGCTGGAGACTCTGCTGGGGAGTTCTTATACTTTCCCTAAAGAGAGTCCATCATAACATCCAGTTTCAGGGTTTTGTGTGTTTTCTTGGTTTGCTTGCTTTTATTTATTTATCTGTTTTTACTGCTTCTTATTTATTCATTTTATTTTATATTTTATTACTCTCTTATATTAAACTGTTATTTGTTGGGATTGATATTATGTGAGAAGCTAAAACCCGAGCTCGAGAAAAACTATAAGCTTAAGTAAGGGGTCGTCCTGTCTCGGCCACCGAGGTTTTCATGCCGTAGGGTCTTTGATGATGATTCCTCCCATAATAGATCAATTCAAAAGGTTTGTCATGAGAAGGCCAACACTTCTTCATGATAGAACTTTGAGTTCGGTCCATGACTCTAGGGGCATCTTCTAGAACCCTCTTAACTTAGGACGACCTTATGTTATCTACCTACAAAGGTCATTACTAAGGTCCCACCTAAACGAGACTTATTCCGAAGAATTACCGTAGGAAGGCTTGCTCATTCTCATGGTAAAATAAGGGTAGAAACCATGACTCTAGGAATATCATCTTACCCAAAGCTTTATATCCTACAAGCGAGGGGATTGGGTAGTCTAACCTTAGATCTAACCTAATCTTAAGCAGCCTACCCAATATAAGGCATACTTATATGACCACCCCAAAAAAAATCTTCAAAGTTAAGAAACGTCCATATCATCATGCCATTAGCATAAAAATAGAGCTTTTACATACATTTACCATCCTTTGGGGAATTTCAAAATCTGTTGTAGGCACTCAATGGAAATGAATAAAAGGATAACTCTCTACATCAAGACAACCATGTCAGATCTCCAAAGTTTAAAGATTCTTCAAGGGGTTTATGACCAAGTCCATTAAGCGGAAGTTTACACTCAAATATGGGGGGATTATTGATCTCTTGAGACACCCTGTGAAGGTAGAGGCAGTCACGACCTTAGCTCAATTCTACGATCCACTCTTACGGTGTTTCCTCTTTCAATACTCTATCCTAGCCCCGACGCTAGAAGAGTTTGAGTTATATGTAAACGTCCCCCAAAATAGAAAGGGAACCTACATGGGAATATGGCAGACGATAAAGCCTAAAGACATGGTTATGACTTTAGGGATATCCCCTGAGGACCTTCTGTCACATTATAAAGAAGATAGGAACGCCCAAAGTCTTAGGAAAAGTTATTTAGAGTAGCCCGGAGAATGGCTGGGGGTCTTATACTGACGTTGTGGCTTTAATAGTGTTTGGGATAGTCCTCTTCCCCAATATGAGTGACTTCGTGGATTTCGCTGCCATCAGTATCTTTTGGGTTGTGAAAAGTCTAGAAATAGATCCAGTGCCCACTTTACTCGCTGATGTCTACTATACCATGAGCATCTGCCATAATAGGGAAAAGGGATCACTATGCTGTTGCATTCCATTATTGTACCAATGGTTTGCCTTACATCTTTATAGGGACATGTATTTAATAGACACCAAGGGTAATAAAGCTTGGGTTCAAAAGCTGGCATCCCTCAATGAAGGATCGATCCTCTGGTATCCGAAGAAGATAGACACTAGGGACATAATTATCAGATGTGGGAGTTTTTCCAATCTACCCCTCGTTGGTTCCAAGGGGTGCAATAATTACAATCATGTACTGACTCTAAAACAGTTAGGTCACCCTATTGTAAGACCCCAATTTTGATCCTAAGATCCCTCATGGCATCATAACATTGCATTTGCATTGCCTCAAGGATCTTTAGCATCTTGGTTCCCTTTTTCTTTGGGTGGGACTCCTTGTGATTGGTTTGAGATCACTAAGCATGCTTGAATTATACATCATTGTTTACTAACCAAAAGCACAAAAATGTGTCACTAACATCTTTTGTTTGAAGCTTGAGTATCATCCAAGACACTTTGTGGGTTCTATTTAGATGATCAGTCAACACAAGGGAATGGCTTGAGATACTTCCAACAGGTTAAAATGGGGTCTATTCGTCAGTCAAAACGTTAATCTTGAAGGAGCAAAAGTTTGTTCATGAGCTGTCATGCTTGCTAGGCGAGCAGAATGGGTTGCCTAACGAGTCCCAAGAAAAGCCACCCGAATCACCTACGCTCAGAGGAATTTCTTGAACTGTCATGCTCGCTAGGCGAAGCCCACGTGTTTAAAAAAAAAAAGAACGAAAAACGAAAGAAAAAAAATAAAAAAAAATAAAAGAATGAAAAAAAAATAAAAAAAATAATAATAATAAATAAATAAATAAAATATAACAAAAAAAATTTGGACTTGGGCCTCTCTCATTTGAGCCCACAGGTCCACAAATATCAGGTTATAAATTCAGAGTTCCAGTGAAACAAAAGAAAATTCTATTCCTATTACCTTGGCAGGAAAAAGATAGTGAGAGAAGAGCTAACAGAGTTCAGAGCAACCTCTAGAGACTGAAGGGAACTCATCTGCAAAGAACCAATTCCCTCTCATATAAACCCTAAGAGTGCTTTGCAAACCCAACTGGGCAATTCAATTTCATTCGATCTCTCTAGTCAAGTTTGTCTTATTCCAATTACTTTATGCTTTTAATTTGAATGCTCTGAATGTATGAGGTATTATGGGTGAATTTGATACCCTTTTGATGCATGTGTTTGACAAGAGGTTTAGGCCTCCTACCCTTGGTTGCTTTTTGTGAGCTTTTTGTGAATTTTAATGGCGTGATTCATGTGGTTAAATTTTGATTTGGGGGCAACTCTTGATTACCCTATCCTGTTTGCTCTAACCTGTTTTGTGTTTGTTATGGCATTGTTTTCTCCTAATTCCGTCATATTACTCTAACCTGTTTGTTGAGTTTTTGTGAGGGCTCACATACTCTTGGAGGGATAGCTTGCTTAGTGTTCCACTTTATTTGTGGGGTACCACCTGGAGGCCTATTCCGATTACCTGTACTGACTCGCTTTCTTTGATGGTGTTTAGCTTGGAAGAGTCTTTGGGGTTTCTTATTTATCTAATTGTTGTTACTTCGGATCTTTATCCGTACGGTAGATCTCTCAATCCCTTTACTTTTCCCGCATGTTACCGATTTCTTAGGTTTCGTATAGCCTCTCGTGGCATGTCATTTAAGGTAGCGCGGTTTCTTCATCTAGGACTGCCTTTTTGCGTGAGCATCCCTAAACACCCCAAACTCATTGATTTTTCTTCTCCAAAGGTCGAGCATCCGGTAGATTGCGTAGTAACGTCGTTCACCCCAAAATACAACCCTTACCCCGTAGTTAGTCGAACTACGTTTTGCTCTAATTTTCATCCCAGATGAGATACGTAGGCATAAGACGCGATGTCTTAGCGAGCACACTCCTCTTTAACCCATAGGTAGCCGAGCTACGAAGACACTAATTCTCAGATTCATATGAGATACGTATGCAGTGGATGCGACGTCCGTGCGAGTCATTTTCTTTTGACCCTTCTTTTAGTAAGTAGTACATTAGATAAACATACACGCTTTTCTCATCCCTTCAACCATGTTTGCACAAATAAATTTTCAAAAAAAAAACAACAACCTTTGCAACAAATGTGAAAAGGGTTCCCTAGGAGTACCTAGGATGCTTTGGGTGCCTAATACCTTCCCATTGCATAACCAACCCCCTTACCCAGATCTCTGACATTTTTACTAGTTTTTGATTCGACAAAACTTTTAGGTTTTTGTTCGCTTTCTAACCATTCCTTTGGATAAATAGAAGTGCGGTGGCGTCTCGACTTGTATGATTTACCTTGGATTTAGTCAATATCTCTAATGGTAACGAATACCCCGCTACAGAAAAGTGGCGACTCTGCTGGGGATCGAAACATCCTAGTGGGTTTTGCCTACTTTTCATATTTATTGTATTGTATTGTATATTTTTTTTGTGACATATTTTTGTGCAATTTGGGATTACTGTATTGTGTGTAATGATTGAATTTCTTGATATTAATTCCTTGTATGCTTGGTGATCTTTTTGAGATGAGTTCTATACCCGAACTCGAGTGCACTTAGAATAGGAGAATGGCATAGTCTTGTTGACTTGTGTGGAGTTATTCCTTAGCAAGTTGACTTGCAAGCCCATTCACTTGGTGGAGGTTATGTTGGGATCAATAATGTTACACAAGTAAGTTGTGGTTAGACATTACTCTTTCCAATATTGACCTTAGAAGCCAAGGACCTTAGTTTACCAAACCCATATTGGCCTATGCTTAGGATGTAGTGCGAAGGTCGTTCAAGTGTAAGATTTGATACGATTGTTACGCGATACTACACTCATAAGAGTCTCTCTTGAGAATATATTCGGAATACGAGTAGTCGTTTCTCCAATAATATCCGAAAGATGGGATGATGACTATGGGAACCTCTTGTAGAACATGTTTGGCAGGTTTAAACCCTAGTACACTCCCTTTTGGGTGGTTCTTAACATAAATCCATGCTAGTGACTTACAACAAACCCTTGATTCATGGTTGATCCGTTCATGAATACTTAATATCAATGGAACTTGGGTGTTAATAAGGTGTAAACCATAATCTACCAAAATGGATGATTGATATTAAGGATAACATGATCCATCCCATGACCTTTGTTTGGTGTGCTTTGCTTGATCCTTGAGTGTGATTGTTGCATTCATGCATTCATGCAACCATTTGCATCCATATCATCAATAAATAAGAAAATTTTCAAGGAACTTAAGGGGTTTATTTGCAAAAAATTTCAGACATGGAAAGACAAAGAAGGAATACAAAGAAGTACAGCTTCAGGCAACCAGATTTGAAAGAGTTAAGGAATCTGACATCCTATGTATTAGATCCTTTGGGTTTCAAGGCTCGTTTTGGGAAGCTTCTTCCTCCTCTGACTACTCAGGTGGATGAAGGATTGGTGAGTGTATTGGTGCAGTTTTACGATCCTTTGTACCGTTGCTTCAAGTTTCCGGATTTTCAGCTTTTGCCTACCCTTGAGGAGTATGCTTACCTTGTGGGTATACCTATTCTAGACCAATTGTCGTTCAGTGGCTTGGAGAGTATTCCTACTTCTCAAGAGATAGCTGACATGTTACACATAGATGAATCTCTGGTTGGTGCTCATATGACTACCAAAGGTGGAATTCAAGGTCTCCTTTCTGAGTTCCTCATTGCTTAAGCTACTATATATGGGAAGGCCTTGAGTGAGGATGCCTTTGAATCCATATTTGTACTTCTCATCTATGGATTGGTATTGTTCCCCACATCGACAAGTTTGTGGATGTGAATGCTATTAGGATTTTCTCTACTCTTAATCCCGTTCCGACTCTGTTGGGCGATACCTACTTCTCTTTGCATATGAGGAATGCAAAGGGTGGTGGCGCCATTGTGTGTCGTTTGCCTCTGTGGTATAAGTGGTTTATTTCTCACTTACCTCAGACGGTCGCTTTCAAGGAGAACAAGGAATGTCTACAGTGGTCCACGAGACTTATGTCTCTCACTAATGATGATATCTCTTGGTATAACCGTGTGTATGATGGTATGCAGATTATTGAGTTTTGTGGCGAATTCTCCATTGTACCTCTTCTTGGTACATGTGGTGGGATTAACTACAATCCTGTTTTGGCACGTCGTCACCTTGGGTTCCCCTTAAGGGATAAACCCAATAACATTCTGTAAGAGGGTGTGTTCTTTCAGAATGGTAAAGATCCCCAATGCTTGAAAGCTAGGATGGTCCGCGCTTGGCGCAAGATTCATAGGAAAGGAAGGAAAGAGTTGGATCCTAAGAATTGCATCGCTTTGGAGCCTTACACTGTTTGGGTTAGGAAGAGGGCGTCTGAGTATCTCATTCCTTACGAGTATCCGAGACCTACACCTATGATT
The DNA here is from genome assembly GCF_024323335.1 of Lathyrus oleraceus. Taxonomy (NCBI): domain Eukaryota; kingdom Viridiplantae; phylum Streptophyta; class Magnoliopsida; order Fabales; family Fabaceae; genus Lathyrus; species Lathyrus oleraceus. The sequence continues at coordinate 329,623,756 of NC_066582.1, read as the reverse complement.
ATGGTTGGGCCTTCAACCCTCCCTAATCAAGGAGCAGAGGAGTTGAGAGACGAAGACCGTTCACGTGCCTGGATCCGTGAACGTGAAGAGTTGCTTCAGTGGATTAAGGAGAAGGATGCGTTGATTGAGTTTCTTGAGCATCAGGTTATTGATGACCCTGATGATGTATGGACTTCTCTACTTCCTCAGTCTTCTAAGTTCTGGAAGAGGAAGTATGATCGACTCGCCAAAGAGAAGGCCGATATAGAGGCAGCCTACGAGAGGGAGGTGAAGAGGCTTCACGCATCTTATCTTCTTGTGTCCCGAGCTTTGGATGATTGTTTCTAGGGATCCATATGACGATTATTTTCCTTTTCTCTTGTATATGATTGACGATGCTGCACTTCTTTTCCCTGATATTATTTGATGAGATATTTCCATATGTGATAAAATGCTTAATATTTCCAGAATTTGCAAATAAAACTCTAAAGTTCCTTTGAAATAAAAAACAAATCATATGCACAAACATTGCATGCATCATATGCATAAGCAGGTTTTGTTTTCGGTCCCTTGCCCTGTGGTCTAACTCTGTGTCCTTCATTTATTTCGAAGACAAGCTGACTCACCGGTACTACACTAGAGCCAACATTTCAAGACTGATGGATCACTTGGAACAAGAGAACCGCGAGCTAAAAGAGGAAGTGGCCAGATTGACTGCCCTAATGGAGTCACTCATGGCTGCCCAGAGCCACTCTTCTCCGACACCTTCAACTCCTCCCCAAAGGACAGTTATCCCCGAGATTGTCTCCTCTACTGTGCCCGCTGTCAAGGCACACTTTGTTCCAACAGCCATGCCAACCAGGTTCCCGTGGGGGATGCCTCCCAATTTCATGCCTGAGGGTCATGTTCCTACCTTTGCTTCTCTGCCGGCCAGGAAGGAAATTCACTAAAATAAAATCAGTTCAAAGACTATCCGTACACTTCAATTCGGTCCAACTCAGTTCGGTCCAACTCACCTACATCTGGGGGCTACCATGCCAGGAAGGAAATTCACTAAAATAGAATCAGTTCAAAGACTATCCGTACACTTCAACAAGTTATAGTCTTTCTCACCTAATCTCTACCCGTGCAATTTCTACCTAAGCACTCTTAGATATGAGAACCCACTCACTTCCCTACAATCACACCTGTGATCTTAAACAACAATCCCTTGAGAAAAGAAAACACTTTTTAATAACACACTCTTGATTTTACTTCAAAGTTTCAATCAAGAAGACACACTCTTGAACTTGTTTAACAACATTGATCAAGAACACACACACTTAATCTTGCTTCACAGCTTTGATCAAGTAGACACACACTCTGGCTTAACAACTTTAGAGTGACAAATTACAACCACAAATCAGTCCAATTCAATCATCAAAAGATGACTTGAATGGCTTACAAGTTTTACGACTAAACAGACACAAGCCCTAGCTCTCTCTCTATATTTCGCTCAATATTGGTTGTGTATTAAAACAGGTTTTCTAAGTCCCTTTTTATAGAAGCTTTCAGCTGGGCTTGGACATCTTGAAAACCCTAAATCTATTTTCCAATCAAATCTTCTTATGACAACTGGTTAGATCTCCTTGGAAAATAAGTAAATCAGGTTGTAATCCATGATTGAATGCGCATGTAAATCAGATCTTCAATCATACATAGATTGCCATTAATTGTGCAATCACAAAACACCAGACATTCATACTGAATGTTCTGTGTACAGGATGTCATGACATCGGGCCCGACATCCTGGAAAAGTCCTGCATAATTCCATAATTCCTTTTATAACTTCCAGCAGGTACAACCATATCAGATGCCATGACATTGTGTATGACATTCTGAAACAATCGTGCATGATCATGTCTTTCATTTGAACTGAAGCAGGTACACATCATCAGATGCCATGTCATTATGACATTCTGATACAATCCTGCCTGATATCATGTTCTTGAATTCGAGCAGGTACATAGGATATCTCATGTTAAGACATCACACATAACATCCTATGAACATTCTTTGTTTTACCAAAATTGCTGCCAACACTTAGAATCAACAAACTCCCCCTTTGGCAAAATTTGGCTAAAACATATATTTGCCTTTTTTGTTCACAAGAGAAACTATCAGCTGTTAAACAACAGTTTAAACAGCAGCAGAAGGAAATACAATGACTAGTTATAGATACTAGTAATACACACATGCACAAGGGTACTTCTCCTCCCCCTAAATCTGTGCAACACAAACAGAATTACTAGTTATGGATGCAACTAGTAAGACACACAAATGCACAAGGGTACTCCTTCTCCCCCTAAATTTGTCCATTCATCTTCTTTGTTAATAACAACACATGTAACCACATCAGCTGTAACAAACAGAATATCATTCTGACATCTGCTTCAACATCACCACACATCAGACATCCCCTTTGACATCTGTAAACAGAACATCATTCTGTTCAACAATAGCTGTCCATTATACATCTTCTCACATACATCTCCTCACAGCTCCAGCTTCACATAAATCTCCTCACAGCTCCAGCTTCACATAAAAACTTCTCCCCCTTTTTAGTCAAAATTGACCAAAGGTGACCAATTAGACAAAATAAATGTCAATTAGCCTAGCAGAGAATGCCAGATCAGATGTTATAACATTAAAAATGTTAAAACATAATAGTTAGACAGTACAAACCATCATCATAGACAACTGTGATAGCTAAGATAATGAAAAAATCCATGGAACTCATTAAGAGCCCAAAATATTACAAACAGGCATAAATGAGGACTGCCACAAATTACACATTTTTAAAAAAACAATAAAACTTCAGCATCCAGACACAGCAGCACCAGAACAGCTTCCATAACATCAGCCACAACAATCGTCACAGCACACCTCACATATTCTTCAGTCTTCAACACAAAGAGGGGAAACCATCAAGCAGAGGAAGAAGTATCACCCTCACCTTCAGAGCTTTCAGAGCTGCCACTAGATTGAGCTTTTGACTTCTCTCTTGAGGTATTGGGATTTGAATCTTCACCAGCCTTCTCCATTTCTTCCTTTTCTAGGCTCCTAATAAGAACTTCCAATGCTTCTTCTCTTTCCTTGGCCACCCTTATACCATTCTCTAGTTCATTGCAGGTATCTTTTAATTGATCAATTAAACTCCCTTGAGGTGCAGCCTCCTTTCTGGCAGATGTCATATCATTGACATGACTTCCCTCAAACAGCTTATAATGAATGGATAGTGGGGGATTTCTGCTGCTTGGAACGTCATTTGTATTGAGTATGCCTGGTTGTTGACTCAAGATAATACCACAAATAATGGATGGGAAGGCAATGGGCAGCTTTACAGCATTTGTGGAGGCATGTCTGGTAATTTGGTCAAACATAAATTTTCCAAAATCATAGTTAATCCTTGTTCCAATTGCATGAATGATTCTTCCAAGACTAATGGAGATGGTAGATATATGATTAGTAGGAACCCAATTTGCTGAACCAATCTTGTGCAAGATGGCATATTTGACAGTTAGCTTGCTAGCTGATAGGTGATTCCTACTAGGCCATTCCTTAACTTGGCCAGCTGTAATAATCCTACAGACCTCATTGTCTGTAGTCTCTAGATCCACTCCTCAATCAGTTCCTCTCCCTAGGAACTTATTGATGATGGTTGGTGAGAATCTCACACACCTACCTCTTACAAAAACTTTGCAAAATTCCCTGTTGCTCCTTTCAGAAATCTCCTCAGGGATATTTACAATAAATTCTTTTACGAACCCCTAATAGAATTGGGGCAGAGAAACCACAGTCTTCATCAATCCAGCATTCCTGATCAAATTCATGACTTCCTTCACCTCAACAGCCTCTTTTCCCAACTCTCTTTCAACCGCTACCCTTCTCTGAATGACAAACTTCCATTTTGCAGCATCGTCTTCTAAGTGAAAAGAGATGTTGTCTAAGTGTACAACTGCAGTTTTTCCTAGAGACTTCTTAACAGCCTGCCTTTTTGCAGGGGAGATGTTTGGGACATCGTCTTCGACATCCTTATCAGAATCAGAACTCTCACTTTCTTTCCTCTACTTAACCTCAACCTTGCTCCATAATTTTGAGTGTCCTACACCAGCAGTCTTCTTCCTAGTCATGGCTGTCATCATTTCAGCCATGGTTTTTCCTTTTCTAGTCTTCAGTTTCCTAGCAACACTTGGTTTTACATGGTGAACCAAAGTGTCATCCTCTTCCTCTGAACTCTCTTCCTCCAAATCAATATTATCCTCAGCATTACCAAGAGACATACTAGCTGATTTCTTGCTAGGTAAATTTTTTCCAACAGAACATAATCCCTCAGCAGCTACTTCCTTTTCTGTCTTAGATGAGTCATCTTCTTTCTCAGCTTGGGTTTCCACCTCAGGAGAGGGGTCCCTTCTGGACAGAGGGGTAAAGATATCCTTGACTGCATGTTCTTCATTCAGAATCCTAGTAACTAGGTTTCTTATGGTACAATCAGTAAAGTGCATGTCCTCTTTATTAGGAGATTTTTCAGGAATGTTACCTTGCTTAGTTCCAGGCATGGAAGAGGGGCCTGGGGCGTCACCTGGTATCATACGAAGAGGAGTCACGTCCATCATATCTTCATCTAGAAACTCCATGGAGGGAGTTCTTGTATGATGAAAGGTTTTTGAACTAGATGATGATGGACGTTGAGACATGTTGTTGAACTTTTGAAGGAAATTTCTTTGCCCTAGCAGAGGTTCTCTGAGTAGTTTGATGAAGATGGAAAGAGTTGCGTTCAGGTAGAGCGTGCAAATGGCATCGATACTATTTCCAATGCTAGGGAATGATTCATTATTAATGTGGCTCTTCCTTTTAATTGGGCAAACACTATTTTTGTTAGCTTTTCCACTCCACATTAATTGCCATATTTTCTCAAGAATCCAAGTCCCTAATTTCCCTCTTACATGTTCAAATTGATTGTCAATCAAATCCCTTGCAACCTTGTCAGCTAATTTCATTTCATGCTCTAGAGCTATGGATTTATCTTTCACACATTTTCTAATAGAGTGTTGACAGCAAACGAAGTACTTAGTCCAACTGTGCTGACTATGATTTTTAGACAGTGTTGCAATATTCAGGTTGTCATAATACACTGTCATGACATCGTGTGTGACATTGTATGCAATTATTAGCAGTTCCATCCAACCCAGTTGAGAACAGCTGCTTCCATCATAAACACTATTTTTGTCTTTCAAATTTGTAGGAGCAAGTGTCTTTTCACTCTCCATCTCAATCTTTTCAACATTGTTCTTGTCACACATAGTCCCTTGTGGCCCAGTTCGATCAAAGCTCTCTCCAGTTTCAGACTGCATATAACTAGTCACATGTCCACCTGTTTGATCTAACTTCTTAGTTGTTTGGGCCATCATGACCTTTTCTTCTTTGGAAGTGAGGTTAAGTCTGTGCTTCTGGGGTGACATCCTTGTCTGACATTTCCCACTGACTTGTCTTTCATTACTCTTGAGGGTTTTTCTAGCAGATACATTCATCTCTTCCTCTTTGGCATAGGAACATTTTGAGGAAAAACCCATTTGAGAGCTCCACATGTAACAGTTGCCTTTGGTCCTGATTCCTTTCATAATCACTTCACTATCATTGTTAAAAATTAGACATTCAGTTTTGGTGAAGTTAACATTCAAACCTTGATCACATAGCTGACTGATGCTTATTAGATTTGTAGTTAAGCCCTTAACAAGTAGAACCTTGTCAAGTTTAGGAACTCCAAGACAATCAAGCTTACTTGTTCCTTTGATTTCACCTTTTGTTCCATCTCTAAAGGATACATGACTCATGGTATGATGATGCAGGTCAGTTAACAGGTCTTGCTTTCCAGTCATGTGTCTGGAACATCCACTATCAAAATACCACTCTTCTTTGGCTGAGATTTTGAGGGGAATGTGAGCTAATAGACTTGTGACATTAGTTTTAGGAACCCATTGCTTCCTGTTGATAGGCCTGTGCTATTGATAGCGAGTCTATTGATGGACAGAGGTAGGGTAACCATACAACTTATAGCAGAAATGCTTTAGGTGACCAAATTTCCCACAGTAATGGCATCTCCATCTTTGGTGTTTCCCTTTCTGTTGTGTTCTCCTTTGATGTTGTGACATCTCAGGACTGCTCTTACTATTGCTGCATTGAGGTTTGCAACTAATGTAACTGCTCTCAACCTTAGATTTATTGTACCCTATTCCAGTTTTGTCTCCTGTGATTAGTCCAGTTTGGAGAATCTTGTCTAAGGAGTCAGATCCATTGTTTAACATCCTTACATACTTGGTCATCTCTTCTAGTTTTGAGTTTAAGAACATAGCTTCAATTTTTAACTAAGAGATGGTTTCCACATGTTCTGCCTTTTCATTCTCCAGTTGTACTATCTTCTGGATTTCAACTTGTTGACTTTCATCTAGCTTGACCTTTAGGGCCACTGCTTCTGTTCTTAATTTGGAGATGGTTTCCAATTGTTCTACCCTATCATTCTCAAGTTGGGTTATCGCCTTCTTCTGGTTTTCAACCTGTTTACACAGCTCCACACTTTTGTGACACATCTCTCTATAGGTAGAGGCCAACTCTTCAAAGGTCACTTCTTCATCACTTGAGTCTTCATCAGAGCCCCATTTTCCTGTCAATGCAGTCACCAGATTTGCAGCCTCGTCAGTATCACTCTCATCAGACCAGGTGGCAGCAAGACTCATCTGCTGCTTCTTGAGGTAGGTTCCACATTCAGTTCTAATGTGTCCATACCCATCACATTCATAGCACTTTACTTCTTTTCCTTTTAACCTTGCTCTTCTTCCATTGTTGATGTCAGATGAGATGTTCTTGACATTTGCCTTGGATCTTACATCCATTTTTCTTACAGTCTGTTGAATTGTCTCCCCAACATTGCAACTTCATTGGCCAAATCTTCATCAACATCCTGACTATTTTCTTCTTCTGTGTTTGATATGAAGGCAATGCTTTTGGTTTTCTTTTCAGAGCCATCATTTAATCCCATCTCAAATGTTTGGAGAGAACCAACCAGCTCATCAACTCTCATGTTGGAGATGTTTTGAGACTCTTCTATGGTAGTTACCTTCATAGAAAATCTCTTAGGTAGTGACCTGAGTATATTTCTTACCAATTTTTCATTTGACATCTTTTTTACCAAGGCTCCTGAGGCATTAGCTAATTCAAGGATACTCATATGAAATTCATGGATATTCTTATCTTCTTTCATCCTTAAATTTTCAAATTTAGAGGTGAGCAGCTGAAGTCTAGACATATTTACCCTAGAGGTGCCTTCATGAGTGGTCTTGAGAATGTCCCAAGCATCTTTGGCCACTTCACAGTTGTTTACCAACCTTAAAATTTTCTTGTCACCCCATTGAATATTGTATTTAATGCTTTAGAATTTCCAAGGGCCAGATCATCCACCTCCTTTGTCCATTGTTCTTCAGGCTTCTTCTCAATAGTGGCTTCTCCTTCCTTAGTAATTACTAGAAAAACCCATCAAGTTAGCACAGCCTTCCAAGCCTTATTATCTAGAGATTTTAAGAAGGCTACCATTCGAGGTTTCCAATAGTCATAGTTAGATCCATCCAAAATTGGTGGCCTGTGAACAGATCCTCCATCTCTCTCCATTGTACCAGAAAGTATTTCCCCTAGATCTCACCCAGAACCAGAGCAGGATGCCTTCTCTGATACCAATTGAAATTCTGGTATCAGATATGAGATGTCGAAGGTAATGTCACGACACTAATATCTGAGTAATGCAAACAGAATAAAGATAGAGAATAGTAATGCAAAATACACAAGCAATTGTTAACCTAGTTCGGTCCAACTCACCTACATCTGGGGGCTACCAAGCCAGGAAGGAAATTCACTAAAATAGAATCAGTTCAAAGACTCTCCGTACACTTCAACAAGTCACAGTCTTTCTCACCTAAGCACTCTTAGATATGAGAACCCACTCACTTCCCTACAATCACACCTGTGATCTTAAACAACAATCCCTTGAGAAAAGAAAACACTTTTCAATAACACACTCTTGATTTTACTTCACAGTTTCAATCAAGAAGACACACTCTTGATCTTGCTTAACAACTTTGATCAAGAAGACACACACTTAATCTTGCTTCACAACTTTGATCAAGTAGACACACACTCTCGCTTAACAGCTTTAGAGTGACAAATTACAACCATGAATCAGACCAATTCAATCTTCAATGGATGACTTGAATGGCTTACAAGTCTCACGACTAAACAAGACACAAACCCTAGCTCTCTCTCTATATTTCGCTCAATATTGGTTGTGTATCAAAGCAGGTTTTCCATGTCCTATTTATAGAAGCATTCAGCTGGGCTTGGACATCTTGAAAACCCTAAATCTATTTTCCAATTAAATCCTCTCATGACAGTTGGTTAGATCTCCTTGGAAAATAAGTAAATCAGGTTGTAATCAATGATTGAATGCGCCTGCAAATCATATCTTTAATCATACAAAGATTGCCATTAATTCTGCAATCACAAAACACCAGACATTCACACTGAATGTTTTGTCTATAGGATGTCATAACATCGGGTCTGACATCCTGGAACAATCCTGCATAATTCCATAATTCCTTTTATAACTTCCAACAGGTACAAGCATATCAGATGTCATGACATCGTGTATGACATCCTGAAACAATCCTGCATGATCATGTTCTCCATTTGAACTCCAGCAGGTACACATCATCAGATGCCATGTCATTATGACATTCTGAAACAATCCTGCATGATCATGTTCTTGAACTCCAGCAGGTACATAGGATATCTTGTATTAAGACATCAAACACAACATCTTGTGAACACTCTTTGTTTTACCAAAATTGCTGCCAACACTTAGAACCAAGAAACTCCCCTTTTGGCAAATTTTGACTAAAACATATATCTGTCCTTTTTGTTCACAAGAAAACTATCAGCAGTTAAACAACAGTTTAAACAGCAGTAAAAGCAAACACAATTACTAGCTATAGCTACTAGTAATACACACATGCACAAGGGTACTTCTCCTCCCCCTAAATTTGTGCAACACAAACAAAATTACTAGTTACGGATGCAACTAGTAAGACACACAAATGCACAAGGGTACTACTTCTCCCCCTAAATCTATGCACCACATACATCTCCTTTGATGATAACAACACCTGTAACCACAACACCTATAACAATCAGAATATCATTTTGACATCTGCTTCAACATCAACACATGTGCACCACATCAGACATCCCCAATGACATCTGTAAATAGAACAGCATTCTGTTTTACAACAAACACATCTCCTTCAATAATAGTTGTTCATCTGTTCAGCTACATACATCTCCTCACAGCTCCACATCTTTAACTGCCTCCACATCAACACTTCTCCCCCTTTTTAGTCAAAATTGACCAAAGGTGACCAATTAGACAAAATAAATGTCAATTAGCCTAGCAGAGAATGTCACCATAGATATGATAACATATAACATGTTAAAACATAATTGTTCAGGAGATACATACCAACATTATACACAGTTGTGATAGCTGAGATAACGAACAAATCCATGGAACTCATTAAGAGCCCAAAATATTACAAAAAGGCATCAATAAGGACTGCCACAAATTACACATTTTTCAAAAAAAAAACAATAAAAACTTCAGCATCCAAATAGCAGGGGGGAAACAGCTTCCAAACCAGCAACACCAGAACAGTCTTCAAGCACAACACACCTCACACAGTCTTCATACCAATCTTCAACACAAAGGGGGGAACCATTAATCAGAGGAAGAAGTATCATCTTCACCTTCAGAGCCTTCAGAGCTGCCACTAGATTGAGCATTTGTCCTCTCACTTGAGGTATTGGCATCTGAATCTTTGGTATCATCAGCCTTCTCCATTTCTTCCTTTCCTAGGCTGCTAATAAGAACCTCCAAAGCCTCTTTTCTTGCCTTGGCCACCCTATACCATTATCGAGTTCCTTGCAGGATTCCTTTAGTTGATTAATTAAGCTCCCTTGAGATGCATGCTCCTTCCTGGCAGATGTCATGACAACATCATTGACATGACTTCCCTCAAACATCTTGTAGTGAATTGATAGTGGGGGCTTTCATCTGCTTGGAATGTCACTTATATTAAGAATGCTTGGTTGTTGGCTCAAGATAATACCACAAATAATAGATGGGAAGGCAATGGGCAGCTTCACTGCATTTGTGGAGGCATGTCTGATAGTTTGATCAAACATAAACTTTCCAAAGTCAAAGTCAATCCTGGTTCCAATAGCATGAATGATTCTTCCAAGACCAATGGAGATGGTAGAGATATGATTAGTAGGCACCCAGTTGGCTGAACCAGTCTTGTGTAAGATGGCATACTTGAAAGTTAGCTTGCCAGTTGATAGGTGATTCCTACTAGGCCATTCCTTAACTTGGCCAACTGTAATAGTCCTACAGACTTCATTGTCTGTAGTCTCTAAATCCATTCCTCCATCAGTTCCTCTCCCTAGGAACTTGTCGATAATGGTTGGTGTGAATCTCACACATCTACCCCTTACAAACACCTTACAGAATTCCCTGTTGCTCTTTTCAGAAATATCCTCAGGGATATTCACAACAAATTCTTTTACCAACCCCTCATAACATTGGGGCAGGGCAACCACAGTCTTCATCAATCCAGAATTCTTGATCAAATTCATGATTTCCTTCACCTCAACAGCCTCTTTTCCCAGCTCTCTCTCAACCGCTACCCTCCTCTAAATGAAAAACTTCCATTTTGCAACACCATCTTCTAAGTGAAAAGAGATGTTATCTATGTGCACAGCAGCAACTTTTCCTAGAGACTTCTTAACAGCCTGCTTTTTAGTAGGGGAGATGTCTGGGACATCGTCTTCGATATCCTCATCAGAGTCAGAACTCTCTCTTTCTTTCCTCTTCCTAACCTCAACTTTACTCCAAGATTTGGAGGGTCCTACACCAATAACCTTTTTCACTCTTCTTGCTTTTCTCATTTCAGCCACACTCTTCTGTTTTCTGGTCCTCAGTTTCTTTGCTACGCTTGGTTTCACCATATGAACCAAGGTGTCATCTTCTTCCTCAGAACTTTCTTCCTCAATGATATCCTCAGCAGTTTCATGAGACACACTTGTTGGTTTCTTGCTAGGTAGGGTTTTACCTATAGAACATAATCCCTTCGTAGCCACTTCCTTTTCTGATCAAGATGAGTCATCATCTTTCTCCGCTTGAGGTTCCTCCTCAGGTGAGGGGTCCCTTCTGGACAGAGGGGTAGAAACACCCTTGACTGCATGCCCTTCACTTAGAATCCTAGTAACTAGGTTCCTAGTGGTACGATCAACATAGTGCATGTTCTCTTGATGAGGAGATTTATCAGAAATGTTACCTTGCTTACTTCCAGCCATGGAAGACGATCCTGGGGCGTCACCTGGTATCACACAGAGAGGAGTAACATCCAACACGTCTTCCTCTAGAAACTCCATGGAGGGAGTCCTTGCATGATGTGTGGGTTTTGATCCTGAGGATGATGGATGTTGAGACATGTTGTTGAACTTTTGAAATAAATTTCTTTGCCCCAGCAGAGGTTCTCTGGGTAGTTTGATGAAGATGGAAAGAGTTGTGCTCAGGTAACGTGTGCAAATGGCATAGATACTATTTCCAATGCTAGGGAATGATTCATGATTAATGTGGCTCTTTCTTTTCATTGGGCAGACAATATTTTTGTTACCTTTTCCACTCCACATTAATTGCCATGATTTCTCAAGAATCCAAATCCCTAATTTCCCTCTTACATATTCAAATTTATTATTACTCAAATCCCTTGCAAACTTGTCAGATGATTGCATTTCATGCTTTAGAGACACAAATTTTCTAATGGAATGACGACAACAAATAATGTGCTTGGTCCAATTATGTTGAATAGAATTTTTGGACATAGTTGTAGCATTCAGGTTGTCATAATACAATGTCATGACATCGTGTGTGACATTGTATGCAATCATCAGTAGTTTCAACCAACCCTGTTGAGAACAACTGCTACCATCTGCTATATCTTCAGCATAAACACCATTTTCATCTCTCAAATGTGTAGGAGCAGGTGTCCTTTCACTCTCCATCTCAATCTTCTCAACATTGCTCTTGGCACTTTTGCTTTGAGATAGATACATAGGCCCTTCTATTTGCTTGACTTGTAGCCCAAGTCCAACAAAGCTCTTTCCAACTTCAGACCGCATGTGACTAGTAACATGTTCACCCGTCTGATCCAGCCTCCTATCTATTTGAGCCATCATGAGATTTTCTTCTTTGAAAGTGATGTTAAATCTGAGCTCCTGGTGTGACATCCTTGTCTGACATTTCCCACAGACTTGTCTTTCATCACTCTTGAGAGTCCCTCTAGCAGATATACTCCTCTTCATTCCTTTGACATAGGTACACTTTGAGGAATAACCAATTTGAGAGTTCCACATGTAACAGTTGTCTTTGATCCTAATTCCTTTCATGATCACTTCACTATCTTTGTTAGTAATCAGACATTCAGTTTTGGTGAAGTTAACATTCAGACCTTGATCACATAGTTGACTGATGCTTATTAGATTTGCAGTCAAGCCCTTAACTAGTAGGATATTGTCAAGTTTAGGCACTCTAGGACAATCAAGCTTGCACATTCCCTTGATTTCACCCTTTGCTCCATCACCAAAGGTTACATAGCTTATGGCATGAGGATGAAGATCAGTTATCAGTTATTAGGTACCTATTGCTTCTTGTTGATAGGCCTGTGCTGTTTGGGTCTGGGTTGATAGTGAGTCTGATGATGAACATGGCTAGGATAACCATACAGCTTATAGCAGAAGGGCTTCTGGTGACCAAATTTCCCACAATAATGGCATCTCCATCTTTTGTGTTTCCCTTTCTACTGTCTTCTCCTCTGATGTTGTGACATATGACGAGACATCACATGTTTGCTTTTACTATGGCTGCACTTAGGTTTGGCTTGAGGTTTGCAACCAGTATAACTGCTATCAGGCTTAGATTTATAATATCCAATGCCAGATTTGTCTCCTGTTATTAGTCCAGTTTGGAGAATCTTATCTAAGGAGTCAGATCCATTGTTTATAATCCTTAAATACTTGGTCATCTCTTCTAGTTTGGAATTTAAGAACATAGCTTTAGTTTCTAACTTGGAGATGGTTTCCACATGGTCTTCCTTCTCATTCTCCAGCTGTACTATCTTTTCGCTTTCAACTTGTTGACTCTCATCTAGCCTGGCATTCAGAACCACTGCTGCTTATTTTAATTTGGAGATGGTTTCCAAGTGTTCTACTTTCTCATTCTCAAGTTGAGTTATCTCCTTCTTTTGGCTTTCAACCTGTTTACACAACTCTACACTTTTGTGACACAGTTTTCTGTAGGTAGAGGCCAACTCTTCAAAGGTTACTTCATCATCACTTGAGTCTTCATCAGAACCCCATCTTCCTGTCAATGTAGTCACAAGATTTGCAGCTTCCTCTGTTTCACTTTCATCAGACCAAGTGGCAGCAAGACTCATCTTCTACTTTTTGAGGTAGGTTCCACATTCAGTTCTAATGTGTCCATGCAAATCACATTCATAGCATTTCACTTCTTTTCCTTCTTTGGGCTTATCATCTGACCTTGCTCTTCTTCCAGCATTATTGGATTTACTGATGTCAGATGAGATGTTCTTGACATTAGCCTTGGATATTACATCCATCTTTTTCAACAGTTTGTTGAACTGTCTTCCCAGTATTTCCATTTCATTGGCCAAATCTTCATCACCATCCTGATAATTTTCCTCTTCTGTGTTTCACATGAAGCCCATGCTTTTGGTTTTCTTTTCAGAACCATCATTCAATCCCATCTCAAATCTTTGGAGGGAACCAATTAGCTCATCAACCCTCATGTTGGAGATGTCTTGAGACTCTTCTATGGCAGTCACCTTCATAGCAAATCTCTTAGGGAGTGACCTGAGTATTTTTCTTACCAGTTTTTCATCAGACATCTTCTCTCCCAGGGCTCATGAGGCATTAGCAATTTCAAGGATACTCATATGAAATTCATGAATATTTTCATCTTCTTTCATCCTTAAATTTTCAAACATGGAGGTGAGCAGCAGTAGTCTAGACATCTTTACTCTAGAGGTGCCTTCAAGAGTGGTCTTGAGAATGTCCCAAGCATCTTTATCCACTTCACAATTATTTACCAACCTGAAAATATTCTTATCTACTCCATTGAATATTGCATTAAATGCTTTAGAATTTACAAGGGCTAGATCATCCTCCTCCTTGGACCATTGTTCTTCAGGTTTCTTAACAGTTGTGGCTTCTCCGTCTTTAGTAATTAATGGATGTACCCATCCTGTTAACACAACCTTCCAAGCCTTGTTATCAAGAGATTTTAGAAAGGCTACCATTCTAGGTTTCCAATAGTCATAATTAGAACCATCCAAAATTGGTGGCCTATGAACAAATCCTCCATCTCTCTCCATTGTACCAGAAAGTATTGTCGCTAGATCTCACCCAGAACCAGAGCAGGATGCCTGCTCTGATACCAATTGAAATTCTGGTATCAGATATGAGATGTCGAAGGTAATGTCACGACACTAATATCTGAGTAATGTAGAAAGGATAAAGATAGAGAATAGTAATGCAAGAGACACAAGCAATTGTTAACCCAGTTCGGTCTAACTCACCTACATCTGGGGGCTACCAAGCCAGGAAAGAAATTCACTAAAATAGAATCAGTTCAACGACTCTCCGTACACTTCAACAAGTTACAATCTTTCTCGCCTAATCTTTACCCGTGCAATTTCTACCTAAGCACTCTTAGATATGAGAACCCACTCACTTTCTTACAATCACACCTGTGATTTTAAACAACAATCCCTTGAGAAAAGAAAACACTTTTCAAGAACACACACTTGATTTTACTTCACAGTTTCAATCAAGTACACACACTCTTGATCTTTCTTAACAACTTTGATCAAGAAGACACACACTTGATCTTGCTTCATAGCTTTGATCAAGTAGACACACACTCTCGCTTAACAGCTTTAGAGTGACAAATTACAACCACAAATCAGACCAATTCAATCATCAATGGATGACTTGAATGACTTACAAGTCTCACGACTAAACAAGACACAAACCCTGGCTCTCTCTCTATATTCGCTCAGTATTGGTTATGTATCAAATCCGGTTTTCCATGTCCTATTTATAGAAGCATTCAGCTGGGCTTGGACATCTTGAAAACCCTAAATCTATTTTCCAATTAAATCTTCTCATGACAGCTGGTTAGATCTCCTTGGAAAATAAGTAAATCAGGTTGTAATCAATGATTGAATGCGCATGCAAATCATATCTTCAGTCATACAAATATTTCCATTAATTGTGCAATCACAAAACACCAGACATTCACACTGAATGTTCTATGTATAGGATGTCATGACATCAGGTCTGACATCCAGGAACAATCCTGCATAATTCCATAATTCCTTTTATAACTTCCAGCAGGTACAAGCATATCAGATGTCATGACATTATGACATTCTGAAACAATCCTGCATGATCATGTTCTTGAACTCCAGGAGGTACGTAGGATATCTTATGTTAAGACATCACACACAACATCGTGTGAACACTCTTTGTTTTACCAAGTTTTTTGCCAACACTTAGAACCAACAATGCAATTTTCCTTTTGCTCATTTGAGCTCCTTATTGTATATAAATATATTGTTGCCTTGTGGTTGTTTTGTCTTTGTTTTGTGTGAACCTAATGCAAAAAAGAAAAAAGGACTTAGAATTAAAACATACCCATGCTTAAAGGATTTCAAGAGAAACTAGGCCTCATGCCTTTAGAGTGCTAAAAATGTTGAAGATCAACTAGGCCTCACGGCTTTAGAATGCTAAATTTAAAAGTTGACTTCAAAGGACTTCCTTTCCAAAGTTTATTCTTTGTCCATTCCTCTTATTGTGTTTTATCTTCTCTCTTATCTTCGTATACTTTAGGACTAGCCCTTCTCTTCTTCTCTCCACTCTAACCCAAGCCAAAATCTCTTCTCTCCACTCTCATCCTTAGTGTTGGATTATAAGCCTTCCATGCTTATTATAGGGTTAACCCCTCACTAGCATGTTAAAGCCTTCCTCACATGGTGGATTGTTGGTTTAAGTTGAGTTTTCTCCCTTTGATAACAAAAGACCTTAAGGCTTTTGATTAAAATCAATTCACCATTCTTTGGGACTTTTACCCCGAACTACGAGGTTTTGATCCTCCTTTGTGATGGTACGTAGGCAATGGGTTCATCCATTCAAACAATAAAGTTTATAAATATAATCTATTCTTTTCTCATCCCTCCAATCTTTTGCACATATTTTCACAATTACCAACCTACAACACATATTTTCAAAAAGGGTTCCCTTAGCGTACTAAGGATGTTTTGGGTGCATAAAACCTTTCCATTTTATAACCAACCCCCTTACCTTGATCTCTGACATTTTTATTAGTTTTTGATTTGATAAAACTTCTTACTTGGGTTTTGTTCGCTTTTTAGCCTTTCCTTTGGACAAATAAAAGTGCAGTGGCGACTCAAATTGTATGTTGACTTTTGGTTTAGTCAATAAACCATAAGGTAACGAAAACCCCACTACAGAAAAATGGCGACTATGCTGGGGACTTTAGCATTTACTCTCTAGTGGGTTTAGCCTACTTTTTGCTTATGTGTGTTTATATTTATTTGGTGACATATTTTTGTCCAAATTTGGGATGATTGTATTGTTTGTAATGTATGAATTGCTTGATATATTAATTGCTTGTATTCTTGGTGGTTTCTTGTGAGATGAGTTCTATACCCGAACTCGAGTGCACTTATGATAGGAGAATGGCATAGTCTTGTTGGCTTGTGTGGAGTTATTCCTTAGCAAGTTGACTTGCAAGCCCGTTCACTTGGTGGAGGTCTTGTTGGGATCAATAATGTCACACGAGTAGTCGTGGTTAGGCATTATTCTTCCCAATATAAACCTTAGAAGCCAAGGACGTTAGATACCTAGCCCATCTTGGCCTATTTTAGGATGTAGTGCGAAGGTCGTTCAAGTGTAAGATTTGATATGATTGTTACGCGATACTACACTCATAAGAGTCTCTCTTGAGAATATTTTTGGAATACGAGTAGTCGTTTTATCCGATAACATCCGAAAGATGACATGATGACTATGGGGACCATTTTAGAACATGATTGTCAGGTTTAACCATAGTACACTCCCTTTGGGTGGTTCTTAACCAAGACTCCATGCTCGTGACTTACAACAAACCCTTGATTTGCGATTGATCCGTTCTCGTATATCCTCAATATCAATAGAACTTGGGTGTTAATAAGGTGTAAACCATAATCCACCAAAATGGATGATTGATATTGATGATGACTTGAGCCATCCCGTGACCTTTGTGTGGTGTGACTTGCTTGATCCTTGAGTGTGATTGTTGCATCCATGCCTTCATGCATTCATTTGCATCCATATCATCAACAATAAAGAATTTTCAAGGAACTTAAGGGGTCTATTTGCAAATTTTCAGAGACATAGATAAGCAAAGAAGGTATACGAAGAAGTATAGTTTCAGACAACCCGCCTTGAAAGAGTTAAGGAGTTTGACATCTTATGTATTAGAGCCTTTGAAGTTCAAAGCTCGCCATGGGAAGCTTTTGTCTATTATTTCTACTGAGGTGGATGAAGGTCTGATGAGTGTGTTGGTGCAGTTCTACGATCCTCTGTATCGGTGATTCACTTTTCTGGATTTCCATCTTTTTCCTACACTGGAGGAG
This sequence comes from Lathyrus oleraceus, assembly GCF_024323335.1. NCBI lineage: Eukaryota > Viridiplantae > Streptophyta > Magnoliopsida > Fabales > Fabaceae > Lathyrus > Lathyrus oleraceus. The sequence continues at coordinate 329,605,859 of NC_066582.1, read as the reverse complement.
TATGCCTATCATGTGGGTATACCTATCCTTGATCAATTGCCGTTTAGTGGTTTGGAGAGGGTTCCTTCTTCCCAAGAGATTGATGATATGCTTCACATAGATGTATATGATATTGTTGCTCCTATGATTTCCAAAGGTGGAATTCAAGGTCTCCCATCTGTTTTTCTCATTGCCCAAGCTACTTTGTTTTGAAAGGCCATGAGTGAGGACGTCGTTGAAGCCATATTTGTACTACTCATCTATGGGCTAGTGTTATTTCCCAACATCGACAATTTTATGGATGTGAACGCTGTTAGGGTTTTCTCTTCTCTTAATCCCGTTCCGACTCTGTTGGGTGACACTTACTTCTCTTTGCATATGAAGAATGCAAAGGGTGATGGATCCATTGTATGTTGTCTGCCTCTGTTGTACAAGTGGTTTATTTCTCACTTGCCTCAGACGCTCGCCTTCAAGGAGAACAAGGGATGTCTACGGTGGTCTGCGAGACTCATGACTCTCATAAATCGTGATATCTCTTTGTAAAACCGTGTTTATGATGGCGTTTAGATTATTGATTCTTGTGGTGAGTTCTCCAATGTGCCTCTTCTTGGTACGTGTGGTGGAATCAACTACAACCCTGTGTTGGCCCGCCGTCAGCTTGAGTTCCCCTTAAAGGATAAACCTAATAATGTTTTGTTGGAAGGCTTATTCTTTAATGAGGGAAAAGATCCCCAAAACTTGCAGGATAGGATGGTTCGCGCCTGGCGCAAAGTTCATAAGAAAGGGAGGAAGGAGCTTGGTCCGAAGAATTGTATTGCTTTGGAACCCTACATCGCTTTGGCGAGGAAGAGAGCTCTCTAGTACCGCATGCCATATGATTATCCGAGACCCACCCCTATGGTTATGGTTGGGCCCTCAACCCTCCCTAACCAAGGAGTAGAGGAGTTGAGAGATGAAGACCGACCGCGTGCATGGGTTTGTGAGCGTGAGGAACTTCTTCAACACTCAAAGATAAGGATGTCGTGATAGAATTTCTGGAGCATAGGGTTATTGATGAGCGTGATGATGTGGTCACTTCTCTTCTTCCTCACTCATCTAGGTTTTAGAAGAGGAAGTATGATCGGCTCGCCAAGGAGAACGCCGATATTGAAGCAGCTTATGAGAGAGAGGTGAAGAGGCTTCGTGCAACTTATCTTCGGATCTCGAGAGCTTTGGATGATTGTTTCTAGGGATCCATAGGATGTTCATTCTCCTTTTCCCTTGTATTGTATTTGGTTACCAAAACTGTATTACTTCTTTGGTGTAAAAATTTCCCAAATATTATTGCTATGAGTATTCCATATGTGTCTTAAAAGGTTAATATTTCCAAATATTTGCAAATAGATATCTATAAAGTTCCTCTTATTAAAAAAACAAAACCATATGCACAAACATTGCATGCATCATATGCATAAGCAGGTTTTGTTCTGAGCTCTTGATTAGTGGTCTAACTCTTTGTTCTTCATTTATTTTGAAGACAAGTTGACGCACCGGTATAATACTAGAGCCAATAATCCGAAGATAATGGAGCATTTAGAGCAAGAGAACAGGGAATTGAAGGAAGAGATCGCTAGGCTGACTGCCATGATGGAGTCAGTTCTGGCCGCACAGAGCCAAGCTTCGTCAACTCCTGCAACTCCTCTCACGAGGACGATCATATCTGAGATAGCAACTTCCACTGTGCCTGCTGCAACATCCCACTTCGCTCTGTCCGTGCCAGCTGTGTTCCCTCGGGGAATGTCTGCTAATTTTGTGCCAGAGGGTTTTGCTCCTACTCTCGCTTCTTTGCCGGCATCTAGCCCGGTCCTATCTGTGCCATCTCCCGTTGTGCACACCCTTCTTCGTGTTGAAGACACCATCTATCATTCCGAGCCGTCTGAGGGTCCGGATGTGTATGAGAAGATGGATGAGATGAAAGATCAAATCCTTGAGTTGCTCAAGAAACTGAAGACTTTGAGGGGGAAGGACCTCTTTGGCAAAAGTGCTGCTGAGTTGTGCCTAGTGCCCAACATGAAAATCCCTGTTAAATTCAAAGTGCCTGACTTTGAGAAATATAAGGGAAACACTTGTCCGCTCAGCGATCTTGTGATGTATGCTCGCAAGATGTCAACACAAACTGATAATGACCAACTTCTGATCCACTACTTTCAGGATAGCCTGACAGGTGCTACGCTCCGGTGGTATATGGGGCTGGAGAGTGCTAGCTCTTTCAACGATCTAGGCGAGGCCTTTGTCAAGAAGTACAAATATAATGTGGATATGGCTCCGGACAGGGACCAATTGAGGGCAATGTCGCAGAAGGACAAAGAGACCTTCAAGGAATACGCCCAGAGGTGGCGAGAATTGGCAGCTCAGATACTGCCACCCCTAGAAGAGAAGGAGATGACAAAGATCTTCTTGAAGACTTTGAGCTCTTTCTATTATGAAAGAATTATTGTCAGTGCTCCCTCAAACTTCACCGAAATGGTGAATATGGGGATGAGATTGGAGGAGGGGGTCCGTGAAGGACGTTTATCTAGAGAAGACCGTTCTTCAGCAAAGAAGTATGGAGGCTTTGCGAGGAAGAAGGAGGGAGATACCCATGTTGTGTCCTCCCATATTAAAAGAAGGCCCTCTGTAAGGAAGAAGGATGTGCGTCCTGCCATCAACCAACACCAGGTGGCTCATATAGCATCTGCTTTTAGAGAAGTTCATCATCAACAACAACAACAACAACATCGTTAGCAATAACAGGCCTACCAACCTCGCAACAATAATAAAACCAGCACCAGCAATTACGAGAGAAAGCTGATGACATATGTTGAGCTCTATCCTTCTTTGATCGATAGAAAGCTGATAACTCCACGAGATCCTCCTGCTGTGCCAACCAATCCTTAGTGGTGGTATAAGCCAGAGCTTCATTGTGTGTATCATTCAGGTGCTCCCGGACATGACGTGGAGAACTGTTACCCGTTGAAGACCAAAGTGCAAGACCTTGTGAGAAGTGGGATACTGTTTTTTGAGGACGTAGGTCCAAACGTGAAGAAGAACCCATTTCCCGAGCATGGGAAATCAGTTGTTAATATGGTCCAGGGTTGCCCTGGCAAATACAAAGTCCTGTATGTTAACGACATAAGGTAATCTTTGGTCGAGATGCACAAGCTGTTGTGTGAACACAACCACTACGAGCATGACCATGATAGGTGTCGGGTGTGCACTATCAATGAGAAAGGATGTCGACAAGTAAGAAAGAACATCCGAGAGATGATTGATCAAAGGATGATTGAGATACTTCAAAATCATAATGAGGATGAAGTTGATGTTATCACCCCAATGTTTAAAATTCCTGAGCCTGTTGTCGTCAAGTATGATAGCAGCAAGAAGAAGGTATCGCCCACTCTTGTGATAAAGCCAACGGGCCCTATCCCGTATGTATCAGACAAGGTTGTTCCCTATCGATATAACGTTGTGATGCTAGAAGATGGAAAGGAGGTGTTGTTGCCCTCAACTTCTGTAGTGAGCATTTCAGACGTCAGTGGTGTGACCCGTAGTGGTCGTGTTTTCTCTGCTTCGCCGGAATCCCATGAAGATGTCATGAAGAGAACTGTTGTTAATCTTGCCGGTCCCGTGGGGACTTCTTCTTCAAATAATCCTGTTGTGAAGGGTGTTAACCCTGTTGCTGTTAAGAATAATAACACTTCTATCCTGGTTGGCCAGTCTGGAATTATGAAAGAGGATGGTGATGAGATGCTGAGGCTCATCAAGAGGAGTGAATACAATGTTGTTGATCAGCTGCTACAAACTCCATCAGAGATATCTGTCTTATCTTTGTTGATGAATTCTGAGCCACACCGCGAAGCCTTGTAGAGGGTGTTAGACGTGGCATACGTGGACCATGATGTCACAATAGAGCAATTTGATAGCATTGTTGCAAATATAACCGCTTGCAACAATTTGAGCTTCTGTGATGCTGATCTTCCCGAGGAGGGAAAAGGCAACAATTCGGCTTTACACATATCCATGAACTGTAAGGATGATGCCTTGTCTAATGCGTTGGTGGACACAGGATCATCACTTAATATGTTGCCAAAATCCACTATGGCTAAGCATTCGTACCAGGGGCCTCCCATGATACAGAGTGTAGTGGTTGTGAAGGCGTTTGATGGATCACGCAAAACCGTGATCGGCGAATTAGAGCTCCCGATCAAGATGGGACCTAGTGATTTCCAGATCACTTTCCAGGTCATGGATATTCATCTGTCTTACAGTTATTTGTTGGGAAGACCATGGAATTTACGAGGCAGGTGTCGTGATATCCACCCTACACCAAAAGTCGAAGTTCGTGAAGAACAAAAAGTTGGTGGTGATAGGGGGAGAGAAGGCTCTCTTGGTCAGTCATTTATCTTCTTTCTCCTACATTGATGCTGAGGACGAGGTTGGGACTCCGTTCCAAGCCTTGTCTATTGCTGAGCCTTCGAGGAAAGGACTTTCTTCATTTGTCTCTTACAATGATGCGAAGTTGGCCATTAAGCCTGGTGCAACTACTGGTTTGGGGAAAATGATAAAGCTGGAAGATAACAAGTCCTGAGCTGGCATATGGTATTCTTCTGGTGTTTCCAATGAGCGTGGGCTGTTCCAGAGTGGAGGATTCATCCACACCGTTGAAGATCAGGAAGCTGCTACCATTGTGGAAGATGATGAAGAGGAAGACCTCGACAACTTTGTCATACCTGGAGGGATCTACAATAATTGGGTCGCTGTTGATGTTCCAACAGTTATCCACAAGTCAACGTAATGTGTTCATTTTTTTTTAAAACCCATTCACCCATGCCAAAAGGGGAAGTGAAGACATTGTTGGCACAATTTCATTAATACAATGATATTCATTCAATAATCACATGTTAAATGTTTGTTTTTCCAAATTATATTTCCTTTTGCTTTTTGCATAAAATTGGTGATCACCATAAAACCCTAAAAAAAGAATAAAATCAATCTTTTCATCTGCATAATGATTTGCCTTGTTTAAATTCTGAAATCTCTTTTATACTAAAAATCATTATGCAAGTTGATCAAACCCATTGAACATAATGATCCAACACCATCTCCTAACTTTGAGTTCCCTGTGTTTGAGGAAGAAGAAGATGATGTTGAAGAGATTCCTAATGAGATTACCCGTCTGCTTGAGCACGAAGAGAAGATCATTCAGCCAAATCTTGAGAATCTGGAAACAATCAACTTGGGGTCTGATGACTGCATTCGTGAAGTGAAGATTGGGGGACTCCTTGAAGAGTCTGTTAAGAAGGGGTTGATTGACTTGCTACGAGAATATGTCGACGTCTTTTCCTGGTCGTATGAAGACATGCCTGGTCTAGATACGGATATCGTGCAACATTTCTTGCCATTGAAGCCTGAGTGTGTGCCTGTAAAGCAGAAGCTTAGAAGGACTCATCCTGATACGGCAGTGAAGATTAAAGAGGAAGTTCAGAAGCAAATTGATGCGTGGTTTCTGGTGACTTCTACATATCCTCAACGGGTGGTCAATATTGTGCCCGTGCCTAAGAAAGATGGAAAAGTCCGAATGTGTGTGGACTACCGTGACTTGAATAAAGCTAGTCCGAAAGATGATTTTCTGCTACCACACATTGACATGTTGGAAGACAATACAACTAAATTCAATGTCTTTTCATTTATGACGGATTTTCTGGTTATAACCTGATTAAAATGGAACCCCAGGATATGGAGAAGACAATATTCATCACGCCTTGGGGAACATTCTATTGTCGAGTGATGCCCTTCAGTTTGAAGAACGCCGGAGCCACGTATCAACGAGCTATGAATACCTTGTTTCATGATATGATGCACAAGGAGATTGAGGTGTATGTTGATGATATGATTGCAAAGTCGAAAACGGAAGTTAAGCATGTAGAACACTTTTTGAAGCTTTTCCAGTGTCTGAGGAAGTACAAACTCCGCCTGAATCCGATCAAGTGTATATTTGGAGTCTGTTCCGGCAAGTTATTGGGATTTATCGTCAGTAAAAGAGGTATTGAGGTTGATCTTGCCAAGGTCAAAGCAATACAAGAGATGCCTGCGCCCAAAACTGAGAAGCAAGTCCGAGGTTTTCTTGGCCGCTTGAATTACATTTCGAGATTGATATCCCACATGACTGCCACATGTGCGCCTATATTCAAGCTCCTCCGGAAAGATCAACCTCATGATTGGACCGAGGATTGCCAAAAAGCCTTTGACAGTATCAAAGAATATTTGTCTGAGCCTCCAATTCTATCTCCGCCTGTTGAAGGGAGACCTTTGATTATGTACTTGACCGTACTTGACGATTCTATAGGGTGCATCCTAGGTCAGCAAGATGAATCAGGAAAGAAGGAGTATCCAATATACTAATTGAGTAAGAAGTTCACCGATTGTGAGTCTCGGTACTCAATGCTTGAGAAGACATGTTGTGCTTTGGCTTGGGTTGCTAAGCGTTTACGCTAGTGTATGTTGAATCATACAACTTGGTTGAATCCAAAATGGATCCAATCAAGTATATCTTTGAGAAGCCTGCTTTAACTGGGAGAATTTCCCGTTGGCAGATGTTGTTATCTGAGTATGATATTGAGTATCGAGCTCAAAAAGCTATCAAAGGTAGTATTTTGGCTGACCATTTGGCACATCAACAAATTGAGGATTATCAGTCTGTGCAGTACAACTTCCCTGATGAGGAGATTCTGTATTTGAAGATGAAAGATTGTGATGAGCCCACGCTCGATGAAGGGCCAGAGCCTGGCTCCCAATGGAGTATGGTGTTCGATTGTGCTGTTAATCAGTATGGAAATGGTATTGGGGAAGTGATTATTACTCCTCAAGGCACGCATTTTCCTTTCACGGGAAGGCTAACTTTCAAATGCGCGAATAATATGGCAGACTGTGAGGCTTGTATTATGGGTTTGGAAGAATGTATTGACTTAGGATGAAACATCTTGATGTTTATGGTGATTCGTCCCTTGTTGTTAATCAGATTAAGGGTGAATGACAGACGAATCAGCCTGGCCTCATCCCATACAGATATTATGCGAGGAGGATTTCAACTCTCTTTACTAAGGTTGACTTCCATCATATTCCTCGAGATGAGAATCGGATGGCCGATGCTCTCGCTACGCTTGCTTCAATGATTGTTGTCAAGTATTGGAATGAAGTCCCCAATATTACTGTGATGCGCTTGGATAGACCAGCTCATGTGTTTGCAGTTGAAGAAGTGAAAAATGATAAGTCGTGGTATTATGATATCAAGTGTTTTATCCAAAGTCAGAGTTACCCGTCTAGGGCATCTGTTAAAGATAAGAAAACTTTGAGGAGATTATCCGGCAGCTTCTACCTTAATGGTGATGTGCTTTACAAGAGGAATTTTGACATGGTTCTGCTCAGTGTAACACCCCAAAATTTGCCCTCTTCATTCATGCATTCTTTTAGCATTTCATATTGCATTTCATCATGTCAATCAGAATTAGATCCAAGAAACTTTTTTAAAAAAAAATAAAAAATAATAATTTTTTACAAAAAAAAATAAGTAAATAAAAATAATAATAATAAAATAAATAAAATATAATAGAAAAACTTGGACTTGGACCTCTCTCATTTAAGCCCACAAAGCCATGAAAATCAGGTTATAAAAGAGGGAGATTAGACAGAAAAAGGAAGAGAAGCAAAATACTCTGAGGTTTCCTTGAAACAAAACCCTTGACAAAACCTGGAGAGAAACCTGACAGAGAACTCAGAGCAACCCCCAAGCAGCTCTGAAAAATTCAATCTGACTCACACACTTTCATCTCACGCAAACCCTAACATTGCCTTGCAAACCCAGCCGTGCCATTTGATTTCAACCGGTCTCTCCCATCAGGTTTGCCTCATTCCCATGATTTTATGCTCTTAATTTGGATCATCTGAATGTATGAGGTATGATGGATGAATTTCATTATGTTTTTGCCCACGGGTTTAATTATGCATGAATGGGTGAAACCTATGCCTTGAATGTTTAATCACATGATTTCTGAAATGTATGCCACAGGGTTTGAGGTTTCTGAAACCATACTGTTATCCATGAAAAAAATGCTTATCGTGTTTCACTAACCCTTTTGTTGAGTTTTTGTGAGGGCTCACAGACTCTTGTAGAGATGGTTTGCGTGGTTTTCCCACTTTATTTGTGGGATACCCCCTGGAGGTTCATTCCGATTACCTGTACTGACTCACCTTTCTTTGATGGCATTAGCTTTGGAGATCCCTGGGTTTCTTACTCCTTTAATTGCTGTTACTTCGGATCTTTATCCATGTGGTACTTTTACCTCTTTTCCGCATTTTATCGCTTTCTTAGCTGGAACACCTCGATAGGAGGCATTTGTTTTCTTTTTTTAATTTACTTCTGAGCCCCTTGTTGGCACATTTACTTTATACATGTTTGTTTTGTATGTGTTCGGATCCCTGCAGGTAGCGCGGTTCCTTCGTCAAGGACTGCCTTTTTGCCCTTGAGCATCCCAAACCCTAAAACCCAAAGCAACACGTTAACTCCTTCTACTACAGGCGAGTAAGTCTCCAAAGGTCGAGCATCCGGTAGATTGCGTAGTGACGTCGTTCGACCAAAACCCAATCCATAACCCCATAGTTAGCCGAACTACGTTTTGCTCTGATTCTCATGCCAGATGAGATACGTAGGCATAAGACGCGATGTCTTAGCGAGCACAATTACCCTTAACCCCTAGGTAGCCGAGCTACGAAGACTCTGATTCTCATATTCAGATGAGATACGTATGAAGTGGATGAGACATCCGCGCGAGTCATTTTCATTTAACCCCCCTTTTTTTAAATAACACATTAGATAAACCCACACCCTTTAGACAAGAACTACAAAAGTGGATCCCGTAGAGTACTACGGATGCGTAGGGGTTCTAATACCTTCCCTTCGCATAACCGACTCCCGAACCCAAGATTTGGTTGCAAGACCCCGTCTTGTCCTTTCCTTTTTCAGGTTTACTTCGAGCGTTTCCTTTCCCTTCTTTGGGATGAATAACGCACGGTGGCGACTCTTCTGTCATTTTCTTTCGCCGGTTGTTTTTTCGCGCACTATATTTTTCAGGTTGCGACAGCTGGCGACTCTGCTGGGGACTGAAAGAAGTTGACCTCTTGCTGGTCCATCTTCCCTAAGCGAGTCCCTCCTAGCTTGTGTGATTTCTTGTTTATTGGGTGTTCATGCTTTTGTACCTTTATTTGCTTACCTGCTTGCATGCATCTGTTGTATCTGTTGGATCTGTTTGTTTGATTGTTGGGATGGGGTGTTTTATGAGAGATAAGCCCATTACCCAGGCTTGAGTGTACACACGGGTTTTAGAGTGGATAATCATGAGGCTTGCGTGGCGTGTTGCTACGTTAAGTCGTTCGTGAAGAACCACACCCAGACGAGGTTTCTTTTGGATATATTATGTCTTACGGGTGTTCCGTAACGGCAGGATGTTCCTCTAGAAATCGTCGACTCTGGTGACCATTTCCCGAGAACTCAGTCGAGGCCTCTCCTCCGAGACGTGATTATGTTAGCTCTGGTGGGCGCATTCTCGCTGCTCAATGGAGGTCTTTTGTCCCGTAATAATACCAAACCTTCAGTGGTAAACGTATTATTCGCGACTGAAGGGCTGAAGCTGACGAACTTCTGTTCTTAGAACCTACCAGTGAGGGGCAGGCTAAATTCAGGAAACCTTAACCTCCAACCAACCCGGTTTTTTGGAGCAGAGTTTTGGTCTTGTATTATATTCCTCAGTGAATTTCTCTCCAGGCAGTGCAACCTGACAGATGTTCAAGCGGATCCAACAATTCTGATTGACATGCCTTTGCATTGCATAACATCATCTGCATATTTGCATCCAACATCTCATGCTTATTCATTTGCAGGGTATTCCCTTTCAAAACGGGGGTGCCTTAAAACTGAACAAGCAGTGCATCGCATACCATGCATATTAAACCTTGTCTGTTTTGCAGGTGTCACCGCAGTGTCTAATGTTTGTTCCCTGTATCAGGCAGTTATTGGTCCCAAGCGAGTCCACAGGTACCCGACAAAGGAAAATCGTCCATAGCTAGCGATGGACCAAGTACAAAAAGAGCTGGCTGATATGCGTGAAAGGATGGATCAGTTCATGACATTGATGACTGGTATGGAAAAAGGCCAAGAAAAGCTGAGGGAATTGGTTGAGCAACCGAGACCCGATCCGGAGGTGGAGATACCAAATGCTGAGGGAAACCCTGGTAACCCTGGGAACGCTGATAACCCTGTGAACACTGGTAACGCGGGTAACGCAAATGCTGATGGAAACCCGGGTAATGTTGGCAACACAGGGAATGTTGGAAATGGTATTGGCGGAAGGTACAATGTGAATCAAGGAATTCGGATTAACGGGCGCCCCGTTACTGAAGATTATCAGTATGATCAATTTTCTTTGCACGACGAGGCCCTCGAGACCACTCGCCGTATGGATGAGCTTGCTGAGAAGCTCAAATCTTTGGAGTCTCAAAATTCCTTAGGCTTTGATGTCACAAATCTTGGTCTTGTTCAGGGAGTAAGGATTCCTCACAAGTTTAAACCCCCTACTTTTGAGAAATACAACGGGGCTTCTTGCCCACGCACTCATCTCCAATCTTATCTGGGAAGGTTGGAAGCTCACACGGAAGATGAAAAGCTGTGGATGTACTATTTTGAAGACAGTCTAACTGGAGCTTCTCATGAATGGTATTCTCATTTGTCTCGTACTACCATCAAGAGCTGGAAAGACTTGGCAGAGACTTTTGTCAAGCAATATCAATACAACTTGGACATGGCTCCAAATCGGACCTTGTTGCAAGGCATGTCTCAGACTGCCAAGGAAACCTTTAGAGAGTATGCTCAGTGTTGGAGACAGATTGCTGCGTCCGTCCAACCCCCTATGTCTGAAAGGGAGATGGCGGACATGTTCATGAACACTCTTCAAGGCAATTATATTGAGCGATTGGCTGCTTGCCCGTCAATCAGCTCTGCAGAGATAGTAATTGCTGGAGAAAGAATCGAGAGTCTGTTGAAGATGGGCCGAATTCAAGACAATAGTGCTTCTAAATCATCAGGTCCCAAGAGACCGTTTGTTGGTAACGGTCAGCGAAGAAAAGAAGACGAGGCAAGCGTTGTGTATGCCGGCAGAGGCAGGGGTAGAGGACGCCCTAATTATTATCAAGATCAAGTGGCCGCAGTCACTATTCCAACACTTGTTCTACCACAATATCATCCGCAACAACAACCCAGGTACAACAATCAACAACAAGGAGGTAATCCGGGTCAGCAGAGACACTATCAACAACGTCCAAGGCAGACGGACCGGGTCATCGAGCCAATCCCAATGCCTTATTCTGTATTACTTCCCAAGCTGATTGACATGAATCTGGTTACGTTGAGAACTCTTGCCCCACCAATCGATCCCAATAATTTGCCTAGAGGTTATGATGTCAACGCCAGATGTGCTTTTCACTCCAACGCACCTGGCCATACTACAGATAATTGCAAGGCTCTCCAGTTAAAGGTACAAGATTTGAAAGGACAGATGAAAGGACAGATGCAAGGCACCCAGGCTATCAATTTTGCTCCGGTGCCTAATGTTATCCAGAACCCGATGCCGGCTCACGGCGGGCAGATGATTAATGCTGTTGATAGTGGGAAAACTTTGAATTTGGTTTCTGATGTGACTAAGGTGAAGACTTCGCTATCGGTGGTTAAAGACCGACTTCTGAAAGGACAGATTTTCCCGGGCTGTGGGGAAGAATGCAGAAATTGTCAAGCTGCCGAAAACGGATGTGGCAGTTTGAGAAGGGGTATTCAGCAACTGATAGATGAAGGTTGTCTTCAGTTCGATCAGGCCCGTCCAGTGAAGAATGATGTATCGACGGTGACGTTTTATTTCACTCCTGAAGAAATATATGTTCCCGAGAGACTCGCTCCGACAGCAATATATTTCCCAGAAAGTACAGAACCAGCAGCGGTGAACATCGAAAGTTCTGCACCAGTTGCAATTTACTCTGACAGCCCTCAACCGACTTTGGTTGGTCCGATCACCATCACAATACCAGGACCCATTCCGTATGAGAAAGACAGCGCTATCCCGTGGCACTATGGGGCTGATATCTACTGCCAGGGGCAGAAAGTTAACGAAGAAGACATTGACATTGGTAGCTCCGCTGTAGACAATGTTGGAGGGGTTGGTGGCTTCACTCGCAGTGGACGCCTATTTGCACCATCAACATTACGCGCGAATACTGAAGCCGAGGCAGCTGCCAAGGCTAAAGGGAAACAGATGGCCGCCGAAGAGGTTACTACTGAGGAAGATCCTCCTAAGACCGCATTCGAGAAAGAAGTGGATGAGTTTATGAGGATTATCAAGAAAAGTGACTACAAGGTAGTCGACCAGCTAAATCAGACACCCTCAAAGATCTCCATTCTCTCACTATTGCTGTGCTCTGAGGCGCATAGAGCAGCCTTGTTGAAAGTACTGAATATGGCTTATGTTCCACCGGAGATAACTGTTAACCAGTTGGAGTCGTTAGTTTCCAATGTAAACGCTAGCCGGGGGCTAGGTTTCACCGATAATGACCTGACATTTGAGGGCAGGAATCACAACAAAGCCTTGCATTTCACAATGGAGTGCAAAGGGGTGATGCTTTCTCATGTTTTGGTTGATACAGGCTCTTCTCTGAATGTTCTTCCAAAGAAAGCCTTAACGAAGTTGGATTGCGATGACACCATCCTGAGGCCAAGTAACTTAGTTGTGAGGGCTTTTATTGGCTCTAAGAGAGTTGTCTTTGGCGAAGTTGAGTTTCCAGTTAAGATTGGACCGCAGGTATTCAAGACTGCCTTTTATGTGATGGATATCCAGCCTGCCTATAGCTGTCTGCTAGGTCGGCCTTGGATTCATGTTGCCGGTGTTGTTACTTCTACCCTCCACCAGAAGCTCAAATCTGAACTAGAAGGTCAGGTCGTCACTGTCTGTGGTGAAGAGGATATTTTTGTTAGCCACCTGTCTACATTTAAGTATGTAGAGATGGACGGCGAGATGCACGAGATGCTGTGTCAGGGCTTCGAAGCCATAAACATCAATGAGGTCGAGCCCGAAGTTGTCTTTTCACCTGAGTTTGAGAAGGTCGGGACTTCTATCTCTTCATACAAGCAAACTGTCGAAGTGGTTAAAGCTGGTAATGCCCAAGGCTGGGGCAAATTTGTGGAGCCAGTCATCAAAGAAGATAAGTTTGGATTGGGGTATGCTCTGGGATCTCAGAAGAATGAAACCGGTACTCTCTCCAGCGGGGGTTTGGTTTCTCCCCACATCGTCAATGCTGCAGATGAAGACAAGGCTGACAGCGACTGTGACTTAGATAGCTGGATTCTCCCGTGTGTCCCGGGAGAAAAGCTCGACAATTGGTCGTCTGAAAAAACCGTCCGGGTTACTCTACTGAAAGAGTGATTTTTATTGTTTTCCTTTATTACATGCATAATAAAGTCTTACACTTTGCCCAAGGTGTAACGACTCATTTGTAGGGCCATCCATTTAGTTACATTTCGCAATTATTTTTATCATCAATAAAGGACGGCTTTTGCAAACAATTTTGTGTTCTCTTTCTTTCAGTTTTTTTCTACTTTTACAAAAAAAATGGCAACGTTTCTTTTTTCGTTTTTTCTTTGTTTCCAAAAAAAAAAAACTCTCATTCTAAGGTAAAGCATGATCCTCCATCATGCAGAGCGGACCACCCGGATATCACTACTAACGACACTACTATGGCCAAGTATGACTTCGACAATCCTATCTATTAAGCCGAAGAAGGGGTTGAGGAAGATTGTGAATTGCCTGATGGGTTAGCCAGATTGTTGAAACAGGAGGACCGAGCTATTACACCTTATCAGGAGGTGATTGAGACCGTCAACATCGGTACCGCAGACAAAAAGAAAGAGATCAAGATCGGGGCAAGTCTACAGGCCGAGAGGAAAGACCGTTGTTCATGTACTTGACTATGTTAGAAAGGTCAATGGGTTGTGTGCTCGGTCAGCATGACGAGTCATGTCGAAAAGAGCATGCAATATACTACCTTACCAAAAGTTTACCGACTGTGAACAAAGATACTCATTGCTCGAGAAAACATGTCGCGCATTGCCATGGGCTGCTCGTCGACTAAGACAATATATGTTGACTCACACGACTCTATTGATATCAAAAAGGGATCCATTCAAGTATATTTTTGAAAAGCCTGCACTTACCGGAAAGGTTACTAGGTGACAAATGATACTGACAGAGTATGACATCCAATACACTTCACAAAAAGCCATCAAGGGAAGTGTCTTGTCAGACTATCTTGCAGAGCAACCGATTGATGATTACCAACCTATGAGGTTTGACTTTCCTGATGAGGACATCATGTTTCTCAAATCGAAAGATTGAGAGGAACCACTCCCGAAGGAGGGGCCTGACCCTGAATCCAAATGGGTTATGATGTTTGATGGGGCGGTCCACGTCAATGGTCGCGGAGTTGGTATAGTGTTGATCACACCAGAAGGGGGTTCATATTCCATTTGGTGCGAGAATAACTTTTCCCTGCACCAACAATGAAGTCGAATACGAAGCTTGTATCCTAAGACTTGAGGAAGCCATCAATATACAAATTAAAACCCTAGATGTATACGGGGATTCAGCTTTGGTCATCAATCAAACCAACGGGAAATGGTATACACCTCAGCCTCACCTGGCTCCTTACAGAGACTACACGAGAAGATTGTTGACTTTCTTTTGAAGAAAACCAATTTGCTGATGCTTTGTTTACCTTGTCTTCGATGATTAAGGTGCTATGCTGGAACTACGTACCCAGAATTGACGTATCTCGGTCAGATACGAATGAAGAAAGAATTTGGTCAGAAGGTGCGCCCTCGGGGGTATCAAGTCGGTGAATTGGTACTCAAAAGATTTCTTCCTCCCAACACAGATCACAGGGACAAATGGACACCGAACTATGAGGGTTCGTACGTGGTTAAAAGGATTTTCTATGGCGGAGCTTTGATGCTAACAACCATGGATGGTGAAGGATTCCCGTCCCCTATTAACTCAGACGTAAAATAGACCTGCTGGACGATAAAAAGAATAGTCCAGGCAAAAAAAGGGCAACCCGACGAACCAAAAAAAAAAAGAATAAAGTAGTTCGGGCAAAAATTAGGGATATAAAAAAAGAGTACACCTGGTGAGTCGAAAACCCAAAAGGGCGGCTCAGGCAAAAATGGGTATCCCGGTGGATTGAAAACCCGAAAAGGGGGCGATCCAGGCAAAAGTTAGGGAATAAGCGAATGACTGTGATCTGAGTTCATCAGTGTTATACCACTGTTTCATTCAATCCGGCAATCTTCGAAGGTTAAAGATCGACTAATCATCCACTTCATAAAGCAAGATGAGCAGAGCGTCTTGAGGACATACGAGCCATAGTAGAGTCGAAACTCGGTGGGACCCCGTATCCCCATTGCCATTAGGATAGTTCTCTTTTTATAGCGATCACCTCTTTTCAGGGATCAGCTTCCTGATACCCTCGCCTATTCCTGGCACAAATTTTCTCCCCAGTAAGAGTCGAATAATTCAGTTAAAGAGCCTCTTTATTTTTCATTTATCAGTTTGTTTTCAAAAATGTCCGAATTTTTGATAAAACATATTGCATATGAACATAATGGTGGCTTTTGCAGATGATTTGCACAGGAAAACATTTAAAATTGCTTTGAATGTGCTTAATCTCGGACGGTGAATTCAAACCGAGTAATTCCCCCGAGGCATACGTGTATTTTTGGTTGCAGGTTACAGGAACCGGATGCCAAGTCATGAATCCTCATCCCCAAGCGGTTGAAAAAGTCTCTCCTCAGCAAAGCATGTTCCTCAGCAGAGTTGACAGTATCCAGACTATATATCCCCAGTGGAGTTGACAGTGTCAGACTGTATCTTCCTAGCAACAGCGGAGTGGTTGCATAACCCACAGATGAGAGGGTGGGGTTCCAAGTGTTCATCTCATTCCCCAACAGATTATTTTTAACAGATTTGTTAATCCCCAGCTTGAGGGCGATTAGCAAGTTCATATCCCCAGCAAAGGTCGTTTCCTACGACATTTCCCCAGGAAGTGTTTTCCCCACAGGCTCTCCTCACAGAGCCTCGCCGAACAAAGTTTCCATAGTTGATACTCCCCCCGCAAGGTCAACTTTTCAAGCAGCCAATTTATTTTTGGTGGCTCATTGGTCCCGGCAGACGGATCATTCCCCACAGAGCATTCAAGGATTGATACAGCGATTTGTTCCCTATCGGAGTTTGCTTCCCCAAGCAGATTTCTTTTTACACCATGCATAACATTTGCATTTGCATGCATATCATATCAAGCATACACATAAGCTGATAAACAGGTTCTTTCAAGCAGACTGAAGAATTACTTTACAACCAAGGTCATGAGATCCAGCCAGAGGATCAAGCGTGAGTGGTCCAGCCTGAGGGTCGTTTTGAAGATTCAGCCTGAGAATCGTTTTCCAGTGATCCAGCCTGAGGGTCATTTCGAAGATTCAGCCTGAGAATCGTGTTCCAGTAAGCCAGCCTAAGGCTCAATTTGAAGATTCCCCAGTGAAGTCGCCTACAAGCTTTATTTCCCCAGCAAGCCTAAGTCTAATTGAGGAGTCGTTACAACATGTTCTAGCCCGAAGAATATGTACGAAGCCTAAAAGTGGAATATTCTCGAAGCTGTATATCTAATATGAAGGTTGGGTGTAGATTTCAAAAGAGGGTCAACCAGCGCATACCTCAGATGCAGGATCCTAATGATAGGAATTTATCATCAAGACAATCCAGATCTAGCCAGAAGATCGAAGTAGATTCAGCCAGAGAATCGAAACAAAGAAGATCTAGCCAGAAGATCAACAATCGAAACAATTCAGATCTAGCCAGAAGATCGAAGTAGATTCAGCCAGAGAATCAAAGGAAATAGATTCAGCCAGAGAATCGAAACGAAGGAGATCTAGCCAGAAGATCGAAGAAGATCTAGCCAGAAGATCAAAATCGTATCCAGCCCGAGGATCAAAATTAATATCCAACCAGAGGACTAAATTGAATATAGGTTCAGCCAGAGGATCGAAACTCCAGATTAAGGCAGAAGACTGATTCAGATCCAGCCAGAGGATCGGAAGAAAAATAAAAAGCGCGGTGTATTACGCGTTTTTGTGGTGTTCTCGGAGCGCAAATTTTTGGTCTGTCTTTGGTATTCAATCACAGCTCACCCCGTTTGTCTGATAAGTTGTTCGCTTTCATCCTTCTCGGGTTAGCTAATGATTGAATAGGGGCAGCTGTAACACCCGAAAATTTTCCCTCTTCATTCATGCATTCATTTAGCATTTCATATTGCATTTCATCATGTCAATCAGAATTAGATCCAAGAAACTTTTTAAGAAAAAAAAAATTAATTAATTTTTTACAAAAATACATAAATAAATAAAAATAATAATAAATAAATAAAAAAAATATAATAGAAAAACTTGGACTTGGACCTCTCTCATTTGAGCCCACAAAGCCATGAAAATCAGGTTATAAAAGAGGGAGATCAGACAGAAAAAGGAAGAGAAGCAAAATACTCTAAGGTTTTCGTGAAACAAAACCCTTGACAAAACCTGGAGAGAAACCTGACAGAGAACTCAGAGCAACCCCCAAGCAGCTCTGAAAAATTCAATCTGACTCACACACTTTCATCTCACGCAAACCCTAACATTGCCTTGCAAACCCAGCCGTGCCATTTGATTTCAACCGGTCTCTCCCATCAGGTTTGCCTCATTCCCATGATTTTATGCTCTTAATTTGGATCATCTGAATGTATGAGGTATGATGGATGAATTTCATTATGTTTTTGCCCACGGGTTTAATTATGCATGAATGGGTGAAACCTATGCCTTGAATGTTTAATCACATGATTTCTGAAATGTATGCCACAGGGTTTGAGGTTTCTGAAACCATACTGTTATCCATGAAAAAAATGCTTATCGTGTTTCACTAACCCTTTTGTTGAGTTTTTGTGAGGGCTCACAGACTCTTGTAGAGATGGTTTGCGTGGTTTTCCCACTTTATTTGTGGGATACCCCCTGGAGGTTCATTCCGATTACCTGTACTGACTCACCTTTCTTTGATGGCATTAGCTTTGGAGATCCCTGGGTTTCTTACTCCTTTAATTGCTGTTACTTCGGATCTTTATGCGTGTGGTACTTTTACCTTTTTTCCGCATTTTATCGCTTTCTTAGCTGGAAGACCTCGATAGAAGGCATTTGTTTTCTTTTGTTTATTTACTTCTGAGCCCCTTGTTGGCACATTTACTTTATACATGTTTGTTTTGTATGTGTTCGGATCCCTGCAGGTAGCGCGGTTCCTTCGTCAAGGACTGCCTTTTTGCCCTTGAGCATCCCAAACCCTAAAACCCAAAGCAACACGTTAACTCCTTCTACTACAGGCGAGTAAGGCTCCAAAGGTCGAGCATCCGGTAGATTGCGTAGTGACGTCGTTCGTCCAAAACCCAATCCATAACCCCATAGTTAGCCGAACTACGTTTTGCTCTGATTCTCAGGCCAGATGAGATACGTAGGCATAAGATGCGATGTCTTAGCGAGCACAATTACCCTTAACCCCTAGGTAGCCGAGCTACGAAGACTCTGATTCTCATATTTAGATGAGATACGTATGTAGTGGATACGACATCCGCGTGAGTCATTTTCATTTAACCCCCGTTTTTTTAAATAACACATTAGATAAACCCACACCCTTTAGACAAGAACTACAAAAGTGGATCCCGTAGAGTACTACGGATGCGTAGGGGTGCTAATACCTTCCCTTCGTATAACCGACTCCCGAACCCAAGATTTGGTTGCAAGACCCCGTCTTGTCCTTTCCTTTTTCAGGTTTACTTCGAGCGTTTCCTTTCCCTCCTTTGGGATGAATAACGCACGATGGCGACTCTTCTGTCATTTTCTTTCGCCGGTTGTTTTTTCGCGCACTGTATTTTTCAGGTTGCGACACTCAGATGTGTGGATAGACATGAAGCAGACTTGTTGATGACTGAAGTCTATGAGAGTTCATTTGGTACTAATTCCAATGGACATGCTATGGCTAAGAAGATGTTGAGAGCAGACTATTATTGGCTGACAATGGAATCTGACTGCTGCAAGTACGTGAAGAAATGCCACAAGTGACAGATTTATACGGATAAGATTCATAATCCCCTGACACTTTTGAATGTTATTTCCTCACCATGGCCTTTCTCCATATGGGGAATTGACATGATTGACATGATTGAACCAAACGTGTCGAACGGTCACCGTTTTATTCTCATAGCTATTGATTACTTCACCAAGTGGGTTGAAGCGACATCATATGTGAATGTGACCAGGTAGGTGGTTGTAAAGTTTATCAAGAATCAACTTATATCTGTGCCAGACAAGATCATTACTGATAATGGATCTAACTTGAACAACAAGATGATGAAAGAGATGTGAAGCGAGTTCAAGATTTCACATCATAATTATTCTCCCTATAGACCCAAGATGAATGGGGCCGTTGAAGCTGCTAACAAGAACATCAAGAAGATTATTCAGAAGATGGTTGTTACATACAAGGATTGGAATGAGATGCTGCCATTTGCTTTGCATGGCTATCGTACATCGGTTCGCACTTCAACAGGGGCAACCCCTTTCTCTCTTGTATATGGCATGGAGGATGTGCTCCCCGTGGAGGTTGAGATCCCATCAATTAGAGTCTTGATGGAAGCCAAATTGGCTGAGGCTGAATGGGTCCAGAGTCGTTTTGACCAATTGAACTTGATTGAAGAGAAGAGATTAACTGCCATGTGTCATGGTCAATTATATCAGCAAAGGATGAAGAAAGCCTTTGGTAAGAAGGTCAAACCTCGTGTGTTCCGAGAAGGTGACCTCGTGCTCAAGAAAGTCTTGTCTTTCGCGCCCGATTCTAGGGGCAAGTGGACTCCAAACTATGAAGGTTCATATGTTGTTAAGAGAGCCTTTTCAAGCGGTGCTTTGTTACTTACAACTATGGATGGGGAGGATTTCACTCGTCCTGTGAATTCAGATGCAGTTAAGAAATACTTTGCCTAAAAAATTAAAAAAACAGAATAGCTCGCTAAGTTGAAAACCCGAAAGGGCGACTTAGGCAAAAATGAGTGTCTCGGTGGATCGAAAACCCGAAAGGGCAGTCCAGGCAAATGTTAGAGACATCAAAATATGAATATATATATCCCGCTAGATTGAGTACCTCACCCTGGGGCAATCTAGGCAAAAATTAGGGATTTGGCAAGTAACTGCATCCTAACAAGACCTTGCTCTACAGTTGTCTTCTGTCAAAGATTCTTGCTCAGTCATCTTCAACTGAAAGCTTCAAATACATTGGGTTCAGAGTTGGTGGAGAAACGGTCATTATGTTCAATGTAGCCCTTTTTCCAATATATATCACCAATTTCAAATTTGTAAAGATCCATGGAGTCTCGCCATTTGCGGACTACCATTCTATCAAATAAATTTGAGCCTTTATCCAATTCTTGACACTCTTACTTGTTTTTATGTTTTAATTGATAAATATCATTGTTTTAAACAAATAAAATTTTATAAATTGCTTTAAACAAAATGAACATTCACAATGATTGAAAGGATAGTTGAAACGTCTTCAGTGCTCTCCCAAGGATAGTACGATCTCCAAAGGGTAAGACATTTATTCATATTCTGGCATGTTTATATCCTTTTCATTAACTATCGATGGTTTCCTCAGCAAGAAGTTGTCTAGAGCAGTTGGTGAAGGGTTTGTTTCCTTTTTTATCCCCAACTACAACATGTTGACGAGGGATTCATTTCTGATCCCCTCAGCCGAGGTAGTTTCCTTCAAGGGTTGCTTACAGTCCATCCCCAGTGGAGTTGCCTAATCCGAGCTTGATAATTTGTATTCCCTCCATGTCTGAAGATTTCTTCCAATATTGGACGGCGATGAGGAGGATGTGTTGTGTCCTTCCCCAGTGGAGCAAACTGTTCTTTTTCCCCTTAGCAGAGATGTCTATCCAGCAGTTAGAAGGGAGTGTTTTGATTGACGGGTATCTGTTTAACGGTTGTCCCCCACAGAGTTTCACATCATTCCTTGATAAGATCCCTAGTTGAGGTTCTTCTATGACTGATCTTATTGGTATTCAGACACCTGTTCTCGAGGAGTGTTGGAAAATCCCTAGCAGTCAGAAGCTGTGACTTTGCCTAGCGGTGGTCTATGTCTCCTGGTATTAGACCATCCCCATCATAGTTGAGTTCTTCTATAGGCCTTGCCCTCCTTCTCAGGATGTTGCGTCGGATGTCCGTTCGTGGCTCTTGGGCCTTTTTGTGTTAGATATGTCTGTTTGTCAGCATTAATCATATATAAATCACACATATAAATGCATAATCATAGCATTCAGATATTCATGATGCATTCTTTGCCATATATCTTTGCTTTCTATCTCCTGCTATGAGTGAAATGTTCTTCCCCAAGAAGATGTTTGAGTCTGATCTCTCCATATAGAGTCAACCCCATAGGAAAAAGTGTCTATCTTTCCCTATCTATTCCCCACTGAGTTACGTCCTCGTGGGCGATTTTGTTTCAGTTTCCGCCCCAATTATGTACCGGGATGGAATTACTCCCCTGAGTTATATCCTCATCGTGTTGAATCTTGTTGGTTGTGTCTTTCTAGTTTGTTCCTAGATTGACTCCTTTCTTGTTATACACTGCATTTCCCTGTGGTTCGGTTGTTCAAATGCTCAGTAACCAGTATTTGTTCACCTTCTTCCCCAGCAGACTTTTGTGGTTTTCTCTCCAGTAACTGGTAGATGTAATCCCCTATTTGTTTGTTATCTTTACCCAGTAACCGGTATTGATATTCCTTCGTTTTTGAGTATACCACCCAGTAACTAGTGATATATCTCTTGGATAATTACTTTTGTTAGGAAATTTATCCCTTGCGAGTCATCTTTCATTTACCATTTGTTTGGTAATGATTGTTTCTCCTTTTGATTGATCATCATTTTATACCCAATAACCGGTAACCCGATGTCCTTTCTTTTCGGTCGATTTATCCTTTATTAACCCAGTAACCGGAAATGGATAATCTTTCATGCGAGTATGTTATCTATGTTATAACGACAATAGATAATATATCTCATGCGCTCTTCGTTCGAAGTCTTTTTCTTCCCCAGTTGAGTAAGATTCGTATCCCTTTTCGGATGTCCATCCTGTAAGTTGAGTTTGCTTTTTCAGCCCTCCTTTCGGATGATGAGTGTTTTGGATATGCTCCCAATTAACACCTGGTTGGTCACCTATTATATGCCCAGTAACCGGTATCCCTGGTGTTCCTTCCTTTTGCTCCCTATTATGACTTTTGTCCCTTGTGGAGTCAGATTTCCCTGAGTTGAGATATGCCTTTTAGGTCCTCCTCAGATGTTTTGGATGATTGATACCTCTCACCCTTATACCGGTCTTAGATACTCTGTCTCCTTGAGTGTGTTATCCTCTCACCCAGTAACTGATGCTTTGACAATATGTCTCTCTTTGATTTTATTACCCAGTAGCCGATAATATCTCGTTGTTTCTTTCTCATCCGCGTCCTTTGTGGATATCCCCGTCTGAGTCCGAATTTTGTTATCCGATGTATCCTTTGTGGATAATTTTGCTGTATTGGCATATTCCCTAATACATGCATCTTTGCGTCGGCTCGAGTCTTTCCATCGATTTATTTTCATGGAATCCCTTCGTGTCTCCTAGAAAGTTTTCAAGTCGTGACCTGCTCACGCATTTTTCCTTATGTTCCCCCAGAGTCTCTGTTCCCCTAGTGAATGAGCTATTCCTATGGATTTTTCAGTTTCTCCCGATTTCTTTTCCTTTGTGGCAATTATTCACCATGAAAATTTTATTTTGCATGCATAAATTTGCATCATGAGGTCTCTTAGGGACCAAATTTCGTCTCTTTGTTATTATTTAAGCCCATTTTACCTCGTCGAGACGAAGATTTTAACCTTCATATCTCCGGCTAGAATGACCTTAAATAGGAGCATCTGTAAGACCCTAATTTTTACCCTAAGATCCCTCATGGCATCATATCATTTGCTCAAATACATTGCCTCAAGGATCATAGCATGTGTGGCTCCTTAACCCTAGGGGTGGGACTTGTGTGAGTGGTTTGAGACCACCAAGCATGCTTGTATTGTATATTATTTCTTTTCTTATTTTGATTACTAACCAAAAGCACAAAAATATATCACTAACTCTTTTTGTTTTGAAACTCAAGTGATCATGTGCTCCCATGCTCCTAAGAGGCTCCTAAGTTCAATGAAGTGGCTAGATGAAGATGAGAAAAAGCATGACAATGGTCCACAAAGTTATTAATCATCATATATGTCTCCCAAGTATCTCAATTTGCCAATTTGATCAAGATAACCCAAGGGGCTTGAGGATTGTTTCCCAAGGAAACCCTAGTTCAATTGTGCATTGATTGTGCCTTGCTCATGAAGCAACCTCAACCTATGATCAAATTCAATAAAGGGAAGTTATTTCATTCATTATTTTATGAATATTTGAGCCTATGTGAGGATCCTCAATCATTCATTCATCAAGATTTGAAATTTGGCCTTGATACTAGTCAAGTCATCTGACTAAACTGAGGATCACTGAGACACAACTTGTGATGTGTTTGTCAAATGAAGATGACCCAAAGAGAAATAATGTTCTTAAGAACCACATGAACAACTTTTATGTTAATAAAAAATCCATTTGAAACTTGGAATGTCATCATTAATTTCAAAACATTATAGGTCATTTTGACTGAAACCCTAATTTTGGGTCAACTTCCCAAGAAACTAACTTCCTTAATTTTTATGATTTTGAGGTGAGACCAAATGAATTGGAAAGTTTAAGATGTATAATTCAAATGTTATGTTGGACAAAATTTCATAATCCTAAAATAAACACATGTGATAATACAAAACATTATAGGTCACTTTGGACCTAAGTCATTGAATTTGAAAAATGCCCAACTTCAAGTGCTCATAACTTTCTCATGAAAAATCCAAATTATGAAAATTATAAGTCTAAATTGATCATCTTGAAAACATCTACAACTTTTATGTTGGAGGTATTTCCATTTGAGGCTTGTATCATTGAAACAGAAGGGCTTGAAGATGCTTGCTTTTAGTAAAAAAATTCATTGGAGAACCTAGACATGTTTTGTACCCAAACCTTCACAACCAGTTTTCATAAATTTCCAATTTCCAAATGAATTTTTTCCTAACATGACTTTTTTTCTTTATTTCAAGGGCTTTCCAACCATTACTCACATTAATTATTTGGACTTTCCATGTGTGAGTTTCGAAGAGCTTTATTTTTATGTTCATTTTTGCATTTCAAATTATAACTTGGTGTGCAAGCTTGTGCAGTCCCTTGTGCACGTCCAATTCACTTCCATTTGGTCTCAGCATGAATTTCCATTCATTCTTGGGCCTTACATGCTCCTGTACAGGCCCATGCAAGAAGGATTCAAACTTCATGCACACGAGGGAAGCATTGCCTTGCATCACATTTCAGCTATAAATAAGAGTGCATTCTCATTCAAATGGTAACCAAGTGGAGATCTGAAGTGCTGCTGAATTGAAATCCAAACCCTCACTAAAGGAATTTTCAGTTTTTTTTCTCTTTTTCAAGCTTGAATTTCAGCATCATTAGTTGATTTTCAAGGTTGAATTCCTTAACCTGGCATCACCATCACACTTCCAGAGCAAAAATAGATCAAGAGCTTGGAGAATTCGTGTTGTTTGAAGCTTCAATTCAGAGGTAGAACTCAAACCTTTTTGATTTAGATCTTGCAATACAATGTGAATTCCTTTGGTTGATACTGTTTTCTGAAGTCCTCATGCTCGAGGCAGGCCAGTGGTGGTCTTAATTTTGCAAATCGTGCCATTTCAATTCATGCACCATGATCCTCAATCTCATGTTTCTCTCTAAATAGGAATTGTGAAGAGGATCCATGGTTACAGGGGTGATGTAGATCCCCTCAGCTTGATTTTGATATCCTCAATTTTCATTTTCATTAAACTTTAATTTCCTACGCGTGATGGCTGCATCTGGTTAGATCGCCAGAGAAGATGGTGGTTCCCACCACCATCCCCACGTGGGAGCTTCAGAGCCCTTGAATCATGATGAAATGTTTTAATCTTGGCCATTGCATGTATTGACTTATTTTAAATCATTGTGTTGAGCATTTGACCAAGGCACACCATGTGACCGCGCCTCTGAGCCCTTGATGCATTGCCACGTTAATTAATGAAACCATCTGAGGGCGCTGCTTTTTTCTATTTTCTTTATTTTGTTTTAATTTCACTAAATTCCTTTTATTTTCAAAAATTCATAAATATTTTATTTGAAGTCACAAAAATATGACACAAATGCCAAAAAATTTCTTGAAAAATTTAGTTTCATATTTTCATTTTTGATTATTTTTGTGACTTCATTTAATATTTTTGTGAATTATTTGGTTTTTAATAGTTTTATTTTCATTTTTAATTACTTTCTGATATTTGAAAAATCCAAAAATATTTTCATAGCACCTATGGATAATGATAAGTCAATGAAAAATAGTCTCATCAATTTCTTAATGATTTGAGATTTATTTGAGATTTTAATTCATAATGTGTTATTTTTCATGGTTCTTAATTGTTTTTAAATAGTTTCTGATTTCAAAAATTATTGAGAAAATTTGTCAAAGCTTGTTTGACCATGTTAGACCTATTAGAACTTAATTGGACTTGTTGAAGTTGATTTGAATTGAATTTAAGGTTTGATCATATTTTGTTTATTTTATTTTGCATTTTATTTTAATTCAAAAAATACCAAAAAATTATGTTTGACTTGTTGACTTGTAATCTTCATTTCTCTTCTGTTTAACATTGATTGATGATGACTTGGTTCACATTTGATCAATTGAGTTTGATGTTTGAATTCTCTTTCCATTCATTTCATCTTCATCCTATTTCTTTTATTTTTTGGCCAATCACTTAACATCTTATGGTTAGTCTTGAAAAATGAGAGGTTTAACCTTCTTTGATCCAAACCAAACTCAACTTGATCCAAGATCAAGTGAGTTGTTTTGTGTCCAAGATAGGTTGCTTCTTAGTCAAGAAAAAAAACCTAAAGTCCATACAAGGCCTTTCTCTTTTCTTTTGGCATGGCAAGTTTTAGGAGCTTGGCTTACTAGTCATGATCTCTAACTTGTTTTTATTTGCCTATAGTTTTATTGACCAGCCTCAGATAGGTGTGACTACTACATTAGTCCACTTACGATTGCGTAACATAGCGCTACATTGTCTTATGACAAACTAGCATAACTTCACTAATTATTAACTTTAATTTGAGCATTTAATTTCTTGCCCTTTACTTTTAATTTAATTTATTTCTTGCTCATTTATTCATATTGCCTTTTCATTTTGCTCACTTGAGCATATATCTTATGTTTATGCCATTTTCCTTTTGCTCATTTGAGCTCATTATTGAATATAAATATATTGTTGCCTTGTGGTTGTTTTGTCTTTGTTTTGTGTGAACCTAATGCAAAAAGGAGAAAGGACTTAGAATTAGGACATACCCATGCTTAAAGGAGTTCAAGAGCAACTAGGCCTCATGACTTTAGAATGCTAAATATGTTGAACAGCAACTAGGCCTCATGCCTTTAGAATGCTAAATTTAAAAGTTGACTTCAAAGGACTTCCTTTCCAAAGCTTATTCTTTGTCCATTCCTCTTATTATGTTGTGAACTTTTTGATGTTTGCTCTTGTGTGATAGGGATTCCATCTTGAGATAGTAAAAAGGACCATTGTCATGAGAAGCCAAGTTAAGAGAGACAAGCCAAATGGAGATCCTACGAGCTTGAATCCACATTGTTTGATTGCTTGTTGTTTGCTAAGTCCAAAGGAAAGCAACATCTTGATTCATCTCTATGATTTAAAGAAAAGGAACTCCAAGGGTTTTATCTTCTCTCTTATCTTCGTATGCTTTAGGACTAGCCCTTCTCTTCTTCTCTCCACTCTAACCCAGGCCAAAATCTTTTCTTTCAAACTTTGACATTGTTTTCAAACTAGAAACATAGGCCTTATGCCTTTGACTTTTCGAAAAAAAAATCATTAATACTCTTTGTGAATGAATCTTAATCCTACTTTGACTTCACTTTGTAAATGCCTCTAACTTGTAAATATAACTCAATTCAAGTTGTTGTTTTTTATGGTTCCAATGGCCACCTTTGTTAAAACTTTTCATAAACATTAGTCATAGGTTTGAGTTATAATAGTGGTTGATGTAAATCTCACCTCATCCTTTGTGTTGGATTATAAGTCTTCCATGCTTATTATAGGGTTAACCCCTCACTAGCATGTTGAAGCCTTCCTCACATGGTGGATTATTGGTTTAGGTTGAGTTTTCTCCCTTTGATAACAAAAGACCTTAAGGCTTTTGATTAAAATCAATTCACCAATCTTGGGGACTTTTACCCCGAACTACGAGGTTTTGATCCTCCTTTGTGATAGTACGTAGGCAATGGGTTCATCCATTCAAACAATAAAATTTGTAAATATAATCTATTCTTTTCTCATCCCTCCAATCTTTTGCACATATTTTCACAAATACCAACCTACAACACATATTTGCAAATAGAGTTCCCTTAGAGTACTAAGGATATTTTGGGTGCGTAAAACCTTCCCATTTCATAACCAACCCCCTTACCTAGATCTCTGGCATTTTTATTAGTTTTTGATTTGATAAAACTTCTTACTTGACTTTTGTTCGCTTTTTAGCCTTTCCTTTGGACAAATAAAAGTGCGGTGGCGACTCGAATTGTATGTTGACTTTTGGTTTAGTCAATAAACCTAAAGGTAACAAAAACCCCACTACAGCAAAGTGGCGACTCTGCTGGGGACACAAGCCCCGTGGGGTTAGCCTACTTTTTGCTTGTATGTGTTGTATGTTTATATTTGTTTGTGGCATATTTTTGTTCAAATTTGGGATGAATTTATTGTTTGTAATGTATGAATTGCTTGATATATGAATTGCTTGGATGCTTGGTGGTTTCTGGTGAGATGAGTTCTATACCCGAACTCGAGTGCACTTATGGTAGGAGAATGGCATAGTCTTATTGACTTGTGTGAAGTTAGTCCTTAACAAGTTAATTTGCAAGTCCATTCACTTGGTGGAGGTCTTATTGGGATCACTAATGTCACACAAATAGTCGTGGTTAGGCATTACCCTTTCCAATATGAACCCTTGAAACCAAGGACCTTAGATACCTAGCCCATCTTGGCCTATTTTAGGACGTAGTGCGAAGGTTGTTCAAGTGGAAGACTTGATGCGATTGTTACGCGATACTACACTCATAAGAGTCCCTCTCGAGAATATTTTGGGAGGACGAGTAGTTGTTTTATCCGATAATATCCGAAAGATGGGAAGATGACAATGGGAACCTTTTAGAACATGATTTTCAGGTTTAACCATAGTACACTCCCATTGGGTGATTCTTAACCGAGACTCCATGCTCGTGACTCACAATAAACCCGTGATTCACGGTCGATCCATTCTCATATATCCTCAAAATCAATGGATCTTAGGTGTTGATATGGTTTAAAATCTAATCCACCAAGATAGATGATTGATATTGACGATGACTTGAGCCATCTCGTGGCCTTTGTATGGTGTGACTTGCTTGATCCGTGAGTGTGTTTGTTGCATCCATGCATCCATGCATTCATCCGCATTCATGTCGTCGACAAAAAGATTTTTGCAAGAAACTTAAAAGGTCTTTTTGCAAATTTTCAAAAATGGATAAGTAAAGAAGGAATACGAAGAAGTACAGTTTCATACAACCCGACATAAGAGAGTTAAGGCGTCTGACATCTTATGTATTAGAGCCCTTGGAGTTCAAAGCTCGCCATGGGAAGCTTCTAGCTATTCTCTCTACCAAGGTGGATGAGGGTCTGATGAGTGTGTTGGTGCAGTTCTACGATCCTCTATATCGATGCTTCACTTTTCTGGATTTCCAGCTTTTTCCTACATTAGAGGAGTACTCTTATCACGTGGGTATATCCATTCTTGACCGATTTCCGTGCAGTGGTTTGGAGAAGATTTCATCTTCTCAAGAGATTGCTGACATGCTTCACGTGGAGGTATCCGACATTATTGTCAATATGACTACAAAGGGTGGAATTCAAGGTCTCCCGTCTGATTTTCTGATTGCCAAAGCTACCTTGTTTGGGAAGGCCATGAGTAAGGAAGCTTTTGAAGCCATATTTGTACTCCTCATCTATGGGCTAGTGTTATTTCCCAACATCGACAACTTCATGGATGTGAACGCTATTAGGATTTTCTCTTCTCTTAATCCCGTTCCGACTCTGTTGGGTGACACTTATTTCTCTTTGCATATGAGGAATGCAAAGGGTGGTGGTTCCATTGTATGTTGTCTGCCTCTGTTGTACAAGTGGTTTATTTCGCACTTGCCTCAGACTCTTGCCTTCAAGGAGAACAAGGGATGTCTACGGTGGTCCACGAGATTTATGTCTCTCACTAATGATGATATCTCTTGGTATAATCGTGTTTATAATGGCATTAAGATTATCGATTATTGTGGTGAGTTCTCCAATCAACCTCTTCTTGGTACATGTGGTGGAATTAACTACAACCCTGCTTTGGCTCGCCGTCAGCTTGGGTTCCCCTTAAAGGATAAACCTAACAATATTTCGTTGGAAGGCTTATTCTTTCAAGAGGGTAAAGAACCCCAAAACCTGAAGGATAGGATGGTCTGCGCCTCGCGCAAGGTTCATAGGAAAGGGAGGAATAAGCTTGGTCCGAGGAATTGTGTTACTTTGGAGCCTTACACCTCTTGGGTAAGGAAGAGAGCCCTTGATTACCACATGCCCTATGAGTATCTGAGACCTACCCCTATGGTTATGGTTGGGCCTTCAACCCTCCCTAATCAAGGAGTAGAGGAGTTGAGAGACGAAGACCGTTCGCGTGCTTAGGTTCATAAGCGTGAGGAGCTTCTTCAGCAACTCAAGGATAAGGATGCTTTGATTGACTTTCTAGAGCATCAGGTTATTGATGAGCTTGATGATGTGGTTACTTATCTCCTGCCTCACTCGTCTAGGTTTTGGAAGAAGAGATATGATCAGGTCGCCAAGGAGAAGGCCGACATGGAAGCAGCTTATGAGAGAGAGGTGAAGAAGCTTCGTGCGACGTATTTTCCAATCTCGAAGGCTTTAGACGAATGCTTCTAGGGCTCCATAGGATGTTTATTCTCCTTTTCTCTTGTATTGTATATGGTTACCAAAACTGTACTACTTCTTTAGTGTAAAAAGTTTCCAAATATTATATTGCTATGAGTATTCCACATATGTCTCAAAGTTCAATTTTTTCAAAATATTTTCAAATAGATCCTTATAAAGTTCCTCTGATATAAAAAACAAAAGAATATGCACGAGCATTGCATGCATCATATGCATAAGCATGTTTTGGTTCCGAGCTCTTGATAGAGTGGTCTAACTCTTTGCTCTTCATTTATTTTGAAGACAAGGTGACGCATCCATACCGAACTCGCGCAAACGTCAAAGTAATGGCCAAACAACTAGAGAACGAGAACAGAGAACTCAAAGAAGAAGTCAGTCGGTTATCTGCTCTGGTGGAGTCTCTTCTCCAAGCTCAAAAGCAAGCTGTAAATGTGCAAGCGTCTGCGTACAATCAAGCGCCTGAGGTAGCTCCTACCTCTATACCATCCCCTGCTACGGGATCAACCAATGTTATGCCTTCTGGTTACCCTTGGGGAATGCCCCATAATTTCTTGCCGACATCTAGCCCGGTCCCTGTGGTGCCAACCCCGCTGGTTAATTCTGTTCCTACTCCAGCTCCCATTCCTCAAGTCCGTGTTGACGAGAATATCTACCATTCTGAGGCCTTTGAGAACCCGGATGTGTATGACAAATTAGACGAGATGAGAGACCAGTTCTCTGACTTGAGGAAGGAAATGAAGGCCCTTTAAGGGATAGACTTGTTTGGGAAGAGAGCCTCTGAGCTCTATTTGGTCCCAAATGTAAAGATTCCGATGAAGTTCAAGGTCCCTGACATTGAAAAATACAAGGGGAATAGCTGTACGCTCATCCATTTGGTCATGTATGCTAGAAAAATGTCTAGGCATACCGACAATGACCAACTGCTCATCCATTATTTTCAAGACAGCATGTCTGGCACTGCCTTGAAATGGTATATGGGTCTTGACTGTGGCTCTATACGCACTTTCAATGACCTCAGTGAGGCTTTCATAAGGCAGTACAAGTACAACATGGACATGACTCTGGACAGAGATCAACTGAGGGCGGTGTCCCAAAAAGATAAGGAAACCTTCAAGGAGTATGCCTAGAGGTGGAGGGAATTGGCAGCTCAGATAGTGCCATTGGAGGAGAAGGAGATGACAAAGATCTTTTTGAAGACTTTGAGCTCTTTCTATTATGAGCGTATGATTGCTAGTGCTCCCTCGAACTTTATCGAAATGGTAAATATGGGGATGAGGCTAGAAGAGGGAGTCCATAAAGGATGTCTATCCCGTGATGATAATTCTTCTGCAAAGAACTATGGAGGATTTTCTAGAAAGAAGGAATGGGAGACTCATGTTGTTTCTTTCCATAGTAAAAGAAGGCCCTCTGTGAGGAGGAAGGAAGTTCGACCAATCGTCAACCAACACCAGGTGGCTCATATAGCACCTGCTTTCAGAAATGCTCAACAACCACAACAATAATCTCGTCAACAACAGGCTTACCGGCCTCATAGCAACAATATCAACAACAACACCATCAATTATAAGAGGAAGAGGGTGACTTTTGACCCGATTCCTATGACCTACGTTAAACTGTACCCTTCCTTGATTGATAGGAAGTTGATAACTCCACATGATCCTCCTGTTGTGCTAGCCAATCCTCAATGGTGGTACAAGCTTGAACTTCATTGTGTGTATCATTCCGGCGCGCCCGGACATGATGTGGAGAACTTCTTTCCGTTGAAGACGAAGGTGCAAGACCTTGTGAGGAGTGGGATACTACTCTTTGAGGGTGTAGGCCCTAATGTTAAGAAGAACTCCTTGCCCGAGCATGGGAAGACGGATGTCAACATGGTCCAGGGTTGCCCTGGCAAGTATAAGGGTGTTGTTAGTTCTGCCGGTCCCGTGGGGACTTCTTCTTCAAATCATTCTATTCCTGCTGTGAAGGGTGTTGACCCTCTTGTTGTCAAAACTGGTAAAGCTCCTATCCTAGTTGGCCAGTCAGGCATATTGAGAGAGGATGGTGATAAGATACTGAGGCTCATCAAGAGGAGCGAGTAGAACGTCGTGGAGCATATGCTTCAAACTCCATCAAAGATATATGTCCTATCTTTGTTGATGAATTCAGAGCCACACCGCGAAGCATTGCAAAGGGTGTTGGACATGGCATATGTGGATCACGATGTCACAATTGAATAGTTTGATAGCATTGTTGCAAATATAATTGCCTGTAATAATTTGAGCTTTTGTGATGATGATCTTCTCGAGGAGGGAAAAGACCATAGTTTGGCCTTACATATCTCTATGAACTACAAAGATGATGCCCTATCCAATGTGTTGGTGGAAACAGGGTCATCACTTAATGTATTGCCAAAGTCCAATCTCGCCAAACTTTCATATCAGGGGCCTCCCATGAGGCAGAGTGGAATGGTAGTAAAAGCTTTTGATGGATCGCGCAAGACCGTGATCGGTGAATTAGACCTCCCGATCAAAATTGGACCTAGTGATTTCCATATCACTTTCCAAGTTATTGACATACATCCGTCGTACAGCTGTATACTTGGTAGACCATGGATTCATGAGGCAGGCGCCGTGACATCCACCTTACACCAAAAGTTGAAGTTCGTCATGAACAAGAAGTTGGTGGTGATAGGGGGAGAGAAGGCTCTCTTGGTCAGCCTTCCTTTTCCTACATCGACGCTGAGGATGAGGTTGGAACTCTATTCCAAGCCTTATCTATTGCTGAGCCTTCTAGGAAAGGACTTTCTTCATTTGTCTCCTACAATGATGCGAAGTTGGCCATCGAGCGTGGCGCAACTGATGGTTTGGGGAAAATGATAAAGATGGAAGATAATAAATCTCGGGCTGGTATAGGGTATTCTTCCGGTGTTTCAAATGATCTTGGGTTGTTTTAGAGTGGAGGTTTCATCCACACCGTTAGAGATCACGAAGCTGCTGCCATCATGGAAGAAGACGAAAAGGAAGACCACGACAACTTTGTCATACCTGGCAGAATCTGCAATAATTGGGTCACTGTTGATGTTCCAATAGTTATCCATAAGTCAACGTAATATGTTCATTCCTGTTTAAAAACCCTTCTCCCATGCCAAAGGGAGAAGTGAAGATATTGTTGGCATAATTTGTTAATACAATTATATTCATTCAATAATCGCATGTTAAATATTTGTTTTCTCAAATTACTTTTCATTTTTGCTTTGAACCGAAAGCATGAGGATTTACAGCTTGAGGAAAAAGACAAGGATGGACTTATTGAGATTCTTGAAGACCGTGTAGTGAAGAGAAAGAGAGAATCAGAGGGTTTAGTTACCTCTAGTATGCCTCAGCCTTCCAGTGCTTGGAAGAAGATTGTTGATCAGCTTGTCCTTGAGAAGACTCAGATAAAGACATCCTTTGAGTTCGAGATTCGACGCATCCGAAGGAAGTATGCTCCCATAGCCAGATCATCTGGTGCAGTTGTTAGGGATCCTTAGGATGATAGTTTCCTTTTATCCTGTATTGTACTTTGGTTTCTGATTGTAATCCTTCCAATTTTATGAATAAAAAGAGATTTTATGGTCAATTGAATTATTATTTGCATAACAGGTTTCTTCCGCTAGGTGTCTTGTGAGTTCTTCTTTTGTGTATCAGCCAAACTGACCCATCCTTACAACACCCAAGCTAATCGTTTGAAAAGAATGGAGAACCTCGAGCAAGAGAATAGAGAACTGAAGGACAATATTTCCACACTCACAACCTTGACGGATTCTGTAATAGCTACTCAGAACCAACAGTCTCCACCTCCTACAACTTCTCCTCCTTAGAGGACTGTTATCTCAGAGATTACTTCGTGATTGTTCCTGTGGTAGCAAGCCAGTATGTTCCTGCCATGCTAGCTAGATTCCCATGGGGAATGCCATCCAATTTTGTGCCTGAAGGGTATGCGCCTACTTTTTCTTCTGGACCGATATCTAGCCTGGTCCTGATTGTGCCTCATCCTATTGTTCACACTTTGCCTTGTGTCGAGGACACCATTTACCACTCTGAGCCGTCTGAAGATCCAGATGTTTACGAGAAAACAGATTAAATGAAGGATCAGTTTCTTGAGATACTCAAGGAATTGAAGACCTTAAGAGGGAAATATTTGTTTAGGAAGAGTGTTGTCGAGCTGTGTTTAGTTCCGAATGTCAAGATTCTGGTGAAGTTCAAGGTCCCAGACTTTGAAAAATATAAGGGGAATACTTGTCCGTTGAGTCATCTTGTCATGTATGCTAGAAAGATGTCTTCTCAAATTGATAACAACCAGCTTCTTATTCACTACTTCTAGGACAGTCTGACTGGAGCTGCCCTTAGATGGTATATAGGCCTTGACAGTGCTAGCATCCGTACTTTCAACGACTTGGGTGAGGCCTTTGTTAAGCAGTACAAGTATAATGTGGATATGGCGCCAGATAGAGATCAGTTGAGGTCAATGTCTCAGAAGGATAAAGAGACATTCAAGGAGTATGCTCAAAGATGGAGGGAGTTGGCTGCGCAGATTAGTCCATCTCTGGAGGAGAAGGAAATGACCAAGATTTTCTTGAAGGCGCTTAGTTCATTTTACTATGAATGAATGATTTCTAGTGCCCCCAATGACTTTACCGAGATGGTAAACATGGGGATGAGATTGGAAGAAGGAGTCCGTGAGGGAGGTTTGTCCAAAGATGAAGCTCAACAAGTAAGAAGTATGGTGGGAATTTCTTTAAGAAGAAGGAAGGAGAAACTAATGCAGTATCAGCTGGGAGGCAGAGGAGGCCTCATGTAAGGAAAAATTCTCAGTCACGTCAACATCAACACTAAGTTTCATCAGTAATTCAAGTTTTTACCATGGTGGTTCAAACCGGACTTACATTGTGCTTTTCACCAGGGATCCCCTGGTCATGACATTGAAAATTGTTACCCTTTGAAGTATGAAGTTCAGAAGCTTGTTAAGAGTGGTATGGTGTCCTTTGAGGACAGAGTGTCGAATGTGAAAGTCAACTTATTGCCTTCTCATGATAAAGCTTCTACCAACATGGTGGATGATTGTCCAGGGAATTTCAGAGTTTTTGATGTACGTCGTATCCGTAGGTCATTGGTGGAGATGCATAGAACTATGTGTTTGATTAATGGTTGTGAACATGACCATGATGGTTGTGTCATTTGCAGTGTGAATCCCCGTGGGTGTATAATTATCAAGAGAGATATTCAAAAATTGATGGATGAGAATGTTATCCAAATTCAATAGTAAAGAGATATGGGAGATGATGTAAATGTCATTATGCCAGTTTCCAAGACCCTTGAGTGGTAGTCATTCAATTCGATAGTAGCAACAACAATAATGTCAACATATAGGTATCACAATTAGTTATACGGTTAGCGGGCCCTGTCCCCTATGTGTCGCAACGCGAAAAACAACCGGCGGGGAAAATACAGAGCCGCCACCGACGCTATTTATCCTATGACGGAAAGGGAGCAAAGGACTAACCTAAGAAAGGGAAAGGAACGGTCTTACGACCAGAGATTACAAAGTACGGGAGTCGGTTACGCAAGGGGAAGGTGTTAGCACCCCTCACGTCCGCCGTACTCGACGGGATCCACGCTCAAAAGATAGCTTAAAGGAAAGGAAAGGGTTGCTGCTAAACTGCTCAAAGAAATTGCACAAACTGGAACAATAAACAGGTGGGGAAGAGAAAGAAAACGGAGGAAGTGGACTCGGCAGAATGTCGCATCCTGGGCCTACGTAGTTTGTCATAAACAAACATCAGAGTCAACGTAGTTCGGGAAAGGGAGTCATGCTCGCTAAGACATCGCGTCTTATGCCTACGTATCTTCTCTATCCAGAGGAGAATCAGAGCACTCGTAGCTCGGCTAACGCACGCTGAAACAAGACACGAAAAAGGGACGCTGGGAAGTCAAAAGAAACACCCAAAAGGAAACAGAATGCCAATACATGGACTTACACCCGACTCCTAACAATAACAAATAGGAAAAAGAATGCCAATACATGGACTTACACCCGACTTCTAATAATAACAAAAAGGAAAAAGAATGCCAATACCTGGACTTACACCCGATTTCTAACAATAACAAACAGGAAACAGAATGCCAATACATGGACTTACACCTGACTCCTAACAATAACAAACAGGAAACAGAATGCCAATACATGGACTTACACCCAACTCCTAACAATAACAAATGCTAACTAGTGAACACCAAAGAGAAAGGTTATCAGAACAAACCCCAACAAAGTAACCAAATATCTTGAATAAACTCCCGATATGTATAACCAGTCACTGCAAATGAACCCCAAAGATGAACCCCAATATGAACCCCAAGTGAATAACAATCATCACAAATGAATCCCGAGATGAACCCCAATATGAATAACAATCATCACAAATGAATCCCGAGATGAACCCCAATATGAATAACAATCATCACAAATGAACCCCCAACGGATAACAGGTAACCAAAGTGAACCCCAACTAGTGAACCCCGACTAATAACAGAAGAAATCCCCCAAGGTATGAACATACCACTCACACACACGCTGAACATACGGATACTCACACCAACGCCAGCAAATGTCGGAAACAAAAGACTTGAAACGGTAAACACAATTCGAGAATAAAGGTGAACACACGCGAAAACAAAGAAAAGGGTGCCCGGAGAGATTGCTCTCAACCTCCTGCCTACGTATCTCATCTGGTATAAGAATCAGGGCGACGTAGTTCCCCTTACCAGGGGTAAAACACTCTCCTCACCAGAGACCGGAGAAACAACAAACTAATAGGGAGACTGAAACTCGAGCCTAATAGTTGTCATGCAATCAACATCCCTAAGTTGAGGTCTCTAACAAGAATTTAACTCACACAGGAAGCGAGTCAACTCAAGTCTAAACTCTACATACGTTCAACTTCCTCAGAAGTTAATCGTACGACTCCTACAGAAAAGGAGATGAGAGGGGGAAAGAAAATAAACACACCAACACAAGTGAACAATCATCACATGCTATATCCATACAAGAGTCTCAAACAATGGGTGGGCTTTAGTCAAGAGGGGTCATATCAACCTCGACAAACAAGCCAAACTGTAAGGGGTAATCTGTAGCTCTTAACCACTAACATTGAACGTCGGGGTGAGCAGATCAAAATGGTAATGAGGATGAGACCTCATAGCTCTTAACCCTGGCCAGGGTGAGTTTATGACGTAGAAAGCGTGGGGATCCAGAAAGTGGGATCCTTTTCCACTTGACAGACTCTGGACAAAAGATCTGGGGCACATGTTCAGAAGCATCAGCACGTAGTGCGAGCATAAAGAACGACACACTGAATAACGGGGGATTGGCTACTAATCCCTTTTATCCGTCAATTTCCTCTTCTCTTGGAGGTCTTATCAAATAACACATGCCTCTTCTTGGAGGTCTTTGGGCACAATTTTAAACAAACACAAACAGAGCCTCTGAAGGAGGACTTGCCAGTAAAATGCCCTCCAAAAAGGTGACAGGACTTCAGACTACATGGAGCAAGAAACTAACTACCTGAGTGGTGTGTCAACCACAATCCAATGCTCAAGCAAGAGCTAAAGCAAGCAAGCAACTAAGGTACATGTACAAAGACTAAACAGTCAGTTACACAATTTAATGCATAAGCGCCCTATCACTCAAACAAGCTCATGAGCTCACCACATCAATCAAAACCCTACACAACAAAAATAGGTTAGAACTCAATGCATTTGTATCTCACAAGGTGAGAACAAACCCAATCATCAATGATGAGTATCCACCTGAAACAACAAAACAAAGTTAGTTTATGTACAAGACTCAAAACCTAACCAAATGACCAATCCAGGACCCATCCTTTTGCAATCACACATTCAAACACTCCCTCCAATGTCCTCAAAAAGACCAGCATCAAATCAATAATCAAGTGCCTCAACTGGTCTATGTAATGTAATGACCAAAAATATGCACAAAATGAACTTCCAATTTAGAAAATTCATATCAAATCAGAAATGCATGCAATGACTTTGGGAATTTTTGTATAAGTTCCTTATGCCATGGATGTTCAATATGCAAAAGATCAAGTCCAGAATGATGCTAATGCTATGTGAACAAAAATGCAACAAATCAATGTCAAAAATGTGACACAAATTGTCACATTTTTCTCTATGTGTCAAAAATGATGATAACATGTGAGAAAAAATCCAAACCAGTGACCAATAATTCATGTCATGTATGAATGTAATGTATGAAAAAAATTGGATCAAAAAGCTCAAAATTGAGGATTTCATAATGCATTGAATGCACTAGGTCAATTTGGCACAACATTGATTCAAAAATCCCCAAATAAAAATCCAGATATCAACAATTCTTGAATTCAATACCATAAAAAAGTAGACACAAATACAACACTATGAAAAAAAATTGGGACTCAATTTGACAATTTTTGGATTTTTTATGATTTAAACAAAATGACCAAAATAATTGAAATATCAAATGGAAAATGGAGGGAAATGGAATATTTGAAATAAATCAGAAAAAACACCAGCCACAGGATCTGGCGCGCTCTTATGATCAACGGTCCACATTTAAAATCATGAAATGCACCGTTTCATTAATCCCAGTCATCGCCCAGTCACCTTTCAACGCACGTGTGGCTCTGGTCAAAGGAACCTCACCCAATCACTCGTCCACGTAGTGCTCCACATGGCGTACACACATCAAACCCTAGCCAACACACAGACGCGGGAGCTCCGCTCCAGTTGTCTTCCCCGATGAACACACGGTGGCTCCCACGGCGGCGCCACCACAATTGTTTCCAGAGTTTCCCCAGACCTATGTCGTTCCACTCAGTTTTCAACGCTGATTCCAAATATCCTATTGTCTTATCCTAATTCTCCCTAGGTTTTGCAAATCGAAGAGAGAAAGTTTCTAGATCCAAACTCCCAGTCGCCACTAAATCCTCAATTCTCACTCAATCTCAATTCTAAACACATATCCATGATCTACACATCACGATCTTCAATCTTATAACCTAAAATCAGCAAAAGGAGAGAGTGAAAGTGAAGTCACCTGGAAATGGAGACCTCTGAAACCGCGTTCTCGCGAGCTCAGCTGCTCCGGATCAACTCCTATGAACTTCCTTTGAAGCTTTATGCAAAAATAAACGGTTGAAACCTCTTGAACATGCCTCAATTTCCAAATCCGATTGCCATGACAATACGCATGAACTGCTCGATTTCTTGAAGAATTGCACCAAACGATGGATGATTCTTGATCAGTGAAGCATGAGGATCAAGAATATGCAATGATCTTTGAGGTTTGTGTGGAGGAAATGCAAATTCGAAGAGAGATATTTTTGAGAGAGTTTCTTCAATTCTAGATCTGAAATGGTTGTTATGGCAGTTATGATTAGGGTTTTGCTACTTACACTCCTTGCTAATGACACTCATAATTATTTTATCCATTTACTAATCATGATTAGTGAGTTATTAACCAACTTGCAAAAATGCAAAATGAGCTCCCATGGCCATAATGCACGTGTTCAGCCCCATGCTAGGATTGGAATCCACTCAAGAACAACCAAGGGTCAAGATTTGAAGATTGTTTAGCTTGCATCTTAATCCAAGAATGAATGGTGAAGATTTGCTTCATTTTGCACATGTGTGAAACATGGAATGTACACGCCTATTTCATGCATGGCAAGGGCTCATTTTCACTCAAATATGGTCTATGAATAAAGCTGAAGTGAAGCCTTGCCTTGGTTCTTTGTGAATTTTGATTTGCAACATGATACCATCCTTAGAACAAATGTGAAATAATGTGACTTTTTACCATGATTCCTTTGCACAATTGAGCCAAATAATGTCATTTTGAGATGCCTTTAACATGAGAAGCACTTTGCAAAAAGAATGAACCAATTTCAAGCATTATATCAAAAGTTATGCCATTTTGAATTTCCATGCATACTTTGTGATCAAATGACCATAACTCCTCAACCATCCATCATATGGACATGAATTAGGACTTTTTGGAAAGGGGAGACAAAGATCTACAACTTTCGTGTTCACCCAAAAATCATTTGAGACGTCCTTGATATTGACAAGTCAAGTTGAAAGTGGACCAAAAACTTGCCAAATTTGGAAACTTTGAATTATAGGTCATTTTCCATTTTTAGTAACTTTTGCCATGACCTTTGAATCTTCAAGGTGGATGTTTAGAATGATTAATAGACCCCATTTGAACACAATTGAGGTGTCTCAACTCATTTCCCCACCTCATAGCCCTCAGTTGACTGCATAGTTGACTTTTGGTCCTCAGATGACCTTGAAATGCCTTGATTAACTTGAACCTCTACCACTTGGTGAAATTGCTTCAAAATGAAACCCTAGCTCATGTAAGCTCCTTAT
The DNA here is from genome assembly GCF_024323335.1 of Lathyrus oleraceus. NCBI lineage: Eukaryota > Viridiplantae > Streptophyta > Magnoliopsida > Fabales > Fabaceae > Lathyrus > Lathyrus oleraceus. The sequence continues at coordinate 329,564,996 of NC_066582.1, read as the reverse complement.
AATAATCATGTGATCCTCATACCAAGAAAATACCTCATCTCTTTGAGAAACCCTAGCTGGAAGAACTGCATTGATTAGGGTTGACCAGAGGTCACAACCCTAATCCAGAGGAACTTGAGGATAAACTCTGAAACCCTTGAAGATGATAGAACCATGATGATGGTGACATATCTTTGCAGATGAGATGATGCTAAAAACCTTTGAAGAATCAAGAAACCCTAATTGAATCCCATGCCCTCAGATGGTTGATGATCAATTCATAGAGACCCTCAGGCTTGAATCTCCTAACTTCTCCATCTTTTGAAAAGACCTTGGAGGATGATCTTCTTATTTTCATATGAGATGCAAAATGCAATGCCTAATGCCCTAAAACATGAAATGCAATGCCTCAAACTTGTCTCAAGAAGAGGAGGGAAAATTTTGAGGTGTTACAGCTGCCCCTATTCAATCCACTGTGAACCTGTCGATATGAACAGCCTCGGCTTTCAGATGATCAGGATGAAGAGTGGTTGAATACCAAGAACAAACGAACAATTTGCGCTCCACTGGAAATTATTATTATTATTTTTTTCTTTTCTTGAACCCCAAAACTCCTTTGATTTCTTCTTGAACCCCTACACAAATATTTTCTTTGCGCGGATGATCCCTGATCACCGCATTTGAACCCCGACAACTTCATGTCATTCTTACTGCCAAACAATGAACCCCGTTCTCCATTTGAACCCCAGTCGCCTGACGATAACTCTCAATCGTCATTGTGAACCCCATTCTCCAAAAGACACCCCGTATCTCCTTTTCTCCATTTGAACCCTGTTCTCCATTCTCCTGTGCTAATTCCGTTGGCAACGTCGGAAATAACACCAACCACCACTCTGATGGTGACATACCAGAGGGTACACCTTCACAAAAGGAAGGTAACATATGCATTTCTTCCCTTGAAGACACCCATAACGACTTCTGCTGGCCTCGCCAAAGTCTAAGGTGACACATGATCAGAAGATAATCCTGAGGACTTCATCCCGGATACAATCTTCAATTCCCATCTCCATCTCCAGTTGAACCCCGTTCTCCAGAAAATGCCTAGCACTTCCTTTTCTCCTGGTGGACCCCAGTCTCCGTGCTGATCGCGTAACTTCTCCAATCTTCATTTCCATCTCCACACGACGGAATCTCTTCCTCCAATATCGCACTACTGGGGAAGACTGTTGATTCAAAATCACGATGCCAAACTTCTCAGAGTAACATCTTCACCAACCAGCTAAACCAACTCTCAAACGGTAACCACGGCTCGAGACTAGCTTATGCTTGCAATGCTGATGCATGAGTTTTACAGCGTAATGCTCCATAACCATGAAATGCTACGCAATTAGTTATGCAATATACTATGCTTCTCTAAATGATGAATGCATAAAAAGTATCGCCTTCAGGGGACGGCACGAGCAACCCTGTTGAGGAACACGATATTTCTCCAATCTCCAACCCTGCTTTGGATAACACTGATGCCGAGGAAAGAGTAACCCTCACAGGAGATGACCTCTACTGAACTCGATCTGCTTGGCGACTTTACTAGGGAAAAAACTACCAACACATACGCCTGCCGGGGGATCAGCAACCTTCAGGCCTGGCTGCTGAGGAAACACCGACCTCGAACCTGCTGGGGAGATACAAAATATTTAACACGTAACACCCGTCGACTCGTCGAACACTGTTATTCACCATCTAACCACAGTGTCAACTTTCCACTTTTGAGAGCTCCCAGACTCATCCGGTCTTTTCCGATTCATCACCTTGTACTCTCGACTTCTCCCTACTTCAAGAAAATCAACCTCCTTAGATTCGCCAACTCTCCAGTTCTCAGACTTTGAAGAGTCTTCTTGATTAACCCTCTAGGATCATCACAATTCTTTCGCCATCTCTACACCATTCTTTAACTCCTCACCCCTGATTGGACCTCAAAGGAATCTTTTATCGAAAAGAAACGCTTCACACCACAACCTGCAAGTGAGTGAAAATAACCAACAACACCTGCAAAAGAGATCGTCAGATAAAACGTGCCCCAGGCGCACCAAAATTTCAACACCCAGGTCACTCTACCTTCTGAATAAGATTTCAAGTTTCAATCCTCTAAACATGCATTGTAAGAGACCCCTACATCTCAAAATGCAAAGATTCTTACCAAAATAAACAGATGTTTTTGCAATCAAAGCGGTAATGAAAACAAAAACAAAATTATTTGACTGAATATGCATTTTATTGATTGCAAAAGATGGCTCGTAACTGAGCAGTACATAGGAAGTAATCCCTAAAAAGAGGTAATTGCCCATAAAAGGAAAATCTATCCTAATGGCAATGTGAACCTGTGATCTCATCAAGTTCCAACCCAGTTACAACCCATATGTCCTCAAGACTCCCCGCGCTTTCTGCCTCCGAAACAAGACGCTTCCAATCGATCTCCGCTTTTAGATTATCCAGGTGTCAAATCCAAGGTACAAACGACCATGCTAGACACATTTGTTCGTTTCACTCCCTCTTTTGCCTGGACCGCCCTTTCGGGTTTCCAGTCCATCGGGATACCCTTTTTTGCCCAGGCCTCCCTTGTGGGGTTTTCGACCTGCCGGGTGTACAGTTTTTTTCCTTTTTATCCCTAATTTTTGCCCGAACCTTTTTCATTTTCATTTATTTTTTATTTTTTGGTTCGCCGGGATGCCCATTTTTGCCTGGACTACTTTATTCTTTCCGTCCAGCGGGTCTCTTATACGAAGTATTTTTTAACTGCGTCCGCATTCACAAGGGATGGAAAATCCTCACCATCCATGGTCGTCAATAACAAGGCTCCGCCAGAGAAGACCTTCTTGACCACGAATGAACCTTCATAAATGGGTGTCCACTTGCCCCGACGATCGTTCTGAGGAGGAAGGATCCTTTTCAACACCATATCTCCCACATGATACACACGAGGTCGCACCTTTCGGTCAAAAGCGCGCTTCATTCGCTGCTGGTACAACTGTCCATTACAAATGGCCGCCAGCCTCTTTTCCTCAATCAAGCTCAACTCTTCATACCGAGTCCTTACCCATTCAGCCTCTTCCAATTTCACATCCATCAGGACTCTCAATGACGGAATCTGGACCTCAACTGGTAGCACAACTTCCATCCCATACACAAGCGAGAAAGGTGTTGCCCCAGTAGATGTACGCACTGAGGTTCGATACCCATGCAATGCAAACGGCAACATCTCGTGCCAATCCTTATAGGTCAAGACCATTTTTTGCACAATCTTCTTAATATTGTTATTAGCCGCCTCGACCGCCCCATTCATCTTTGGACGATAAGGAGAAGAATTTTGATGCTCGATCTTGAACTCCCGACACAGTTCTACCATCATCTTGTTGTTGAGATTAGAACCATTATCAGTGATGATTCTTTCGGGAACCCCATATCTGCAAATGATGTCTCTCTTCAGAAACCTGGCCACGCCCTGTTTCGTCATATTTGCATAAGACGCCGCTTCCACCCACTTGGTGAAGTAATCAATAGCCATTAATATGAATCGGTGCCCATTCGAAGCCGTAGGCTCGATCTTTCCGATCATATCAATGCCCCACATAGCAAACGGCCACAGAGACGACATCAAACTCAACGGATTTGGAGGCACGTGCACCTTGTAAGCATAAATCTGACATTTATGACATTTCCGCACGAAGTTGAAACACTGAGCCTCCATTGTCATCCAGTAATATCCAGCCCTCAGCAACCTTTTCACCATCGCATTCCCGCTGGTGTGGGTACCAAACGATCCCTCGTGCACCTCTTTCATCAATTAGCTTGCTTCTTTGTCATCGACACATCTGAGCAAAACCCAATCAAAATTCCTCTTGTAAAAAACCCCCTCTTTTTTCAGATAGAATGCCATGGCCAACCTCCTCAGAGTCTTTCGGTCCTTCTTAGATGCTCCCTCGGAATACTCTTGGGTCTCCAGATACGGCTTGATGTCATAATACCACGGTTTTTCATCATCAGGCACTGTTTCGACAACAAACACATAAGCCGGTCTATCCAGCCGTCCCATCTCAACATTAGGAACTTGATTCCACCACTGCACTTTAATCAAAGCGGCCAGAGTAGCCAAAGCAACTGCTAAAGGATTTTCTTCCCTCGGCACGTGGCGTAATTCCACCTTGGTGAAGAACGTCAACAATCTCCTCGTATAATCCCGGTATGGAATTAAGTGGGATTGATGCGTAAGCCATTTCCCGTTAACCTGGTTCACAACCAAAGCTGAATCTCCATAAATAACAAGGTTCTTGATTCGCAAATCAATCGCCTCTTCGACACCCAAGATACAAGCTTCATATTCAGCCACATTGTTGGTGCATTCAAATGTTAGCCGGGCAGCAAAAGGAATATGGGATCCCTTCGGCGTAACCAAAACAGCACCAACTCCGCTACCATTCACGTTAACAACCCCATCAAACATCAGAATCCATTCGGACTCAGGGTCAGGCCCCTCCTCCGGGATAGGTTCCTCACAATCTCTCGACTTGAGAAACATGATGTCCTCATCAGGGAACTCAAATTTCATCGGTTGATAATCTTCAATGGGTTGCTGGGCGAGGTAATCAGACAATACACTCCCCTTTATTGCTTTTTGAGAAGTATACTGGATATCGTATTCCGTCAAAATCATTTGCCATCTCGCAACCCGTCCGGTCAATGCTGGCTTCTCAAATATATACTTGATCGGATCCATCTTGGAAATCATCAAAGTGGTATGAACCAGCATATACTGTCTCAGTCGGCGAGCAGCCCATGCCAAAGCGCAGCAAGTTTTCTCGAGCAGTGAATATCTTGTTTCACAGTCGGTAAACTTTTTGCTAAGGTATTAAATTGCATGCTCTTTTCGACCAGACTCGTCATGCTGCCCCAGTACACACCCCATGGACCCCTCAAGGACTGTCAAGTACAGGATTAACGGTCGCCCCTCCACAGGAGGCATCAGAATCGGAGGCTCCTGCAAATATTCTTTTATTTTTTCAAATGCCGCTTGGCAATCATCATTCCACCTGACCGTTTGATCTTTTCTCAACAACTTGAATATGGGTTCGCACGTGGCTGTTAGATGAGATACGAACCGTAAAATGTAGTGCAACCTACCTAAGAAACCACGAACCTCTTTTTCTATTCTCGGTTCAGGCATTTCTTATATCGCTTTTACTTTAGCAGGATCAACCTCGATTCCCCTTTCACTTACAATAAAGCCCAACAACTTGCCGGACCGCACTCCAAAAGTGCACTTATTCGGATTCAACCTCAATTTGAATTATCTTAACCGGTCAAACAACTTGGCCAAGTCTACCAAATGCCCTTCTTCTGTTTCGGACTTTTCTATCATGTCATCAACACAGCATTCGATCTCATGATGAATCATATCATGAAACAAGGTCACCATAGCTCTTTGATACGTGGCACCGGCGTTCTTGAGACCAAACGGCATCACCTTATAACAAAAAGTGCCCCATGGTGTGTTGAACGTTGTTTTCTCTATATCATCTGGCGACATTTTAATTTGATTATAGCCAGAAAAGCCATCCATGAAGGAAAACACCGAGAATTGAGTTGTATTATCTACCAACACATCGATGTGAGGTAACTGGAAATCATCTTTCGGGCTAGCTCTATTCAAATCCTGGTAGTCCACACACATCCTCACCTTTCCATCCTTCTTCGGTACCGGCACAATGTTAGCGACCCAAGGCGGATAATTAGTGACAGCTAGGAAACCAGCATCCAACTGTTTTTGTACTTCCTCTTTGATTTTCATGGCCATCTCGGGTCGAGTTCTGCGCAACTTCTGCTTTACTTGAGGACAATCTTCTCTCAATGGCAACTTGTCTACAACAATATTGGTATCTAACCCTGGCATATCTTGATAAGACCAGGCGAAGATATCACCATACTCTTTCAACAATGCTACCATTCTGCTATTGACATTCACCTTCAAAGCGGCCCAAATTTTTACTTCCTTTCTGACCTCCTCGGTACCCAGATTAACAATCTCAACTCGCTCCTCGTGCGGTTGAATCACCTTCTCCTCTTGTTTCAACAACCTGGCTAACTCTTCCGACAGTTCACAATCTTCTTCGCCTTCTTCTTCGGCATGATAGATCGGGTTGTCGAAGTCATATAAGGGTGTAACAGGATTTTCATTAATGAGATCCGGAGAATAATCGCATCTGCATGAATGTTGATTCATGCGTTGCTTTAGGGTCGGAACGAGACAAATTAAAAGGAAGGAAAATGAAAATAAACATTGCCATTTTTATTATGTTATTTTTTTTAACTGCAAAAATAAATGAAAAACAGAGAACACCGCTTTTAATGCGAAAAACATTCGTTTATTAATGATGCAAATACTTCAAAAGGAAACATATGAGGTGGCCCTTACAATGGACCATTACGTTTTGGGCAAAACGTATGGTTTTCATGCAAATAGAATTAACAAACAGAAATATTACTCTTCACGTAGAGTGACAGTGATGATCTTTTCGGCTTTCCAGTTCTGGATCTCCATTCCTGGTATGCACGGTTTTATCCATGAGTCAAGCTCGTAGTCACTGTCAGTCTCTTCACCCACAGACATTGGGGTCCTCAACTGATCCACATCCGTCACCCAGATTTTACTTTTATCCTCAGAAATTACATTCACCCCCATCTGACCATGCGTCGGCATGGGATTAGCATTAACATTCAGCGATGGTGCAAAATTGATGGCCTTGGAATCCACCAAGTCTTGGACAACATGCTTAAAGGCTTTACAACCCTCAATATTGTGCCCGGGAGCACCAGAATGGAACTCGCACTTGACATTCTCATCATAACTGGCAGGCCTCTGATCTGGTCTTAACGGAGCTAACGTCCTCAATTGTACCAACCCGAGATCCTTCAACTTCTTCAACAAAAGGGCATATGTCATGGGTGGCCTATCAAACTGGAGATCTGCCATCCTTCCCCTAACTTGGTACCCAGCCCTTTGTGTTCTCTACTGAAATGGTTTTTGTTGCTGTTGCTGTTGTGCGGGTTGATTATTAGCAGGAATCGTTACTGCAGCAGTATGTTGGTAGTAATGATTCTTACCGTGTCCTCTTTGGGCATACACAGCACTCGAGTCACCCTCTTTCTTGCGCTGACCATTTCCGAAGGGTTTCTTCAATCCAGACGACGGAACATTTCCCTGTATTTTTCCCATTTTCAACCAGCTTTCAATCCTCTCGCCAGCCACTACTATATCCGCAAAACCAGTAACCGAACACCCCACCATCCTCTCAGCAAAAGTCCCCTGAAGAGTACCCATGAACAAATATGACATCTCCCGATCCACTAATGGAGGTTGAACCCTGGAAACCGACTCTCTCCACCTTTGTGCATACTCTTTAAACCCCTCGTTCGGCTTTTGAGACATACCCTGCAACTGGGTACGGCTTGGTGCCATGTCAGCGTTAAATTGATATTGCTTGAAGAAAGCATCCCCCAAATCCTGCCAGCTCTTTATATCTGACGATCTCAGCTTGGTATACCACTCGAGAGACCCGCCAGATAAGCTATCCTGGAAAAAGTACATCCAGAGCTTCTGATCCGGTGTAGGCAGATATCTTTCGAACAAAGGCCTGAAGATGAGTTTCCGGGCAAGAACTTCCATTGCACTTATCAAACTGGGCACCTTGAACTTCTGTGGGATCACAATCCCCTCAACCAGCCCCATATTTGTCATGTTAATAGCCCCAAGAGTGGCATGGCTTTCCAGAGCCCTAATCTTTTCTGCTAGTACCTGAATCTCTTTGTTCGGCGGTTGAACACCATACTGACCGAACTGCTCATTCAGCACAGAGAACTGATCCTCTTCTTTATCCTCCACAACCCCAAAGAAAGGAGAAAACTGAGTTTCCTTAAGAATGTTGCCAACATGACCCGGACCACTGCCTGCAGCAAAACCAAGACCACCACCATTATTGATGAATACACCATCATTAGTTGCCTTCCTTCTGGGATCGCCACCACCCCTAGAACCACCAGTACCATTGTTGAAGTTACCCTCTTGACTATTGCCATTATTGGCAATCGAAGCCAGCTAAAGCTTCTCCACCTTCTCAGCGATTGCTTTCTGCTCCATGGCGAACCCTTGCATGGTGTTGGTCAACTCACTCATTTTCTCTTTCAGCTCGAGAATGTCAGCGTTGGATGGATCCATCAGTTTGGGTTTGTTGCGTCTGGTAAAGTATCTGTGCGGACGAGGTACGTGCAGAGGAATGATCCTGCGTGCGCGAGCAATGATTCCTGAAACAATCAAACACATTAGAAACCGACACCTACAAAATAGAGGACAAGTTATTATGATTCATGCATGAATGCAATGTCTATCCATATGAGGAACATTCTTTCCTTCGATTCTGGCTTCATTGAGATGGATAATAATCTAACAGCAACATTATGACATCAATCATCTGGCTTTGGCGTACGGAACAGAAAGTTATGCCTTAGCAAAGATATCACCCGACCATGTGTGTGTTAAGTAAGTGCAATCACGGAAAAGCAAATAAAGCTTGAGATCAATCAATGACTGATAAAAACCACTGTATAGCAAAAGTGCGCAACACGTGCGAGAGTCATATGTCATATCTGATACAAATCAACTTTACAATCTTCCAGAATCAGAAAGAAATACGAGCAAATGAATTCCGTCAACATGCCTGACGGTAACCCACCATATGATAACAACTGCAATAGAATCTAAACTGAAGAAGGTCCCACCGAAGGCTCTGCATCATCAACCATCCCGGTAAACTTCATAGCGAGCCTGAGCTCAGTGCTTTCCTGTCGAAGCCTTCCCACCTCTTTCTGATAAATCTTCATCTGACGGAAATAATGGTCCCTCTCAGCAAGATAGTGATCTCTCTCGGCCATAATCTTCGCTTTCTCTTCTTCCTTAACCCTCAGCTTCGCCTCCCACTCTATGGTAAGGGCTTTGGCTCTAGCTTCCCTCTGAGTCTTCACAAGGACTTGTCTCTTCTTTTCATCTTCAATGACCTTCAAAGCTCTAGCCAACTGCTCTTTGGTAAGGTCGTGCTCCTTCGTAGATGACTCTAAAGCTTGGCTGATCTTACAGTAATAGGCGGTGTCTTTCTCAAAACGCTTCACCTCCTGAGCATGTCTCCTAGCCTGGTCTTCTGCCTTCCCCTTGACTTCCTGATTAGCCAGTCGAATTCCAACAACACTCATTTCTATCTCAGTCTTCTCTGCTTGCAGTTGATCTCTTGCCTTCCCCATCTCAAGAAATTCTTCCATACTGACAAAAGAGCGTGGCTCCTCAATCAACGGATACCAAAGATCACCCACAGGAAATGGCAGACAAGTGAACTCAACCCTCTTTCTGAGCCAATCATCAAATGGAGGAAAAGACCTGTTATTAGCTCTCCCAAAAGGAATCTTGCCTTTCCTTGGAATGTTGCGCCATACATCAGACACTTGGCTCAACAACGACTGATTACCCTCAATCGGGAAGTAGAAAGACTCCTGAATCTCACGCTCGAGGGGAGGAAATTCCATAGCAAATCCCATTTGTCTCTTAAGAAGCGTCGGGTTATAATTAATACACCCTTGAACTCCTATAAGGGCACATTGGGAAAACTCCCGCAGCTGTAAATAAAATCCCGTCCAGCCACATCAATGTGAGTCCAAGCTATGTCCTTGGCTCGCAAACCCATCAACTTGGTTGCCCAATTTACAGTATGGTCAAGAAAGACAAAGGCACCTTTGGAAGGCAAATATCCCATGAACCACTCATATAACAATTGACCACAACATTTAACCAATCCTCCACGCCGCTTCTCGTTCCGATTATGGACCGAATAATAAACATCCCCAATCAAGGTAGGAATGGGATTCTTCTGAGCGAACACCCGGATGGCATTAATATCCACAAAATTCATCTGATTAGGGAACAGAATAATTCCATAAATGCTTACGGCAAGCAAAGCACAAACAACCTTCCCATTACCCAAAACAACATGTTCCTTGGCTTTGGCCTCCAAGAAACTTAGATGAAAACTGGGAAATTTTCCTTTCACCTTCAAACCTTTCTTAGTCACTTCTGGGCTCAAATAAAGAGTACGACAAATCTCAACAATATCAGGTTCTTCCTTAGTAGCATAAAAAGGAATCTGATTTTGACCCGGATGCCCAGAATATCGACATAATCCTCCATCAAAGGTCCCAACAAATAGTCTGGGAAGACAAAACATCTCAAACCCGGATCATAAAACTAGAGAAGAGTATGGATGGCACTCCTATCCCCATCTGTTAACCTGAAAACCATCTTCGTAATGCTGCCATAAGCCTCACGGAACATCCCCACATGGTCAGGTGTAATCAATGTTATCATGCCCTTCAACACGCTAATCTCTGGATCAAAGAAACTGTAGACAACATCATCCTTTAAGTCGGTCCTCATACCTGGAACAAAGATGTCTCTCAACCAGAATCTCAATCAAGAATGTACCCTGCATATGGATAAACATGAGTTAGATGCGGATAAATACAAAATGGGAATGATGCAGATGCATGAATGCAATTCATAGTGCCATCCTCCAAGACATCTGAACACCAACTGTACTGGATTCCGGTCTCAGAACTGATCACAACCATCCAAGGGACTAAGTAACCACAAATCCAACTCAGGGGTTCCGAAATAAACAGAACCGGAGAATACATCACCATCGTCACAGGAAAACCACTGAACGGAGAGCAACAAGATCATCTGAACAAGTAACCACAAATCCAACCAAGGGGATTCCGAAATAAACGGAACCCGCTGATAAATACCACGGATAGAACTTCAGCGTGTCAGAAATAAATATCCATAAATCCAACTTATAAATAGAACCCAGATCACGAACCGAACCAAAGTCACCATCAAAGAATCACCAGCAGAACCTGTACCTGTAGGAACCAAACCCCTCCCCTCACAGGTGGATTCTAATAAGGTCATCCTAAGGCGGATAATCGGTCTTGACAATCGGACAAGATACTCAACGGGTTTGCCCTTTCGGGTGTGCCGTGCAGCTCTCACAAGACCATCTAAACCAAAGATCCGGAAAAGAACGGTCACCGAAGTCAACAGCTCAAAAGAGATAACCTAACCATAGTGGAAACTCCACAAGGAATAGCTCTCTCAAAAGAACCTCGTCCGGCTGTGGTATGCCACGTCGCAACAACATGTTGATCTAACATGTGAGGAAACATGAGACTACGCTAATCCTAGGTGTAAACTCGGGCTTGGGTTTTAGCCCCACTCAAAACGCCCACCCCCAAATCAGAGGAACCACACCTGTCCAGAATCCAGCATAGTGATAACATGATGCATGCAAACATATATGCAGATATACATAGAATTACAGTATAATAATCACAAATGCAATAAATAGAGCAGTAAAAGCAACCCAACCTACCCTAAAAACTACGCTAGAGAGCGCTAGGATTGACTCGCTTAGGGAAGATGGACCAGCAAAAAACCAACTTCATTTCCCCAGCAGAGTCGCCAGCTGTCACAACGCAAAAAACAACCGGCAGGGAAGGTACAGAGCCGCCACCGACGCTATTCATTCTATGACGGAAAGGGAGCGCAGGACTGACCTAAGAAAGGGAAAGGAACGGTCTTACGACCAGAGATTACAAAGTACGGGAGTCGGTTACGCAAGGAGAAGGTGTTAGCACCCCTCACGTCCGCCGTACTCGACGGGATCCACGCTCAAAAGATAGCTCAAAGGAAAGGAAAGGGTTGCAGCTAAACTACTCAAAGAAATTGCACAAACTGGAACAATAAACAGGTGGGGAAGAGAAAGAAAATGGAGGAAGTGGACTCGGCAGAATGTCGCATCCTGGGCCTACGTAGTTTGTCAGAAACAAACATCAGAGTCAACGTAGTTCGGGAAAGGGAGACATGCTCGCTAAGACATCACGTCTTATGCCTACGTATATTCTCTATCCAGAGGAGAATTAGAGCACTCGTAGCTCGGCTCACGCACGCTAAAACAAGACACCTAAAAGGGACGCTGAGACGTCAAAAGAAACACCCAAAAGGAAACAGAATGCCAATACATGGACTTACACCCGACTCCTAACAATAACAAACAGGAAACAGAATGCCAATACATGGACTTACACCCGACTCCTAACAATAACAAAAAGGAAAAAGAATGCCAATACCTGGACTTACACCCGACTCCTAACAATAACAAACAGGAAACAAAATGCCAATATATGGACTTACACCAGACTCCTAACAATAACAAACAGGAAACAGAATGCCAATACATGGACTTACACCCGACTCCTAACAATAACAAACGCTAACCAGCGAACACCAAAGAGAAAGGTTATCAGAACAAACCCCAACAAAGTAACCAAATATCCTGAATAAACTCCCGATATGTATAACCAGTCACTGCAAATGAACCCCAAAGATGAACCCCAATATGAACCCCAAGTGAATAATAATCATCACAAATGAATCCCGAGATGAACCCCAATATGAATAACAATCATCACAAATGAATCCCGAGATGAACCCCAATATGAATAACAATCATCACATATGTGTGTGAGCTGTTGAAACTTGTCTCATGCTCATTGGTTAGGCCATTCTCATATTCACATGTGTATGGTTTATGTCCAAATTTAGCCATTTCATTTTTCAAGCCAAATCCCAAATTATGAAGCCTAGTCATGAAATAATGATTCAAACAAGCTTAAAATACCATTCATGAGGTGTAGCAAAAATCCCCACTCAAAAATTCCAATTATTTTGAAAGTTGGACAATTTTGCCCTTGGTCCATTTTAACTGTCCAGTTGAAAATTGACTTTTTGCATTGGCCATTTTTGAGAAAATCCAATTATGCACCATGAAAGTACATGTCAAATGGAGTTTGTGCATATAAAGAACTTGCAATTTGGACAAACCATATGGAAGTTATGGCCTCCTGATTATGGGTCATTTCTGAAATTCACTGAGCCATAACTTTCCAACCATACATGGGATTTTCAAGTTCTTGGACTTTTTGGAAAGGTGAGAACAAGATCTACAACTTTCATGTTGAACAAATTTTCATTTGAAGCTTCCTTGGACACGTGGCCTTGAGGTCCAAAACTTTCCATTTTTGGAAACTTCAATTACAAGTCACTTTCTATTTTTGGCAGTTTTTGTCCTGACTTGATTTTCTTCATTCTTGAACTTTGAGATGTCAAATAACACTTGTTCCAACATGAATGAAGTGTATCCAACTCATTTCCACCTCCAAATTCATCAGATCATGTACAGTTAACCACAGTTGACTTTTCATCTGATAGATGAATCTGGCAATGCATAGATCAATCTGAGCCCCATTCTCCTGATGAAATGGCTCAAGGGTGAAACCCTAGCCTCAATTAGCACAATATAATCACAAAATGAACCCCATATCCATCACGGACCCCATCTCCTGACTATGCCCTGATTGGCCCAATGCACCTGATTAGGGTTGACCAGTGGTCAAAACCCTAATCTCAAGGTGTCAGCTTCAATCCCTTGCATCTTCTGAGGATAACCAACCATGATGATGATGATGTATCATCTCAATCAATATGAAGACCAACATCCATTGAGAATCATAAAACCCTAATTCACAGCCCAATCCTCAGATGGCCAATGATCAATCAATAAACCCCTAGGCTTGCCTTTGACTTCCTCATCTTCTGATCAAGACTTGAGAGGATAGCTTGCACAATGTAACCACATGATATGCAATATGCAATGCCTAATGACCTAAAAATGATATGTAATATGTTAATGCTAGTCCCAAGAGAGGAGGGCAAATTTTGAGGTGTTACAGCTGCCCCTATTCAATCCACTGTGAACCTGTCGATACGAAATAGCCTCGGCTTTCGGATGATCAGGATGAAGAGTGATTGAATACCAAGAACAGACGAACAATTTGCACTCTGATGGGATAATAATTAACAGCGCCTGTCAGCATCGGCGAAGGAACAAACTCGGAATCGAAAAGACGTCGACCTGGATACCAAAATAAATGGTAACACAGGGGTAACCATGGTCTGATCACCACTCATCCGCTCGGGATTATTATTCCTCTTCTTTTTATGCTTTTCTTGAACCCCGGAATTTTCTTTCGCGCAAATGATCCCAGATCACTGCATTTGAACCCTGAAATCCTCTTTCCTTGTGATAACTCCGCTGGCAATCGTCGGAAATAACACCAATCACCACTCTGATGGCGACATATCAAAGGGTACATCTTCAACCAGACACTGACTGATGACCGGGAGAAAAACTCGATGTTTACAGGACATCGAATGATGATGTTTTACAGGACACCAAAGAAAACTCGACCAAACATTAAACAATGACTGGGAGAAAACTCGATATTTACAGGCATCGGACAATGATGTTTACAGGCATCAAAGAAAACTCGACCAAACATTAAACAATGACTGGGAGACAACTCGATGTTTACAGGCATCGGACAATGATGTTTACAGGCATCTAACAATGATGTGTACAGGCATCAAACAAGGATGTTGACAGGACATCAAACAAGGATGTTGACAGGACATCAAACAAGGATGTTGACAGGACATCAAACAATGATGTTTACATGCATCAAACAAGGATGTTGACAGGACATCAAACAATGATGTTTACAGGCATCAAACAATGATGTTGACAGGCATCAAACAATGATGTTGACAGGACATCGAACAATGATGTTGACAGGACATCGAACAATGATGTGGACAGGCATCAAACAATGATGTTTACAGGCATCAAACAATGATGTTGACAGGACATCGAACAATGATGTGGACAGGCATCAAACAATGATGTTGACAGGACATCAAACAAGGATGTTGACAGGACATCAAACAAGGATGTTGACAGGACATCGAACAATGATGTTTTACAGGACATCAAACAAGGATGTTGACAGGACATCGAACAATGATGTTGACAGGCATCAAACAATGATGTTTACAGGCATCACACAATGATGTTGACAGGACATCGAACAATGATGTTTACAGGCATCAAACAATGATGTTTACAGGCATCAGACAATGATCGACCAGACATTAAACAATGACTGGGAAATAACTTGACGTTTACTGGACATCGAACGATGATGTTTTACAGGACATCAAAGAAAACTCGACCAGACACTTACTGATGACTGGGAAATAACTGTTGCTCACAATGCTGAACTCCTCGGAGTATCGTCTTCACTATCTGGCAAAACCAATCCTCAAGCGGTAACCACGGCTTGAATCGCGCTGATCGTGTAACGTCCTCTGATTTTATCTCCATCTCTATCCGACGGAAACATCTCCTCCAATATCGCACTACTGGGGAACATTGCTGATCTGACGTCATGATGCTAAACTCCACAGAGTAACATCTTCGCTTTCTGTCACAACCACCTCTCAAACGGTAACCACGGCTTGAGACTAGCTCCATGCTTGCAACAATGATGCATGATCTTTTTCTGCGTAATGCTCCATAATTATGGAAATGCTACGCGATTTATTATTTTTTCTATGCAACATGCTATGCTTACTCTACATGATGAATGCATAAAAAACATCCCCCTCAAGGGACTCTTTTGGGAAGCATGAGACACTCTGCTGAGGAACTCGCCATTGCTCCAACTCCACCCTGCTGGGGAATAGTACTGCCGCCGGGAAAAGGCCACCCTTGCTGGGGAAGAACCTCCTTTGCACCCAATCCGCTCGGGAAACTGCTGGGGATAAGCACCACCAACACTCTGTGGGGATACAACAGTTTTTGACTTGCTGGGGATATCAATCCCGACTCTGCTTTTGAGAACCCTCACAGATACCTGACGACTTCACTGGGGAAATGCCCACAGATACTCTGCTGGGAAACAGCAACCTCCAGGCCTGGCAACTGGGGATACATCAATTTGACACCTGCTGGGGATGACCATCCTGACCCTGCTAGGGAAACGAATGCTACTCCGCTGGGGACTACCCATGCAATCCATAGATAGAATCACCTCAGCTGGGGAATGCTGATATCTGTCCACTACGGGAACCTGTTCAATCCACTGGTAGGATGAACACTGCTGGAGATATATTTCATTGAAACCCGCTCCACTCGGGGAGTAACAACCTTCTGGCCTGGCTGCTGAGGAAACACCGTTGTAAACCTGCCGGGGATAACCGTCTTGACTCGGCTGGGGACCACAGACCTTGGATCTGCTGGGGAGCTAGTCCTATGACTCTGCTTGGGGACCTAGCTGAGGAAATGAGAAAAGTTGGTACAGAACACCCGTCGACTCGTCGAACCACGGTATCCACCTCCCAATCTCGTATCGACTTTCCACTTTTGAGAATTCCCAGACTTGTCTGGACCTTTTCTGCTCCATCATCTTATATTCCAAGTCGTTCTGCGCTCGACGAGAACGTACTCCTGGGATTTATACAGACTTTCAATTTTCCGACTTTGAAGAGTCTTTTTGATTAATTTCAAGGGTCGTCGGACGTCTCGTCGTCTCTCCGTCCTTTCTTCATGCACTCGTCCCTGAGCAAACTCTCTGGGGATCTGTTTCATCAACAGCTTCCACATCACAACCTGTAAGTGAGTGAGAATACCTAACAGTACCTGCAAAACAGATCGTTAGATAAAACAGTGCCCCAGGCTTGTCAAGATTTCAACACTTGGGTCACTCAACCTTCCAAATAAGATTTCAAGCTTTCAATCTTATAAACATGCATTGGAAGGAAACCTGTATGTTTTAAAATGCAAAATTCTTTATCAAAAATAATCGGATGTTTTTGCAATCAGAGCTGTAATGAAAACAAAAAACAAAATTATTTGACTGAATATGCATTTTATCGACTGGAAAAGTGTGTGGCTCAAATGAGCAATACAAAGGAAGCAATTCCTGAAAAGAGGTAATTGCGCTCAAAAGGAAAAATCTATCCTAATGGCAATGTGAAACCCGCGATCTCATCGAGTTCCAACTCGGTTACACCCCATATGTCCTCAGACTCTCCATGCTTTCTGCCTTCTGAACAAGACGATTCTGACTGATCCCTACCGGGTATTATCCATGATGCTTTAACCAAAGCGCAAACGATCATGCTGGACGCAGTTGTTCGTTTCAATCCCTCTTTTGCCTGGACCGCCCTTTCGGGTTTTCAGTCCACCGGGATACCCCTTTTTGCCCAAGTCGCCTTTTCAGGTTTTCGACTTGCCGGGTGTACAATTTTTCATTTATATCCCTAATTTTTGCCCGAACCTTTTTCTGTTTTTGGTTCGCCGGGATGCCCATTTTTTGCCTGGACTATTTTATTCTTTTCGTCCAGCGGGTCTCTTTATACGAAGTATTTTTTAACTGCGTCCGCATTCACAGGGGATGGAAAATCCTCGCCATCCATGGTCGTTAGCAACAAGGCTCCACCAGAGAAAACCTTCTTGACCACAAATGGACCTTCATAGTTGGTTTCCATTTGCCCCTTCGATCGTTTTGAGGAGGAAGGATCCTTTTCAGCACCATATCACCTACGTGATATACCCGAGGTCGCACCTTCTGTCAAAAGCCCGTTTCATCCTCTATTGGTATGACTGCCCATGACAGATGGCCGCCAGCCTTTTTTCTTCAATTAGGCTCCCTGAGCGAGAAAGGCGTGTGCCCCAGCAGACGTGCGTACCACGGTACTGTACCCAGGATACCAGCTTCGTACTCGGTCACCATCGTTGTTGTATTCCATCGTGCCCCGGGAAACACTAACTCATTCACCTTATCCTCCCCATCAGACATCAGAACCCGTTCGGATTCAGGGTCAGGCCCCTCCTCCGGGATCGGTCACTCTCAATCTTTCGATTAGAGCACCTCGAGATGTCCTCATCAGGGAACTCAAACTTCCTCGGTTGATAATCCTCAATGGGTTGCTGGGAGATGTAATCAGACAATACACCCCTTGATTGCTTTCTGAGCGGATCACAAATCAGTCAACATTCTTTTGCTCTCTCGCAACCCGTCCGGTCGATGCTGGCTTTCTTCAGAAATCTACTTGATCAGATCCATCTCGAAATCCACAAAGTGGTATGAATCAGCATATACTGTCTCAGTCAGCGAGCAGCCTATGCCAAAGTACATCAAGTTTTCCCGAGCAGTGAATGTATTGTTTCACAATCGGTAAACTTTTTACTAAGGTAAATTGCATGCTCTTTTCGACAAGACTCGTCATGCTGACCCAGTACACCTCGCAGACCCCTCGAAGGCCATCAAGTACAGATTAACAGTTGTTCCTTCCATAGGAGGTAACAGAATCAGAGGTTCCTGCAACTCATTCTTTTATTTTTTCCAATGCCCCTTGGCAATCATTAATTCGTCTGACCGTTTGATCTGTCTTTTTTCAACATCTCGAATGTGGGTTCATACGCGGCTATTAGATGAGATCTGAACCATGATAGGTAGTCCAATCTACCTAGGAAACCACGAACCTCTTTTTCTGTTCTCGGTTCAGGCATTCTTTTTTTTTTTTTTTTTTTTTTTTTTTTTTTTTTTTGTAGGACGAACCTCGATT
The DNA here is from genome assembly GCF_024323335.1 of Lathyrus oleraceus. Taxonomy (NCBI): domain Eukaryota; kingdom Viridiplantae; phylum Streptophyta; class Magnoliopsida; order Fabales; family Fabaceae; genus Lathyrus; species Lathyrus oleraceus. The sequence continues at coordinate 329,546,338 of NC_066582.1, read as the reverse complement.
CCTCCCTGACAATGAACCCCAACATCTTACCGGATAGTGCACTTATCTGAATTCAACCTCAGTTTGAATTGTCTCCACCAGTCAACCGACTTGCCCCGGTCAGCCAGATGCCCCACTTCCGTATGGGACTTTGCTATCATGTCATCAACATAGCATTGGATTTCATGATGAATCATATCATGAAACAAAGTCACCATGGCTCTCTGATACAGGCACTGGCGTTCTGCTTCTTTAGAGGACTGTCTTCTTTCCATGGTAGCTTGTGCGCAATGACACCAGTATCCGACCCTGGCATATCCTGACATGACCAGGTGAAGGCATCCACATGCTTTTTCAACAAGGCTACCATTCTGTTCTCGATTCGCCTCTGAAGCGGCTCCAATTTTCATTTCCTTTCGGACCTCGGCGGTATACAGGTTAACAATCTCAACTCGCTCTTCTTGCGGCTGAATCACCTTCTCCTCTTGTTTCAACATCCTGGTTAATTCCAGCAGATCACAATCTTCTTCGCCTGCTTCTTCGGCATGATTGCTCGGTTTGTCGAAGTCATATGAGGGGTAACCAAATTGTTATCAACGAGATCCGGAGAATTATTTTTGAATTCGGAACGAGACAAATCAAAAAAGAAAAATGAAAACAAACATTGCCATTTTTATTTGTTTTTAAACTGCAAAAATAAATGAAAAACAGGGAACACCGCTTTTTGACTGAAAAACATCCATTTATTAATGATGCAGAAATGCAAATTTAAACATGAGGTGGCCCTTACAATGGACCATTACATGTCGGGCAACACGTATGGCTTTCATGCAAATAAAATTGAAAACAAGAAATTATTACTCTTCCGGACGAGTGTCAATGCTGATCTTTTAAGCCTTCCAGTTCTGGATTAGCTGCCCTGGTACGCACGGCTTTATCCAACCATCAAACTTGCAGTTACCATCAGTCTCTTCACCCACGGTACAGGCGTGATCTGAATCTTCAGTAATTGCACTCACCATCGCCTGACCATGCGCCGGCATGGGATTAGCATTGACATTCGGTGATGGCGCAAAATTGATGGCCTTGGAATCTACCAGATCTTGAACAACATTCTTGAATGCTCTACAACCCTCAATGTTATGCCCCGGTGTTCCAGAATGAAATTCGCACTGGGCATTCTCATCATAGTTAGGAGGCCTCTGATCTGATCTCATCGGAACCATCGCCCTCGGCTGAACCAACCCCAGATCCATCAGCTTTTTGAACAGAATAGCATATGTCACGGGCGGCTTGTCAAAATGACGATCAACTCCTTTTTCTCTTCCCCGATACCCAGATCTCTGTTGAGGTGGCTGACGTTGCTGTCGTACTGACTGATTACCAGCAGGAATGGTTACTGCAGCAGTGTGCTGGTAGTAATGATCCCTACCGTGTCCTCCCTGAGCATACACAGCACTCGACTCACCTTCATTCTTGCGCTGACCGTTCCCGAATGGCTTCTTCGACCCTGATGACGAAGCATTACCTTGAATCTTCCCCATTTTCAGCCAACTTTCAATTTGTTCACCAGCCACCACAATGTCTGCAAAGTTGGTTACCGGACAGCCCACCATTCTTTCAGCGAAAACCCCTTGCAGGGTACCCATGAACAGATCAGACATCTCTCTATCCACCAGCGGAGGTTGAACTCTGGCAGCCAACTCTCTCCATCTTTGAGCATATTCTTTAAACCCCTAATTGTTTTTCTGAGACATACCCTGCAGCTGGGTACGACTCGGGGCCATATCAGCATTGAACTGATATTGTTTAAAGAATGCATCTCCCAGATCCTGCCAGCTCTTGATGTCAGCAGATTTCAACTTGGTGTACCACTCCAAGGATCCTCCAGACAGACTGTCCTGGAAGAAGTACATCCAAAGCTTTTGATCTGTAGTGTATGCAGAGATCTTGCGGACAAAGGCTTGAAGGTGGGTTTCCGGGCAGGAACTCCCATTGTATTTGTCAAATGCAGGCGCTTTGAATTTCTGTGGGATCACAATCCCCTCAACTAGCCCCATGTTCGACATGTTGACAAATCCCGGAGTAGCATAACTCTCGAGCACCTTAATCTTCTCAGCCAGCAGCTGGATCTCCTTATTCTGAGGCGGAGCATTGTAAGGCACAAACGGCTCGTTTTGCATAGAGAATTGGTCAGCCTCCCTGTCTTCCTCCTGATCTTCGTCGAAGCCATAGAATGGAGGCACAAAATCGTCCTTCAGATTCTGCCCCGGTTGGCCACCAACACCAGTATTATTCACCACACCAACAGTTGTCCTCTTTCCACCATCTCGAGACCCCTGCCCCTGGTTGGAGACTCCATCCAGGTTAACCCCACTATTTGCTGCAGAAGCCCGCTCGAGCTTTTCAACTTTGTCAGCCAAAGCTTTCTGATCAACTGCAAAACCCTGCATGATGTTGATCAGCTCAGTCATCTTGTCTTTCAGCTCGAGAAGATCAGTACTTGGAAGATCCATCAGCCCGGGAGTGTTGCGTCTGGTGAAGTATCTGTGAGGACGGGTCGAGTGCAAAGGTACGACTCTGCGAGCACGAGCAATGATTCCTGCAAAACAGCAAACAGGTTAATATGCATGAATGCAACGTCTATCCATATGAGGAAGATTCTGTCTTTTGATTCTGGTTTCATCGAGACGGATAATATTTTGACAATAACATTCTGACATTCAAGATATCTCTCAACCAGATTCTCAATCCATAATACTCCCCATATGGCTAGACGTAGGTTCGATGCAGATGAATGCAAAATGGGGATGATGCTGATGAATGAATGCAATGCATTGTGCCATCCTCCAAGCCATCTGGTCATTTGTTGCTCTGAATCACAACCCTGGTCTCTGAACCAATCACAACCATCTGAGGGAATATGTAACCATAAATCCGACTCAAGGGTTCCGAAATAAACGGAAGACAGATACACCGTCATTATCACTGGTCTCTGAGCAGACACACCAAACCATCTGAATCGGCCCGGGGAATCCTGAAATAAACGGATCCCCACTGATAAATACCTCGGCCCGGGGAATCCTGAAATAAACGGATCCCCACTGATAAATCACGGACAGCACTCCGGCGTCTTGGCAATAAACGGCCATAAATCCGACTTATAAATATGACTCGGATCCACGGAACAAAAAGTCACCATCTGAGTCACCATCAATCACCAACAGTCACCATCTGTACCTGTTAAAATGATCATTCCCTCCCCACTCACGGGTGTCATCTAGGCTAGGGTAAAGTCGAAAGAAACGCAGCATAAATAACCTTTCGCAGAATACCATCATATACACACCCGAAGTATGTAACGATAATATCCCACCAGGGTCTGAACTGCTCGTGATGTCAATGTTCCTCTAAGTGGCGCATACCACCCGCTTCCCATGAATCACTCTATTCCTAGGTTTCCTAGATTTCACTCATAGCCTGGGTATTGGGCCTTTTACCTCGAGTAACTCCCACCCCAAAACAGAGGAACCACCTGTACAGAGGACGGCAACAGCATGATAGTATGATGCATGCAGACATTAATGCAAATATATACACAGGTTAGAATAATAAATGCAATAAATAACACAAAACAAGCAACCTAATTCGTGGAGTTTCGATGCTTAATTCCTTGAAACAGATGGCCTAGAAGCTACAAGAAGTTGCATACAAAGCTCAGGTTCGAGAGAGATTGCTCCTACCGCGCCAAATCTTGATTCACCATGGGTGATGCTTCACGTGGACAGTGGTGTTCAATGGATAATCGATGAGGAAAACCAAAAACAGATGGAGTATTCGAGGATTTAAGATCAACACCACAAGAATTTCTGCATTTGATCAAGAAATGAGGAGGTTTGATGGATTTGAAGTTTTTGTGTTCTTGAGCAAAACTTGAGAGAATGAAGAGTTTCAGATCTGAATTTTGGTGAAATGAAATTCTGTTATGTTTATCAGATGATTAAGATTATATATGATGCACTAATCCATGATTAATCATCACATTAACCAAATTGGAATTGTTAAGTGAAATGGAAATTTTCAAGAGAGGGTAAAAATGTAATTTCCACATGCCAGCCCATGGCCACCTGTTTTGACAGCTCACACAACTTCCAAATGTCATGTGTGAGCTGTTGAAACTTGTCTCATGCTCATTGGTTAGGCCATTCTCATATTCACATGTGTATGGTTTATGTCCAAATTTAGCCATTTCATTTTTCAAGCCAAATCCCAAATTATGAAGCCTAGTCATGAAATAATGATTCAAACAAGCTTAAAATACCATTCATGAGGTGTAGCAAAAATCCCCACTCAAAAATTCCAATTATTTTGAAAGTTGGACAATTTTGCCCTTGGTCCATTTTAACTGTCCAGCTGAAAATTGACTTTTTGCATTGGCCATTTTTGAGAAAATCCAATTATGCACCATGAAAGTACATGTCAAATGGAGTTTGTGCATATAAAGAACTTGCAATTTGGACAAACCATATGGAAGTTATGGCCTCCTGATTATGGGTCATTTCTGAAATTCACTGAGCCATAACTTTCCAACCATACATGGGATTTTCAAGTTCTTGGACTTTTTGGAAAGGTGAGAACAAGATCTACAACTTTCATGTTGAACAAATTTTCATTTGAAGCTTCCTTGGACACGTGGCCTTGAGGTCCAAAACTTTCCATTTTTGGAAACTTCAATTACAAGTCACTTTCTATTTTTGGCAGTTTTTGTCCTGACTTGATTTTCTTCATTCTTGAACTTTGAGATGTCAAATAACACTTGTTCCAACATGAATGAAGTGTATCCAACTCATTTCCACCTCCAAATTCATCAGATCATGTACAGTTAACCACAGTTGACTTTTCATCTGATAGATGAATCTGGCAATGCATAGATCAATCTGAGCCCCATTCTCCTGATGAAATGGCTCAAGGGTGAAACCCTAGCCTCAATTAGCACAATATAATCACAAAATGAACCCCATATCCATCACGGACCCCATCTCCTGACTATGCCCTGATTGGCCCAATGCACCTGATTGGGGTTGACCAGTGGTCAAAACCCTAATCTCAAGGTGTCAGCTTCAATCCCTTGCATCTTCTGAGGATAACCAACCATGATGATGATGATGTATCATCTCAATCAATATGAAGACCAACATCCATTGAGAATCATAAAACCCTAATTCACAGCCCAATCCTCAGATGGCCAATGATCAATCAATAAACCCCTAGGCTTGCCTTTGACTTCCTCATCTTCTGATCAAGACTTGAGAGGATAGCTTGCACAATGTAACCACATGATATGCAATATGCAATGCCTAATGACCTAAAAATGATATGTAATATGTTAATGCTAGTCCCAAGAGAGGAGGGCAAATTTTGAGGTGTTACAATATGAACCCTGAACGGATAACAGGTAACCAAAGTGAACCCCAACTAGTGAACCCCGACTAATAATAGAAGAAATCCCCCAAGGTATGAACATACCACTCACACACACGCTGAACAAACGGATACTCACGCCAACGCCAGCAAATGCCGGAAACAAAAGACTCGAAACGGTAAACACAATTCGAGAATAAAGGTGAACACACGCGAAAACAAAGAAAAGGGTGCCCAGAGAGATTGCTCGCAACCTCCTGCCTACGTATCTCATCTGGTATGAGAATCAGGGCGACGTATTTCCCCTTACCAAGGGTAAAACACTCTCCTCACCAGAGACCGGGGAAACAACAAACTAATAGGGAGACCGGGGAAATCAACATCCCTAAGTTGAGGTCTCTAACAAGAATTTAACTCACACAGGAAGCGAGTCAAATCAAGTCTAAACTCTACATACGTTCAACTTCCTCAGAAGTTAATCGTACGACTCCTACAGAAAAGGAAATGAGAGGGGGAAAGCAAATAAATACACCAACATAAGTGAACAAGCATCACACGCTATATCCATACAAGAGTCTCAAACAATGGGTGGGCTTTAGTCAAGAGGGGTCATATCAACCTCGACAAATAAGCCAAACTATAAGGGGTAATATGTAGCTCTTAACCACTAACATTGAACGTCAGGGTGAGCAGATCAAAATGGTAATGAGGATGAGACCTCATAGCTCTTAACCCTGGCCAGGGTGAGCTTATGACACAGAAAGCATGGGGATCCAGAAAGTGGGATCCTTTTCCACTTGACAGACTCTGGACAAAAGATCTGGGGCACATGTTCAGAAGCATCAGCATGTAGTGCGAGCATAAAGAACGACACACTGAATAACGGGGGATTGGCTACTAATCCCTTTTATCCGTCAATTGCCTCTTCTCTTGGAGGTCTTATCAAATAACACATGCCTCTTCTTGGAGGTCTTTGGGCACAATTTTAAACAAACACAAACAGAGCCTCTGAAGGAGGACTTGCCAGCAAAATGCCTGCCAAAAAGGTGACAGGACTTCCGACTACATGGAGTAAGAAATTAACTACCTGAGTGGTGTGTCAACCATAATCCAATGCTCAAGCAAGAGCTAAAGCAAGCAAGCAACTAAGGTACTTGTACAAAGACTAAACAGTCAGTACTTCAGTCATAAAACCAGAAGACAAGCAGTGAAACCCTCTAACAATTACACAATTTAATGCATAAGCGCCCTAGCACTCAAACAAGGTCATGAGCTCACCACATCAATCAAAAACCTACAAAACAAAAATAGGTCAGAACTCAATGCATTTGTATCTCACAAGGTGAGGACAAACCCAATCATCAATGATGAGTATCCACCTGAAACAACAAAACAAAGTTAGTTTATGTACAAGACTCAAAACCTAACCAAATGACCAATCCAGGACCCATCCTTTTGCAATCACACATTCAAACACTCCCTCCAATGTCCTCAAAAAGACCAACATCAAATCAATAATCAAGTGCCTCAACTGGTCTATGTAATGTAATGACCAAAAATATGCACAAAATGAACTTCCAATTTAGAAAATTCATATCAAATCAGAAATGCATGCAATGACTTTAGGATTTTTTGTATAAGTTCTTTATGCCATGAATGTTCAATATGCAAAAGATCAAGTCCAGAATGATGCTAATGCTATGTGAACAAAAAAGCAACAATTCAATGTCAAAAATGTGACACAAATTGTCACATTTTTCTCTATGTGTCAAAAATGATGATAACATGTGAGAAAAAATCCAAACCAATGACCAATAATTCATGTCATGTATGAATGTAATGTATGCAACAATTTGGATCAAAAAGCTCAAAATTGAGGATTTCACATTGCATTAAATGCACTAGGTCAATTTGGCACAACATTGATTCAAAAATCCCCACATAAAAATCCAGACATCAACAATTCTTAAATTCAATACCATAAAAAAGTAGACATAAATACAAAACTATGAAAAAAAATTGGGACTCAATTGGACAATTTTTGGATTTTTTATGATTTAAACAAAATGACCAAAATAATTGAAATATCAAATGGAAAATGGAGGGAAATGGAATATTTGAAACAAATCAGAAAAAACACCAGCCACAGGATCTGGCGCGCTCTTATAATCAACGGTCCACATTTAAAATCATGAAACGCATCGTTTCATTAATCCCAATCATCGCCCGGTCACCTTTCAACGCACGCGTGGCTCTGGTCAAAGGAACCTCACCCAATCACTCGTCCACGCAGTGCTCCACATGGCGTACACACATCATACCCTAGCCAACACACAGACGCCGGAGCTCCGCTCCGGTCGTCTTCCCCGATGAACACACGATGGCTCCCACGGCGGCGCCACCACAATTTTTTCCAGAATTTCCCCAGACCTATGTCGTTCCACTCAGTTTTCAACGCTGATTCCAAATATCCTATTGGCTTATCCTAATTCTCCCTAGGTTTTGCAAATCGAAGAGAGAAAGTTTCTAGATCCAAACTTCCAGTCGCCACTAAATCCTCAATTCTCACTCAATCTCAATTCTAAACACATATCCATGATCTACACATCACGATCTTCAATCCTATAACCTAAAATCAGCAACAGGGGAGAGTGAAAATGAAGTCACCTGGAAATGGAGACCTCTGAAACCGCGTTCTCACGAGCTCAGCTGCTCCAGATCAACTCCTATGAACTTCCTTTGAAGCTTTATGCAAAAAGAAACGGTTGATACCTCTTGAACATGCCTCAATTTACAAATCCGATTGCCATGAGAATGCGCATGAACTACTCGATTTCTTGAAGAATTGCACCAAACGATGGATGATTCTTGATCAGTGAAGCATGAGGATCCAGAATATGCAATAATCTTTGAGGTTTGTGTGGAGGAAATGCAAATTCAAAGAGAGATATTTTTGAGAGAGTTTCTTCAATTCTAGATCTGAAATGGTTGTTATGGCAGTTATGATTAGGGTTTTGCTACTTATACTCTTTGCTAATGACACTGATAATTATTTTATCCATTTACTAATCATGATTAGTGAGTTATTAAGCAACTTGCAAAAATGCAAAATGAGCTCCCATGGCCATAATGCATGTGTTCAGCCCCATGCTAGGATTGGAATCCACTCAAGAACAACCAAGGGTCAAGATTTGAAGATTGTTTAGCTTGCATCTTAATCCAAGAATGAATGGTGAAGATTTGCTTCATTTTGCACATGTGTGAAACAAGGAATGTACACGCCTATTTCATGCATGGCAAGGGCTCATTTTCACTCAAATATGGTCTATGAAGAAAGCTGAAGTGAAGCCTTGCCTTGGTTCTTTGTGAATTTTGATTTGCAACATGATACCATCCTTAGAACAAATGTGAAATAATGTGTCTTTTGACCATGATTCCTTTGCACAATTGAGCCAAATGATGTCATTTTGATATGCCTTGAACATGAGAAGCACTTTGCAAAAGGAATCAACCAATTTGAAGCATTATATCAAAAGTTATGCCATTTTGAATTTCCATGCATACTTTGTGATCAAATGACCATAACTCTTCAACCATCCATCATATGGACATGAATTATGACTTTTTAGAAAGGGGAGACAAAGATCTACAACTTTCATGTTCACCCAAAGATCCATTTGAGACTTCCTTGATATTGACAAGTCAAGTTGAAAGTGGACCAAAAACTTGCCAAATTTGGAAACTTTGAATTATAGGTCATTTTCCATTTTTAGTAACTTTTGCCATGACCTTTGAATCTTCAAGATGGATGTTTAGAATGATTAATAGACCCCATTTGAACATGATTGAGGTGTCTCAACTCATTTCCCCACGTCATAGCCCTCAGTTGACTGCACAGTTGACTTTTGGTCCTCAGATGACCTTGAAATGCCTTGATCAACTTGAACCTCTACCACTTGGTGAAATTGCTTCAAAATGAAACCCTAGCTCATGTAAGCTCCTTATAATAATCATGTGATCCTCATACCAAGAAAATACCTCATCTCTTTGAGAAACCCTAGCTGGAAGAACTGCATTGATTAGGGTTGACCAGAGGTTACAACCCTAATCCAGAGGAACTTGAGGATAAACTCTGAAACCCTTGAAGATGATAGAACTATGTTGATGGTGACATATCTTTGCAGATGAGATGATGCTCAAAACCTTTGAAGAATCAAGAAACCCTAATTGAAGCCCATGCCCTCAGATGGTTGATGATCAATTCATAGAGACCCTCAGGCTTGAATCTCCTAACTTCTCCATCTTTTGAAAAGACCTTGGAGGATGATCTTCTTATTTTCATATGAGATGCAAAATGAAATGCCTAATGCCCTAAAACATGAAATGCAATGTCCCAAACTAGTGTCAAGAAGAGGAGGGCAAATTTTGAGGTGTTACACTATGCATCCAATAAAGTTGTGCCATATTAGTATAATGCCACCATGATTGAAAAGGGTCAAGAGGTTCCTCTCCTAGTTGTAGACTTAGTGGTGAATATCACAAATGTAGTGAAGGTGACCCGTAGTGGTCGTGTGTTTAATCCGGTTTTTCCTAAGATTGTTGAAGATGTGGTAGTGGGTAAGAAGGAAGTAGTTCCTGTAGTGGATCTGATTAGCGCTCCAATGTGTCAGTCTGGTGAATCCAATAAGTTGAAGGCTAATGATTATGATGAGGTCTTATGCCTGATTAAGAGAAACAAATTCACTGTTGTAGAGTAGTTGCTTCAAACACCGTCGAAGATTTGTGTGCTATCATTATTGATGAATTCAGAGGCACATAGAGAAGCCTTGCAGAGGGTGTTGGAGCAAGTTTATGTAAAACATGATGTGATTATGGATTAGTTTCACCACATTGTTGCCAACATTACATCTTGTAACAACATGCGCTTTTGTGATGAAGAACTTCCCGAGGAAGGTAGGAATCACAAGTTGGCGCTTCCTATTTCAATGAATTGCAATGAGGACGCTCTTTCCAATGTGTTGGTTGACACTGGTTCATCTTTGAATGTGTTGCCAAAGTCAACTCTAGCAAGACTTTCCTATCAAGGTGCCCCGATGAGGTACAATGGCGTGATTGTTAAAGCGTTTGATGGTTCTCGGAAAACCGTCATTGGAGAAGTGGACCATCCAATTAAGATAGGTTCGAGTGATTTTCAAATTACTTTTTAGGTAATGGATATTCACCCGGCCTACAGTTATTTACTAGGAAGGCCCTGGTTTCATGAAGTTGGCGCTGTGACATTTACTCTACACCAAAAGCTGAAATTTGTGAAGAACAACAAACTTGGTGTCGTAGGTGGAGAGAAAGCATTGTTGGTGAGCCATTTGTCATCCTTTTCTTATGTTGATGCTGAGGAGGAAGTTAGAACTTCATTCCAAGCATTATCCATTACTGATGAATTGAAGAAGACTGGGGCACCCATGTCTTCCTTGAAGGATGCAAAGGAGATTGTTCAGACTGGTAACGCTGACAGATGGGGTCGCGTTGTGGAAGTCATCGAGAACAAGAATAGAGCATGGCTGGGATTTCAGCAAGGGCCATTCAATGCCAATCTCAAGGCTATGCAAGAAGTTTTCCATAGTGGAGGGTTCATTCACAAGGATGATCAACACTTAACTTCCGTTATTGAAGATAGTGGTGATGAAGATGAGGCTTGCGCCAACTTTGTAACACACGGCCAGACTTGCAATAATTGGGTTGTTGTTGATATTCCTATTGTAATAAACCGCTCGAAGTAATTTGTTGCCTTATTATTTTAAAGAAAAATCCTTCTCCTATGCCTAAGGTAGAAATGAACATTGTTGGGTATTTTCTTATTATCATCAATAAAATACAATTTTATTCATCCATATCTATGATGTTTGTTTTTACTTTTTGCTTTTTCTGAAAAAGGTAATCACAAAAAACATAAATAAATAATAATCTTTCCATCTGCATAATATTTGTTTGCACTCCAATTCTCTAAAATCAAAATATCAAATCATTATGCAGATTGATTCTCAAACCCATTGAGTATAATGATCCTACTCCCTCTTCAGACTTTGATTTCCCTGTGTCTGAGGTTGAGAAAGAGAATGATGATGAAGAAGTATCTGATGAGTTATCCCGTTTCCTTGAGAACGAGGAAAAAGCCATTCAACCATTTGAAGAGCAGATTGAATTAGTCAACTTGGGTTCCAATGATGATGTGAAGGAAGTCAAGATTGGGTGTCAATTGTGTCCAAAAGCTAAGAAGGTGTAAGACCCAATTTTTGACCCTAAGATCTCTCATGGAATCATAACGCTGCATTGCATCAACCTCAAGGATCATTGGACACCTTGCTTCCTTCCCTGTGGGTGGGATCTTTCCTGAGAGTGATTCTTGATCACCAAGCATTGCTTGCATTTGTATATCATTGCTTTTCTTTTAATCACTAACCAAAAATGTACAAAAATATGTCATTAACCTTTGTTACTTGCAGCTTAAGCAGTCAACAGGTCAAGGCACATCAAGTGAATCCTATGGGCAAGAGATGAGGTTTTCCTTGAGATATGGATCACATGATATTATATTGAGCTTATTGTAGCGGTGTATTAGTCACCATTGGAAATATTGACTAGATCCAAGGTAAATCATGCAAAGATAGAGTCGCCACCGCACTTCTATTTATCCAAAGGAATGGCTAGAAAGCGAACAAAAGCCTAAGAAGTTTTGCAAAGAAAACTAATAAAAGGTCAGAGATCTGGGTAAGGGGGTAATTATATTGTGGGAAGGTGTTAGGCACCCACAACATCCTAGGTACTCCTAGGGAACCTCTTTTCACAACTGTTGTATTATTATTTGTTTATGAAATATTTTTGTGCAAACACGATAGAAGGGATGAGACAAAGAATGTACAAGTTAGTTATTTTTGTGTTTGAATGGATGAACCCATTGCCTACGTACCTTTTCATGAAAGATAAGGATCAAAACACCGTAGTTCGGCTAAAAGATTTCCAAAAGGTGAGTGGATTGATTTGAAACAAAAGCCTTAAGGTCTTTCATTATCAACGGGAGAAAACTCAACCTGAACCAACAATCCACCATGTGAGAACAGCTTCAACACGCTAGTGAGGGGTTAACCCTATAATAAGCATGGAAGTCTTACAATCAATCACTAAGGATGCGGTGAGATTTACATCAACCACTAAGATAATTCAGATCTATGGCTAATGTATGAAAACTTGATTAAGGAGTGGACAAGGGCCACAAAAGCAATTGAGTGAGTGGAATTAACCAATTAGAATTATTCACAAAGATGATCAAAGTTGGCATTAAGTTCAATTCAGAAGAAGTATTGTGAAAAATGAAGTTTGAAAATCAAAGGCTTAAGGCCTAGGTGTCTAGTTTTGAAAACAAGTGAAAATGTTTGCATAAAAGTTTTCTGGTTTGGGTTAAAATGCAAGTGGAGATTTTAAGGAAACAAAAGGTGGGGATGAGGAGCAAAACTTCATTAGGAGTTCCTCTCTTGAGATCGTATGTAGATGATCCAAGTAAGTACCATCCTTTGGAATAGGCAACAAAGCAATAAGCAAGTAAGCAAGCTCAAGGAGCAACAAAACTGGAAATGGAGTGCCAATAAATGGTCTTACATCCAACTCCGAAAACAAATGGGAAACGGAGTGCCAATAAATGGTCTTACATCCAACTCCACAAAGCAACATGGGAAACAGATAGCCAATCAATGGTCTTACATCTAACTCCACAAAAGAAACAAAATAGGAAACAGATAGCCAATCAATGATCTTATATCTGACTCCACAAAACAAAATAGGAAAGGAAATGGAGTGCCAATCAATGGTCTTATATCCATTTCCCCAAAAGGAACAGGAAACAGATAGCCAATCAATGGTCTTACACCTGACTCCTCAAACAAAACAAGGATGCATGAAAAGCAAACATATGAATGATGCACAAATAAGCAAACAAGCAATCAATTATCACACGCTATATGTCGCAACCTGAAAAATACAGTGCGCGAAAAAACAACCGGCGAAAGAAAATGACAGAAGAGTCGCCACCGTGCGTTATTCATCCCAAAGGAGGGAAAGGAAACGCTCGAAGTAAACCTGAAAAAGGAAAGGACAAGACGGGGTCTTGCAACCAAATCTTGGGTTCGGGAGTCGGTTATGCGAAGGGAAGGTATTAGCACCCCTACGCATCCGTAGTACTCTACGGGATCCACTTTTGTAGTTCTTGTCTAAAGGGTGTCGGTTTATCTAATGTGTTATTTAATAAAAAAGGGGGTTAAATGAAAATGACTCGCGCGGATGTTGCATCCACTGCATACGTATCTCATCTGAGTATGAGAATCAGAGTCTTCGTAGCTCGGATGACCTATAGGTTGGGGAGATGTGTGCTCGCTAAGACATCGCGTCTTATGCCTACGTATCTCATCTGGCCTGAGAATCAGAGCAAAACGTAGTTCGGATAACTATGGGGTTATGGATTGGGTTTTGGACGAACGACGTCACTACGCAATCTACCGGATGCTCGACCTTTGGAGACTTACTCGCCTGTAGTAGAAGAAGTTAACGTGTTGCTTTGGGTTTTAGGGTTTGGGATGCTCAAGGGCAAAAAGGCAGTCCTTGACGAAGGAACCGCGCTACCTGCAGGGATACGAACACATACAAAACAAACATGTACAAAGTAAATGTGCCAACAAGGGGCTCAGAAGTAAATAAACAAAAGAAAACAAATGCCTCCTATCGAGGTCTTCCAGCTAAGAAAGCGATAAAATGCGGAAAAGAGGTAAAAGTACCACACGGATAAAGATCCGAAGTAACAGCAATTAAAGGAGTAAGAAACCCAGGGATCTCCCAAGCTGATGCCATCAAAGAAAGGTGAGTCAGTACAGGTAATCGGAATGAACCTCCAGGGGGTATCCCACAAATAAAGTGGGAAAACCACGCAAACCATCTCTGCAAGAGTCTGTGAGCCCTCACAAAAACTCAACAAAAGGGTTAGTGAAACACGATAAGCATTTTTTTCATGGATAACAGTATGGTTTCAGAAACCTCAAACCCTGTGGCATACATTTCAGAAATCATGTGATTAAACATTCAAGGCATAGGTTTCACCCATTCATGCATAATTAAACCCGTGGGCAAAAACATAATGAAATTCATCCATCATACCTCATACATTCAGATGATCCAAATTAAGAGCATAAAATCATGGGAATGAGGCAAACCTGATAGGGGAGACCGGTTGAAATCAAATGGCACGACTGAGTTTGCAAGGCAATGTTAGGGTTTGCGTGAGATGAAAGTGTGTGAGTCAGATTGAATTTTTGAGAGCTGCCTGGGGGTTGCTCTGAGTTCTCTGTCAGGTTTCTCTTCAGGTTTTGTCCAGGGTTTTTTTCCAAGGAAACCTCAGAGTATTTTGCTTCCCTTCCTTTTTCTGTCTGATCTCCCTCTTTTATAACCTGATTTTCATGGCTTTGTGGGCTCAAATGAGAGAGGTCCAAGTCCAAGTTTTTCTATTATATTTTATTTATTTATTTATTTTTGTAAAAAATTAATTTATTTATTTTCGCTTTTTTTTTTGTTTTCTTTTATTTTTTATTTCTTTTATTTTTATTTTTATTTTTTAAATTTCTTGGATCTAATTCTGATTGACATGATGAAATGCAATATGAAATGCTAAATGAATGCATGAACGAGGAGGGCAAATTTTGGGGTGTTATACTATACACAACCAAGAGGCTCATACAAGGCTGGGCTTTAGTCAAGGGGTCATATCGACCTTGACAAACAAGCCAAATACTGGAAGGGGTGTCTGAGGCTCTTAACCACTGACATTGACCGTCAGGGTGAGCAGATGAAATGGGAGATGAGGGTTAGACCTCATAGCTCTTAACCCGGCCTGGGTGAGCTTTTATCAAAGAAGGTGTGGGGGTCCAGAATGAGGAACCCTATTCCACAATGGCTGACTCGATATACAATGATCTTGGGTGTTTATTCAAATGCATCAGCACGTAGTGCGAGCAATATGAAAGACTCAACTGAATAGCAGGGGATTGATTGCAAATCCCTTCTATCTGCCAATTGCCTCTTCACTTAGGAGGACTTGAAGTACATGGCACAAATATAAACAATCACAGACATTGCCTCTTAAGGAGGACTTCAGCCAAATGCCTGCCAAACAGAAACGACAGGGCTTCCAGACTACATGGAGTTAGAGAAATTACCTAAGTGGTATGCTAACTACAAGCAAAGCAAAGCTCAAATAATGAGCTAAAGCAGATAAAGTACCTGTACAAAAGGCTAGTCAATTAGTAACCCAGACAGATAAACGGAAAACAGACAAAACAAATCAAAAGTGTTACACCAAGCAAAGTACAAAGTGCAAGCAACTCAAATTGTTTCATCATTCAAATGACCTACAAAACAGCAAGGTTAGTTAACCAAGGTAACTTGCATCTCAAGTAATGAGATCACATCAATCATTAGAGCTAATTGCTTGAACCTGAAATGCAAAGCTCACAAGGTGAGTATAAACCACTAGTGCAAAGACTAGGGTCAAAGGCAAAGCAAAAAGTCAAAACAGCAACCAATATTCATCATGAATCACATTTAAACAAGTAAGAACATGTCCTAAAAAGGACCAAGTCCAAATCACTAAGCAAAGCCATGTAATGAGCAAGAGAAGGCAAAGGCAATTACAAAGCACACAATTGGTCATCAAGAATGAAAATTCCATATTAAAACAGAAATGAATCAAACAATCATGAAAATTTTTATGTGCACACAACATGTCAAACACAATCATCATGCCAAAAATTAGAATCAACAGAGCTCAATTGACCTAGAAATAAAAATGCACAAGTATGACATCAAATTGTGTGACACACATTGTCACACCATGCAATCATGTGTCTAAAACAGAGATGAAAAATGATAAAAATGCACAACCAAGCCTCAAAAATCATGCAACATGTTCGGAATCATCATACCAAATTTCAAATCAATTGGCCAATGTACGAGCATTTCACAATAGAATGAATGAAGCATGTCACATTTGCATACATGTTCAAAGAAGTCAACACAATTAAAATTCCAGAAATGATAAAATCATGAAATCAGCATCAAAAAATAATAGACATCCATATGAACATGTAGCAAAAAATTGGAAGTGATTTGGATTAAATTTCAATTTGTTATGATTTTTTGAAGTTGGAGAAAAATAATGAAATAAAATGGATCATGTACATGAAAATATGGAGGGAAATGAGAATTGGTTTAGTTAATTTGAAAAATGCTGGAGGCTGGAATCGAGTGGTGGATGAGCGCATAACATCAAAACGACTGCGTTTAGGTAAAATGGAAGAAATAAGTGAAAACAAAATGTCCAAACGCAGGATCGAACACACAACGCCAAGGCTAATAGCGTTCAAACAGTGTATTTGAAACTCTGAACCAGGAAACCCTAGGTCCTGTTCACGCACGGGCAGCCAGCGGTGGTTTCCACCGTCTTCTTCATGAAGACGGTGGCGCTACAGTAACATGTGACCATTTTTTTTTCCAGAAACGAGCAAAATATACATCAATGGAAAGCTCTCGTTACTTACAACACGAATCCAGTATTATTTTAGCCTAATTTTCAATGAATCAAGAGAATCGAACAAAAACATTATTGCACACAAACTTTCAACTCAACATAACTCAGTTAATTCTCAATCATTTTTCATGAATTTTATACCAGCGTGATCAACATTCAAAGCTCTACAAGTCTATGCACATAAAAAGGAGAATTAAGAGGTTCGAATTTCACACCTCTTGAAGAGCAGAACAATGAAACAGTGGATTTGAGGCCTTGCAAGTGTCCAGATCTCCTCTATCACTCGTATATTGAAGCTTTGTGCGTGAATTGAAGCTTGAGATGGCTTGGATCTAGCTCAGATTTTAACTTCCATCTTCATGTTCTTGAACTTGATGTGCTTGATTCTGGCTCGAATTCTTCAAATCAAAGCTTGATCCACACTCAAGGATGCTCACTGATCATGATTCTCCAATAAAATCAAGGTGCTATGTGGAGAATTTTCAAGTTTGAGATGAGAGAAAATTTTGGAGGGAAGAGAAATTTTGGATCTAGAATCTTCAAAACTCCCAAAATTCTGTTATGATTTGGCATTTATACTCTGTCCTAATCACATTGTTAATCCACATTTGCATTGGTTAATTGAGATTAAGAAAAATAAGGTGTATGACCAAAAATGGAAAATGTGAGGTGCCATGCAAATTTTGGACGTGAACAGTGCTGTATGGATGCTCAAAATCATTCAAAATCATCTCATGCACATGTTGGCAATGGTATTTTGTTCATATGATGCACCAATTTTAAATTTCCAAATTTCCCTCCAAAATGTTCATGAATGAGCAAATGGTCATGTGATGAAATTTCATGCAATGCAATGATGGATTTGGAAAATATATGTCATGACAAGCAATATGCAAAAAGAGGCACTCAATTTGGAACTTTGGATCAAAAGTTATGGCTTGTTGAAGTTCCATGCACACTTGGCAATCATTTGATCATAACTCCTTAACCATTCATTAGATGCTCATGATCTTGGACTTTTTGGAAAAGGGAGAGAAAGATCTTCAACTTTCAATTTGGACAAAATTTCATTTGAAGCTTCTTTGATGTTGGAAAGTTGAGTTGAATTTGGTCCAAAAACTTTCCATTTTTGGAAACTTGAAATTATAGGTCACTTTCCATTTTGGGAAACTTTTGCACTGGCTTCAAATTCTTCAACATAGATGTTTGACATGATGGATAGGCCTTGTTTGAACATGAATGAGGATATTAAGATCAATTCCCACACCTCAAGGCCTTTAGTTGACTTTCAGTTGACTTGCATTGCATGAAATTTCATCACATGACCATTTGTCCATGCATGTTCATTTTGGAGGGAAAATGAAAAATTTGAATTCTATTGATCAAATGAGATAAATACCATTACAATTGTGTTCATTGGAAGATTTTAAGTGAGTTTACACCTCCACATGCTACTGTTCACGTCCAAAATTTGCCATGCACCTTACACTTTCCAATTTTGGTCATACACCCCATTTTCACTTAATCCCAATTAACACAAGCCTAATCAAAATTTCAGAGTGATTAGGAGGTGGTATAAAGCCTAAATCATAACAGAATTCTGGGGTTTTGACTCATTTCTAGATCTAAATTCAAGTTCCCTCCAAAAATTCTCTCATTCCAAATCTCAAATTCTTTCACATAACACCTCAATTTGACTGCATAATCGTGTTAATGGATCATCACTGAGTGCAAATCAAGTACTGGATTGAAGGTTTTGGTGAAGAAACGAGCACATCAAGCTTAAGAACATGAAGATGGAAGTGGCAAATTAATCAAGATCCAGGTCGTTTCAAGCCTCAATTTCTACATCAAGCTTCATAACAAAAGTAAAGGAGAAGATTTGGACACTTGTGAGAGCTCGAATCCACGGTTTCCATTGATTGTTCTTCAAGAAGGTTTGAATTCGAAACTCTTAATTCTCCATTCCATTGGCATGGTTGTGTAGAGTTTTCACTGCTGAGCATGCTGATATAAATAGAATTTGAAATGGTGAAGAATTGCATGAGATATCTTGAATTAAAGTTTGAATGTCAAATATGTTTCTGTTCGATTCTCTTAATTCATGGAGCTTTATGCCAAATTAATGTTAGATCCGTGTTGTGCTTGACGAGAGCTTTCCAATGATGTATGCCATGTGTAATTCTGGAAAAAAAAATTGTTGACGTTACTATAGCGCCACCGTCTCAACGAAGGAGACGGTGGAAACCACCGCACATGCACAGTAATTAGGGTTTACTGGTTCAGCATTTCAGTTTTACTGTTTAAGCGCCTTTCATGTCCATGGCCTGTGTTCGATCCCGTGCGAATGCATGTGATTTTCCAATTATTATTTCATTCACTAAACCAAACGCTGGCGTTTTGATAATGCGCGCTTGAACCTTGCCTTCTTCTGTTTGATTCTGGCTGGTGTTATTTTGGCTTGTATTAATTGTTTTGTTCAGCGCCTCTTGTGACCTAGAGGACGTGTGTTCAAGTCCTGCTACATGCATTTTCTCATTTTTAATTCAATTAACATTTCAACATGTTTTCACATTTTAATTCATTATTTTCATCCAATTTCCAAAAATCACTAAAAATAGAAAATGATCCAATTAAATCCAAATTTTTTCCTACATGTTCATTTGAATGTCTTTTATTTTTTGATGTGAATTTCTGGAATTGTGCCTTGCTGAAATTTTGAATATGCTTGATTGTTTGAATGTGATGCAAAATGTGACATGTTGTACCAATTCTTTTGTGAAATGCTCAATAATTGTCCAATTGCCATGAAGTTTCATATGTTGGTTCCTAACATGTTGCATGATTTGTGAGCTTTTATTTGGAATTTTTAGCATTTTCCATCTCTGTTTTAGGCACATGGATGTATGGTGTGACAATGTGTGTCACACAATTTGATGTTGATCTTGTTCATTTTCATATACATGTCAATTGAGCTCTGTTGATTCCAATTTTTTGCATGGCGCTTGTGTTTGACATGTTGTATGTACATAAAAATTTCCATGGTTATTTGATTCATTTCTGTTTTAATATGGAATTTCTACTCTAGATGACCAATTGTGTGCTTTGTAATTGCCTTCGCCATATCTTGCTCATGTGATGACTTTGCTTGATGCTTTAGCCTTGGTCCTTTTTAGGACATGTTCTTACTTGATTAAATGTGATTTATGTTGAATATTGGTTGCTGTTTTGAATTTTTGCTTTGCCTTTGACCCTAGTCTTTGGACTAGTGGTTTATACTCACCTTTTGAGCTTTGCCTTTCAGGGTCAAGCAATTAGTTCTAATGGATGATGTGATCTCCTTACTTGAGATGCAATTTACTTTGTTTACCTAATTTTGATTGTGTTGTAGGTCCTTTGGAGGCTAACTCACTTAAGTGTTTGCCTCTTATGGCTTACTTTGTTGTACATATTGGGAATGTCTGACTGTTGTTAATTGTTTGGTTGTCTGAATGTGAATACTGATTGTTTAGCTTTTCATATAGGTACCTTAGTAGCTTTTGCTCATTACTTGAGTTATGCTTTGCTTGTGGTTGGTATACCACTTAGGTAACCTCTCTAACTCCGTGTAGTCTGGAAGCCCTGTCGTTTCCTTTGGCAGGCATTTGGCTGAAGTCCTCCTTAAGAGGCAATGTCTTTGATTGTTTAATTTTGTGCTAAAGACCTCATTGTCGAGGCATGTGACTTAAGTCCTCCTAAGTGAAGAGGAAAATTGGCAGATATAAGGGATTTGCAATCAATCCCCTGCTATTTAGTTGAGTCTTTCATTATGCTCGCACTACGTGCTGATGCATTTGAATAAACACCCAAGATCATTGTATATAGAGTCAATCATGTGGAGTAAAGTTCCTCATTCTGAACTCCCACACCTTCTTTGATTCAAGCTCACCCCGGCCAGGGTTAAGAGCTATGAGGTCTAATCCTCATTTCCTATTTCATCTACTCACCCTGACGGTCAATGTCAGTGGTTAAGATCCTAAACACCCATAACAGTACCAGCTTGTTTGTCGAGGTTGATATGACCCCTTGACTAAAGCCCAACTTTGTCTGAGCCTCTTGATTGTGTATAGAGTGTGCTAATTGTTTGATGTGATTGCTTGTGTTTGCTTTTGCATATTGTTTTGCATATTGTTTTTTGCATTTGTTATTTGCTTTGTTTGAGGAGTCAGATGTAAGACCATTGATTGGCTATCTATTTCCTGTTCCTTTTGGGGAGCTGGATATAAGACCATTTATTGGCACTCCATTTCCTTTCCTGTTTTGTTTTGTGGAGTCAGATGTAAGACCATTGATTGGCTATCTGTTTCCTATCTGTTTTGTTTTGTGGAGTCAGATATAAGACCATTGATTGGCTATCTATTTCCTATTTGTTTCTTTTGTGGAGTCAGATGTAAGACCATTGATTGGCTATCTGTTTCCGATTTTTTGCTTGTGGAGTTAGATGTAAGACCATTGATTGGCTATCTGTTTCCCGTTTGCTTTTGGAGTTGTATGTAAGACCATTGATTGGCACTCCATTTCCAGTTTTGTTGTTGTTCTCTTATGAGACTCTTGCTTATTTGCTTATTGCTTTGTGTTGCCTAATTCCAAAGGAACTTACTTGAATCATTTCTATGATTTTGAGAAAGCAATCTTGCCTGTGGCTTTATCCCATCTCCCACCTTTTGCTTAACCTTGATCCATGATTCCATCCCTAACCCAAACCAGAAAACTTTTGTGCAAACATTTTCACTTGTTTTCAAAACTAGAAACCTAGGCCTTAGGCCTTTGATTTTCACACTTCATTTTCACAATACTTCTTCTGAATTGAACTTTAAATGTCAACTTTGACCACCTTTGTGAATACTTCTAATTGGTTAATTCCACTCACTCAATTGCTTTTGCGGCCCTTGTCCACTCCTTAATCAAATTTTCATGCATTAGCCATAGATCTGAATTATCTTAGTGGTTGATGTGAATCTCACCTTTGTCCTTAGTGATTGAATTGTAAGACTTCCATGCTTATTATAGGGCATAAACCCTTACTAGCATGTCGAAGCTGTTCTCATGGTGGATTTGTGGTTGTTCAGGTCGAGTATTCTCCCTTTGATAATGAAAGACCTTAAGGCTTTTGTTCAAAATCAACCCACTTATTATTTTTGGAAATCTTTTAGCCGAACTACGGCGTTTTGATCCTTATCTTTCATGAAAAGGTACGTAGGCAATGGGTTCATCCATCCAAACACAAAAATAACTAACTTGTACATTCTTTTCTCATCTCTTCAATCGTGTTTGCACAAAAATATTTCATAAACAAATAACAATACAATAAGTTGTGAAAAGGGCTCCCTGGGAGTACCTACGATGCATTGGGTGCCTAACACCTTCCCTTTGCATAACCAACCCCCTTACCCAGATCTCTGACCCCTTTTGTTAGTTTTGTTTGTAAAACTTTATAGGCTTTTGTTCGCTTTCTAGCCATTCCTTTGGATAAATAGAAGTGCGGTGGCGACTCGACTTTGTATGATTTACCTTGGAGCTAGTCAATATTTCCAATGGTGACGAATACACCGCTATAGAAAAGTGGCGACTCTGCTGGGGACTAATCTTCCTAGTGGGTTTGCCTACTTTTCACACTTGTTGTGTGATATTGTTTATGACATATTTTTGGTGCAATTTGGGATTACTGTATTGAGTGTAATGTTTGAATTGCTTGATATATCAATTGCTTGCATTGCATTGGTGATCTCTGTGAGATGAGTTCTATACCCGAACTCGAGTGCACCTTAGGATAGGAGAATGGCATAGTCTCGTCGACTTGTGTGGAGTTATTGAAATTCTAGTTATCAGACTTTGGATGTCACACTGGTTGTTATGACATCCAATTCTGCACAGACAGGGATTATGCAGAACTTAACAGTAAGTGCAGTAAATAACACAAGTAATTGTTCACCCAGTTCAGTCCAACATGACCTACATCTGGGGGCTACCAAGCCAGGGAGGAAATCCACTATTAGTAGTATCAATTCAAAGCTAAACTCACCCGTTTACAACTTATCACTTAATCCCTACCCAATGCAATTTCAATCTTAACCTAAGATCAGAGTTCCTACTCACTCCCCCTCAATCACCTCAGTGATATTAAAGACACTTTGAAGTCACACTTCAAAAACAACTCTTGATTATGCTTCACAGCTTAAATCAAGATACACAGCACTCACGCTTAAAAGCTTTGAGTGACACAACACTTACAACTCAATGAACACCCTATGCCAAAGCAATCATCTACTTGATAATGGCTTGGCTTACAAGATACGTCTAATACAAGACTCACAAAATACAGCAGTGAAGTATGATGGACACACTGACTCTTCACGCTTCAAAATCCCCGAAACTGAATGAAGGAATGCCTTCCTTTTTATATTGCAGCACCTGGGCTTTTGCACCTGTATTTTCCTGAATTTTAGGTCACACAAGTTCCCTCAAATTCAACATTTAGGTTGCTAACAAATAGGCTATTTGTTAGGTTCATTGAATGTAGCTTGGTTGTTGATTTCCTGGATTTTCTCTCAGCTGTTGAATCCCTAAAGAATAGCCTGAGAAAAAGCTGAAACAGAAAACTGAACAACCTACAATTTAGCATATGCTGTCAGGCACGAATGTCACGACATTCAGCTTGACATCAAGGTCCATATGCTGAGTCTGTTTTTCCAGAAAACAGACTGTACAATTTGCTGACCTGTACATGATCAAAATGACCATACTACAGTAACAGCTTACATTAATAAATGTCAAAGTGTCCAACTTAACATTTATACATTTGGCCTTAAGTTAGTTCTGTTATTCTCTTGAAGAACAAACTAAGTTTTATGCTGAAGTATAGCAGAACACCACTCTGCCTAATCTCCAGTAGCTGCTGTCAATGATGAATGTCACAACATCCAGTTTGACATTCAGTCAGTAGGCCTTATGCCAGGTCTGGTTCTTCCTTGATAACCAGACTGCAAATGAATACTAAGTTCTAACAGAACTTCTGTTCCTTAGTATCTGTTGACAGGTATGAATGTCACAGCATTCAATAATCCTGTGTTAGCTAGTCCTGCTGTAACTACAATGTAGTCACATATACATGTCATGACATCAGTCAAGACATTAGTGTTTTACCATATAATGCAGCAAATTAAACACCTACAAACTCCCCCTTTGGCAAATTTTTGGCTAAAACACTTTGATCCCCATAACAGAGTTCATGGCAGCGGAATACTACTAGCTAATACACTCAGAGTGGCAGCACACTCACACACATGGAAGTTAAATAAAAACTTCGTATAGCAGCACACACATATTAGAAGTTGCACCTAAACTTCAACATCAGCTGCAGGGGGGGAATCTTCAGATCTGTCATGAGAGTCTGTTGTAGAGACCCACTCTGTTTGTCAGGGGTATTGGTGGTTATTACTCCCCGTTTTTGTCACAAATGTTGCCAAAGCCAACAACATAGTCAGAGCACAATGACAGAGTTCCAGACTTGGTTTTACTTCACAGTTTCAACCAAGTTAACATCCACTTGATCTTGCTTCACAGCTTCGATCAAGTGATCACCCACTTTTGCTTTACAGTAGGTACCACCATATCAGATGCCATGATTTTGTTTCTGACATCCAGAACCACTCCTGCATGAACAGCATCCTTGAACTCCTGCAGGTACAGTGGCCTTCTCTCTGTAGGGTGTCTCCTTTCCCTCTTGTATCAACCCTTGTTGCAAGCAGCATAGCTATGATCTGTTGACCAATCATAGCCTAGTACAAATTGTTTAATAGTCAGAGATATTAAACAATTTATCCCAAACATCAGTGGTTGCTATAAGGTCTCAGAGAGACATATTCCCAGTTTGCTCCTTAAGTTTTCAAACTGAGTAGCATCCAGAGCCTTTGCAAATATGTCAGCCAGTTGAAGATCCGTGGCTACATGTTCCAAAGTGATCACCTTGTCTTCCACCAGATCTCTGATGAAGTGGTGCCTAATGTGAGTATGTTTGGTCCTGCTATGTTGTATGGGATTCTTGGAGATGTTGATGGCACTGAGATTATCACAGAACAATGTCATAACATTTTGAGTGACATTGTACTCAGTGAGCATTTGTTTCATCCAAACTAGTTGGGAGCAACTGCTTCCAGCAGCTATGTATTCAGCCTCTGCAGTGGACAGAGAGACACAGTTCTGCTTCTTGCTGAACCATGATATGAGGTTTTCTCCTAAGAAGAAACATCCACCTGATGTGCTTTTTCTGTCATCAGCACTTCCAGCCCAATCAGCCTCACAGTACCCAGATAGGACAGGCTTAGACCCATGTGAATACAGCATCCCATAGTCACACGTCCCATTGATGTACTTGAGAATCCTTTTGACTTGATTCAAGTGGCTCACCTTGGGCTCTGCTTGGTATCTGGCACACACTCCAACTGCATAGGAAATGTCAGGTCTACTTGCAGTTAGATACAACAGACTACCTATCATGCTTCTGTACAGGCATTGATCAACACTAGGCCCTCCATCATCTTTGGTTAACTTCAGATGAGTAGGAGCAGGAGTCCTCTTGTGCCTGGCATGATCCATACCAAACTTCTTAACTATGTTCTTGGCATACTTGCTTTGGGAGAGAAACATAGAGTCCTCCATTTGGTTTACTTGCATTCCAAGGAAATAGGTCAGTTCTCCCACTAGACTCATTTCAAACTCAGACTGCATCTGGTGAACAAATTTTTTAACCATTTGTTCTGACATTCCACCAAAGACTATATCATCAACATAGATTTGAGCTATCATGATTTTGCCTTCTTCATCCTTCACAAACAAGGTTTTATCTATGCCACCCTTTCTGTATCCATTTGAGGTCAGAAATTCGGTTAACCTTTCATACCAAGCTCTGGGTGCTTGCTTCAACCCATACAAGGCTTTCTTCAACTTGTATACATGCTCAGGTTGGTTAGGATCACAGAACCCTTTGGGTTGTTCCACATAGACTTCTTCATTCAGGTAGCCATTCAAGAATGCACTCTTCACATCCATTTGGAACAGCTTAAACTTCAGGATGCATGCTACCCCCAACAGCAATCTGATGGACTCAAGTCTAGCCACAGGAGCAAATGTCTCATCAAAGTCTACTCCTTCAACTTGAGTGTATCCTTGAGCTACTAGTCTTGCTTTATTTCTAGTAATTACTCCTTTCTCATCAGATTTGTTTTTGTAGATCCACTTGGTACCAATGATGTTGGACCCTTCAGGTCTTGGAACCAGCTCCCATACTTCATGCCTTGTGAACTGCTCGAGTTCCTCTTGCATGGCAATGATCCAGTATTCATCAGTCAGGGCTTCTTTCACATTCTTTGGTTCAACCTTGGAAACAAAGCAGGAATTTGAGTTTATTCCTCTTGACCTGGTAGTTACACCACTGGTGGGATCCCCTATGATAAGATCCTTAGGGTGGTCTTTCTGAATTCTGATAGATGGCACTTTGGTGGGTGCTTCTACTTCACATTCAGGAGAAGGTTCCTGTACTTCTTCAGGCTTGACTGAACTGTCAGTTGGACTGTCAAGGAATGTTTCAACATCCTCCATGACATCGGTTCCTTCCTCTTTATCATCCACAATGACATTTATGGACTCCATCAGGACATTGGTCCTGTAGTTGAACACTCTATAGGCTCTGCTGTTAGTGGAGTATCCCAGAAATACGCCTTCATCACTTTTGGGATCTAGCTTCCTTCTCTGTTCACGATCTGTGAGAATGTAGCATTTACTTCCAAAAATATGAAAGTACTTCACAGTGGGTTTTCTGCCCTTCCATATTTCATACAGAGTGGAGGAGGTTCCTTTTCTCAAGGTGACTCTGTTGTGAACATAGCACGCGGTATTCATTGCTTCAGCCCAAAAGTGCATAGGGAGCTTCTTTGCATGAATCATTGCTCTGGCAGATTCTTGAATAGTTCTATTTTTTCTTTCAACTATTCCATTCTGCTGAGGAGTTATAGGGGAGGAGAACTCATGGCTTATTCCTTCAGATGAGCAAAACTCATCAAACTTGGAATTCTTGAATTCAGTACCATGATCACTTCTAATCCGGACCACACAACTGTCCTTTTCCCTTTGAAGTCTTATGCACAGATCTTTGAAGACATCAAATGTATCTGACTTCTCTCTGATGAAGCTTATCCACGTGTATCTGGAATGGTCATCAACCACCACGTAGGCATACTTCTTCCCACCAAGACTTTCAACCTGCATAGGTCCCATTAGGTCCATGTGCAGCAGCTCCAGAACTCTGGAGGTTGTGGAATGTCCCAGCTTTAGGTGTGACATCTTGGTTTGCTTGCCCATTTGGCATTCTCCACAGACTCTTCCTTCATCAATCAGAAGCTTTGGCATTCCTCTGACTGCTTCCTTGGATATGATCTTCTTCATTCCCCGTAAGTGGAGATGTCCAAGTCTTCTATGCCACAGCTTCACCTCCTGTTCTTCCTTGGCTGAGGAGCATGTTGTGGAAAAGTTAGAGAGATCAGGTTCCCACAGGTAGCAGTTGTCTTTGGACCTGGTTCCTCTCATAACTTCCTGATTGTCACCATTTGTCACAATGCACAGCTCCTTAATAAACTGAACATGAAAACCTTGATCACACAGCTGACTTATGCTGATGAGGTTTGCAGTTAGTCCTCTTACTAACAGCACATTGTTCAGTTTTAGCACTCCAGAACAGTCCAGTTTGCCCACACCTCTTATTTTTCCTTTGGCACCATCACCAAAAGTCACATAGCTGGTGGTGTGAGGTTGAATATCTACCAGTAGATTTTCCATACCAGTCATATGTCTTGAGCATCCACTGTCAAAGTACCAGTCTTCTCTGGAAGAAGCCCTTAGGGCAGTGTGTGCTATCCTAGCATACCATTGTTGCTTCTTAATGGGAACACATCGCTTACGTGTTCTATGCTTAGGTCTGACAGGTGAGGCTCTGTTAGGGAAGCCATGAATCCAGTAGCAGAAGGCTTTTATATGACCAAGCCTGCCACAGTGGTGACACCTCCAATTCTGGTATTTCCTCTTCTGATGATCATTCATCCTAGCTCCTTGATGTTGAGACATTGGCTTTGACATCTGTTTGAACTTCTGAACTCTAGCCTTTGGGCGTTTGTGTTCAGTTCTTTTTCCAAATCCTAGCCCAGATTTGGTTCCAGACTGCTGTCCCACCTTTAGAATTTCTTCCAAGGTGTCAGTTCCCTTATTCATCATTCTGATGGATTTGGTCATCTGGTTCAGCTTGGAGGTCAGAAGGGCTATCTCATCATTTAGCCCCTCTATGGCAGACAGTTGCTTCTGTCTCTCATCTTCTAGTTCCTTGATGAGTTTCTTCTGCTTTTCTCCTTGTGCACGCACTTCTGCACTGGTGGTACACAGCTTCTTATATGCTGCAGCAAGTTCATCAAATGTCAGCTCATCTGCACTTGTGTCATCTTCAGAGACACACACACTGGTTAGTGCAGTGACATGTTTGGCAGATTCTCCTTCAGATTCACTTTCAGAATCTCCTTCAGACCATGTGATAGCTAGCCCCTTATTTTGCAATTTGAGGTAAGTAGGGCATTCAGCTCTGACGTGTCCATACCCTTCACAGCCATGACACTGGATTCCCTTCCCATGGTTGAACTTCTCCTCAGAAGTTGATCTTTTCTTAATGTCAGACGGGATGTTCTTGACATTAGGTCTACCTCTTTGATCAATCTTCTTCATGAACTTGTTGAATTGCCTCCCAAGCATGGCTAAGGCTTCTGATATACTTTCATCACCTCCTGTATATCCTTCTTCTGACTCCTCTTCAGCATTTGATATAAAGGCTATGCTTTTCTTCTTCTCAGCATACTCACCTAAGCCCATTTCAAAGGTTTGGAGAGAACCAATGAGCTCATCTACCTTCATATTGCTGATGTCCTGAGCCTCCTCTATGGCAGTGACCTTCATAGCAAACCTCTTAGGCAAGGACCTGAGAATCTTTCTTACAAGTTTCTCTTCAGTCATTTTCTCACCTAGTCCACCAGAGGTGTTTGCAATTTCAAGAATATTCATGTGAAAGTCATGAATAGTCTCATCCTCTTTCATCCTCAGATTTTCAAACTTGGTTGTCAACATCTGAAGTTTGGACATCTTCACCTTGGAAGTACCTTCATGAGTTACCTTGAGGGTATCCCAAACTTCCTTAGCTAGTTCACAATGGTACACCAGCCTGAAGATGTTCTTAGTGATTCCATTGAACAGTGCATTCAAGGCTTTGGAGTTTCCAAGAGCTAATGCCTCTTGTTCCTTGTCCCAATCTTCTTCGGGAATCTGCACACTGACTCCATCTTCATCAGTCCTCGTTGGATGTTCCCATCCCTTGTTGACAGCTCTCCAGACTTTGCTGTCTAGAGACCTTAAGAAGGCTATCATGCGAGGCTTCCAGTCATCATAATTAGATCCATCCAACATGGGTGGTCTGTTTGAGTGTCCTAAATCCTTGTCCATGGTACTAGAAAGTAACTTCCCTAGATCTCACCCAGAACTTCACAGGCAGGGTGCCTGCTCTGATGCCAATTGAAATTCTAGTTATCAGACTTTGGATGTCACACTGGTTGTTATGACATCCAATTCTGCACAGACAGGGATTATGCAGAACTTAACAGTAAGTGCAGTAAATAACACAAGTAATTGTTCACCCAGTTCAGTCCAACATGACCTACATCTGGGGGCTACCAAGCCAGGGAGGAAATCCACTATTAGTAGTATCAATTCAAAGCTAAACTCACCCGTTTACAACTTATCACTTAATCCCTACCCAATGCAATTTCAATCTTAACCTAAGATCAGAGTTCCTACTCACTCCCCCTCAATCACCTCAGTGATATTAAAGACACTTTGAAGTCACACTTCAAAAACAACTCTTGATTATGCTTCACAGCTTAAATCAAGATACACAGCACTCACGCTTAAAAGCTTTGAGTGACACAACACTTACAACTCAATGAACACCCTATGCCAAAGCAATCATCTACTTGATAATGGCTTGGCTTACAAGATACGTCTAATACAAGACTCACAAAATACAGCAGTGAAGTATGATGGACACACTGACTCTTCACGCTTCAAAATCCCCGAAACTGAATGAAGGAATGCCTTCCTTTTTATATTGCAGCACCTGGGCTTTTGCACCTGTATTTTCCTGAATTTTAGGTCACACAAGTTCCCTCAAATTCAACATTTAGGTTGCTAACAAATAGGCTATTTGTTAGGTTCATTGAATGTAGCTTGGTTGTTGATTTCCTGGATTTTCTCTCAGCTGTTGAATCCCTAAAGAATAGCCTGAGAAAAAGCTGAAACAGAAAACTGAACAACCTACAATTTAGCATATGCTGTCAGGCACGAATGTCACGACATTCAGCTTGACATCAAGGTCCATATGCTGAGTCTGTTTTTCCAGAAAACAGACTGTACAATTTGCTGACCTGTACATGATCAAAATGACCATACTACAATAACAGCTTACATTAATAAATGTCAAAGTGTCCAACTTAACATTTATACATTTGGCCTTAAGTTAGTTCTGTTATTCTCTTGAAGAACAAACTAAGTTTTATGCTGAAGTATAGCAGAACACCACTCTGCCTAATCTCCAGTAGCTGCTGTCAATGATGAATGTCACAACATCCAGTTTGACATTCAGTCAGTAGGCCTTATGCCAGGTCTGGTTCTTCCTTGATAACCAGACTGCAAATGAATACTAAGTTCTAACAGAACTTCTGTTCCTTAGTATCTGTTGACAGGTATGAATGTCACAGCATTCAATAATCCTGTGTTAGCTAGTCCTGCTGTAACTACAATGTAGTCACATATACATGTCATGACATCAGTCAAGACATTAGTGTTTTACCATATAATGCAGCAAATTAAACACCTACAAACTCCCCCTTTGGCAAATTTTTGGCTAAAACACTTTGATCCCCATAACAGAGTTCATGGCAGCGGAATACTACTAGCTAATACACTCAGAGTGGCAGCACACTCACACACATGGAAGTTAAATAAAAACTTCGCATAGCAGCACACACATATTAGAAGTTGCACCTAAACTTCAACATCAGCTGCAGGGGGGGAATCTTCAGATCTGTCATGAGAGTCTGTTGTAGAGACCCACTCTGTTTGTCAGGGGTATTGGTGGTTATTACTCCCCCTTTTTGTCACAAATGTTGCCAAAGCCAACAACATAGTCAGAGCACAATGACAGAGTTCCAGACTTGGTTTTACTTCACAGTTTCAACCAAGTTAACATCCACTTGATCTTGCTTCACAGCTTCGATCAAGTGATCACCCACTTTTGCTTTACAGTAGGTACCACCATATCAGATGCCATGATTTTGTTTCTGACATCCAGAACCACTCCTGCATGAACAGCATCCTTGAACTCCTGCAGGTACAGTGGCCTTCTCTCTGTAGGGTGTCTCCTTTCCCTCTTGTATCAACCCTTGTTGCAAGCAGCATAGCTATGATCTGTTGACCAATCATAGCCTAGTACAAATTGTTTAATAGTCAGAGATATTAAACAATTTATCCCAAACATCAGTGGTTGCTATAAGGTCTCAGAGAGACATATTCCCAGTTTGCTCCTTAAGTTTTCAAACTGAGTAGCATCCAGAGCCTTTGTAAATATGTCAGCCAGTTGAAGATCCGTGGCTACATGTTCCAAAGTGATCACCTTGTCTTCCACCAGATCTCTGATGAAGTGGTGCCTAATGTGAATATGTTTGGTCCTGCTATGTTGGATGGGATTCTTGGAGATGTTGATGGCACTGAGATTATCACAGAACAATGTCATAACATTTTGAGTGACATTGTACTCAGTGAGCATTTGTTTCATCCAAACTAGTTGGGAGCAACTGCTTCCAGCAGCTATGTATTCAGCCTCTGCAGTGGACAGAGAGACACAATTCTGCTTCTTGCTGAACCATGATATGAGGTTTTCTCCTAAGAAGAAACATCCACCTGATGTGCTTTTTCTGTCATCAGCACTTCCAGCCCAATCAGCCTCACAGTACCCAGATAGGACAGGCTTAGACCCATGTGAATACAGCATCCCATAGTCACACGTCCCATTGATGTACTTGAGAATCCTTTTGACTTGATTCAAGTGGCTCACCTTGGGCTCTGCTTGGTATCTGGCACACACTCCAACTGCATAGGAAATGTCAGGTCTACTTGCAGTTAGATACAACAGACTACCTATCATGCTTCTGTACAGGCATTGATCAACACTAGGCCCTCCATCATCTTTGGTTAACTTCAGATGAGTAGGAGCAGGAGTCCTCTTGTGCCTGGCATGATCCATACCAAACTTCTTAACTATGTTCTTGGCATACTTGCTTTGGGAGAGAAACATAGAGTCCTCCATTTGGTTTACTTGCATTCCAAGGAAATAGGTCAGTTCTCCCACTAGACTCATTTCAAACTCAGACTGCATCTGGTGAACAAATTTTTTAACCATTTGTTCTGACATTCCACCAAAGACTATATCATCAACATAGATTTGAGCTATCATGATTTTGCCTTCTTCATCCTTCACAAACAAGGTTTTATCTATGCCACCCTTTCTGTATCCATTTGAGGTCAGAAATTCGGTTAACCTTTCATACCAAGCTCTGGGTGCTTGCTTCAACCCATACAAGGCTTTCTTCAACTTGTATACATGCTCAGGTTGGTTAGGATCACAGAACCCTTTGGGTTGTTCCACATAGACTTCTTCATTCAGGTAGCCATTCAAGAATGCACTCTTCACATCCATTTGGAACAGCTTAAACTTCAGGATGCATGCTACCCCCAACAGCAATCTGATGGACTCAAGTCTAGCCACAGGAGCAAATGTCTCATCAAAGTCTACTCCTTCAACTTGAGTGTATCCTTGAGCTACTAGTCTTGCTTTATTTCTAGTAATTACTCCTTTCTCATCAGATTTGTTTTTGTAGATCCACTTGGTACCAATGATGTTGGACCCTTCAGGTCTTGGAACCAGCTCCCATACTTCATGCCTTGTGAACTGCTCGAGTTCCTCTTGCATGGCAATGATCCAGTATTCATCAGTCAGGGCTTCTTTCACATTCTTTGGTTCAACCTTGGAAACAAAGCAGGAATTTGAGTTTATTCCTCTTGACCTGGTAGTTACACCACTGGTGGGATCCCCTATGATAAGATCCTTAGGGTGGTCTTTCTGAATTCTGATAGATGGCACTTTGGTGGGTGCTTCTACTTCACATTCAGGAGAAGGTTCCTGTACTTCTTCAGGCTTGACTGAACTGTCAGTTGGACTGTCAAGGAATGTTTCAACATCCTCCATGACATCGGTTCCTTCCTCTTTATCATCCACAATGACATTTATGGACTCCATCAGGACATTGGTCCTGTAGTTGAACACTCTATAGGCTCTGCTGTTAGTGGAGTATCCCAGAAATACGCCTTCATCACTTTTGGGATCTAGCTTCCTTCTCTGTTCACGATCTGTGAGAATGTAGCATTTACTTCCAAAAATATGAAAGTACTTCACAGTGGGTTTTCTGCCCTTCCATATTTCATACAGAGTGGAGGAGGTTCCTTTTCTCAAGGTGACTCTGTTGTGAACATAGCACGCGGTATTCATTGCTTCAGCCCAAAAGTGCATAGGGAGCTTCTTTGCATGAATCATTGCTCTGGCAGATTCTTGAATAGTTCTATTTTTTCTTTCAACTATTCCATTCTGCTGAGGAGTTATAGGGGAGGAGAACTCATGGCTTATTCCTTCAGATGAGCAAAACTCATCAAACTTGGAATTCTTGAATTCAGTACCATGATCACTTCTAATCCGGACCACACAACTGTCCTTTTCCCTTTGAAGTCTTATGCACAGATCTTTGAAGACATCAAATGTATCTGACTTCTCTCTGATGAAGCTTATCCACGTGTATCTGGAATGGTCATCAACCACCACGTAGGCATACTTCTTCCCACCAAGACTTTCAACCTGCATAGGTCCCATTAGGTCCATGTGCAGCAGCTCCAGAACTCTGGAGGTTGTGGAATGTCCCAGCTTTAGGTGTGACATCTTGGTTTGCTTGCCCATTTGGCATTCTCCACAGACTCTTCCTTCATCAATCAGAAGCTTTGGCATTCCTCTGACTGCTTCCTTGGATATGATCTTCTTCATTCCCCGTAAGTGGAGATGTCCAAGTCTTCTATGCCACAGCTTCACCTCCTGTTCTTCCTTGGCTGAGGAGCATGTTGTGGAAAAGTTAGAGAGATCAGGTTCCCACAGGTAGCAGTTGTCTTTGGACCTGGTTCCTCTCATAACTTCCTGATTGTCACCATTTGTCACAATGCACAGCTCCTTAATAAACTGAACATGAAAACCTTGATCACACAGCTGACTTATGCTGATGAGGTTTGCAGTTAGTCCTCTTACTAACAGCACATTGTTCAGTTTTAGCACTCCAGAACAGTCCAGTTTGCCCACACCTCTTATTTTTCCTTTGGCACCATCACCAAAAGTCACATAGCTGGTGGTGTGAGGTTGAATATCTACCAGTAGATTTTCCATACCAGTCATATGTCTTGAGCATCCACTGTCAAAGTACCAGTCTTCTCTGGAAGAAGCCCTTAGGGCAGTGTGTGCTATCCTAGCATACCATTGTTGCTTCTTAATGGGAACACATCGCTTACGTGTTCTATGCTTAGGTCTGACAGGTGAGGCTCTGTTAGGGAAGCCATGAATCCAGTAGCAGAAGGCTTTTATATGACCAAGCCTGCCACAGTGGTGACACCTCCAATTCTGGTATTTCCTCTTCTGATGATCATTCATCCTAGCTCCTTGATGTTGAGACATTGGCTTTGACATCTGTTTGAACTTCTGAACTCTAGCCTTTGGGCGTTTGTGTTCAGTTCTTTTTCCAAATCCTAGCCCAGATTTGGTTCCAGACTGCTGTCCCACCTTTAGAATTTCTTCCAAGGTGTCAGTTCCCTTATTCATCATTCTGATGGATTTGGTCATCTGGTTCAGCTTGGAGGTCAGAAGGGCTATCTCATCATTTAGCCCCTCTATGGCAGACAGTTGCTTCTGTCTCTCATCTTCTAGTTCCTTGATGAGTTTCTTCTGCTTTTCTCCTTGTGCACGCACTTCTGCACTGGTGGTACACAGCTTCTTATATGCTGCAGCAAGTTCATCAAATGTCAGCTCATCTGCACTTGTGTCATCTTCAGAGACATACACACTGGTTAGTGCAGTGACATGTTTGGCAGATTCTCCTTCAGATTCACTTTCAGAATCTCCTTCAGACCATGTGATAGCTAGCCCCTTATTTTGCAATTTGAGGTAAGTAGGGCATTCAGCTCTGACGTGTCCATACCCTTCACAGCCATGACACTGGATTCCCTTCCCATGGTTGAACTTCTCCTCAGAAGTTGATCTTTTCTTAATGTCAGACGGGATGTTCTTGACATTAGGTCTACCTCTTTGATCAATCTTCTTCATGAACTTGTTGAATTGCCTCCCAAGCATGGCTAAGGCTTCTGATATACTTTCATCACCTCCTGTATATCCTTCTTCTGACTCCTCTTCAGCATTTGATATAAAGGCTATGCTTTTCTTCTTCTCAGCATACTCACCTAAGCCCATTTCAAAGGTTTGGAGAGAACCAATGAGCTCATCTACCTTCATATTGCTGATGTCCTGAGCCTCCTCTATGGCAGTGACCTTCATAGCAAACCTCTTAGGCAAGGACCTGAGAATCTTTCTTACAAGTTTCTCTTCAGTCATTTTCTCACCTAGTCCACCAGAGGTGTTTGCAATTTCAAGAATATTCATGTGAAAGTCATGAATAGTCTCATCCTCTTTCATCCTCAGATTTTCAAACTTGGTTGTCAACATCTGAAGTTTGGACATCTTCACCTTGGAAGTACCTTCATGAGTTACCTTGAGGGTATCCCAAACTTCCTTAGCTAGTTCACAATGGTACACCAGCCTGAAGATGTTCTTAGTGATTCCATTGAACAGTGCATTCAAGGCTTTGGAGTTTCCAAGAGCTAATGCCTCTTGTTCCTTGTCCCAATCTTCTTCGGGAATCTGCACACTGACTCCATCTTCATCAGTCCTCGTTGGATGTTCCCATCCCTTGTTGACAGCTCTCCAGACTTTGCTGTCTAGAGACCTTAAGAAGGCTATCATGCGAGGCTTCCAGTCATCATAATTAGATCCATCCAACATGGGTGGTCTGTTTGAGTGTCCTAAATCCTTGTCCATGGTACTAGAAAGTAACTTCCCTAGATCTCACCCAGAACTTCACAGGCAGGGTGCCTGCTCTGATGCCAATTGAAATTCTAGTTATCAGACTTTGGATGTCACACTGGTTGTTATGACATCCAATTCTGCACAGACAGGGATTATGCAGAACTTAACAGTAAGTGCAGTAAATAACACAAGTAATTGTTCACCCAGTTCAGTCCAACATGACCTACATCTGGGGGCTACCAAGCCAGGGAGGAAATCCACTATTAGTAGTATCAATTCAAAGCTAAACTCACCCGTTTACAACTTATCACTTAATCCCTACCCAATGCAATTTCAATCTTAACCTAAGATCAGAGTTCCTACTCACTCCCCCTCAATCACCTCAGTGATATTAAAGACACTTTGAAGTCACACTTCAAAAACAACTCTTGATTATGCTTCACAGCTTAAATCAAGATACACAGCACTCACGCTTAAAAGCTTTGAGTGACACAACACTTACAACTCAATGAACACCCTATGCCAAAGCAATCATCTACTTGATAATGGCTTGGCTTACAAGATACGTCTAATACAAGACTCACAAAATACAGCAGTGAAGTATGATGGACACACTGACTCTTCACGCTTCAAAATCCCCGAAACTGAATGAAGGAATGCCTTCCTTTTTATATTGCAGCACCTGGGCTTTTGCACCTGTATTTTCCTGAATTTTAGGTCACACAAGTTCCCTCAAATTCAACATTTAGGTTGCTAACAAATAGGCTATTTGTTAGGTTCATTGAATGTAGCTTGGTTGTTGATTTCCTGGATTTTCTCTCAGCTGTTGAATCCCTAAAGAATAGCCTGAGAAAAAGCTGAAACAGAAAACTGAACAACCTACAATTTAGCATATGCTGTCAGGCACGAATGTCACGACATTCAGCTTGACATCAAGGTCCATATGCTGAGTCTGTTTTTCCAGAAAACAGACTGTACAATTTGCTGACCTGTACATGATCAAAATGACCATACTACAGTAACAGCTTACATTAATAAATGTCAAAGTGTCCAACTTAACATTTATACATTTGGCCTTAAGTTAGTTCTGTTATTCTCTTGAAGAACAAACTAAGTTTTATGCTGAAGTATAGCAGAACACCACTCTGCCTAATCTCCAGTAGCTGCTGTCAATGATGAATGTCACAACATCCAGTTTGACATTCAGTCAGTAGGCCTTATGCCAGGTCTGGTTCTTCCTTGATAACCAGACTGCAAATGAATACTAAGTTCTAACAGAACTTCTGTTCCTTAGTATCTGTTGACAGGTATGAATGTCACAGCATTCAATAATCCTGTGTTAGCTAGTCCTGCTGTAACTACAATGTAGTCACATATACATGTCATGACATCAGTCAAGACATTAGTGTTTTACCATATAATGCAGCCAATTAAACACCTACAGTTATTCCTTAGCAAGTTGACTTGCGAGTCCATTCACTTGGTGGAGGTCATGTTGGGATCATAATGTCACACAAGTTATTTGTGGTTAGGCATTATCTTTCCAATATGTGCCTTAGAAGCCAAGGACCTTAGTTTACCAAGCCCCTTTTGGCCTATTTTTAGGATGTAGTGCGGAGGTCGTTTAGATGTAAGATCTGATGCGATTGTTACGCGATACTACACTCATAAGAGTCTCTCTTGAGAATATTTTTGGAATACGAGTATTCGTTCCTCCGATAATATTCGAAAGATGGATGATGACTATGGGAACCTCTGATAGAACATGTTCGGCAGGTTTAAACCCTAGTACACTCCCTTTGGGTGGTTCTTAACCGAGACTCCATGCTCGTGACTCGCAACAAACCCGTGATTCATGGTTGATCCGTTCACACCTCCTTAATATTAATGGAACTTGGGTGTTGATAAGGTGTAAACCATAATCCACCAAAATGGATGATTGATATTAAGGATGGTTGAACCGTTTGTATATCGTTAATATCAATGGAACTTGGGTGTCGATACGGTGAAAACCATAATCCACCAAAATGGATGATTGATATTAAGGATAATACGAGCTATCCCATGACTTTTGTCTGGTGTGCTTTGCTTGATCCTTGAGTGTGATTGTTGCATTCATGCATTCATGCATTCATCTGCATCCATATCATCAGATAAAAAAGAAAATTTTCAAGGAACTTAAGGGGTTTATTTGCAAAATTTTCAGATATGGAAAGACAAAAAAGGCATATAAAGAAGTACAGCTTCAGACAGCCCGATCTGAAAGAGTTAAGGAATCTGACATCATATGTACTAGATCCCTTGGGTTTCAAAGCTCGTTTTGGGAAGCTTTTGCCTCTTCTGACTACTCAGGTTGACGAAGGGTTGATGGGTACTTTGGTGCAGTACTATGATCCTCTGTATCCTTGCTTCAATTTTCCAGACTTTCAGATATTGCCTACCCTTGAGAAGTATGCTTATCTTGTGGGTATACCGATTCTGGATCAGTTGTCGTTCAGTGGCTGGGAGAGTATTCCTACTTCTCAAGAGATAGCAGACTTGTTTCACATAGATGAATCCTTGGTTAAAGCTCATATGACTACCAAAGGTGGAATTCAAGGTCTCCCTTCTGAGTTCCTCATCGCTCAAGCTACCGTTTATGGGAAGGCCATGAATGAGGATGCCTTTGAAGCCATATTCGTGCTTCTCATCTATGGATTGGTATTGTTCCCTAACATCGACAAATTTGTGGATGTGAACGCTATTAGGATCTTCTATGTTCTTAATCCCGTTCCGATCTGTTGGGTGATACCTATGTCTCTTTGCATCTGAGGAATCCAAAGGGTGGTGGCGTTATTGTATGTTGTTCGCCTCTGTTGTATAAGTGGTTTATTTCTCACTAACCTCAGACGGTCGCTTTCAAGGAGAATAAGGGATGTCTACGGTGGTCCACGAGACTTATGTCTCTCCCTAATGATGATATCTCTTGGTATAATCGTGCATATGACGGTGTCCAGATCATCGATTCTTGTGGTGAATTCTCCAATGTGCCTCTTCTTGGTACATGTGGTGGGATTAGCTACAACCCTATCTTAGCACGTCGTCAGCTTGGGTTCCCCCTAAAGGATAAACCTAATAACATTCTGTTAGAAGGTGTGTTCTTTCAGGAGGGTAAAGATCCCCAAGGCTTGAAGAGCAGAATGGTTCGCGCTTGGTGCAAGATCCATAGGAAGGGCAGGAATGAATTGGGTTCGAAGAACTGCATAGCTCTAGAGCCATATACTACTTGGGTGAGGAAGAGAGCATCTGAGTATCTCATGCATTATGATTATCTGAGACCTAAACCTTTGGTTGTGGCTGGGCCTTCAACCCTCCCTAACCAAGGCGTAGAGGAGTCGAGAGATGAAGACCTTTCACGTGCCTGGATCCGTGAAAGAGAAGAGTTGCTTCAGCAACTTAAGGAGAAGGATGCTCTGATCGAGTTCCTCGAGCATCAGGTCATTGATAATCCTGATGATGAATGGACTTCTCTACTTCCTCAGTCTTCCAAGTTCTGGAAAAGGAGGTATGACAGACTCGCCAAAGAGAAGGCGGATATGGAAGCAGCATACGAGAGAGAGGTTAAGAGGCTTCGTGCAACTTATCTTCCGGCATCCCGAGCTTCTAGGGATCCATAGGATGTTTATTTTCCTCTTCTCTTGTAATGATTGACAATGCTGTACTTCTTTTTCTCAAATATATTTGATGAGATATTTTCCATATGTGAATCAAATGCTAACTATTTCAAAAATTGCAAATAATATCGTAAAGTTCCTTTGAAAATAAAAAAATAAATCATATGCACGAGCATTGCATGCATCATATGCATAAGCAGGTTTTATTCCGGTCTTGTGGTCTTGTGATTCGACTGTGTGCTCTTCATTTATTTTGAAGACAAGCTGACTCATCGGTACTATACTTGAGCCAACTCTTCCATATTGATGGATCACCTAGAGCAAGAAAACCGAGAGCTAAAAGAGGAAGTCACCAGACTGAGTGCTTTGATGGAGTCTTTCCTGGCTGCTCAAAATCAGTCGTCCCTAGAGGACAGTCATTTCTGAGATTGTCTCCTCTACAGTGCCTGCTGCTAGTGCCCATTTCGTGCCAACAGCCATGCCGTCCGGGTTTCCGTGGGGAATGCCTAGTGGCTTTATGCCTGACATTCCTGCTCCAACTTTTGCTTCCATGCCGGCATCTAGCCCGGTCCTTGCTATTCCTCCACCTGTCGTGCATACAACTCCTAGGGTAGACGACACCATCTACCATTCTGAGCCGTCTGAGGGCCCAGATTTTCATGAGAAGATGGACGCAATGAATGACCAATTTCTTGAACTCCGCAAGGAGTTGAAGAATCTTCGAGGAAAGGACCTCTTCGGCAAATCTGCTGCCGAGCTCTGCTTATTTCCTGGTGTGAAAATACCTGTCAAATTCAAGGTCCCAGACTTTGAAAAATATAAGGGGAACACCTGCCCTCTCAGCCACCTGGTCATGTATGCAAGGGAAATGTCTACTCAAACGGATAATGATCAGCTACTCATTCATTATTTCAAGGACAGTCTATCCGGTGCTGCACTGCGATGGTATATGAGTTTGGACAGTGCAAACATCCGTTCCTTCAATGATCTTGGCGAAGCCTTCGTCAAGCAATACAAATACAACGTGGATATGGCTCCCGATCGGGATCAGCTCAGGGCCAAGTCCCAGAAGGACAAAGAGACATTTAAAGAGTACGCCCAGAGGTGGCGAGAGCTGGCAGCTCAGAATGTGCCTCCGCTGGAAGAGAAGGAAATGACCAAGATCTTTCTGAAGACCTTGAGCTCATTTTATTATGAGCGGATGATTGCTAGTGCTCCTTCTGACTTCACCGAGATGGTGAACATGGGGATGCGACTAGAGGAAGGAGTTCGTGAAGGACGTCTGACCAAGGATGAAGGCTCTTCTAGCAAACGATATGGGGCGTTTGCGAAGAAGAAAGATGGAGAGGCACATGCTGTGCAATCCCATGTCAAACCCAAAAGACCCTCCGTGAGGAGGAAGCCTGTGCGTTCAGCCAGCAACCAGCACCTGGTGACTCACATAGCACCTGTCTTCAGAGACAACAACCAGCAATATCATCATCAGCAACACAACAATCAACAACCATCTCAGCAGTATCAACAGCAGCATTGTCCTCAACAGCAGGCCTACCAGCCTCGCAACAGTAATCAAGCTAGTACGAGTTATGAAAGGAAGAAGATCACTTTTGATCCTATTCCTGTATCATATGCAGAGCTGTATCCCTCTTTGATATAGCGAAAATATATTACTCCCAGGGACCCTCCGGCTATACCGGTCAACCCTCAGTGGTGGTATAAGCCTGATCAGCACCGTGTCTATCATTCGGGTGCTTCCGGTCACGATGTGGAGAACTGCTTTCAGCTGAAGACTAAGGTTCAAGACCTTATGATATGCGGTATTCTGAGCTTTGAGGACGCGGGTCCTAATGTTAAGAAGAACCCATTGCCCGAGCATGGGAAATCAGTTAACATGGTCCAGGGTTGCCCTGGCAAATACAAGGTCAAACATGTTAGCCATATTCGACAGTCATTGGTTAAGTTGCATCGTCTGCTGTGTGATTACAGTCATCTAGAGCACGACCATGACAAATGTCGTATCTTCTCTGTTAACCGCCTGGGCTGTCGCCAAGTGCGGAAAGATCTTCAGGAATTGCTGGATGATGGGACCATCGAGATCCTTCAAAACAGAAATGTTGATGAAGATGAGCCAGAGGTTAATGTGATTTCTCCTGTGTTCAGGATCCCTGAGCCTGTTGTCATTCGATATGATGGTAGCAAGCAGAAGGTTTCTCCTGCCTTGATTATCAAACCTGTTGGCCCTGTGCCTTATTCTTCTGACAAGGCAATCCCATTCCGATACAATGCCGTTGCTGTTGAAGATGGGAAAGAAGTGCCCTTGCCTTCTCCATCTGTTGTGAATATAGCTGACGTGAGCGGATTGACCCGTAGTGGTCGTGTGTTTTCTGCACCCCTGAAGCCTCAAGCTGTTGCTGACTCTGTTGAGCGTCCGGTTGGGAATGCTGTGAATTCTCCGAACCCGACACTTGTTGTTAAACCCTCCTCTGTACAAAAGACTCCTGCTTTTGTTGGCCCTAGTGGAAATTCGAAAGAAGACTGTGATGAGATGCTGAGGCTCATCAAGAAGAGTGAGTACAGTGTTGTAGATCAACTTCTACAAACACCATCCAAGATCTTCGTGTTATCGTTGCTTCTGAATTCAGAACCGCACAGAGAGGCTCTGCAAAAAGTCTTGGATGTAGCTTATGTTGATCACGACGTCACAATA
This sequence comes from Lathyrus oleraceus, assembly GCF_024323335.1. NCBI lineage: Eukaryota > Viridiplantae > Streptophyta > Magnoliopsida > Fabales > Fabaceae > Lathyrus > Lathyrus oleraceus. Next base: position 329,503,616 of record NC_066582.1, on the reverse strand, counting down.
GAACAGTTTGACAACATTGTTGCAAACATTACTGCTTGCAACACTTTGAGTTTCTTTGACTCTGATCTCCTTGAGGAGGGAAGAGACCACAACCTGGCATTACACATATCCATGAATTGCAAAGACGACGCCATGTCCAACGTGCTGATGGACACTGGGTCATCCCTGAACGTATTGCCGAAATCCACTCTCTCCAGATTGTCGTTTCAAGGGCCTCCCATGAGGCAGAGTGGAGTTGTTGTGAAAGCTTTTGATGGGTCGCGTAAGACCGTGATTGGGGAAGTTGATCTCCCAATCAAGATTGGACCAAGTGATTTCCAGATCACCTTCCAGGTTATGGATATTCACCCATCTTATAGCTGTCTCCTTGGTAGACCATGGATTCACGAGGCTGACGCCGTGACATCCACCCTACACCAGAAGCTGAAATTCGTTAAGAATAAGAAACTGGTTGTGGTAGAGGGAGAAAAGGCTCTCCTAGGTAGCCACTTGTGTTCCTTCTCATACATAGACGCTGAGGATGAAGTTGGAACTCCTTTCCAAGCTTTATCTATAGCCGAGCCTATTGAGAAGAGGACTCCTTCATTTGCTTCCTATCGAGATGCGAAACTGGCCATTGAATGTGGTGCAGTTGCTGGTCTAGGAAAAGTGATTGAGCTTGAAGATAACAAGTCCCGGTCTGGCATTGGCTTTTCTTCTGGGGTCTTCAACGAGAAAGGGTTGTTCAAAAGTGTAGGTTTCATCCACGCCGGTCAGAGCGAGGAAGCTGCTGCTATTCTGGAAGAAGATGTAGAGGATACTGACAACTTTGTCATCCCTGGCGGGATCTGCCACAATTGGGTCGCTGTAGATGTTCCTACAGTCATTCATAAGTCAGAGTAATAATTCACTTTGTTTAAAAACCCTTCTCCCATGCCAAAAGGAGAAGTGATGACATTGTTGGCAACATTTATACAATGATATTTCATTCAATAAATTCATGCTAAAATGCTTGTTTTTCCATTTGTTTTCACTTTTTGCTTTTTGCATGAAATTGGTGATCACAAAAAACCCAAAAAAACATAAAAGCAATATTTTCATCTGCATAATGATTGCCTTGTTTGGTTTCTAAAAAGCTTTTATATCGAAATCATTATGCAGGTTGTTTCTTAAACCCATTGAACATAATGATCCAACGCCATCTCCCAACTTTGAATTCCCTGTATTCGAAGCAGAGGAAGATGATGTTGAAGGGATTCCTTACGAGATTTCCCGTCTGCTTGAGCACGAAAAGAAGATCATTCAGCCGCATCTTGAGAATCTGGAAACAATCAACTTGGGGTCTGAAGATTGCGTTCGATCAGTGAAGATTGGGGCACTCCTTGAAGAGTCTGTCAAGAAGGGGTTGATCAGTTTGCTACGAGAATATTCCGATATCTTCGCTTGGTCGTACGAAGACATGTCAGGTCTAGACATGGCAGTGAAGATTAAAGAGGAAGTTCAGAAGCAAATTGATGTGGGGTTTCTGGTGACTTCCACGTATCCTCAATGGGTGGCAAATATTGTGCCCGTGCCTAAGAAAGACGGAAAAGTCCGTATGTGTGTTCATTACAGAGATTTGAATAAGGCTAGTCCAAAAGATGATTTTCCTCTACCACACATTGACATGTTGGTAGACAATACCGCCAAATTCAAAGTCTTTTCGTTTATGGATGGATTTTCCGGATATAACCAAATCAAGATGGCACCCGAGGATATGGAGAAGACAACATTCATCACACCTTGGGGAACATTCTGTTATCGAGTGATGCCCTTCGGTTTGAAGAACGCCGGAGCCACGTATCAACACGCTATGACTACCTTGTTTCATGATATGATGCACAAGGAGATAGAGGTCTATGTCGATGATATGATTGCTAAGTCACGAACGGAAGTTGAAAATGTTGAGCATTTGTTGAAGCTTTTTCAGCATTTGAGGAAGTTCAAGCTTCGTCTGAATCCCAACAAATGTACATTTGGAGCCCGTTCTGGCAAGCTATTGGGCTTTGTTGTCAGCGAGAGAGGTATTGAGGTTGATCCTACAAAGGTCAAAGCAATACAAGAGATGCCTGCGCCGAAAACTGAAAAGCAAGTCCGAGGTTTTCTTGGCCGCTTGAACTATATTTCCAGATTTATATCCCACATGACTGCCACATGTGCGCCGATATTCAAGCTCCTTCAGAAAGATCAGTCTCATGATTGGACTGAGGATTGCCAGAAAGCTTTCGACAGTATCAAAGAGTATCTGTCTGAACCTTCGATCCTGTCTCCGCCTGTAGAGGGTAGACCGTTGATCACGTATCTAACTGTTCTTGAAGACTCCATGGGTTGTGTACTCGGTCAACAAGACGAATCAGGAAAGAAAGAATCTGATATCTACTACCTGAGTAAGAAGTTCACTGATTGTGAGTCTCGATACTCTATGCTTGAGAAGACGTGATGTGCTTTGGCTTGGGCCGCTAAACGTTTACGCCAGTACATGATAAATCATACCACTTGGTTGATATCCAAAATGGATCCAATCAAGTACATCTTCGAGAAGCCTGCTTTAACCGGGAGGATTGCCCGTTGGCAGATGTTGTTATCTGAGTATGATATCGAGTATCGAGCTCAGAGAGCTATCAAAGGTAGTATCTTGGATGACCACTTGAAACATCAGCCGATTGAAGATCATCAGTCTGTTCAGTACGAATTCCCAGATGAGGAGATTCTGTATTTGAAAATGAAAGATTGTGATGAGCCTACACTCGATGAAGGGCCAGAGCCTGGTTCCCGATGGAGTATGGTATTCGATGGCGCTGTAAATCAATACGGAAATGGAATTGGGGCAGTAATCATTACTCCTCAGGGCACACATATTCCTTTTACAGCAAGGCTAACTTTCAAATGCACGAATAATACGGCTGAGTACGAAGCCTGCATTATGGGATTAGAAGAATGCATTGATCTGAGGATCAAGCATCTCGATGTTTTTGGTGATTCGGCCCTCGTTGTCAATCAGATCAAAGGTGAATGGGAAACGAATCAGCCAAGTCTCATTCCATACAGAGATTATGCGAGGAGGATTTCAACGTTCTTTACAAAAGTTGATTTTCATCATATTCCTCGAGAGGATAATCGGATGGCAGATGCTCTTGCTACGCTTGCTTCAATGATTGTGGTCAAGTATTGGAATGAAGTTCCCAATATCACCCTGATGTGCTTGGACAGACCGACTCATATATTTGCAGTTGAAGAAGTCAAACACGATAAGCCTTGGTATTTTGATATCAAGAATTTCCTTCAGAGCCAGATTTACCCGCCTGGGGCATCTGTGGAAGACAGGAAAACTTTGAGGAGACTAGCAGGCAGTTTCTACCTCAATGGCGAAGTGCTTTACAAGAGAAACTTCGACATGGTTTTGCTCAGATGCGTGGATAGACACGAAGCAGACCTGTTGATGACTGAGGTCCATGAGGGTTCATTTGGCACTCATTCCAATGGACATGCCATGGCTAGAAAGATGTGTAGAGCAGGCTACTATTGGCTGACAATGGAGTCTGACTGCTGCAAATACGTGAAGAAATGCCACAAATGTCAGATTTACGCGGATAAGATTCATATTCCTCCGACACTTCTGAATGTGATTTCATCACCATGGCCTTTCTCCATGTGGGGAATTGACATGATTGGCATGATTGAACCGAAAGCGTCCAACGGACACAGGTTTATTCTCGTAGCAATTGACTACTTCACCAAATGGGTTGAAGCTGCGTCGTATGCGAATGTGACCATGCAGGTGGTCGTGAAGTTTGTCAAGAATCAGCTGATATGCCGTTATGGTGTGCCTGATAAGATCATTACCGATAATGGATCTAACTTGAACAATAAAATGATGGAAGAGCTGTGCGCTGAGTTCAAGATTGCACACCATAATTCCTCTCCTTACAGACCCAAGATGAATGGGGCTGTTGAAGCTGCTAACAAAAATATCAATAAAATTATCCATAAGATGACAGTCATGTACAAAGATTGGCATGAGATGCTGCCATTTGCTTTGCATGGATATCGTACATCTGTCCGCACTTCAATAGGGGCAACCCCTTTTTCTCTTGTTTATGGCATGGAGACTATTCTCCCAGTAGAGGTGGAGATCCCATCAATGAGAGTCTTGATGGAAGCCAAGTTGACTGATGTTGAATGGATTCAGAGTCGTTACGATCAACTGAATTTAATCGAAGAGAATAGATTGACTGCCATGTGCCATGGTCAGTTATATCAGCAGAGAATGAAGAAAGTATTCGATAAGAAGGTCAAGCCTCGTGTGTTCCGAGTAGGTGACCTTGTGCTCAAGAAAGTCTTGTCTTTCGCGCCCGATTCTAGGGGAAAGTGGACTCCAAAATACGAGGGTCCATATGTTGTCAAGCGAGCCTTTTCAGGTGGTGCTTTGATGCTTACAACAATGGATGGGGAGGATTTCACTCGTCCTGTGAATTCAGATGCAGTCAAGAAATACTTCGCCTAAAAAGAAAAACAGAATAGCTCGCTAAGTTGAAAACCCGAAAGGGCAGCTTAGGCAAAAATGAACGTCTTGGTGGATTGAAAACTCGAAAGGGCGATCCAGGCAAAAGTTAGAGACATGAAAAAAAAAAGTATATTTGCATCCCACTAGATTGAGTACCTCACCCTGGGGAAATCTCGGCAAAAATTAGGGATTTGGCAAGTAACTGCATCTTGACAAGACTGTGTTCTACATCTGTCATCTATCAGAGATTCCTGTTCATTCGTCGTCAACTGAAGCTTCGAATACATCGAATCCGGAATTGGTGGAGAAATGGTCATTATGTTCAATGTAGCCCTCTCCAATATATATCACCAATTTCAAACTTGTAAAAATCTATGGAGTCTTTCCATTTGTAGGCTACCATTCCATCAAATAAATTTGAGCCTTTATCCAATTATTCGCACTCTTATTTGTTTCAATTCAACAAATGTTTTGCATGTTTTAATTGATAAAATATCATTGTTTTCAAAATAAACAAACTTTTCACAAATTGTTTTTAAACAAAGTGGCACATTTTCACAATGATCAAAGGATACTTAGGAGACTCTCAGTGCTCTCCCAAGGTTGGTATGATTCCCAACAGGGTAAAACATTTGTTCATATCCTTAGCATTTGATTGCATCCTTTTCTCCGGAACCTTCTGTGATGTTCCCTCGAGCAGGTTGCCTCTCTTGGCTTCGTTCCCTTAACAGAGTGTTGGGACGATTTATTCACGCTCCAGATTTTCCAGCAGAACAGTAATTTTCTCCCATCGGGTGTGTTCTCTCTAGAAGATTGGGTTTGGTGTTTTCTTCCTCAGTGAAGTCGTTGAAGCAGTAGTCTTCCCTTCATCTATCAGACAGGCTCCCAAGTAGAGCTGTTCATGTGGTAGATCCTCTGCCGAGATATTGCTGTTTCCTGGCATATCTAGATCCCAGCTAGAGTGGTTGGTCTGTTGGATCTTATCTCGATGATGTTATTCCCTTTCAGAGATGTTGCTGTTTCTCCGATCCGTAACAGTTTTTTGGTGATGGATTTTTCCTGTCATAATTTATCCCCGAGCAGAGTTGTTGTTGGTGGTTACCTGTGCTGCCAGTTTCCTCCAACCATGGTTGCTTTTGTGGCAGATTCTACTTGCGCAATTAAGCACCTCTATCAGCTGAAAATGTTGATTCATCCCTGCGATGATTTTGTGTTTTTTCAATGCTCCTCAACAGAGTTACGGCTGTAACAGAGTTCGGCCTGTGCAATGAATCTTTTCTCCCTAGCTGAGCCTTTTGGGTTTATCCCGTAGCAGAGTGTTTGTTGAGATGTTCACCACTCTTCCCCCTCAGCGGAAGAACGTTTTTTCTCTCCTCAGCAGTGCGTGATCTCTCAGTAGATTTCCTCGGTGAAGTTTCTGATTGATCCCCTAGTGGATGTGCTCTCAGTGGTTTTCCCCGGTAGAGTTGTCAGTAGACGTCCCAGTGGAGTTGCTGACAGTATCCCCAGTAGAGTTGCTTTTGTGGCAAGTTCTACTCGTGCATTCTGTCCTCCTCAGCAGTGTTTGCCTGTGCAATGGACTCTTTTCCTTAGCGGAGTTGTTGGTGTGATAAGCTTTATCTATGGTGATCTATCCCCAACATAAATACTATTGTTTTGGTATCTGGATCTCCCCAACTTGAGTTGTTGTTGTGGCTGTTTTGCCTGTGCGCAAATTCCTCTCCTTAACCGGATTTCTTGATGATCCATCACTCAGAGATTTTGTGATTTTCTGTGATATCTCTGATTCTCCTGCAGAGTTTGCTTCTTAGCATTCTCAGATCTCCAGCAGACTGGATACTCTCCAACAGAGTTTCTGGCTTTCTCTCTCGAGATGTAGTACCGGACGTTTGATTCCTGGTCCTGTTTGTGTTAGATATGTCTGTTTGTCAGCATTCATCATACATAAACCATGCATATACAGGCATAATCATTAACATTCAGATATTCATGTTGCATTCTTTGCCATATATCTTTTGTCGTTGTCTCCTTCTAATTGGTGATATAGATCTCCCCAGTAGATCTCCCCAAGGAGATGGGTGTGTCTGATCCTTCAAAATAGAGTCAGCCCCTTAAGCAGAAAGGGTCTATCTTTCCTGCCATTTCCCCACTGAGTTCTATCCTCGTGGATGACGGTTGCTTCCGTTTCCTCCCAACACACACATTGGGATGGATTTCCCTATTGAGTTATATCCTCATTAGGATGAGTCTTGATTCAATTTGCCTTTTTGGTTTGATCCTAAATTGGCGTTTCGTGACTGTTTTGGTGGTCCTCAGTAAGGTCACCCATGATTTTTCACCTTATCCTCAGTGGATTTCTTTGGCCTCTACCCAGTAACCGGTAGTTGTAAGTCCTATTTCTTTGGTTTTCTACCCCATATTCGATAGTTATAAATCCTACTTTTATCCCCTAACAGAGGTAACCTTTATGGTTCATTCTGGTTGTTGGCGGATTTTGTGGTTTTCTACCCAGTATTCGGTAGTCGTAAATCCTACTTGTTTTCTCCCCATCGGAGTTTTGGCTTTCCCACGGTAAATGAATATCTGCTCAGTAAACAGCGATCGTTCGTCTTATCCCCAACTGAGTTTGTGGTTTTCATCCAGTAGTCGATGTCGATGTTTCCTCTTTTGCCCGGATAATTTCCGTATGCTTGCAATTTATCCCAAGTGAGTCATCTTTCGTCTACCCTGTTGTTGTTGGTAACGATTGTTTCTCCGTTTCGGTTGATTTATCCTTTCTTAACCCAGTAGTCGGTTATGGATAATCTTCCATGCGAATTTACTATTTACATTTTGACGGTAATAGATAGTATATCTCATGCACTCTCTGGTCGAATCCTTTGGGTCTTCTCCAGTTAAGTATGTTTTTCTCCCCTTTGCAGAGTTAACCCTTGTTGTTCATCTCAACCGATGATGGTTACTCTTCCGTATTTTTCTATCCAGTATTCGGTAGATATAATCCCCTCTTTGTGATTATCTTCATCCAGTATTCGGTGTTGATTTTCCCTCTTTCTTGCGGATAATTTCTCTGAGTACGCAATTTTATCCTCAACTGGTCTTCTTTCATTTACCGTTCGCCGGTAATGTTTGTTGCCCCCTTTTGATTGGTCGTCATTATATACCTAGTTTGGTATCCCGATGCCTTTCTTTTCGGTCGATTTATCCTTCATTAACCCAGTAACCGGTTGTGGATAATCTTCCATGCGAGTATATTATCTACGTTCTGACGGTAATAGATAATATATCTCATGCACTCTTCGGTCGAAACCTTTCGTGTTTCCCCAGTTGAGTAAGATTCGTTTTCCCTTTGCTGAACCGAATATTCATTCTACCCCATTTTCTTGGATAATTGCCGTATGCTCGCAATTTATCCCCAACAAGTCAGCTCTCATTTATCCTTTGTTGATAATGATTGTTTCTCCCTTCGGTTGGTCACCTATTATATACCCAGTAACCGGTATCCCTGGTGTCTCTTCCTTTCGAGTATATTATCCACGTTCTGACGGTAATGGATAATATATCTCATGCACTCTTTGGTCGGAGTCTTTTGTTGTTCTTCCCCAATTGAGTAAGATTCGTATTTCCTGTTTCGGAATCGAATATCCATCCTATTAACAAGTTTGCTTTTCTAGCTTTCTTCAGGATGATGAGTGTTTTGGAAGTAAAAACCAATTCACGCCTCGGTTGGTCACCTATTATATACCCAGTAACCGGTATCCCTGGTGTTCCTTCCATGCGAGTATACTATCCACGTTCTGACGGTAATGGATAATATATCTCATGCGCTCTTCAGTCGAAGTGTTGTCTTTCTTCAGTCGAGCAAGATTCGTATTCTTTGTAGAATCGAATGTCCATCCTGTAAGTCGATTTGCTTTTTCAAGCCCTCCTTTCGGATGATGAGTGTTTTGGAAGTAAAAACCAATTCACGTCTCGGTTGGTCACCTATTATATGCCTATAACTCGGTATCCCTGGTGTTCCTTCCTTTTTGTTCCCTATTATGACCTTGGTCCCCTACGGAGTCAGATTTCCCTGAGCGAAATATACCTTTTTTAGGTCTTCCTCAGATGATTTGGTCGATTGATATCTCTCACCCGTACACATGTCTTAGATATTCATTCTTCCCGAGCTTGTTACTCACTAACCAGTAACATCTCATCCTTTTGCTTCCCCTGGAGAGTCTTTATTAGATTTCCCCAGCGGAGTTGTTGTTGTGATTCGCTTTTGCTGTGTTGGCATACTCCCCAACACATGCATTTCCCGGCGGAGTTGTCTTGTCAGCTCTTTCCCCAGTCTGAGTCAGGATTTTCATCCGAAGTATCCTTTGTGGATAGTTTTGCTGTGTTGGCGTTTTTCCCAGCACACGCATTTTTGAGTCAGCTGGAGTCTTTCCCTTGGATTTGTTTTCCTTTGGAATTCTTTTCCCCAGTTTGAGTCCTTTACTCTCCAGTAAAATCCCTAATTCTAAGTCGTGTCCTGCTCACGCATTTCTTTTTCTATCCCCATGAGAGTCCTCGTTTGAGTCTCTAATCCTGGTGAGTGCATTACTCCAATGGATTATCTTTTCCCATGGATTGTCCTTTCTTCTTTGTGGATGCATATTCCCCACAGAGTTGTTTGTTTGCCTTCATACATTTGCATCATGAGGTCTCTTAGGGACCAAAATTTGTCTCATTGTTGATATTTAAGCCCATTCTACCGCGTCGAGACGAAGATTTTAACCTTCATTTCTCCGGCTAGAATGACCTTAAATAGGGGCATCTGTAAGACCCAATTTTTGACCCTAAGATCACTCATGGCATCATATCGCTGCATTGCATCAGCCTCAAGGATCATTGGACACCTTACTTCCTTCCCTGTGGGTGGGATCTTTCCTGAGAGTGATTCTTGATCATCAAGCATTGCTTGCATTTGTATATCATTGCTTTTCTTTTAATCACTAACCAAAAATGTACAAAAATATGTCATTAACCTTTGTTACTTGCAGCTTAAGCAGTCAACAGGTCCAGGCACATCAAGTGAATCCTATGGGCAAGAGATGAGGTTTTCCTTGAGATATGGATCATATGATATTATATTGAGCTTATATGAGCTAGAGGTTCATTTTGGAGCAAATTCCCCAGGTGGTTGAGGCCCAAATTCATCAGGCATTGCCAAGGTCATCTGAGGACCATACAGTCAAATGTACAGTCAATTGAAGGCTTTTAGGTGTGGGAAATGATCTGAGACATCCCATTCATGTTCAAACAATGCCTATTCATCATGTCAAACATCTATCTTGAAGAATTTGAAGCCAGTGCAAAAGTTTCCCAAAATGGAAAGTGACCTATAATTTCAAGTTTCCAAAAATGGAAAGTTTTCAGTCCAATTTCAACTCAACTTTCCAACATCAAGGAAGCTTCAAATGAATTTTTGGTCAACATGAAAGCTGAAGATCGCTCTCTCCCATTTCCAGAAAGTCCAAGATCATGAGGATCTGATGAATGGTTGAGGAGATATGGCCAAATGATTGCCAAGTGTGCATGGAAGTTCAAGATGCCATAACTTTTGATCCAAAACTCCAAAATGAGTGCCTCTTTTTTCATATTTCTTCTCATGACCTATATTTTCCAAATCCATCATCACATTGCATGAAATTTCATCACATGACCATTTGCCCATGCATGTTCATTTTGGAGGGAAAATGAAAATTTTGAATTTTATTGATCACATGAGCTAAATACCATTACAATTATGTTCATTGGAAGATTTTGAGTGAGTTTACACCTCCACATGCTACTGTTCACGTCCAAAATATGCCACGCACCTTACACTTTCCAATTTTGGTCATACACCCCATTTTCACTTAATCCCAATTAACACAAGCCTAATCAAAATTTCAGAGTGATTAGGAGGTGGTATAAAGCGTAAATCATAACAGAATTCTGGGGTTTTGACTCATTTCTAGATCTAGATTCAAGTTCCCTCCAAAAATTCTCTCATTCCAAATCTCAAATTCTTTCACATAACACCTCAATTTGACTGCATAATCGTGTTCATGGATCATCACTGAGTGCAAATCAAGTACACGATTGAAGGTTTTGGTGAAGAAACGAGCACATCAAGCTTAAGAACATGAAGATGGAAGTGGCAAATTAATCAAGATCCAGGTCGTTTCAAGCCTCAATTTCTACATCAAGCTTCATAACAAAAGTAAAGGCGACGATCTGGACACTTGTGAGAGCTCGAATCCACGGTTTCCATTGACTTTTCTTCAAGAAGGTTTGAATTCGAAACTCTTAATTTTCGATTCCATTGCCATGATTGTGTAGAGTTTTCACTGCTGAGCATGCTGGTATAAATAGAATTTGAAATGGTGAAGAATTGCATGAGATATCTTGAATTAAAGTTTGAATGTCAAATATGTTTTTGTTCGATTCTCTTAATTCATGGAGCTTTAGGCTAAATTAATGTTAGATCCGTATTGTGCTTGACGAGAGCTTTCCAATGATGTATGCCGTGTGTAATTCTGGAAAAAAATTTGTTGACGTTACTGTAGCGCCACCGTCTCAACGAAGGAGACGGTGGAAACCACCGCGCATGCACAGTAATTAGGGTTTACTGGTTCAGCATTTCAGTTTTACTGTTTAAGCGCCTTTCATGTCCATGGTCTGTGTTCGATCCCGTGCGAATGCATGTGATTTTCCAATTATTATTTCATTCACTAAACCAAACATTGGCGTTTTGATGATGCGCGCGTGAACCTTGCCTTCTTCTGTTCGATTCTGGCTGGTGTTGTTTTGGCTGGTGTTGTTTTGACTTGTTTTGTTCTGGCTTGAATGTCTTTTATTTTTTGATGTGAATTTCTTGAATTGTGCCTTGCTGAAATTTTGAATATGCTTGATTGTTTGAATGTGATGCAAAATGTGACATGTTGTACCAATTCTTTTGTGAAATGCTCAATAATTATCCAATTACCATGAAATTTCATATGCTGGTTCCTAACATGTTGCATGATTTGTGAGCTTTTATTTGGCATTTTTAGAATTTTCCATCTCTGTTTTAGGCACATGGATGTATGGTGTGACAATGTGTGTCACACAATTTGATGTTGATCTTGATCATTTTCATATACATGTCAATTGAGCTCTGTTGATTCCAATTTTTTGCATGGTGCTTGTGTTTGACATGTTGTATGTACATAAATATTTCCATGGTTATTTGATTCATTTCTGTTTTAATATGGAATTTCTACTCTAGATGACCAATTGTGTGCTTTGTAATTGCCTTTGCCATATCTTGCTCATGTGATGACTTTGCTTGATGCTTTAGCCTTGGTCCTTTTTAGGACATGTTCTTACTTGATTAAATGTGCTTTATGTTGAATATTGGTTGCTGTTTTGACTTTTTGCTTTGCCTTTGACCCTAGTCTTTGGACTAGTGGTTTATACTCACCTTTTGAGCTTTGCCTTTCAGGGTCAAGCAATTAGTTCTAATGGATGATGTGATCTCCTTGCTTGAGATGCAATTTACTTTGTTTAACTAATTTTGATTATGTTGTAGGTCCTTTGGTGGCTAACTCACTTAAGTGTTTTCCTCTTATGGCTTACTTTGTTGTACATATTGGGAATGTCTGACTGTTGTTAATTGTTTGGTTGTCTGAATGTGAATACTGATTGTTTAGCTTTTCATATAGGTACCTTAGTAGCTTTTGCTCATTACTTGAGCTGTGCTTTGCTTGTGGTTGGTATACAACTTAGGTAACCTCTCTAACTCCATGTAGTCTGGAAGCCCTGTCGTTTCCTTTGGCAGGCATTTGGCTGATGTCCTCCTTAAGAGGCAATGTCTTTGATTGTTTAATTTTGTGCTAAAGACCTCATTGTCGAGGCATGTGACTTAAGTCCTCCTAAGTGAAGAGGCAATTGGCAGATAGAAGGGATTTGCAATCAATCCCCTGCTATTCAGTTGAGTCTTTCATTATGCTCTCACTACGTGCTGATGCATTTGAATAAACACCCAAGATCATTGTATATAGAGTCAGTCATGTGGAGTAAAGTTCCTCATTCTGAATTCCCACACCTTCTTTGATTCAAGCTCACCCCGGCTAGGGTTAAGAGCTATGAGGTCTAATCCTCATTTCCCATTTCATCTGCTCACCCTGACGATCAATGTCAGTGGTTAAGAGCCTAAACACCCATAACAGTACCGACTTGTTTGTCGAGGTTGATATGACCCCTTGACTAAAGCCCAACTTTGTCTGAGCCTCTTGATTGTGTATAGAGTGTGCTAATTGATTGATGTGATTGCTTGTGTTTGCTTTTGCATATTGTTTTGCATATTGTTTTTTGCATTTGTTATTTGCTTTGTTTGAGGAGTCAGATGTAAGACCATGGATTGGCTATCTGTTTCCTATTCCTTTTGGGGAGCTGGATATAAGACCATTTATTGGCACTCCATTTCCTTTCCTGTTTTGTTTTGTGGAGTCAGATGTAAGACCATTGATTGGCTACCTGTTTCCTATCTGTTTTGTTTTGTGGAGTCAGATATAAGACCATTGATTGGCTATCTGTTTCCTATTTGTTTCTTTTGTGGAGTCAGATGTAAGACCATTGATTGGCTATCTGTTTCCTATTTTTTGCTTGTGGAGTTAGATGTAAGACCATTGATTGGCTATTTGTTTCCCGTTTGCTTTTGGAGTTGGATGTAAGACCATTGATTGGCACTCCATTTCCAATTTTGTTGTTGTTCTCTTATGAGACTCTTGCTTATTTGTGTCGCATTACGCGAAAAACCGGCGGGAAAAAGAAACAACAGAGCCGCCACCGTGCGTTATTTATCCCAAAAGAGGGAAAGGAAACGCTCGAAGTAAAGCTGGAAAATACATGGTCTCGCGACCAGAGAGAGATGGGATCGGGAGTCGGTTATGCGAAGGGAAGGTATTATCACCCCTACGCATCCGTCGTACTCGACGGGATCCATGCTCAAAAAGAATAGAAGAAGGGTTGCTAAAGAAACTACTCAAAACTACACAAAACTGGAAACAAACACAAATGAAAGACGGAACAAACGGGACTCGGCAGGATATCGCATCCTGGGCCTACGTAGTTTGTCAGGCACAAACATCAGAGTCGACGTAGTTCGGGGACAGGGGAAACGTGCTCGCTAGGATGTCGCATCCTATGCATACGTATCTTCTCTGACCGGAGAAGAATCAGAGCACTCGTAGCTCGGCTAACGCACGCTAAAAAAAACCACACAGGAAACCGACTGCCAATCGCTGGACTTATGTCAGACTCCACACAAACAGGCAAACATGGAAACCGAATGCCAATCGCTGGACTTCCATCAGACTCCGAACCAACAAACACACACAGGAAACCAACTACCAATCTCTGGACTTATGTCAGACTCCAACAAGCAAACAAGACACAGGAAACCGACTATCAATCGCTGGACTTACGTCAGACTCCAAACACACACACAGGGGTTGAAAAATAAAAAGGGCGCCCGGAGAGATCAACTCATCTCCTGCCTACGTACCTCATCTGGTATGAGGATCAAGGCGACGTAGTTCCCCTACGCAGGGAAAGAACTTCTAACTTAACCAGAGACTGGGAAATGACAAACTAGAAGGGAGCCTGACTCGAGCCTAATAGTTATCATGTAAATCCACCATGGCCCTAGGTTGAGGTTTATATCCTAACTTGCACAGGAAGCAAGCTATCTTAAGCAGCACAATCAAACAAACAAACACAATAAAGCAAGCACACACACTATATGCAAACAATTTGCGCTCATAGAAGGTTAGGCTGCATAAACAAACCAACTGGAATGGGTGTTTTTTAGCTCTTAACCCTAACATTGAGAGTTAGGGTGAAGCAGATGAGATGGGAAGTGAGGGTACGACCTCACAGCTCTTATCCCTGGCCTGGGAGAGCTTGACTCAAAATAGAAAGGTGTGGGAGTTCAGAATGTAGGAACTCTTCTCCACAGATGACTGACTCAACAGGATCTTGGGTTCTTATTCACAATGCATCAACACATGGTGTGTGAGCAAAGTGAATGACACAACTGAATAGCAGGGGATGGATTGCACATCCCTTCTATCTGCCAATTGCCTCTTAAAAGGTCTTTTCCTGCTTGGCACAATATTAAACAAACACAAGCATTGCCTCTTAAGGAGGGCTTCAGACAGGTGCCTGCCTTCATAACAGGACAGGTCTTCCAGACTACATGAAGTCAGAAGAATTATACCTCAGTGGTAAGCAAACCACAAACTAGCAAAGAAAGTTCAAAATGAACTCAAAGCAACTTTGGTACCTGTGAAAAATCTAAACCAATCAGTTTAACTGTACAGACAAACAAACAACGGTCAATAACACAGACAGACAAAGCATCAAGCAACAATGAGCAAGGCACAAGCACAAGTGAATTCGTTCTCAAATCCTACAAAACAACACAATGTTAGCCAGCATCAACCAATAATCAAGCTTAAATGAATGAGTCACTCCAATCATGGCAATGTGCATCTGAACCTGATATTACAACTCAAATGATAAGTCCAAACCACTAGGTCAAAGCCTAGGGTCAAAAGAGGATCAAAAATCCAAAACAGAAGCTCAAACTTGGCATGAAGCATGTTTAATCACTCAAGATTAAGTCCTAAAAAAACCAAATCATAATCACTAAGCAAGTTCATTTACCAAGCATGTGAAGTCAATGACCAATTCAAGGCATCCAAATGGTCAACATGAATGAAAAATCTCAATCAAAACAGAAATGATTCCAAAAAATCTGGAAAAAATCATGAGTAATCTTGACATCCGTAACATATAGCAAACAAAAAATCAGAAGCATTGGACATCATTAGGCATGGCAATTACATTGTACAAGTCAGACAACCAATTGTGTGACACAAATTGTCACACCAAGTTAGCACAAGTGTAAAACAGATTTGGAGCATGGGAAAAATCTCAAACCAAAGCCAAAATGTTCATCAATATGTCAAGAAGCTACACACAAAATTTCAAAGCCATTGGATAAGAAACAAGTATTTTATGATGAAAGGAACAACGCAACATCATAAATGGATACATGTTGAATCACCCTAGGACAATTTATTTTTCCAGCCAAGCACAACTTGCAAATTTATACTCATAAAAAACTAGACAGGATAAGGAACATTGTGCAAAAAATTTGAGTGAAATTGATGCATTTTTCAATTTATAATGATTTTTTGAAGTTGAGGAAAAAATTTGAGAATGAAAATGAGCTAAGGCATGAAAATGGGAGGGAAAGTAATAAAAGGCAAGGCAATTTGAAAAAACTCCTCGCTCGGACTCGAACCATTGCCAGATTTGAAATTGGCGCTTAACCAAAATGACCGCGTTTTGGTCCTGAACCCTAGCGCCCAGAATTTCGTAGCAAACTCAAGAACTCGTAGCAAAATCCTAGCAAAGTCATAGCGAATCTGGAAATTGCATGAACTTCAAAGTTGAAGATGAACATTGCATGGTGTTCATATGCATTTTTCCAGAAAATCACAAAATGTTCCAGAAATTAACCAAACTAACATCAATCGATTCATCATGCCACGCTCATTCAAGATCAACTTTCATTTCATGCAAAAACTTCACAACAAGTTCAGATCGAAGGAATTAAAACTTGACATCAAACTTTAAACATGCATAACTTTGCGTACAGTTCACCATTTCAATCAAGCTTTGTACCAAAATTATCACCAATGAAGGATCTACACAAATATCACAAAGATTTTGAGAATTAAAGTGGTCGAATCCTGACCTTCTTGATGAACAGATTCGGATTTGGCTTGATACAAGGCTTGTAATGTTCCAGAATTCTTCTATGATGCTTGTGGAGGTGAATGCTGGAAGGAATGAAGCTCAAACAAGCACGAATCCAATTAATTTTGAAATCTCCATGGATGCTTCAAGCTTTGAATATGAGCAAATATAGCACGGTTTGATCCAATTCCACGTCCAAATCTTCTCAAAAATGCTTCAGGAGGATGAATCAATCAATAGGAAATGCTCTAGTGTGAAGAAATTGAAAAATATTTTGAGAGAAAAGTTTTGATGATTCTTGAAATTCAGATCTGAAATGAGTGTTAATGACCAATACAGTTATGATTAACCATATATACCACATGCTAATGATGCTCAAATCATGTTTAGGCCAAATGCAAATGAGATTAGCAAGTTTGAAGGTGTATGTGCAAAATGTGTTTTTCACCTCATGCACCCCTGCATGCGTGAACAGTACTTATACAAGGCCCAAATCCACTTAAAATCAGTCCATGCACCCTTTGGAATTGGTTTTGTATGCATACAATCATCAAAAATGATTTTAGAAAATTTTCTCCAAAAATCCTCATGAATAAGGACATGCCCATGCAAAGGAAATTTATGCCATGTAATGATATTCTTGGAAAGTACATGTTATGAGGATCAAAATGCAAAAAGAACCACTCATTTTGGAGCTTTGGTTCAAAAGTTATGCCCATTTGAATTTTCAAACACACTTTGCCATGATTGGATCATATCTCCTCAACCACACATGAGAAATTCATGATCTTTGACTTTTTGGAAATGGGAGAGAAAGATCTTCAACTTTCATGTTGGACTAAATTTCATTTGAAGCTTTCTTGATGATGTAATCTTGAGTTGAAGTTGGTCCAAAACCTTTCCATTTTTGGAAAGTTCAAATTACAGGTCAATTGCTATTTTGGGAAAGTCTTGATCTGACTTCAAATTCTTCAATGTTGATACTTGAAATGTCAAATGAGACTTGTTTGAACATGAATGAAGCATCTCTAACCACTTCCCACCTCCAAATCCACAGTTGACTTTGCAGTTGACTTCTGTTGACTTTTGTGGGTCTCAGATGATTTGCACATGCACTGATGAGTTCTGAGCCTTCAACACTTGGCCAAATTACTTCAAAGTGATCCTTGAGTCATGTAAGCTCAATGGAACCACCCTAGGGCTTTGATCTCATGGAGAATGCTCTTGTTTGCCTTGCACAGTTGAACCTCCTAACCAGTCTTGCCTGATGAGATGTGATGGACTTATGCAATGACAATGCAATGTTAATGACTTAAAAATGAAATGTATATACAAATGGGAGGTGCAAATTTGAGGTGCTACAGCTTCCCCTATTCAATCAACTGGGAACCTGAACGGATGAGAGCAACGGCTGTCAGACCTTCAAGGTAAACAGGGATTGAATACCAAAGAACCGTAGAAATTTGCACTCTGCGGGGATCCAAGAAAAGAAAGTTCACCAACGGAAGCTTCCACTGGGATCTGATACTTGTCACTGAACCAGTCAAGATGTTTATCCACGACTCCACTGGGGATTTTGGTTTTTTTCAGAAAAAAGGAACCACATCCAAACATCGAAAGACGATGAATGGGAATAGAAATCACAACTAGACGCCAACAGACGACTAGGAAAAACTTCGACATTTATCGATACCAACAGAGAGGTGACCAGACATCAGCGGATGAATGGGAATACTCGACCGGACGTCAACGGACGAACGGGAGAAGCTCGACGTTTTATCGACACCAACGGAGAGGTGACCAGACATCAACAGATGAATGGAATAAAGGGATACAACCAGACGTCAACGGACGAATGGGAAAAACTCAACGTTTATCGACACCAACGGAGAGGTGACCAGACATCAACAGATGAATGGAATAAAGGGATACAACCAGACGTCAACGGACGAATGGGAAAAACTCAACGTTTATCGACACCAACAGAGAGGTGACCAGACATCAACAGATGAATGGAATAAAGGGATACAACCAGACGTCAACGGACGAATGGGAAAAACTCAACGTTTATCGACACCAACAGAGAGGTGACCAGACATCAACAGATGAATGGGAAGACTCGACCAGACGTCAACGGACGAACGAGAGAAGCTCGACGTTTATCGACACCAACGGAGAGGTGACCAGACATCAACGGATGAACTAGGAAGACTCGACCAGACGTCAACGGACGAACGGGAGAAGCTCGACGTTTATCGACACCAACGGAGAGGTGACCAGACATCAACAGATGAATTGGGAAGACACGACCAGACGTCAACGGACGAACGGGAGAAGCTCTACGTTTATCGACACCAACAGAGAGGTGACCAGACATCAACAGATGAATGGGAAGACTCGACCAGACGTCAACGGACGAACGGGAGAAGCTCGACGTTTATCGACACCAACGGAGAGGTGACCAGACATCAACGGATGAACTGGGAAGACTTGACCAGACGTCAACGGACGAACGGGAGAAGCCCAACGTTTATCGACACCAACGGAGAGGTGACCAGACATCAACGGATGAATGGGAGAAGACTCGATGTTTACCGACATCGAAAGATGATGCGTTCATAAGTGAAGCAAAACCAGACATCTACCGATGACTGGGAGAAAGACTCGACATTTACCGACATCGAAAGATGATGTTTACCGACACCAAAAAAGGACGATGAGACATTTACCAATGACTGGAGTGAGACTCGATGTTTACCGACACCGAAACAATGGTGCGTACCGACACCAAAGAAAGGACGATCAGACATTTACCGATGGCTGGAATGAGACTCGATGTTTACCGACACCGAAACAATGGTGCGTACCGACACCAAAGAAAGGACGATCAGACATTTACCGATGACTGGAATGAGACTCGATGTTTACCAACACCAAAAGAATGGTGTTTACCGACACCAAAAAAGAACACACACGGGTGCTAACATGACACTTACTGGTATCACAGGGATGACATCTAAATATGTCAAGGCAAGGCTAAACACTTGCTGGGGGATCTCATTGGGGAGCTCACTGGGGAGAATCAACCTTGAATGCTGTCCGTCAAGAGCAACTGTAGCAAATGTGTCGTACAGATGTTGAACAATGATCCGCCTCTGCCGGGGATATGGTCTGATTAGGTTTGACATATGAATGCATATGTTTTGAATTTTTCTATGGCGTAATGCTCCATATTGAATGGAAATGCTACGCGTTTTGAGGATGCAATGATCACTACATGCAAGATGCAAATGATGAAAACTCCTGCTGGGGAGCAAACGGATTGCTCTGCTGAACACACAATTCTGATTAGATTCTCCAACTCTGTGGGGAGGCGCACTGCTGGGAGTGCTCTGTGGGGGAAGAGCATCAACTTCTCAAACGTGCTAGGGAATATCATTGCTGCTGGAGAAAGGATGAATCCCACTGGGGACAACTTCCACTGAATCCAATCCACTGAGGGACTCCGCTAGGGGAAACAACCAAGGCTCACCTCCGCTGAGGATAGCGACCAATCCACGGGTAGGATAAACTCTACTGGGGATAATTTTCACCGAACCTGATCCGCTTGGGTAACTTGCTGGGGAAAACCATCAACACAAACCCCTGCTAGGGAGATCTGCCAGGGGAAAACATTCACAACCCTGATGGGGAACGACATTCACAACCCTGCTGAGGATTACAGTACTTCACACCCAGACTGCTGAGGAACAGACTACTCACTGATGCCTTTGTTGGGGATACAACCTTCTTCAGACTCAGTGGGGACCAACAGTCTTCAGACTAGCTGGGGACAGATAAACTCTCGGGCTTGTTGGGGAACTAAAAATCCTTAGATCTGCTGGGGATAGAATAGCCTTTGAACCTGCTACCCTACTGCTGGGGAATAACAGTTCTAACAGCTTTCAGACTTGCTTGGCGAGACAGCCATTCTCAAGCCTGCTGGGGAGACATCCTCAACCCTTAGGAACAATCTACCCATCGACACCTCTACTGGGGATATGGCAACCTTCAGGCTCGTTGGGGAGACACCGATCTCGAATCTACTGTGGAGATAACACTCTCAAACCCACTGGGGAGATACGGCCTATTTGACATGGAACGCCCATCGATTCGTCGAACACTGGCATTCATTATCTAACCATAATATCAACTTTCCACTTTTGAGGACTCCCAGGGTCTTTTCTGATTCATCACCCAGTATTCTCGTCTTTTCTTTGCTTCGAGACAATTGATCTCCTCGGATCCGGGCAAACTCTCCAATCTTCAGACTTTGAAGAGTCTTCTTGATTACCCTCTAGGATCGTAGTCGCAATTCTTTCACCGTCTTTTCACCATTCTTCTATCCCTTGCCCCTGATTGGACTCTGAAGGGATCTTCTGTCAAAATGTTACCCATCACCAACTGCAAGTGAATGAAGATATCTAACAGCACCTGTACAAGAGATCGTTAGATAAAAGCGTGCCCCAAGTGTGCCAACATTTCAACACCTAGGTCACTTAAACTTCCGAATAAGATTTCCAGATTTCAATCTGATAAGCATGCATCGGAAGGGACCTCTATGTTTCAAAATGCAAATATTCTTATAAAAAATAAATGGATGTTTTTGCAATCAAAGCGGTTATGAAGACAAAAACAAAATTATTTGACTGAACACGCATTTTATTGACTGAAACAAAAAGGTGGCTCAGAACCGAGCAACATACAGGAAGCAATCCCTGAAAAGAGGTAATTGGGCACAAAAGGAAAAATCTATCCTAATGGCAATGTGAAACCGTGATCTCATCGGGTTCCATCTCGGTTACACCCCCTATGTCCTCAAGACTTTCCTCACTTTTTGTCTTCTGAACAAGACGCTTCCGATCGATCTCTGTCGGGGATTATCCATGATGTCTTATCCAAACCACAAACGATCATGCTAGACGTAGTTGTTCGTTTCAATCCCTCTTTTGCCTGGACCGCCCTTTCGGGTTTTCAGTCCACCGGGATACCCTTTTTTGCCCAAGTCTCCCTTGTGGGGTTTTCAACTTACCGGGTGTACAGTTTTTTCTTTTTATCCCTAATTTTTGCCCGAACCTTTTCTCTTTTTTTTTTCGGTTCGCCGGGATGCCCTTTTTTTCCTGGACTCTTTTATTCTTTTCGTCCAGCGGATCTCTTTTACGAAGTATCTTTTAACTGCGTCCGCTTCATAAGGGGTGGAAAATCCTCGTCATCCGTGGTCATCAACAACAAGGCTCTGCCGGAGAAAACCTTCTTGACCCCGGACGGACATTCATAACCATATATCCATTTGCCCCCACGATCGTCTTGAGAAGGAAGTCCTTTTCAATACCATCTCTCCCACGTGGTACGCACGAGGTCGCGCTTTTCGGTCAACAACATGCTTCATTCACTGGGTACAACTGCCCCATGACAAGTAACTGCCAGCCTCTTTTCCTCAATCAGGCTCAGCGTGCCATACTGAGTCCTTATCCACTCAGCCTTTTCCAATTTTACGTCCACCAGGACTCTCCATGACGAAATCTGGACCTTAAATGGTAGCACCGATTCCTTCTCCTACACCCGTGAGGAAGGCGTCGCCCCAGTAGATGTACGCAACGAGGTTCGATACCCAGGATACAAGCTTCGCACTCAGCCACCATTGTTGGTGCATTCAAACGTTATCCGGGCAGCAAAAGGAATGTGGTCCTTTTGACGTAACCAAAGCAGCACTAACTCATTCACATTAACCCCATCAGACATCAGAATCCGTTCGGATTCAGGGTCAGGCCCCTCCTCCAGGATCGGTTCCTCACAATCTTTCGATTTGAGCACCTCGAGATGTCCTCATCAGGGAACTCAAACTTCCTTGGTTGATAATCCTCAATGGGTTGCGGGGCGATTTAATCGGACAATACACTCCCCTCGATTGCTTTCTGAGAGGTATAGTGAATATCGTATTCAGTCAACATCATTTACCCTCTCGCCACCCGTCCGGTCGATGCTGACTTCTCAAACGCATACTTGATTGGATCCATCTTGGACATCCACAAAATGGTATGAACTAGCATATACTGTCTCAATCGGCGAGCAGCCTATGCCAAAGTACAACAAGTTTTCTCGAGCAGTGAATATATTGTTTCATAGTCGATAAACTTTTTGCTAAGGTAAATTGCATGCTCTTTTCGACCAGACTCGTCATGCTGACATAATACGCACCTCATAGACCCCTCGAGGGCTGTCAAGTACCAGAATTAACGACTGTCTCTCCATAGGATGCATCAGAATCAAAGGTTCCTGCAACTTATTCTTTTATCTTTCTAACGCCCCTTGTCCCTCATTATTCTACCTGACCTTTTGATCTCTTTTTTTTCTTGAATGGGTTCCCACGTGGCTATCATATGAGATATGAACCGTGAAATGCAATTCAATCTATCTAAGAAACCACCAACCTTCTTTTGTTTTTGGTTCAGGTATTTCTCGTATTGCTTTTTCGTCTTTTTTTTTTTAGCAAGATCGACCTCGATTCCTCTTATCCGCTCACAATAAACCTCAGTAGTTTACCGGACAACACTCCACAAGTGCACTGATTCGGGCTCAACCTCAGTCTGAGTTGTCTCGACCGATCAAACAACTTGGCCAGATCCACCAGATGCCCCTCTTCTGCTTGGGACTTTTGTTATCATGTCATCAACACAGCATTTGATTCCATGATGAGTCATATCATGAAACAAAGTCACTCTGATACGTGGCACTGGCGTATTGCTTCTCTAGAGGACAGTCTTCTCTCCATGGTAGCTTGTGCACAACGACATCGGTATCCGACCCTGGCATATCCTGACACGACCAGGCGAAGGTATCCACATGCTCTTTCAACAAGGCTACCATTCTGCTCTCGACTCGACTCTGAAGCGGCCCCAATTTTCACTTCCTTTCTGACCTCGGCGGTGCCTGGAATAACAATCTTGAATCGCTCCTCGTGCGATTATCACCTCCTCCTCTTGTTTCAACGACCTGGCTAATCTTCCAGCAGATCACAATCTTCTTCGCCTTCTTCTTCGGCATGATAGATCGGATTGTCGAAGTCATACAGAGGTGTAACCGAATTGTTATCAATGAGATCAAGAGGATAGTCACTTTTGAGGTCGGAACAAGACGGATCAAAAGGAAAGAAAAATGAAAATATACATTGCCATTTTTATTCTTTATTTTTAAACTGCAAAAATAAATGAAAGACAGGGAGCACCGCTTTTAATCATAAAAACATCCATTTATTAATGATGCAAAATGTTGCACAATGGAACACATGAGATGGCCCTTACAATGGACCATTACGTTTCGGGCAATACGTATGGCTTTCATGCAAACAGAATTGAAAAACAGAAATACTACTCTTCATGTAGAGTGACAGTGGTGATCTTTGAGGCCTTCCAATTTCCTGGTACGCACGATTTTATCCACGACTCAAGCTCGCGGTCACAGTCAATCTCTTCACCCATTGTACAGGCGTGACCTGGTTCCAGCATTCCGGCACCGACGAATGTGAGCGGTGGACGACGTCCTCTGTTTTGTCTAGACGACTCTTGGTCTGGCTGATAGCCAATCCCGAACATATCCGCTTTCACCACAATGTCTATGATCTTTCCCCAGCCTAGGCCTTCTCCGCTCTTCACCACTTCCATGGCCTGTTTGTAAGAAGAAATGGACAACTTCTTCTCTTTCTCAGCACAGATGGCATCCTCTACCTTGACGGTTTCAACAGCCTGACTTGGTTTTTCACATTTTTCACCGTCCATTTCTACTTCCATCAGCCTCTGGACCGTTTCCCCCATCACTACACACCCCTTTGTGGCGACGGCTGCACAACAGTTATCAACACTAGGGAAAGCTCCTCTCTTCATCAGATGTTTTGGGACCACAAACACTGAAATTTTTAACTGATCCCCATCAGTCACATCTGTTCCTCTCTTGACTTTTGACATCACCTTCACCCCCACGGGACCTGGCACGGGGTTAGCGTTAACATTCAATGTTGGTGCCAAACTGATGGCCTTAGAATCCACCATATCTTGGACGACATGTTTAAAAGCTCTACAACCCTCAATGTTATGTACTGGTGCCCCAGAATGGAACTCACACTTGGCATTCTCATCGTAGTTTGCAGGTCTCCGATGCAGTTCTATAGGAACCAATATCCTTGGCCGAACTAACCCAAGATCCCTCAACCTCTTGAACAGAAGGGCATAAGTCACGGGCGGCTTATCAAACTGACGATCCGTCGTCCCCTTCTTCATTTGGCCCTTAGCTTTCTGTGCTTTTTGTTGAGGTAGCGGTTGTTGCTGTTGTACAGGTGGATTACCAACAGGAGTGGTTACAGTGGCAACATAAGGGTGGTAACGATCCTTACCGTGTTCCTTTCGGGCAGGCACACCACCTGATACGGGCTTCTTTACTACGGAGGACGGAGCCTTTCCCTGAACTTTCTCCATTATCAGCCATTTCTCAATCCTTTCCACCCTCTCAGCAATCGCTTTCTTCCCCAAGGCGAGCCCTTGCACGACTTTGAACAACTTCCCCATCATCTCTTTCAATTCGAGAATGTCGGTGTTAGACGGATCCATCAGCTCGAGTTTGTTGAGTCTGGCAGGACGTCTGAGCGGGAGATATATGTGCACTAGTTAGATATTAACACCTACAAAACAGAAAACGGGTTAATATGACTCACACATGCAATGTTTATCCGTATGAGGAATATTTTGTCCTTCTGATTCTAGCTTCATTGAGACGGATAATATTTCATCAACAACATTCTGACATCCGGATGTCTCTCAACCAGAATCTCAATCAAAAATGGACCCTGAGTACGGATAGACATGGGTTAAATGCAGATGAATGCGAAATGGAAATGATGCAAATGCATGCAGGCAGGTCACTGTGCCATCTTCCAAGTCAACTGAGGATCAACTATACTGGACCGGTCTCTGAACTGATTACAATCATCTGAGGGCCCGAGTAACCATAAATCCAACTTGGGAAGTTCCGAAATAAACGGAACCGGGGAATATATCACTATCATCACAAGAGATCCACTGAACGGATGACCACCAGATCTTCTGAACAAGTATCTTCAAATTCAACCCGGGGATCCGAAATAAACGGAACCCGCTGATAGATATCACGGACAGAACTCCGGCGTCAGAGATAGATATCCATAAGTCCAACTGAACCATAGTCACCATCAGTACCTGCAAATGATTCAATCCCTCCCCACTCACGGGTGTCATCTAGGCCAAGGTAAGGTAAAGAGAAACGCAGGATAAATAACCCTTTCATAGAATATCATCATGTGCACACCCGATGTATGCACCGACAATACCCCATCAGAGTCTGAACTGCTCGTGATATCAAGTTCCGCTAAGTGGCGCAATACCACCCGCTTCCCAAGAATCACTCTATTCCTAGGTGTCTTAGAGTTCACTCAAAGCCTGGGTATTGGGCCTTTTACCTCTTGTAACTCCCACCCCAACAGAGAGACAAACACACAGCCAGCACAGATGAAAGTATAATGAATGCAAACATAAATGCAAACATAAATAAATGAATGCAATAAATGAAACAGCAAAAGCAACCAAACCCTATTCTAAAGAGCGCTATGAGAGACTCGCTTAGGGAAGATGGACCAGCGAGAGGTCAACTTCTCGGGATTCCCCAGCAGAGTCGCCAGCTGTCGCATTACGCGAAAAACCGGCGGGAAAAAGAAACAACAGAGCCGCCACCGTGCGTTATTTATCCCAAAAGAGGGAAAGGAAACGCTCGAAGTAAACCTGGAAAAGACATGGTCTCACGACTAGAGAGAGATGGGATCGGGAGTCAGTTATGCAAAGGGAAGGTATTAGCACCCCTACGCATTCGTCGTACTCGACGAGATCCACGCTCAAAAAGAATAGAAGAAGGGTTGCTAAAGAAACTACTCAAAACTACACAAAACTGGAAACAAACACAAATGAAAGATGGAACAAACGGGACTCGACAGGATATCGCATCCTGGGCCTACGTAGTTTGTCAGGCACAAACATCAGAGTCGACGTAGTTCGGGGACAGGGGAAACGTGCTCGCTAGGATGTCGCATCCTATGCATACGTATCTTCTCTAACCGGAGAAGAATCAGAGCACTGGTAGCTCGGCAAACGCACACCAAACAAAACCACACAGGAAACCGACTGCCAATTGCTGGACTTATGTCAGACTCCGTACAAACAGGCAAACATGGAAACCGAATGCCAATCGCTGGACTTACATCAGACTCCGAACCAACAAACACACACAGGAAACCAACTGCCAATCGCTGGACTTATGTCAGACTCCAACAAGCAAACAAGACACAGGAAACCGACTGCCAATCGTTGGACTTACGTTAGACTCCAAACACACACACACAGGTTGAAAAAGAAAAAGGGCGCCCGGAGAGATCAGCTCATCTCCTGCCTACGTACCTCATCTGGTATGAGGATCAGGGCGACCTAGTTCCCCTACGTAGGGAAAGAACTTCTAACCTCACCAGAGACTGGGAAATGACAAACTAGAAGGGAGCCTGACTCGAGCCTAATAGTTATCATGTAAATCCACCATGGCCCTAGGTTGAGGTTTCTATCCTAACTTGCACAGGAAGCAAGTTATCTTAAGCAGCACAATCAAACAAACAAACAAAATAAAGCAAACACACGCACTATATGCAAACAATTTGGGCTCATAGAAGGTTAGGCTGCATAAACAAACCAACTGGAATGGGTGTTTTTTAGCTCTTAACCCTAACATTGAGAGTTAGGGTGAAGCAGATGAGATGGGAAGTGAGGGTACGACCTCACAGCTCTTATCCCTGGCCTGGGAGAGCTTGACTCAAAATAGAAAGGTGTGGGAGTTCAGAATGTAGGAACTCTTCTCCACAGATGACTGACTCAACAGGATCTTGGGTTCTTATTCACAATGCATCAACACATGGTGTGTGAGCAAAGTGAATGACACAACTGAATAGCAGGGGATGGATTGCACATCCCTTCTATCTGCCAATTGCCTCTTAAAAGGTCTTTTCCTGCTTGGCACAATATTTAAACAAACACAAGCATTGCCTCTTAAGGAGGGCTTCAGACAGGTGCCTGCCCACATAACAGGACATGTCTTCCAGACTACATGAAGTCAGAAGAATTATTTCTCAGTGGTAAGCAAACCACAAACTAGCAAAGCAAGTTCAAAATGAACTCAAAGCAACTTAGGTACCTGTGAAAAATCTAAACCAATCAGTTCAACTGTACAGACAAACAAACAACGGTCAATAACACAGACAAGCAAAGCATCAAGCAACAATGAGCAAGGCACAAGCACAAGTGAATTCGTTCTCAAAGCCTACAAAACAACACAATGTTAGCCAGCATCAACCAATAATCTGGCTTAAATGAATGAGTCACTCCAATCATGGCAATGTGCATCTGAACCTGAAATCACAACTCAAATGATAAGTCCAAACAACTAGGTCAAAGCCTAGGGTCAAAAGAGGATCAAAAATCCAAAACAGAAGCTCAAACTTGGCATGAAGCATGTTTAATCACTCAAGAATAAGTCCTAAAAAGAACCAAATCATAATCACTAAGCAAGTTCATTTACCAAGCATGTGAAGTCAATGACCAATTCAAGGCATCCAAATGGTCAACATGAATGAAAAATATCAATCAAAACAGAAATGATTCCAAAAAATCTGGAAAAAATCATGAGCAATCTAGACATCCATAACATACAACACACAAAAGATCAGAAGCATTGGACATCATTAGGCATGGTAATTACATTGTACAAGTCAGACAACCAATTGTGTGACACAAATTGTCACACCAAGTTAGCACAAGTGTAAAACAGAGTTGGAGCATGGGAAAAATCTCAAACCAAAGCCAAAATGTTCATCAATATGTCAAGAAGCTACACACAAAATTTCAAAGCCATTGGATAAGAAACAAGCATTTTATGATGAAAGGAACAAGGCAACATCATAAATGGATACATGTTGAATCACCCTAGGACAAATTATTTTTCCAGCCAAGCACAACTTGCAGATTTATACTCATAAAAATCTAGACAGGATAAGGAACATTGTGCAAAAAATTGGAGTGAAATTGATGCATTTTTCAATTTATAATGATTTTTTGAAGTTGAGGAAAAAATTTGAAAATGAAAATGAGCCAAGGCATGAAAATGGGAGGGAAAGTAATAAAAGGCAAGGCAATTTGAAAAAACTCCTTCGCTAGGACTCGAACCACTGCCAGATTTGAAATTGGCGCTTAACCAAAACGACCGCGTTTTGGTCCTGAACCCTAGCGCCCAGAATTTCGTACCAAACTCAAGAACTCGTAGCAAAATCCTAGCAAAGTCATAGCGAATCTGGAAATTGCATGAACTTCAAAGTTGAAGATGAACATTGCATGGTGTTCATACGCATTTTTCCAGAAAATCACAAAATGTTCCAGAAATTAACCAAACTAACATCAATCGATTCATCATGCCACACTCATTCAAGATCAACTATCATTTCATGCAAAAACTTCACAACAAGTTCAGATCGAAGGAATTAAAACTTGACATCAAACTTTAAACAGGGATAACTTTGCGTACAGTGCACCATTTCAATCAAACTTTGTACCAAAATCATCACCAATGAAGGATCTACACAAATATCACAAAGATTTTGAGAATTAAAGTGGTCGAATCCTGACCTTCTTGATGAACAAATTCGGATTTGGCTTGATACAAGGCTTGTAATGTTCCAAAATTCTTCTATGATGCTTGTGGAGGTGAATGCTGGAAGGAATGAAGCTCAAACAAGCACGAATCCAGTTAATTTTGAAATCTCCATGGATGCTTCAAGCTTTGAATATGAGCAAATATAGCACGGTTTGATCCAATTCCACGTCCAAATCTTCTCAAAAATGCTTCAGGAGGATGAATCAATCAATAGGAAATGCTCTAGTGTGAAGAAATTGAAAAATATTTTGAGAGAAAAGTTTTGATGATTCTTGAAATTCAGATCTGAAATGAGTGTTAATGACCAATACAGTTATGATTAACCATCTATACCACATGCTAATGATGCTCAAATCATGTTTAGGCCAAATGCAAATGAGATTAGCAAGTTTGAAGGTGTATGTGCAAAATGTGTTTTTCACCTCATGCACCCCATGCATGCGTGAACAGTACTTATACAAGGCCCAAATCCACTTAAAATCAGTCCATGCACCCTTTGGAATTGGTTTTGTATGCATACAATCATCAAAAATGATTTTAGAAATTTTTCTCCAAAAATCCTCATGAATAAGGACATGCCCATGCAAAGGAAATTTATGCCATGTAATGATATGCTTGGAAAGTACATGTTATGAGGATCAAAATGCAAAAAGAACCACTCATTTTGGAGCTTTGGTTCAAAAGTTATGCCCATTTGAATTTTCAAACACACTTTGCCATGATTGGATCATATCTCCTCAACCACACATGAGAAATTCATGATCTTTGACTTTTTGGAAATGGGAGAGAAAGATCTTCAACTTTCATGTTGGACTAAATTTCATTTGAAGCTTTCTTGATGATGTAATCTTGAGTTGAAGTTGGTCCAAAACCTTTCCATTTTTGGAAAGTTCTAATTACAGGTCACTTGCTATTTTGGGAAAGTCTTGATCTGACTTCAAATTCTTCAATGTTGATACTTGAAATGTCAAACGAGACTTGTTTGAACATGAATGAAGCATCTCTAACCACTTCCCACCTCCAAATCCACAGTTGACTTTGCAGTTGACTTCTGTTGACTTTTGTGGGTCTCAGATGATTTGCACATGCACTGATGAGTTCTGAGCCTTCAACACTTGGCCTAATTACTTCAAAGTGATCCTTAAGTCATGTAAGCTCAACGGAACCACCCTAGGGCTTTGATCTCATGGAGAATGCTCTTGTTTTCCTTGCACAGTTGAACCTCCTAACCAGTCTTGCCTAATGAGATGTGATGGACTTATGCAATGACAATGCAATGTTAATGACTTAAAAATGAAATGTATATACAAATAGGATGTGCAAATTTGAGGTGCTACAATTTTCTTATTACTTTGTGTTGCCTAATTCCAAAGAAACTTACTTGAATCATTTCTATGATTTTGAGAAAGCAATCCTGCCTGTGGCTTTATCCCATCTCCCACCTTTTGCTTAACCTTGATCCATGATTCCATCCCTAACCCAAACCAGAAAACTCTTGTGCAAACATTTTCACTTGTTTTCAAAACTAGAAACCTAGGCCTTAGGCCTTTGATTTTCAAACTTCATTTTCACAATACTTCTTCTGAATTGAACTTTAAATGTCAACTTTGACCACCTTTGTGAATACTTCTAATTGGTTAATTCCACTCACTCAATTGCTTTTGTGGCCCTTGTCCACTCCTTAATCAAATTTTCATGCATTAGCCATATATCTGAATTATCTTAGTGGTTGATGTGAATCTCACCTTTGTCCTTAGTGATTGAATTGTAAGACTTCCATGCTTATTATAGGGCATAAACCCTCACTAGCATGTCGAAGTTGTTCTCACATGGTGGATTTGTGGTTGTTCAGGTCGAGTGTTCTCCCTTTGATAATGAAAGACCTTAAGGCTTTTGTTTAAAATCAACCCACTCATTATTTTTGGAAATCTTCTAGCCGAACTACGGCGTTTTGATCCTTATCTTTCATGAAAAGGTACGTAGGCAATGGGTTCATCCATCCAAACACAAAAATAACTAACTTGTACATTCTTTTCTCATCTCTTCAATCGTGTTTGCACAAAAATATTTCATAAACAAATAACAATACAACAAGTTGTGTAAAGGGCTTCCTAGGAGTACCTAGGATGCATTGGTTGCCTAACACCTTCCCTTTGAATAACCAACCCCCTTACCCAGATCTCTGACCCCTTTTGCTAGTTTTGTTTGTAAAACTTTAAAGGCTTTTGTTCGCTTTCTAGCCATTCCTTTGGATAAATAGAAGTGCGGTGGCGACTCGACTTTGTATGATTTACCTTGGATCTAGTCAATATTTCCAATGGTGACGAATACACCGCTACAAAAGGGGTTGGTTGATCTTCTCCGAGAATATTCAAATGTGTTTGCTTGGTCCTATCAAGACATGAATGGTTTGGATTCTAAGAATGTGGAGCATAGACTGCCGTTGAAGCCAGAATGCCCGCCAGTTAAGCAGAAGTTAAGAAGAACTCATCCTGATATGGCAGTAAAGATCAAAGAGGAAGTACAGAAGTAGATTGATGCTGGTTTTCTTGTTACCTCCGAATATCCATAATGGGTGGCAAATATTGTGCTTGTTCCTAAGAAAGATGGAAAAGTATGTATGTGTGTTGATTATAGGAAATTGAACAAAGCTAGTTTGAAAGATGATTTTCCTCTGCCACACATTGATATGTTGGTAGACAATACACTTAAATTCAAAGTCTTTATGTTTATGGACGGATTTTCCGGTTATAATCAGATAAAGATGGCACCTAAAGATATGGAGAAGACCATATTCATTACAAGAGATCCACTGAACGGATGACCACCAGATCTTCTGAACAAGTATCTTCAAATTCAACCCGGGGATCCGAAATAAACGGAACCCGCTGATAGATATCACGGACAGAACTCCGGCGTCAGAGATAGATATCCATAAGTCCAACTGAACCATAGTCACCATCAGTACCTGCAAATGATTCAATCCCTCCCCACTCACGGGTGTCATCTAGGCCAAGGTAAGGTAAAGAGAAACGCAGGATAAATAACCCTTTCATAGAATATCATCATGTGCACACCCGATGTATGCACCGACAATACCCCATCAGAGTCTGAACTGCTCGTGATATCAAGTTCCGCTAAGTGGCGCAATACCACCCGCTTCCCAAGAATCACTCTATTCCTAGGTGTCTTAGAGTTCACTCAAAGCCTAGGTATTGGGCCTTTTACCTCTTGTAACTCCCACCCCAACAGAGAGACAAACACACAGCCAGCACAGATGAAAGTATAATGAATGCAAACATAAATGCAAACATAAATAAATGAATGCAATAAATGAAACAGCAAAAGCAACCAAACCCTATTCTAAAGAGCGCTATGAGAGACTCGCTTAGGGAAGATGGACCAGCGAGAGGTCAACTTCTCGGGATTCCCCAGCAGAGTCGCCAGCTGTCGCATTACGCGAAAAACCGGCGGGAAAAAGAAACAACAGAGCCGCCACCGTGCGTTATTTATCCCAAAAGAGGGAAAGGAAACGCTCGAAGTAAACCTGGAAAAGACATGGTCTCACGACTAGAGAGAGATGGGATCGGGAGTCAGTTATGCAAAGGGAAGGTATTAGCACCCCTACGCATTCGTCGTACTCGACGAGATCCACGCTCAAAAAGAATAGAAGAAGGGTTGCTAAAGAAACTACTCAAAACTACACAAAACTGGAAACAAACACAAATGAAAGACGGAACAAACGGGACTCGGCAGGATATCGCATCCTGGGCCTACGTAGTTTGTCAGGCACAAACATCAGAGTCGACGTAGTTCGGGGACAGGGGAAACGTGCTCGCTAGGATGTCGCATCCTATGCATACGTATCTTCTCTAAACGGAGAAGAATCAGAGCACTGGTAGCTCGGCTAACGCACGCCAAACAAAACCACACAGGAAACCGACTGCCAATCGCTGGACTTATGTCAGACTCCGTACAAACAGGCAAACATGGAAACCGAATGCCAATCGCTGGACTTACATCAGATTCCGAACCAACAAACACACACAGGAAACCAACTGCCAATCGCTGGACTTATGTCAGACTCCAACAAGCAAACAAGACACAGGAAACCGACTGCCAATCGTTGGACTTACGTTAGACTCCAAACACACACACACAGGTTGAAAAAGAAAAAGGGCGCCCGGAGAGATCAGCTCATCTCCTGCCTACGTACCTCATCTGGTATGAGGATCAGGGCGACCTAGTTCCCCTACGTAGGGAAAGAACTTCTAACCTCACCAGAGACTGGGAAATGACAAACTAGAAGGGAGCCTGACTCGAGCCTAATAGTTATCATGTAAATCCACCATGGCCCTAGGTTGAGGTTTCTATCCTAACTTGCACAGGAAGCAAGTTATCTTAAGCAGCACAATCAAACAAACAAACAAAATAAAGCAAACACACGCACTATATGCAAACAATTTGGGCTCATAGAAGGTTAGGCTGCATAAACAAACCAACTGGAATGGGTGTTTTTTAGCTCTTAACCCTAACATTGAGAGTTAGGGTGAAGCAGATGAGATGGGAAGTGAGGGTACGACCTCACAGCTCTTATCCCTGGCCTGGGAGAGCTTGACTCAAAATAGAAAGGTGTGGGAGTTCAGAATGTAGGAACTCTTCTCCACAGATGACTGACTCAACAGGATCTTGGGTTCTTATTCACAATGCATCAACACATGGTGTGTGAGCAAAGTGAATGACACAACTGAATAGCAGGGGATGGATTGCACATCCCTTCTATCTGCCAATTGCCTCTTAAAAGGTCTTTTCCTGCTTGGCACAATATTTAAACAAACACAAGCATTGCCTCTTAAGGAGGGCTTCAGACAGGTGCCTGCCCACATAACAGGACATGTCTTCCAGACTACATGAAGTCAGAAGAATTATTTCTCAGTGGTAAGCAAACCACAAACTAGCAAAGCAAGTTCAAAATGAACTCAAAGCAACTTAGGTACCTGTGAAAAATCTAAACCAATCAGTTCAACTGTACAGACAAACAAACAACGGTCAATAACACAGACAAGCAAAGCATCAAGCAACAATGAGCAAGGCACAAGCACAAGTGAATTCGTTCTCAAAGCCTACAAAACAACACAATGTTAGCCAGCATCAACCAATAATCTGGCTTAAATGAATGAGTCACTCCAATCATGGCAATGTGCATCTGAACCTGAAATCACAACTCAAATGATAAGTCCAAACAACTAGGTCAAAGCCTAGGGTCAAAAGAGGATCAAAAATCCAAAACAGAAGCTGTAACTTGGCATGAAGCATGTTTAATCACTCAAGAATAAGTCCTAAAAAGAACCAAATCATAATCACTAAGCAAGTTCATTTACCAAGCATGTGAAGTCAATGACCAATTCAAGGCATCCAAATGGTCAACATGAATGAAAAATATCAATCAAAACAGAAATGATTCCAAAAAATCTGGAAAAAATCATGAGCAATCTAGACATCCATAACATACAACACACAAAAGATCAGAAGCATTGGACATCATTAGGCATGGTAATTACATTGTACAAGTCAGACAACCAATTGTGTGACACAAATTGTCACACCAAGTTAGCACAAGTGTAAAACAGAGTTGGAGCATGGGAAAAATCTCAAACCAAAGCCAAAATGTTCATCAATATGTCAAGAAGCTACACACAAAATTTCAAAGCCATTGGATAAGAAACAAGCATTTTATGATGAAAGGAATAAGGCAACATCATAAATGGATACATGTTGAATCACCCTAGGACAAATTATTTTTCCAGCCAAGCACAACTTGCAGATTTATACTCATAAAAATCTAGACAGGATAAGGAACATTGTGCAAAAAATTGGAGTGAAATTGATGCATTTTTCAATTTATAATGATTTTTTGAAGTTGAGGAAAAAATTTGAAAATGAAAATGAGCCAAGGCATGAAAATGGGAGGGAAAGTAATAAAAGGCAAGGCAATTTGAAAAAACTCCTTCGCTAGGACTCGAACCACTGCCAGATTTGAAATTGGCGCTTAACCAAAACGACCGTGTTTTTGTCCTGAACCCTAGCGCCCAGAATTTCGTAGCAAACTCAAGAACTCGTAGCAAAATCCTAGCAAAGTCATAGCGAATCTGGAAATTGCATGAACTTCAAAGTTGAAGATGAACATTGCATGGTGTTCATACGCATTTTTCCAGAAAATCACAAAATGTTCCAGAAATTAACCAAACTAACATCAATCGATTCATCATGCCACACTCATTCAAGATCAACTATCATTTCATGCAAAAACTTCACAACAAGTTCAGATCGAAGGAATTAAAACTTGACATCAAACTTTAAACAGGGATAACTTTGTGTACAGTGCACCATTTCAATAAAACTTTGTACCAAAATCATCACCAATGAAGGATCTACACAAATATCACAAAGATTTTGAGAATTAAAGTGGTCGAATCCTGACCTTCTTGATGAACAGATTCGGATTTGGCTTGATACAAGGCTTGTAATGTTCCAAAATTCTTCTATGATGCTTGTGGAGGTGAATGCTGGAAGGAATGAAGCTCAAACAAGCGCGAATCCAGTTAATTTTGAAATCTCCATGGATGCTTCAAGCTTTGAATATGAGCAAATATAGCACGGTTTGATCCAATTCCACGTCCAAATCTTCTCAAAAATGCTTCAGGAGGATGAATCAATCAATAGGAAATGCTCTAGTGTGAAGAAATTGAAAAATATTTTGAGAGAAAAGTTTTGATGATTCTTGAAATTCAGATCTGAAATGAGTGTTAATGACCAATACAGTTATGATTAACCATATATACCACATGCTAATGATGCTCAAATCATGTTTAGGCCAAATGCAAATGAGATTAGCAAGTTTGAAGGTGTATGTGCAAAATGTGTTTTTCACCTCATGCACCCCATGCATGCGTGAACAGTACTTATACAAGGCCCAAATCCACTTAAAATCAGTCCATGCACCCTTTGGAATTGGTTTTGTATGCATACAATCATCAAAAATGATTTTAGAAATTTTTCTCCAAAAATCCTCATGAATAAGGACATGCCCATGCAAAGGAAATTTATGCCATGTAATGATATGCTTGGAAAGTACATGTTATGAGGATCAAAATGCAAAAAGAACCACTCATTTTGGAGCTTTGGTTCAAAAGTTATGCCCATTTGAATTTTCAAACACACTTTGCCATGATTGGATCATATCTCCTCAACCACACATGAGAAATTCATGATCTTTGACTTTTTGGAAATGGGAGAGAAAGATCTTCAACTTTCATGTTGGACTAAATTTCATTTGAAGCTTTCTTGATGATGTAATCTTGAGTTGAAGTTGGTCCAAAACCTTTCCATTTTTGGAAAGTTCTAATTACAGGTCACTTGCTATTTTGGGAAAGTCTTGATCTGACTTCAAATTCTTCAATGTTGATACTTGAAATGTCAAACGAGACTTGTTTGAACATGAATGAAGCATCTCTAACCACTTCCCACCTCCAAATCCACAGTTGACTTTGCAGTTGACTTCTGTTGACTTTTGTGGGTCTCAGATGATTTGCACATGCACTGATGAGTTCTGAGCCTTCAACACTTGGCCAAATTACTTCAAAGTGATCCTTAAGTCATGTAAGCTCAACGGAACCACCCTAGGGCTTTGATCTCATGGAGAATGCTCTTGTTTTCCTTGCACAGTTGAACCTCCTAACCAGTCTTGCCTAATGAGATGTGATGGACTTATGCAATGACAATGCAATGTTAATGACTTAAAAATGAAATGTATGTACAAATAGGATGTGCAAATTTGAGGTGCTACAATTTTCTTATTGCTTTGTGTTGCCTAATTCCAAAGAAACTTACTTGAATCATTTCTATGATTTTGAGAAAGCAATCCTGCCTGTGGCTTTATCCCATCTCCCACCTTTTGCTTAACCTTGATCCATGATTCCATCCCTAACCCAAACCAGAAAACTCTTGTGCAAACATTTTCACTTGTTTTCAAAACTAGAAACCTAGGCCTTAGGCCTTTGATTTTCAAACTTCATTTTCACAATACTTCTTCTGAATTGAACTTTAAATGTCAACTTTGACCACCTTTGTGAATACTTCTAATTGGTTAATTCCACTCACTCAATTGCTTTTGTGGCCCTTGTCCACTCCTTAATCAAATTTTCATGCATTAGCCATATATCTGAATTATCTTAGTGGTTGATGTGAATCTCACCTTTGTCCTTAGTGATTGAATTGTAAGACTTCCATGCTTATTATAGGGCATAAACCCTCACTAGCATGTCGAAGTTGTTCTCACATGGTGGATTTGTGGTTGTTCAGGTCGAGTGTTCTCCCTTTGATAATGAAAGACCTTAAGGCTTTTGTTTAAAATCAACCCACTCATTATTTTTGGAAATCTTCTAGCCGAACTACGGCGTTTTGATCCTTATCTTTCATGAAAAGGTACGTAGGCAATGGGTTCATCCATCCAAACACAAAAATAACTAACTTGTACATTCTTTTCTCATCTCTTCAATCGTGTTTGCACAAAAATATTTCATAAACAAATAACAATACAACAAGTTGTGTAAAGGGCTTCCTAGGAGTACCTAGGATGCATTGGGTGCCTAACACCTTCCCTTTGCATAACCAACCCCCTTACCCAGATCTCTGACCCCTTTTGCTAGTTTTGTTTGTAAAACTTTAAAGGCTTTTGTTCGCTTTCTAGCCATTCCTTTGGATAAATAGAAGTGCGGTGGCGACTCGACTTTGTATGATTTACCTTGGATCTAGTCAATATTTCCAATGGTGACGAATACACCGCTACAAAAGGGGTTGGTTGATCTTCTCCGAGAATATTCAAATGTGTTTGCTTGGTCCTATCAAGACATGAATGGTTTGGATTCTAAGAATGTGGAGCATAGACTGCCGTTGAAGCCAGAATGCCCGCCAGTTAAGCAGAAGTTAAGAAGAACTCATCCTGATATGGCAGTAAAGATCAAAGAGGAAGTACAGAAGTAGATTGATGCTGGTTTTCTTGTTACCTCCGAATATCCATAATGGGTGGCAAATATTGTGCTTGTTCCTAAGAAAGATGGAAAAGTATGTATGTGTGTTGATTATAGGAAATTGAACAAAGCTAGTTTGAAAGATGATTTTCCTCTGCCACACATTGATATGTTGGTAGACAATACACTTAAATTCAAAGTCTTTATGTTTATGGACGGATTTTCCGGTTATAATCAGATAAAGATGGCACCTAAAGATATGGAGAAGACCATATTCATTACACCTTAGGGAAAATTATGTTATCGAGTGATACCCTTCGGTTTAAAGAATGTTGGTGCAACGTACT
The DNA here is from genome assembly GCF_024323335.1 of Lathyrus oleraceus. NCBI lineage: Eukaryota > Viridiplantae > Streptophyta > Magnoliopsida > Fabales > Fabaceae > Lathyrus > Lathyrus oleraceus. The sequence continues at coordinate 329,465,094 of NC_066582.1, read as the reverse complement.
AGAGAGCTTTGACCACTCTCTTTCATGACATGATGCATAAAGAGATTGAAGTTTATGTTGATGATATGATTGCTAAACCAAGTGATAAAGAAGAACATGTTGAGAATTTGTTGAAGTCGTTCCAGGGTGCGAGGAAATATAAACTCCGCTTGAATCTGAATAAGTGTACTTTTGGTGTTCGTTCTGGTAAGTTGTTGGGCTTTATTGTCAGTGAGATGGGTATTGAAGTTGATCTTGCCAAGGTCAATGCAATACAAGAGATGCCCGCGCCCAAAACTAAGAAGCAAGTAAGAGGTTTTCCTGGTCGCTTGAACTATATTTCAAGATTTATATCGCATGTGATTGCCACATGTGCGCCTATATCCAAGCTTCTTCAGAAAGATTAGTCTTATGATTAGACCAAAGATTGCCAGAAAGCTTTTGATAGTATCAAAGAATATCTTCTTGAGCCTCTGATTCTGTCTCCGCCTGTTGAAGGAAGACCTTCGATCATGTATTTCATTGTGCTTGAAGAGAGTATGTGATGTGTTCTGGGTCAACAAGATGAATCTGAAAAGAAAGAATATGTAATTGAATACCTGAGTAAGAAGTTCACCGACTGTGAGACTCGGTATTTTATGCTTGAGAAGACATGTTACATATTGGCTTGGGCTGCTAAGCATCTGTGCCAATATATATTGAATCATACTACTTGGTTGATATCCTAGATGATCCAATCAAATATATCTCTGAGAAGCCTACTTCAACTAGGAGGATCTCCCGTTGGCAGATGTTGTTATCAGAGCATGATATTGAATACCGATCTTAAAAGGCTATTAAAGGTAATGTCTTGGCTGACCATTTGGCTCACCATCCTATTGAAGATTATCAGTCAGTGCAGTATGATTTTCCTGACAAAGAGATTTTGTACTTGAAGATGAAAGATTGTGATGAACCATTGCTTGAAGAAGGGCCAGAACCTGGTTCCCGATGGGGCATGGTATTTGATGGAGTTGTTAATTCATATGTGAATGGCATTGGGGTTGTGATTATTACTCTTTAAGGCACGCATTTTCCGTTTACAGCTAGATTGACCATGAAGTATACAAATAATATGGCTGAGTATGAAGCTTGCACTATGGGGCTTGAAGAAGCCATTGATCTCATACTTAAATATCTTGAGGTCTATGGAGATTCAACTTTGGTTGTGAATCAGATCGAAGGTGGATGAGAGACGAATCAACCCGATTTGATACCGTATATAGACTATGCGAGGAGAATTTCAACTTTCTTTACAAAGGTTGAATTTCATCATATTCCTCGAGATGAAAACGGGATGGAAGATGCTCTTGCAACATTGGTTTCCATGATTATGGTGAAATTTTGAACTGAAGTTCCTAATTTTAGTGTGATGCATATTGATAGGCCATCTCATGTATTTATTGTTGAAGAAGTCAAATATGAATAGCCATGGTATTACGATATCAAATGTTTTCTCCAAAGTCAGATTTACCCATCTAGGGCATCTTTGAAACATAAGAAGACTTTGAGAAAATTAGCTGGTAATTTTTACCTGAATGGTGATGTGTATAGCGGGATATTCGTTACCATTAGAGATATTGACTAAATATAAGGTAAACCGTACAAGTCGAGTCACCACCGTGTAGCACCTCAAATTTGCACCTCCCATTTTGTACATACATTTTCATGCTAGGTCATTAACATTACATTGTCCACTGCATAGCATTGCATTGCCCATTGCCAAGTCATCAGTTCATCAGTCAAGACTGGTCAGGAGATCCGGTTGTGCAAGCAAGCAAGTGCAATTCCTATTGAAGCAGAGTCCTATGATTGATCCAACATGTTCATGTGACCTAGGGATCATTTTGAAGTGGTTTGGCCAAGGATTGGATTATCAAAGCTCAACAGTCAAGCTGAATATCATCTGAAACCCTAGAAAGTCAACTGTGCATGAAATCATTTGTTTGAAGGTGGGAGATGGTTAGAGAGGCCTCATTCATGTCCATACAAGTCTCATTTGACATGTCAAAGATCAACAATGAAGAATTTGAGG